>NW_028227268.1:21572500-22257500 GCF_978045245.1 Mus caroli
GTGAGCATGTGTGTATGCGTGTGTGTGTGTGTGCGTGCGCGTGCACAAACAGTTTGTGGCACTCAGTTCTCTCCTTTCACCTGTGAGTGAGGTGATGAAACTCACTCAGGTCCTCAGGCTCAGCTGCAAGTCTTTACTCACTGAGCCATCTTGCCTGCCCTGGAAGCAGCCGTTTCTTAATTGTAGATTGTTGAGAGACACCACTGTCTCCATCAAGATGAGAGATGTTACCAGAGCTGTTAAGGTCAAGTCTGGGCCTGGCAGTGCTAACAGCTGAGCTCAGCCACCATCCTCTGTAGCCAGTTAAAGAGCCAGGTCTGTGAGAACAGAGAGAGGAGGTTTATTCATTGGAACCATCTTGGGAAGAGGAGCAGATGAAGAAGTTCAGTAACAGCATGCATTACTAAGCAGTCTTGGTGAAAGCCTGGTCCTTCCCAAAGCTGACCCATCATTCTCTCTGCAAAGTAGTCTGACCTCTGAGAGACAAGTTCCTCTTCTGGCTGGCTCTAGGCCTTAGCATTCCTTCCCATGGCTTACAGTTCCTGGGGGGTTCTAATCCATGAGACTATGTTTCAGCAAATAGTCTGATAGCTGCGGAGTGGGGAGCAGGTATCTCTTTAGAAAATACTCATTCACGAGAGGAGATCTGTGTTGTCATAGAAGAGCCACAAAATGGAAGGTAGTGGGTTCAGGGATATATGAACAGCAGCCTCGGGCTGACTGACAAGTGGATGGCTGTGCTGTCAGAATGGCTTCAGAGAGGCCCACTACTCTGGAGCTCTCCTTCCCAAGCGTGAGGAAAGGAGAAGGAAATGCCAGAGCCCTGCGGTACCTGTCCTCATGCCTTGACTGACGGGAGTTCTGTCAAGATTCGGATTGGAGGGTTGGTTCATCACAGCCCTGCTTCCCCTAAGATGTAGCCAGCTCCAGCCAGTGCCTGGTGTCCTTCTCTCCTCCAGCAGTAGAGAGTGCTGCTGCCTTGTGAAGACTTTGCCACAGCTCCCCGTGATGTACTTGGCCCTCTGGGTCTGTCTCTGTCGAGGTTTCTCCTTGAATGTTCACAGTACATTTTGACTCATCTGTTCAGGAGTTTACATTTTTGTCTTCCACCTTTCCTCTTTGGGAATAAGAGGTTTTTTGTTTTTTTTTAATAATTTATTTTTTATTTTATGCATGTGATTTGCCTGCATGTGTCTGTGTAAGGATTTGCCTGCATGTGTCTGTGTGAGGATGTCAGATTCCCTGGAACTGAAGTTACAGTTGTGAGCTGCCATGTGGGTGCTGGGACTTGAACCTGGGTTCTCTGCAAGAACATCTAGTGCTGTTCACTGCTGAGCTATCTCTCCAACCCCAAATTTTTATTTTTATTTTTTATTTTTTTGATTTTTCGAGACAGGGTTTCTCTGTGTAGCCCTGGCTGTCCTGGAACTCACTTTGTAGACCAGGCTGGCCTCGAACTCAGAAATTCGCCTGCTTCTGCCTCCCGAGTGCCGCCACACCCAACGAATTTTTAATTTTTGAGACAGGGCTGCCCAGCAGAGCGTAGTCTAGCCTAGAACTCACTGTATAGTCCGGCTGGCCTTGAACTTTGTAGCAAAATCCATCTCAGTGCATCTCTACTGAACCTGAAAAGAAAAAGGTTGACCCTGGGATAAAAAGAACCTTGGGATTCAAAGAGAAGAGGAAGAGGAGGAGGAGGAGAAGGAGGAGGAAAAGGAAGATAGACAGCTACTGGGTAAAGGTAGCTTTCCAGTGGCTAGCGCTCTCCCTGTCTCTAGCTGGTTGGAAAGCATCCAGCATACAGTACCTCGCAGGCACCCCAGTATTTATAAATGTTTTTCACAAGTCATATGACTTTCACTTACATATATGAGTGTTAAATTGAAATTTTATTTGTAGGTTAGAATTGATTTAATTTTTAAATATTTTTTAGAAAAATAAAGTGACCTTGTTGGTGGTGTGGAGTAAACATGCGGCTATTGGGCTCTTTTACTTTATTTTCATGAAGGTCAGAGAGAGTACAACATGAACTAGGCCTTGTGACATGCCATTGGGGACAAGAGGTCCGCGGAAGGGGGAGGAGGAAAGAATTTCTACTCTAAGACTGGCCAAGATCCTGCAAATTCTGTAGGGTGGAGGATGTGTCCAGATCAACAAGCAGCTCGTAAGTTTGATTGACTAAAAGAAAGGAGGTGCCGCAGTCTAGAGCAATGTTTTGTAGAGGACAGTGAGCATGAGAGCAGCGTGTGTGTGTGTGTGTGTGTGTGGGGGGGGGGTCCCGACTTCCTGGCATGCGGCACACTGCAGTCCTAGCAACCCTGAGGAGAAGGGAAGTATTCCTCCCCCCACTAGGTTTTTCTCTCAAATCAAAGTCTCCTGAACATTTCTTTACTCTCAGGAAATCGAGCATTTTGTCCTTAGCTGTAATTTTAGCAAAACTGGATGTTTTGCTACAAATGTTACCTGAGAATTGGGGTTCCTCTTTGTTGGTTTTATGGCTTCATAGATGAAAGATTTAAAAACAGAGTGGAGTCAGAAGAAGCTTTAAATTAGAGAAATCATACGTTAGGCAGGAAACAGAGTAGTGGGCAGGGTAAGAAATAGAGATCTCTGAAGCAGTCGGGGTGTGCTAGTGCACACTGTTAGTCCTCGCTCTCAGGAGGCAGAGGCAGACCTGTTCTACGTTGTTCAAATATGGCCAGGGCTGTGTTACAGAAACCCCGTCTCAAAAAGTCCAAAGCAACAACAACAAACCTCTGAAGCTGCCAGAGGAGGAGGGTGTGGAAGAGCAAGATAGAGAAAGCCATGCCTTTTGAGCTAGGGCCCAAAAACAGCCAGCAAGTTTGTGGGTGGCTGGTGGCAAGCAGCCACATGGCATTGCAGGAGGGTCTTTGTAAAAGAATGACAGTGTCCAGAGTGACATGGCGAGCATACTTGACCAGTATCCAAAGAAGAGATTTTACAAAAGAAGAAAAGGAAAAGTTACAATTTTTAAGTCAGAACTCAGAACAACACAGAGTCTTAGCAGTAAAGACCCACAAGTGCACTGGACAAGGGGCCTCTGTGGGTGTAAATACTATTTAAAGGGTAATTATTCTCCACTTTTAGCATGGCCAGTGAGTCCGCTTTCTTTCTTTCTTTTTTTTTTTTTTAAAGATTTATTTATTATTATACATAAATTTACTGTAGCTGACCAGACACACCAGAAGAGGGTGTCAGATCTCATTATGGGTGGTTGTGAGCCACCATGTGGTTGCTGGGATTTGAACTCTGGACCTTTGGAAGAACAGTCAGTGTCCTTACCCCCTGAGCCATCTCACCAGCCCCCTTTTTTTTTTTTTTTTTTTTAAAGAGTGAGTCCACTTTCTTGAGGTGTGGTCTCTTGGCAGTCCTTCTCGGATTAACTCCTAAGAGAAGGTACAGCAGTGTCAGCGGGCACCTTATAATGGCATATGTCCTGAGATACAACTCAAATCCGGTTTTGACCTGCGAGAAGTAGTTTCCCTGTAATGGGTTTCATTTAAGCCCTGCTACCTTCACCTTTTTGTATGGTATTTTAAATTAAGGAGAGGCAAAGCTGATCATGAGGGAGAGGGTCCATCTTCAATGACTTCTAACTTGCTAATGTCTGTCTAGCTACTTAACCAGAATAAAAAATATACCAAGGAGTGCAAAAACCCAGCAGGACAGAAAACTCTGGAGTGCGTGTGTGCCTCATTTAAACCACTATATCTCTCTTGATCTCAATCATTATTAATATAATTGGAGAAGTTCAACTTGATTAAAAAATGTTTGCCCCAGTTTATTTCCTGTTGATGTCATAAGTGCCTGACCAAAAGCAACTGGGAAGGAGCGAGGTCATTTCACTCAGCGTCTCCCAGGTCACACTCTGCTGCTGAGGGAAGTGGAGGCAGAAGTTTGGGCAGAGCCGTGCACTGAGTGCTGCTTACTGGCTTGCTCAGCCTGCTTTTTAATACAACCCAAGACCACCAGCAGTGGCACCACGCACAACCTTGCCTACAGGAAAGTCTTAGGAAGGCATTTTCTCAGTTCAGGTTCCCGCTTCCTAGATGACTTTAGCTTGTATCAAGTTGACAAAAACAAAAACAAAAAAAAGCCTAACCCATACAGTGTTCTAGCCAAACACTTGATGTAAAAGTCAAGTTGTATAAAAATCTAGTCAGTGTTTCCTGGGTTACAAACATTCACAGTAGTGTCCATTGCAGTGCCTGAGGTAATTTTTCCCTCCCTTCCTCCCTTTGGGGAAAAAAATTTTCCCCAAAAATGATACAGCTGATGAAGAGTCTTACCCCATAGAGATGGTTCAGTGGTTAAAAACACTGGCTGCTTTTCCAGAGGACACAGGTTCTGATCCCAGCACGCAGATGACAGCCTGCAACTGCCCATAACTCCAGCTACAAGGGATCAGAACTCTCCTGGCCTCTGAGAGCACCAGGCACACAAGTAACGCACAAGTACACATGCAGATAAAAAAAAACACCTTTACACATTAGAAAATTAAAAAGATCTTTCCTGTGCGGTAGCTGTGGCTGTGTGTAAAGACATTTGTATATGTACAGTCTGTGGCTCACAGGTGGAAGTCAGAGGACAGCTTTGGGGAGTCAGTTGTTTCTTTCCACCATGTGGGTCCCAGGGATCAAAATCAGACTTGGTGGCAAGTTTTTACCCCCTGAGCCTTCCTGCCAGCCTAAGGAGGTTTTTAAAAACTGCTACTCAATCAATCTAGTATCTGAGGCTGGCTGAAGTTTTTGAATGTCTTTGTAATTGCTAAAAAGTTAAGTTGATCTAAGGTAGAATTGCTTAAGCATTTATCTTGGAGGTATTTAGAGAGAAAATAGGCATTTGTATAGGGCATCTGTGTTAGGATATGTTGCAGTGTCAGCCATGTATTTTTTTTTTTTTCGAGACAGGGTTTCTCTGTGTAGCCCTGGCTGTCCTGGCACTCACTTTGTAGACCAGGCTGGCCTCGAACTCAGAAATCCGCCTGCCTCTGCCTCCCCAGTGCTGGGATTAAAGGCGTGCGCCACCACGCCCGGCCAGCCATGTATTTTTAATTAATGTATTTCTAATTTGTCGAGCTGTAAATGTGCAAAGTTGGGTGGGGATCATAAGCTTAAGTTGTCTGATTCAATCACATGATCCTGCTAGAAGCTTTGTAATGCCGAATGATTCTTTGGCAGTACTTGTGGAAATAATTAGCAGCAATGAATGAACAGCAGATTCAGAGAGTATACCTACAAGCTCAGGCATATAGATTTTAACAGATGTAGTGTGGATGCAGTGACTGATAGAAAAAGAAAAAACAAATACATATTAAAACAGGAATGTTTGGTGTTTTTTTTTTGTTTTTGTTTTTTTGTTTGTTTGTTTGTTTGTTTGTTTGTTTTTTCGAGACAGGGTTTCTCTGTATAGCTCTGGCTGTCCTGGAACTCACTTTGTAGACCAGGCTGGCCTCGAACTCAAAAATCCACCTGCCTCTGCCTCCCAAGTGCTGGGATTAAAGGCATGCGCCACCACCGCCCGGCTTAAAACAGGAATGTATACAAAGAGAAGACTATTCAGTTTGCCCACCTTTGTAAAAAAGGGTACTGATCTGGGGTGACGCTATGAATGCATGCAAAGAGAATTTGTTTGCAGCCGGGCATGGTGGCACACATCTTTAATCCCAGCACTGGGGAAGCAGAGTCGAATATCTCTGATTTAAGGGTAAGCCCAGTGTATAAATTGAGTTCCAGGCCAGCCAAGGCTACATAATGAGGCCTTATTCCCCCACCCCCCAAAAAAAAAGAAGGGGGGGAAGAAAAGAAAATTGTGTGTGTGTGTGTGTGTGTGTGTATGAGAGAGAGAAACACGCCATACATCAGTATAAGTGTCACAGGACAACTTTTAGGAAATGCTTCTCTCCTTCCGAGTATTCAGCTTGGTGGTAAGCACCCTTACTGGATGAGCCATCTCACTGACCCCGTGTTTTGGTTCTGTAGCCATTTTCAACAGAATTGGTCCTTAGTGATTCACATCAGAATCATTTCCAGCATCCTTGAATCAGAGCTGTTGTGCTTATAATGTTTGGCGTTGACCCAAGGGTTGGATGGGAAATTGGATAAGCTAATTTTATGTAGCCAGGTCAGTGTTGAAGGCCTATAACCTGAGTTGGGAGTTCAAGGCCAACCTGAGCAATTAGTGAAATCCTGACTCTAACAAGTATAAGGAAAAGTGTGATATAGCTCAGTGGTGCAATATTTTAGTTCCCAGGTTTTTGTTGTTTTTTTTTTTTTTTTAATTTTATGGTCATGGTATATACATGTATTGAAATATTCTGTTTTACCTCATACATAGTTATCTTGGGAAAAAAGTAAAACGTTTAAAAAGTAAAAATTAAAAAGACAGACCAAGCAGTGGTGGCGCACGCCTTTAGTCTCAGCACTCGGGAGGCAGAGGCAGGCGGATTTCTGAGTTTGAGGCCAGCCTGGTCTACAGAGTGAGTTCCAGGACAGCCAGGGCTATACAGAGAAACCCTGTCTCAAAAAACAAAACAAAAAAAAGACCAAACAAAACAAGAGAATCAAGGACAGAGACTGGGCTCTGCATGCACACGGTACTGAGTCCAACCCAGCATAAATTAAGAGGGGTACAGTGGCACAACTTAGGGGGTTGAGGTAGGAGGACCAAAAATTCACTCTTGGCTTTGCAGTGAATTTGAGGTCAGCCTGGGCAAAGCAAATAAAGCAAAGGAAAACAAGGACCCTGCAAAGGCTTCAAGAAACTGAGAGCTGTGCAGTTACTGTGGTACCTCCCCGAATCACTGCGGAGCATGACTGCTATTTTCTTTGTTGGAAGACAGGTGGAAGGTTCGCCACACACAGCATTGCTTCAGAAGGCCTGTGTGTGTCTTGATTGAAAGTATTAAAAGCACAAGCAATATATTACAGTTGTTAACACCATCAGACCAGTTCTCTGGATCTTTTACTTTAATATTTTAGGGTCTAATCTGAACTTAATTTTGGGTTTTTATTAGTTTTTTTTGTTGTTTGCTTTATTTGGTCTTTTTTGAGCTAAGATTTCATTAGATAGCTCTGACTGGCCTGAAACTCCATATATGTAGACCAGGCTACCTTCAAACTCATAAGAGATCCACGTACTTTTGCCTGTCAAGCGCTGAAAATTTAATGTCATGTCCATAGAAAGGGATCTCGCCAGGCATGGTGGCACACACCTTTAATCTCAGCACTCCAGGACAGCCAGAGCTACACAGAGAAACCCTGTCTTGAAAAATCAAAAAAAAAAAAAAAAAAAAAAAAAAAAAAAAAAAAAGAAAGAAAGAAAGAAAGAAAGAAAGAAAGAAAGAAAAGGATCTCAAGCCTTCCTTTCTGGGCACTGCTATATTTTAGCAGGTTCATACTGAAAGCTCAGTTATCAAAGAATTAATAACTCTGGCAGCAGTGACAGCTGCCACCTCCAGGTTGCCCTCAGTCCCAGGGTTAACTAGCTCTTCTTTGACACTTCACCCTGCAGTCTCTTTGCTGTAAGGGCAGCCTGAACAGCTTCAGCTTTTCTCAGGATTTGAGAAAAGGCAGGACTAGAATTACTTAGCTCTGGAATTGTTCCTGCCGTGGCCCCGACAGATTGCAAAGATTCCCGTCTTCCTCGCTAGCCTCAAAGCTGGCGTCAGGCCCGTTGGTCTTGTGTGTTTGATGAGTCCTCTTTGGACGTAAGACCTGGATACAAAAAATTAAGCAAGCATCTGGCCTAGAAGCACCAAGTGCCCAAGCCTGTTGTCTCGGCAGCTGCCAATCAGCCGCGTTTCTGTGAAAATACGTCCTTTTCATGAAACTGTGGGAATAGCTAATTCTGGCCCAACATGCAATGTGAGGTTAAAAACATGGCAACTTGTCACAACACGACTCTTGTTCTTTTTGCTGTGGGCTGACTCTACATTACTTGCTTTGTTTGCTCTAGAATGGAATCTACTCACCATTTACTAAAGTGAAATGCCTTTCTTGGGGGAGGCAGAGTCCATCCCCTGGGCCCTGCATCTTAGAGAGAAGGGAGCTCCATTCCTCTGTGACTGAGTGTTATGGGCCTCACTATGCTTTAGTAAATCCAGATTTCAGTCCTAGGACAGATTCTTCACACCAGAGCTGTTTTGTGTCTTGGTTTAAAGTTTTTTTTGTTGTTGTTTTTTTTCAGACAAGGTTTCTCTGTATAGCCCTGGCTGTCCTGGAACTCACTTTGTAGACCAGGCTGGCCTCAAACTCAGAAATCGGCCTGCCTCTGCCTCCTGAGTGCTGGGATTAAAGGTGTGTGCCACCACGCCCACCTAAAGAATTTTTTTATTGTCCTTGCCTCACTCCCTGTAGTACAGATCAGTTTTAAACTTCTTATCAGTATCACATAAGTGAGCATTAGAAAGCTTAGATAGTACATTACTTTGGATTCTCACAAACATGGTCACTCCCTGACCTTGAGCAAATTATTTAAACTCAAGACTTACTCAAGGGAGGGTGCACAGATAGTGAAATTTACTAACTTGGGTAGTTGTGCATGGAACTCACATGGCTCACATAATAGTTAGTCATGTCCACTGAAATTATCATTTGGTTTCCGTTAGAAGCCAGCAGCGCACTAGGCACCATGGGAGGGAGCAGTGTTGAGGAAAGACCACCAACCAGTAGTCCATAACAAGCAGTAGGTCTGGGTCCTGTTTTTTGTTACTAATAAGCTTGTGCTGCTGGCACAGTGGCGGGTGCTTTGGTTTTCCTCAAGGATCTGGCTATTCTTAGTCACTGCTGACTGACGGAGCAGCTAGATTTTAGTTGCAGATGGGTTAGTATCTCTGCCAGAGTTTACTACATTTCTTCAAAGTGGTTTTTTTTCAGCTTCTGGAATCCTGTTTAGGAGAAGCCCATGGAATCTCTTGGCATGTCTGCTCTTAAAACATAAGCTTTTCCTAGAGTTTTTATAGCACTTTGCTTAATTTATGTTTAAAGGAGTTTTGTATATTGCATTGAAAGATTTCAGTTGAGACTCTTAAGTTTTGCAGGTGAGGGAGGCTGTTCCTGGGTTCTTGTAGTAGCAGATGGCCTTTTTATAGCATTGTGACAGTTAGTATAATGAGATTTTTCAGGCCGATTTCCACCCAGCAGAGTTTAAATCTGTCAGCATTAGTAGGTCACCCCATTTTCCTCCTCCTTTCCCCAGGAGTCTTTTTATGTCAGTGGGGCTTACCAGAGCAGTGTTGGGGAAGAATGGAAGTGGAGGGAGCTTTGCCAGTTTGTCGTTTGAAACATGTAAGAAATGAACCACAAATCTCACCTGTGCTGTGTCATAGGATCAGGCTGCAGTGTCCCCTATCATCGCCATGAACTGTTGCTGCCGGGGATGTAGTCAGTGACACAGTGCTGGCCTGGCGTGTTCAGATCCCCGGGTTTGATCCCCAGTTCTAGAGTGGGACACCAAAAACTCTGACTTGTGTCTCTCCTGGCAGCCGTGGACTGGTTCCCTTTTGCATATATGGCTCTGGCGAGTAGGAAAGGAAACAAAGCCTTAAAAGAAACATGCTTCCGTAGCTGGGCTGCAGTGAGGAATCCTCTGTCACTCAGAGTGGGAAATAGGAGGTTTTGAGATACTGCTTGTATTTTTTCATCTCTGAGACAGGTTCTTCTGTGTGGCCCTGACTGGCCTGGAGCTTCCTATGTGCTGTACAGACCAGGCTGGCCTCAAAGTCACAGAGATCCACCTGCCTCTGCCTCCTGAGAGCTGGAAATAAAGGTGTCTGCCTCCACACCCAGCCACTTTGGGTACTTTTGACAGAGTTTTCTAGCTTGCTCTTTTCAACACTGTTTGTCCAGTCTTGTCTTGATGCCAGCTGGTGGGTGGACAGCACAGCGTGGTGGGTGGAGGGCGTGGAGAGATAGGCACTTCCTCCAGCATCTAACTCCCTGCTGTCAACTTTGCTCAGTCTTCCATCTTACACAGTACACTGTCACTCCTTGGTTATACACTTGGACTGTTCTTCCCGTGACAAATGGGAAAATCACTCTCAGGAAACTGAATTAAGATTCTTAAGGCTGTGTCCCGTTTCATACTGAGAAGTCAGTTGTCCCCAGTGGAAATTACCTACAAATGTAGACGTTTGCAAATATTGACGTATCACAAGTTTATAATCCCAGCACTTGGTAGGCTACAGCAGAATTGCCACAAATTCAAGGTCAGCCTGGGCTACATGTTAGGACACTGTCTCAAACCCGGCCCTTTAAAAAACAAAAAAGAGGCCGCAGTTGTGACATACTGGAAAATTCAGTGCTGGCTTTCAGTGGCTCACTTACTAAGCATATGTGTTTGTTTGTTTTTTAAAGATTTATTTATATGAGTACACAGTTGCTGTCTTCAGGTACACCAGAAGAGGGCCTCAGATCCTATTGGTTGTGAGCCACCATGTGGTTGCTGGGATTTGAACTAAGGATGTCTGGAAGAGCAGTCAGTGCTCTTAACTGCTGAGCCATCTCTCCAGCCTGTGTGTTTGGTTTTTTTTTTAAAGATTTATTTATTTTATATATATAAGTACACTATAACTGTCTTCAGACACACCAGAAGAGAGCATCAGATCCCATTACATATGGTTGTGAGCTACCATGTGGTTGCTGGGAATTGAACTCAGGACCTCTGGAGTCCTGAGTTTTAGGAGCAGCCAGTGCTCCTAAAAGCTGAGCCATCTCTCCAGCCCGTTTTTAGTTTTGGGGTTTTTTTTTTTTAATATTTATTTATTTTTATTTTATGTGTATGAGTATTTTGCCTTTGAGTATGGATGCGCACTGCTTATTCCTGATGCCTTCAGATGTCAGAAGAGGATAGTGGACCTCCTGCAGCTGGAGTTACAGGTGGTTGTGAGCTACCATGTGGGTGCTTGGAACTGAATCTAAGTCCTCTATGAGAGGACCATCTCTCCAGCCCCTGGTTTTGGTTTTTGAATCTATATCTCAGGTAATACAGATATCCTCAGACTTGATGTGTAACCAGGGTTGGCTTTGAAATCCTGATCTCCTGACTCTGCACCCCAAGTGTAGGGTTGTAGGCATTTGATACCATACCTTGTGGGGTTTGTTTTGTCTTACTGTGTTGTGCTCTGTAGCACAGACTGGCCCCAGAATCACAGAAGGTTTTTTTGTCTTAGTCTCTCCAGACTCTGGGCTTTCAGGTGTGAACTGCCGCGCCCAGCTGAGCGTAGTTTTCCTGGTTTTATTTCAGTGTCTCTGAATAGATTGTGAGTGGATTGGATTATTTCATTGGACCTCTTTTGGCTCGATTGGCCTGTTGGACATATCTATAATCATTTCCAGTATATCACACTAACATGAAGCTGGCGCTCCTGAGCTCACCCCTGAGGCATAGTGATGTGACTCTCCTTTTCCTTTTCAGGGAAGCAGAATCCTTCAAGGAACAAGGGAATGCGTATTATGCTAAGAAGGACTACAACGAAGCTTATAACTATTACACAAAAGCCATAGGTAAGAAGGATCACAGCAGTGACTCGCTTGCCAGACTTTGTAAGTGGTTCCGGCCTAAGAAGCAGCTCTTAGTGAGCTGAGCTCACAGCTCACTCCTCCCCAGGATCAGTGATTCTGCCCAACACTTGCATCCTTCTCTATCTCGGGAAACAGAAATGAGTCTTATCTCCACGTTCTTAACATGCCAGCATATTTTATTTACCTTTAAGACAGTTTCATGTAGAACAGCATTGAACTTGCTTATAATTGAAGATGACTGTGAACATAGACAGCATTGAGCTCACGTACGTCACAAACACACCATAGTTCACTAAACACATTGGCCCCCTCTACCCCCCAAAGGCAGTTCAAAGTCGTAACTTTTCTCTTGTGTTGTGTTGTGGTGCTGGGGATGCAGTGAGACCTTTCTGAACACCTGTGTAAAAAGGCTCTACCTTGTACTGCAGACCAGTCCCTAGAGCTGCAACCTTAAAAGCTGGACGCATCATTGCTCTTGTAGTTTGCCTGTGGGTGACCTTTAAAAAGAGTGTCAGCGTGAGGTTCCGAGCAGTCCTGAGCTCCAGTTACTCTCTACTCCCTGTTCACCCCTCAGCCCTTTATCATTGTTTGTGTGAGTGTGTGTGCATGTGCGTGTGTGTTTGGGAGCACGGGTGGGAGTGTGCACACACACGTGCTTGCTATGGCATGTGTAGCACTCAGGATAACTTGCTAGAGCTGGTTGTGTCATGGTTTAGCCATGTGGACCGTGTGAAGTCTTGGGTCGTCAGGCTTGATGACAAGTGCCTTTACCTGCTGAGGTTGGCCCTGGTTTTTAAAATTAGCTTCATTGTTTTTTTAAAAATGAAACCCCAAAAATACTTGGAAATAAAGAACGTAACGTTGAAATTAACCAGACCCTATAGGTACAATAGATATTCTGAAGCTGCGTGACTTCACATTAGATTTTTACACTTTCGTTGTCAAATACATTTTTAATAACCCACTACCGAAACCAAAAAACTGTGTGATACAATTAGAGCTAGAAAAGAATGAGGCTCATACCCTCTTCTATAGCTCATGTATTACCTGCATTCAGTTTCTGTTCGGGCCAGAGAGTTCCCCTGTCTTGTTTTCTTTCTGCATGTCACACTGGGCTTATGTGCACATTTGTTTCTGTGAGTATGTAAGTTATAAATTAGGATCGGCAGGGGAGGGAACCCACAGTTTTTCCTTTTTCTGAGATTGTGTGACCGGGTATTACACATTCTAAGATCTTCCATCTTTGTGACTGCATTTTTCTTAGGAGTGGAACAGGATCCCATTGCATTCATGTATGTGTGTGTGTGTGTGTGTGTGAATGTATGTATATTTGTGTTTGTGTGTGTGTGTATATATTTATATATATATATATATTCTATATGCACCAGAATTCCGTTATCCATCCATCCTAGATGGGTATCTGGGTTTAATCCAGTTCTTTTCTGTGGCCAGGCAAGCAGTAATAAACATGAGGACACACCTCTGTCATGAAATGGAGAGTTGTTCTCTGGGCATACATATGAGGACACACCTCTACCATGAAATGGAGAGTTGTTCTCTGGGCATACATATGAGGACACACCTCTATCATGAAATGTAGAGTTGTTCTCTGGGTATACATATGCCCGGGTAAGAAAGAGCTGGGGCTTGTAGTTATGTTTTTAATTTTTTTCAGAACTCTCCAAATTGATTTCCACGTTGGCTATATTAAATTGCACCCCCCCCCCCCCCCCCAGTGAACAGGTTTTCTCCACATCTTCTCCAACAGTTAGTGTCAGCTTTGTTGATGATAGTCACTTTCACTAGGATGAGGAGATATCTCAAAATCATTTTAACGTTTTTTGTTTGTTGGTTTTGTTTTTGTTTTTTGTTTTTTCTTTTTTTATTTGGTTTTTTGAGACAGGGTTTCTCTGTGTTGCCTTGGCTATCCTGGAACTCACTCTGTAGACCAGGCTGGCCTCAAACTCAGAAATCCGCCTGCCTCTGCCTCCCGAGTGCTGGGATTAAAGGCGTGCGCCACCACGCCCGGCTGGTTTTGGTTTTTTGAGACAGAATTTCTCCACATTTAATAGCCCTGGCTGTCCTGGAACTCTCAAGAGATTTTCCTGCCTCTGCCTCTGAGTGCTGGGATTAAAACTGTGCTCCTGGCTCTGGTATTTCATTTGAGACAGGCTGGCCTAAAACTGGCAGAAATCTTGCTTTAGCTTCCTGTGCCCTTTCCCTTCAACATGTTTATGTTTGTTTGTTCGTTTATTTGTTTGTTTTGACATAATTCTCTTACTCTTTTTCTCCGCACTTTTTTGGTGTGGTGTGGTGTGGTGTGTGATGTGTGTGCGCGCGCGCGCGCGTGCACGCATGGGGGGGGCGGTGTATGTGCGTCTGTGTGTGTGTGTGTGTGTGTGTGTGTGTCCATCCATGTGGAGGCCCGAGGTTGATTTTGGGACCATCCTAGATTGTGTTTCTGTGTTACTCACGGAGGCTGTGTCTCAGTCGAATGAATCTGGAGCTAATTATAATGACTGGGGTTACTCTTGATGGCTCGTTCATTTGGAGGTTCCCTTCTCCCTTCAAGGCTGGAGTTCCAGGCAGGCCACCATGCTTGCCCCCTGGGGACCTTGATGTGCATACTCAGACTGTATTACAAGTTTCCCTACTGAAACATCTCTCTAGGCCTCCCGAGAAATAGTCCTTTGAGAGGTAGCCTGTACATAAGGTCAGTAGCCTGAGCTGAACTTTGTTTTGTCTCACTATGTAGCCTTGGCTGCCTTGGAACTGGTTCTGTAGACCAGGCTGGTCTTAGACTTCTAGAGGTCCGCTGTGTCTCTGGAATGCTGGGATTTAAGTTTGACCCACTATACCAGATGAACTTGCTTTTTACACAGTTGATTTTTTTAATGTGTTTTGAGTGTTTGGCATGTATGTATATGCACCACTCAGAAATTTGCCTGCCTCTGTCTTCTGAGTGCTGGGATTAAAGGCGTGCACCACCACGCCCGGCTAACAAGAGCTCTTAACCACTGAGCCATCATCTTTCCAGCTCTCTGCGCTGAACTGCTTTATGTCCTATTATCTGTCCTGTAGATATGTGTCCTAACAATGCCAGCTATTACGGTAATCGAGCGGCCACGCTGATGATGCTTGGACGGTTCCGGGAAGCTCTTGGAGATGCGCAGCAGTCAGTGAGGTTGGATGACAGTTTTGTCCGGGTATGTAATGGAGCTCTTTGGTGAAGAATGTTTTACAGTATCTCTGCCCTAGAGCTGCTAACCGTTAGGAGCATTTCCTCTTTTCATTGTGACAGCCACAACCATCTCCTAATTGTGACAATGTCCCCTAAAGATCAAGTGCTCCCTCTGAGAGCACTGCTCTGCCTTTTCACTGCATGCTGGTGTGTAGACGGTTTGCTGTTGTATTGATTGCTTTCTGCCTGTGCAGTCATGTTTCTTTCCTCCCTCTGTGTTCTTTTCTTCTAGGGACACCTCCGAGAAGGCAAGTGCCACCTCTCACTTGGGAATGCCATGGCGGCATGTCGTAGTTTCCAAAGAGCTCTAGAACTGGATCATAAAAATGCCCAGGCACAGCAGGAGGTAGGTCTGATCTATGAGAGGTGGTGCAGTGGGTCTGGAAAGAAGAGTGACTAATAAGGCAGGACCGACAGGCCCACTTCACCAGCAGCCACACTTAGCCAACTTTAGGTAAATCTCATAGTCTCTGCGACTCTGTTACCTTAACTGTTAAATGAGTTTTCAGTATGTAAAAAGTGGAAAGCTTCAGAGATGACTGGGCAGACGCATAATGTTTCAAGGAACGAAGTTAAAGCATTTGAATAAAGTCAGAGCTAGGGTGTAGCTCAGTTACAGAACATTAGTCTAGATGTTCTGAGTCTTGGTTTCAGATCTTGGGTTTGTCAGAAAGAACTGGTGTATGTTCAGATGTGGCTAAAGGTGGTAGCACACGTCTTTCAGTTCCACCTTTGTAGTAGGCGCCTGGACACATTTGAGTGAGCATCTCAAAACTGCCCAACCCCTGGCTTACAGTGGCCATATTTTATGTCTCCTGTCTTCCTGAGACAAGTTCAAGACCATCTGTAGCTACATAACAAGTTTAAGCTAGCCCAGGCTACATGAGACCTTGTCTCCAAACAAAACAAAAAATGAGTCTCCATGTAGCCCAGGCTAACTGGTCTCGTCTGTCTTGGTATTGGAGGGGTCTATTTGTCACTAATTTTATGTGTATTGCTATGAGAGTATCAGACCTTCTGGAACTGGAGTTACAGACAGCTGTGAGCTGCCGTGTGAGTCACTGGGAATTGAACCCAGGACCTCTGGAAGAGCAGCCAGTGCTCTTAGCTGCTGAGCCATCTCTCCAGCCCGTCACCAGCTTTTTAAGGAAAAGTTTCATTCTTATTTTCCTTGGAGTGGGGGTTTGGTTTTTTGAGGCAGAGTTTCTCAGTGTATCCCTGGCTGTTCTGGAAATTGTACTATACACCAGGCTGACCTCGAACTCACAAAGACCTGCCTGCCCCTGCCTCCTGACTGCTGGGATTAAAGGCTTGCACCACAACTGTGGCTCCTTTTGTTTTGTTTTTTAAATTTATGTGTATATGTACTCTTGTGCTTTCGTTTGTATGAGGGCAGGCTGGTACTGGCTGTGGCAGTGATGTTGGAGATCAGGGTTATTGCCTGAAAGATCATGTCTCCTGTTCTGTCTTGTTTAAAACAGTGTCTCTAGTTTTTTTGTCTTTGAGACAAGAATCTTACGTGTCTGTGAATGCCCTGGAGCTGGATGTATAGAGCAAGCTGCCCTTTGCTTCTCAAGTGGACATTACACTGACCAGCAAGATAGGGTCTCTTGCTTGCTTGCTCCATACTCACTCTCAGCTAACTGACACTCCAGCTACTGGAGAGTCTTATTCCCAGCCCATCTTGCCTTAGCAGCACTGGGTTTATATATACACACTGCCGCCTCTGGTTTAACGTGGGTTATGGAATTTGATCTCAGGTTGTCACACTTGTATGGCAAGTGTTTACACACAGAGTCATCGCCCTCACCTTGATTTTGTCTATATATGTATGCATGCATGCATGCCACCTGTATGTGTCTACAGAAGCCAGAAGAGGCCATCAAATTCCCTGAGGCTGGTGTTACAAATTATAAGCTACCCAGTATAGGTGCTAGGAGTAAACTCAGTACTGTGGAAGAGCAGCAAGAGCCATTAAACACTGAGCCATCTCGTGTGTCGTGTGTCCTGCCCTATGTGTCCACACACCCCCTTTACTGGGTTTCTAGATCAGGTCTCTATCTGATACACTGTAATCCAGGTTAACCTTGCACTTGCTATCCCTCCGAGTGCTGGCGTTAGACATGTAGCACCGTGCCTGCTTCTTTGATGTGATTCTTTTTTTCCTTCTTTCTTTTTCGAGATAGGGTTTTACTATGTAGCTGTGTAGCTGTGGCTGGCCCTAAACTCACAGAAATGGACCTGCTCTGTCTCTCTCTCTCTCTGTTAGGGTTAAAGGTGCTTGCCACCATGCCCAGCTTCTGTGGTTTTCTGTTGTTGCAACCGTCTTACTATATAAGCTCTGGCTCTACTCACTATGTAGTTCAGGCTGGCCTCAAACCAAAGAAATCTGCCTGCTTCTGCCCCTTGAATGCTAGGATTACAGGTGTGTACTATCACACCTGGCCTCAACCAGATCTCCTCTCTCTTTTATTTTTGGCTTATCAAGACAGGGTTTCTCAGTGTATCCCTGGCTGTCCTATACTTGCTTTGTAGACCAAGCTGGCCTCAAACTCAGAGATCTACCTCCTGAGTGCTGGGATTAAAGGTGTGCACCACCAGACCCTGCTCCAGTGATATTCTTGTTATTATTATTATTTTGTCTTTTTGATTTTTGAGACAGGGCTTCTCTGTGTAGCTCTATCTGTTCTGAACTCTGTGGTCCAGTGATATTCTTGAAAGAAGGAATTTATCAGGGTCTTAGTGACTTTTATGATTGTTCAACCTAAACTTCATTTTTTTCCCATGGTGTAGTTCAAGAACGCCAATGCAGTCCTGGAGTATGAGAAGATAGCAGAAGTGGATTTTGAAAAGCGAGATTTCCGGAAGGTAAAGTAGAGGCAACTAGAAGCTACCCTCCTCTGTGCTGTGATAGTGCAGAGCGGTCTAGACTAGTACATTGTCATTAAAATTTGGCTTTGACCTTTTCTCTCTTAAAAGTATTTTTTGCTAAGTTGCTTTATTTCTTAATTTTATTTGGCTTTTCAATAAGGAGCAAAAATCAGCTTGCTTATATTCCCGTTGGTTATATCTCAGAGCTCTGCTAATTAATGAAGAAAAATCAGCTGGAAATAAGTACTGGGCTGAGTGATCCATATTGATCTGATTAACTTGCTTCTGATGGAGTAGATGCTAGGAATAAGGGTGGGGAGAAGGAAACCTTGTTACATTTTGGAGTGTGTGTGACCTGTTACATCACCTTTCTCTGCAGTCTGTCAGCCACGGCTTCAAGTGCTAGGATTACAGCATGAGCCCCTGCCACCTTTTTGATGTTATTTTGGGTCTTGTGTGTAGCTCAAACTGGCCTGAAAGTTGGCAGTCCTCTGCTGCCGCTATACCCAGCTTGTAATAAACTTCACAGTATGTGGTAGGTTTTGACAATCTACATGTTAAAGGGCTTGATGTATCTGAAATAGGGAGCAAGTATGAACGTTCCAGGATTTTTCTAGAACGTGGAGTTAAACCTGGAGTATGGATCTCCTCGTTTCTTAGATAGGAGTGAGAGCTAGCTTTCACTAAAGGATCAAAGTAGGAAGCAGAAGATTGGCAGAGGTCAGAAATCCGCATCAGGAGATGTATGGGCTCCTTCAACACGGTGATTCTAGTCCAAGGGAGGAGCTGTTGCATCATATGTAGGGGTTCGCGTAGGGCTTTCAGTAGCAGGTGTTCAGGAAATGTTTGAGGGAACACGTAAGCATCTTTTTTGAGTTTTATACTGTGAGGGCTTTTATTTGGGAATAAATATATCTGACTAGTTTATGCAGATTTGCAACATTAACTGTCTTCTGCCCATGGGTTTTGATAATTATTATGTTTTTGTAGTTGGTTCGTGTGTGTGTGTGTGTGTGTTTGGAAAGCAGTTCTAACTACTATCACGTTTTTTGTTTTTTTTTTTTCAGAGGCTCACATAGGCAAAAGCTTTGTCCTGAAAGGCAGTCTTTTGGGTTTCTTTTCTCTCTTGCTCACTCTGGAGCCAGAATCCTGAGTTTGTGACAGAATCCTCTGTTTGTGACATCCCAGCCCCCACCACTGTAGCTCATGGTGATGTCACAAATGAAGAATTATGATCCTGGCAGGGGAAACAGATGAACTTAGAAGAAACAAAGATCTTCTTTGCCTGCAGCTGTCCCTACTGGGGACGTGGTTGGGGGTGGCAGTAAGCATTGCTGAGCCTCAACTGATGTTCCTCACGACCAGCAGAGCCAGCTCTGCATAGAACGTTGAGCTTGTGAGGCCAAGGGTGTGGCTGCTCCACTGTCCCTGGCTTTTCCTCGTTGTACCTCAGTTGTCATTACTGTCCTTAGAACTTCCAGTGACCTGTGCCACTGAAGGAGCGCCATCTTGTCATTGTTAGGTTGGCGGGGCTGAAAGTGTCAGTGAGCGGCTCAGTGTTTTCTTTCTTGCTTGCTTGTGGGTTTTCTTTTTTGAGACGAAGACTCTATGTAGTCCTGGCTGCCCTGGAATTTGCTGTGTAGACCAGGCTGGCCTTGAACTTGCAGAGATCTGCTTGCCATTGCACCCATCTTGCCTGTGTTTTTAATCTGTTTTTGAAAAGGCCCTCAGTGCAAATAAAAAGCATGGAAAGATATTTAGTGATGAGTGTTCCTTCAAGCAGGCCCTCTGGTCTGCCTCGTCTCTCTGCTCCCCGTCTCCAGTGCTAGGGCGGAGCTCAGGGTCAAGTTCTACCACTGAGTACATCAAATACAGATTATTGGATTTGTTTGCATGAAAGGTAGTGCTCTGTTCATGTTATATAGCTCTTTTTCCCTCCTCTGAATAAGTCTTGGAGGTCTTTCTACAGTAGTAAATGGAATATTAGTGCAGTCTTTAGAGCTATGGAGTATGCCATTGTATTAGACTACAGCGATGAAAGTTACCTTCCCTTGCTTTTAGAATTCATACTTGGAGTCTTAGAGGTAGTGGTGTCTCTTAGTTGCAGGTTTCTCCTCTGGTCCATTATTCTTAGGGAGAGGGGACCGAGGGAGGATATCCCAGGGGTAGCAGCTAAGTGAGAAAGAGCTCAGAGAACAAAGTTGTGGAGAAAAGGATGAGTTTCTGAGAGCTGTGTGACTGACAGGGAGCACGCTGTAGCTTTCGTAGATATAAGTGAGGGACTTGCTTGGCATTTACACAGAGCAGCCCGGTGGTAGTAGTGATGTGACATCCACTAGAATCCTTATAGATGGCTAGTTCACAGTGGAATTTCTATACTAAAATGAGTGTAAGGGACCAACACAGTAGTAAGATGTGCTTTAATCCCAGCACTCAGGAGGCAGAAGTAGCTAGATTTCTGTGAGTTCAAGGCCAATCTGAACTATATGGTGATTTTCAGGCCACCTAGAGCTGCACACTAAAACTGTCTTTTTTATTTGTATGAATATTTTGGCCCCACATATGTCTGTGCACTATGTGCATACCTGGAGCCCTTACAGGCCAGAGGAAAGCACTGAATGCCTTTTGTTTGGATCCCTTGGGACTTTGCAGACAATTGTGAGCCACCATGTGGGTTCTGGGAATTGAACCGAAGTCTTCTGGAAGAGTATCCAGTGCTCTTAACATCTAAGCCATCTCCAGGCTCATCCCTCCTCCCCATGTCTTTTAAAGCCGTGATGCTGTTGTCACAGGAAAAGGAGGGGCGCAACAGTTTCTGTTCTGTGTGTAGCACTGATTCTGTGCCAGATTATTTTTGCTGATGTTCTTATCATACTTACCAGCTAAAGCCTGACAGATAGTGGAAATAGTAAATAATGGTGTTTGCGAGAAGAATGTGAGCTCTGATCATAGTCACTGTGGGCTCACCATGGAGGCTGCTTTCTGATTGAAGGTAGCGCTCTAGCGTCCTACTGTATTTAAGATGGAACTTGGTGACCTAGAGCCTTGCTTTCTTCTCTATTCTTTGTCTTCTCATCACTAAGATAAAGGTAGTGATATTACTTATTAACTCCATGGGGCATTGGTGTGCTTACTGAATGAACGTGTAGAAGCTTTGATATTATTGTACCAATAAGCAATGATGTCTTGAGCAAACTCAAGTGAAGACATTTCTGGAGTCCCAGTTGAAGAGCTCACTTGCTTTCCTCTTCCCTTAGGTTGTTTTCTGCATGGACCGTGCCCTAGAATTTGCCCCTGCCTGCCATCGATTCAAAATTCTCAAAGCAGAATGTTTAGCAATGCTTGGTCGATACCCAGAAGCACAGTTTGTGGCCAGGTACGCAATCTGGCCAGTTCATGACTGAGATGCATAGTGGACTCCTGACTGCTGGCTACATGGGGGCTGTGGGTGTCAGCTAGGGTTGTTCATGCCTTCCTGGAGCTTAAAGCCAAAGGTTAAAGCAGGTTAAATCCAAGACCCACAAGGTATATAGGATGCAGCTGTGTTACGGGTGCTCGAGCCTTGTGTGAGAGAGCTTAATGAGTCTGAGTTTGTTTAACCTCTGTTTTCATATACTCTATGGGAGTTCATTCTCTCCTTCCATACTGCAGAAGGTTTGGGGGACTGAATTTAGGTCAGCAGGCTTGGCAGCCATCTCACTGGCCTGGGTTTGTTTGAATGCAGTTCTTTCTACTCCAGGAAACTCTTTTTATCTATCCGTATTGTAACTCTTTGTGTCCTTTCTTGGTCCCTGGTCTCTACTGCAGCTGCTTAGCTCTGTCCTATGCCATAGTGCAGAAGCAGCCACAGATAACAGCCAAGTTAGTGTAAATCAGATTTTAGGGACATGACCCAAGGTTGGGATGTAGCTGGATTGGAAAATGCTTGTGTAGCCTGGTTTCATTCCTCGGTACCATGGGGTGGTAGAGAGGCAATGGTACAAGTGCTGGCCTGCTGTGTGCCTCATTAGTAGAGCTTGTGCTTTAGCTTGTACTGAGCCTTCAATCCAGTCCCTATTACATATCACCTATCACCAAAATACAAAACAATACCACAAAGGACTTAGCCCTGAGGGCAGTAGTTTATTCACCCTACTCTAATTCAATAAAGATTGTGGGGCATAGCCAGGAATAGTGGTACACACTTATAATCCCAGTGCTTGCCAGAGGCAAGCTGATGTCTGTGAATTTTGTAGGCTAGCTTGGTCTACAGAGCAAGTTCCAGGACAGCCAGGGCTATACAGATAACCCTTTGTCAAAAACAAAAAAGAAAAGATGATGAGACACAAGGAATGTATTGGGCTGGATTGGTGGGGGAGAGGGGGTAGACTCATCAGTAAGTGCTTGCCTGTCAGGTCCCAGGCCCTGGGTTTAATCCCCAACACTGCTAGGTACGGGGAGGATGAAGAAAGAAAAACATAGTAAAGATATATAGGTTCTCTATATATCTTGTTATTTTAACAAGGCTTGTTCTTGAGAATCTAGTCACCTGTGGATGAACTTTGAATACTAGCGCCATGATCAAGAAACAGTTTGACTACAGATGGTGGGAATGGCCAAGACATTGTACACCACAGCTGAACGTGTCCTTTTTATTACAGTGACATTTTACGAATGGATTCCACCAATGCTGATGCTCTGTATGTCCGGGGTCTTTGCCTTTATTACGAAGATTGTATTGAGAAGGCAGTGCAGTTTTTTGTCCAGGCTCTCAGGATGGCTCCTGACCACGAGAAGGCTTGTGTCGCTTGTAGAGTAAGTTCTAAGCCTGATGTTCTGAGAGTGGTGGTGAAACTTCCTTTCATATCTCATGGTATGAGTGAGACTAGGGCTACAGCTCAGTGGTGAGGTGAGGTGAGGTGTCACGCTGTCGTGCCTGTGGCCCTGGATTCCATCCCTCCTAGCAAAGTCGGGGGAGAAGAAAATAAAGAGTAGAAGAAGACTCACAGGAGTGTGACAGCTCCACTTGTCAGTGTGTTAAACCTTCCCTGCGGGGGCTGGGCATGGAGGGGCCTGTGTCCTGCCAGGCAGCTGGGATTGAAGAGAGAACCGTGAGAAAGAAAGAGTGAGCTGAGGCTTTCTGCACTGAACTGACCGTCGCTTGCTTCTCTCCAGAATGCCAAAGCCCTTAAAGCCAAGAAAGAAGATGGGAATAAAGCCTTTAAGGAAGGAAATTACAAGCTAGCATATGAACTGTACACAGAAGCCTTGGGGATAGATCCCAACAACATAAAAACAAATGCTAAACTCTACTGTAATCGGGGTACGGTTAATTCCAAGGTAAGTACTTGATCTGGGGTGTCAAAGGTCTTCAGAGATGTGCTTAGCAAGACCAAGCCAGATAAAAGAATGGTGTCCCTCGTCCTGTAAGGAACTGCCTTCTGAGAAACGAACTTGCCTTTTTGTGTGTAGTGTTGAGAGCTTGAGAGGCAGCTTGGCTGACCGTTCCCTCCTGTTTTCCCCAAGTTGTCTCTTGTGAGAGCAGCTAGCAGGTTTGTGCCATTTTAACAAGTGTTGTCACTTCTCATTTGAGCAAGAACTTGTTTATTATTCAGGACAAAGACAGAGAAGGTTGACAGCATTAATTAGGCTTTTATAAATTGCTGAATACGTGTAACTGAGAATGAAGCTGGGCAGTGGTGGCGCACACCTTTAATCCCAGCACTTGGGAGGCAGAAGCAGGCGGATTTCTGAGTTCGAGGCCAGCCTGGTCTACAGAGTGATTTCCAGGACAGCCAGGGCTACACAGAGAAACCCTGTCTCGAAAATCAAAAAAAACAAACAAACAACCAAACTGTGTAGCTGAGAATGACCATAGTTGCCCTGTAAGAGAGAAAGGGTCTGTAGAGTCCTAGTAGTTAAAAATTGCAGTCTTTCTGGTCTTTGTAGTTGGTTCATGGAAGAGTGGACTTCCATGAACAACAAACAAAACTTCTGTTTGTTGTTTGGTTAAACAGGCGACACAAAGAGGCGCTTTAATCAGTGTGTGTGGCTTTTATCACATAGTAAAGAAACCAGTTTGAAATTTGGTGTCCTTAGCCCTCTGACTTTCCCAGGGAACAAGAATATAGTAGGACAGGAATCTAGGCGTGTTCATATTGTGTAGACTCCCTCCGTCAGTGGCGATGTGAAGTGTGATGCTCTCTCTCTCTCTCTCTCTGGCCTGAAGCTTAGGAAACTGGAAGATGCCATAGAAGACTGTACGAATGCGGTGAAGCTCGATGACACTTACATCAAAGCCTACCTGAGAAGAGCTCAGTGGTGAGTGCTCTGGAGGGGCAGGGGTTGCCACTGGTTAACTAGGGGAATTGCGTTGTGATTGACAAAACAGACCCAGGGATGTTGTGAGGTCATTTGGTCCTTCCCCCTGCCTCTAGGTGGGATTGTTCCAGCCCTAGACTATCTTTATAGACCTCCAGCGGAGGAGATTGCACACGCTCCCTCAGTCTCCCATGCCTGTGTCTAACGCCCCTCACGGTCAGTAAGTTTCCTCTGATGCCTGACCCAAATTCCTTTCGTTAACATACGAGTCCATTTCCTTGGAGACTCCTTTTGTGTTGTTCACTTCTGCTCTAACTTGGCACCGTCTGTGCTTGCCCAGGAAGTGTTGTTGAATGAATGTGTGGTGCTCGGAAGAGGGAAGAAGAAAGTATTCTTACAGTTGAGGTGTGCCTGCTGTTTACCATGAGCAGGGCGAGTACAGTTGAAAGCAATTTCACTTACTCAGCAGTGCAAATACATATATTAAAGAAATACTCTTCTTTGATAGACCCAGGATAAATAGTTCATGCCAAGTATTCAGAGCCAGGAGGGCTCTGTGAAAAAGATCGTGCCTGCCCAGACTTTTCCCAGATGCTGCCCAGCCTTTTTGTTCATTTTATTCTTTAATCCGTCTTCCAGAGAATTTTCTTCAGACAGAACAGTACCAAGGACTAAATGAACCTCTCCAAAGCATGTCTTCTGGCCTAGGTGTGGGGACATAGCCTGTATGTAACTCTAGCACTTATAAGGTTGTGCAAGGCCAGTGTGGGCTATAGAATGAATTCCAAACCAGTCTGAACTGGTGGGGAGATGCCAGCCCAGTGGGGACCTGAGTTCAGATCTCCAGAACCAACATGAAGTCTGATGTCTGTAATCCCAGCTCCTGCACAGTGAGATGCAGACAGGCAGGAGAGTCCCCAGCAGCTCACAGGCCAACTAGCCTGGTGCATTATACAGTGCTAAAAAAGAGACCCTGTCTCAAAGTGGAAAGTGAAGATCAACATTCAAGGTAGTCCTCCCGTCTCCGTTATGTGCTCCTTGGTGAGTGTGAGCTTCGTTCCCACAGAAGCATTCACATACCAGGGCTCTGGGTTTAGCACCTGGCTCAGAGGACAGAACAAGTCATTTTATTTTCTCCTGCTCTCTAAGCAAAGAACTTCCTGGTTTTGATTTTGTTGTTTCGTTTTCTTGAAAGTGACTAAGCTGGCCTGGTTAGACTTTCTGTGTAGATAGTGATGATGACATTGAACTTCTGATCTTCCTGTCTCCACCTCTGACAAGTGCTAGGATTGGAGGCCAGCATCAGTACAGCTTTATTGTGTTTTTATACAGGCTAGGAAAGCAGTATACATGCCAAGCTACCTCCCCAGCCCTATGTAGTTCCCCCACCCCACCCCTGTCGCAGCCTGGGGCAGTAACGCTGGTTTCCTAAAGGAGAAGGAAGTTCTTGGTTATCGTTTTTCCAGTGCCCGTTTTATTCCTAATTATAAACTGTAAAGTCCACAGGACAAGCACTACTTAACTGCTGCTTGAGCCAAAACTTCCTGGTCAGTGGTACAGAGCCCCTCAGCTCCTCACCACTAAGATACAAGAACTGCTGGAATGTGTGAAATTGTTTTTTTAATAAAATTAAGTGGAACAACAACAAAAAATAGCCAGACATGGTGACACATGCCTTTAATTCCAACACTCGGAAGGCAGAGGCAGGCGGATTTCTGAGTTCGAGGCCAGCCTGGTCTACGAAGTGAGTTCCAGGACAGCCAGGGCTATACAGAGAAACCCTGTCTTGAAAAACCAAAAAAAAAAAAAAAAAAAAGAAAGAAAAACCAAAAAATAAAAATAAAATAAAGTGGATACATGAATTGTATTATCAGTTCTGAGAGACTAGCCCTTATTCAGCCCAGAATCATATGCACTGTCACAGAAATGGAAGCTTGGGCTGGAGGTATAGCTTAATTGTATAGACCCTGCCTAGCATGTTTGAGGGCCTGGATTTACTGTCTCCCTGCCTCTTACCCCACAGAAGAGAATGGAAATTGGTAGGGTGCTTGCCTAGTATGCACAGATGCAGTAGCTGGCACTCTATAAATGGGGTCACATGTCTGTATCCCCACACTAAAGAGGGAGGTAAGAGGATCAGAAGTCCAGGGCTGGGCTAGAGAGATGGCCCACTGGGAAAAGGAGCCTACCGCCACCAATTGGACCACTTCAATGCCATCCACAGGACCAAATATGGTAGAAAGAAAGAATTGACTCCCAAGAGTTAATGAACTCTGACCTCTACACATACTGTATAGTTAAGCACACAAGCACACATACAGACACAGTAAATGTATTGTTTGTTTATGTTTTATGAGACTGGGTTTCTCTGTATAGCCCTGGCTGTCCTGGGTTAGACTTACTGTGTAGACCAGGCTGGCTTCAAACTCACAGAGACACACCTAACTTTGCCTCCCACGAGCTGGGATTAAAGGGATATGCCGCAGCTGCCTGGCCAGTAATGATTTTTAAAAATTGACAAGTTCATCCAGGCATGGTGGCCTACACCTTTAATCCCAGCACTTGGGCACCAGTGGCAAAGCGGATCTCTGATTCCGAAGCCAGCCTTCCTGGTCTACAAAGTGAGTTCCAAGACAGCCAGGGCCACACAGTGAGTCTCAAAACAAACCCAGAAAGTTCAAGGCCAGTCTGGGCTGCATGAGACTATATCTCAAAAAATTAAATTAATTAAAAAACAAAACAAAAACCCAACCCTTTGACCCAACTGAAGGCTTTAAGCAACACAAAATGTACAGAATTCCTTGCAATTTTTTTTAACAGCAAAAAAACAGAATCCTCTGGTACCTACTACCCCAATTCTCTGTACTATGGTAACGGAAACATGAAGAGTTGTTCATTCTTAGTTTGCTAGAAGACAGTAGAATAGGAGGGGTGTGTGTGTGTGTGTGTGTGTGTGTGTGTGTGTGTGTGTTTACAGTCAACAAAAATGAGAAGTTTTACTGACGGTTCCTTGATTTGTGTCTGAGTGGCTTTGCCTCTGAAACTCCACCCCAGTGTGGGGCAGTGGACACTTGGACACAGTGGGCTGAGAATGTAGCAATGGTCCCCAGAGGCACTGATCTTCCAGAACCCTGGAGAGGCTTGACCACCATCCAGCTGGGCTCAGCCTTCAAGTGGAACAGATGAGAGCTGTTTGCTACCTCTCTTAGCACAGGCTCGGTCGGGCTCTTTCTCAAAGCCCTAAGAGACGGGGAAAGATTTCTGAGTTTATGTGAAATACTGCAGATCCTCCTGGGCAGTTCACACCTGCAATCCCAGTACTTGGGAAGCTAAGGTAGGAGAATGGCCTCTTCAGGGCCAGCTTGGACTACAGAGTAAGTTCTAGTCCAGCCTCAGCTACAGAATGAGAAAGACCTCATCACAAAAAAGAAAAAAATCAATAGAAGAATGCAAGTCAGTGCCCTGGTACGTGTTTATTACGTTATGTAGAGGCCTGGTGATCAAGGCAATCACTCAGATGTCAGGTTTCGTGTTGTTTGTTTGTTTCAGGACAGGTTTCTCCATATAGCCCTGGCTGTCTTGGAACTCACTATGTAGACCAGACTGGCCACAAACTCACAGAGATCCACCTGCCTCTGCTTCCTGAGTTGCTGGCATTAAAGGTGGGGGCCACCACTCCCTGGCAATGTGTGTTAAATTACTGTATTTCAGATTATCCAACACTTTGACCTGTGAATTAGCTCTCTATTGTGTTCCTAGTTACCCCGTGTCTGCAGGGCATTGTGGGTTTTGTTTTTATTTGGCTTGGTTTAATTGAGACCAAGTCTCACAATGTCAAGCTGGCCGTGAACTCAGAGATCCTCCTGTCTCTGCCTCCTGTCCTGATTCTACAATTAAAGGCATTGTGCCACCATGCCCAGACTGGACATTGTTTTGGGGTGTGTGTGTGTGTGTCTGTGTGTGCTTTATTTTTTATAAGTCAAAGATGAATGAATGTATTTCCAGAAATTCAGAGAGCCTAATTATCAAACTTCTCTTTGGCCAGCCACATTGGTATCAGTCTTCCTGCCCTGGTCTCCAAAGCTGATGTGCGTTAAGATGGACTAGTGTGATGGAAGTGTGGACCGCCTCGGGGTGTAGCAGCTAGCTGCACTGTGTTGACTCTGCCCATTCTTAGCAGATGTTGTGTCTGTTAGATGGAGAGATCAGACTTGGTGCCATCACGTGGTTAGACTACCACGTGGTTCTGCGGGAAGCAGCACTTGCAGAGTCCTGGTACTCTGCCTGTTCCAGGCACTCTTCTCGTTCTGGCCCAGTTTCCTCTTTGCTTTTGGGCTATGGAAATAGAAACAAGACTGTGCTGCGAGTCCCTTCTTCTGTCTCACCTCTACCTCTGAGATGGATTGATCTTAGTGAAAGCATTTGTCAGCAGCTTCCACCCTGACCTTGATCCTTCTAGTGGCTCAACTAACCCCACTTGCAGCCTTGGTTGGAACTGGTCCTGCATGTCTGGCACTGAAGGTGTCAAGCTCTTTCACAGCAGTTTGTCTCACATGGTCATTTTTCTCTTGTCCAGAGCAGTCAAGTAGGTGCTGTCAGTGTCTGCTGTTGGGCAGCGCTGTGACACCGAGAACTCTTCCTTAGCCCTTGCCTGCTTAGAGCAGGGGACTGCTGGCTGGGTACGGTGCCAGGAAGCTTATTTTGCCTTGAGGAACTGAGAGTTCATTCATCTTTAGATAAGGGATTCTGCTGTTTGATGAAACATCCTACCAAAAGTGTGTATCTCTTGCATGAGCCATTCCTTCTCCCTAGAAGGTCCCACAGGCCGTTACTATTTATGTCTGAGTGCTGTATTACCCTGTACTTCCTTCTCAGTTACATGGACACAGAGCAGTTTGAAGAAGCCGTGCGGGACTATGAAAAAGTATATCAGACGGAGAAAACAAAAGGTACGAGGACAAAGGGGCAGAGACGTGTTGCTCAGGGGGCTGTGGTCTTCTCGGTTGTTGGTCACAGCACTTAGGACCATTCCGTTTGCTCACTAGCCTGGAAGCAGCTAGCAGTTCCTGGGAGGGGCTCAGGCACCTGTGTTCTGGCTCTCGCTCCCCCGTTAGTCTCACTTCCTATATATTCAGAAGAAAGCACCAAAAGAGCCCCTGTTGTGGTTACCAAAGTTTCTACCCTCTAGGCAGCTGGGCTGTCTGTTGATGCTGCCTTTCTCCCTCCAGAACACAAACAGCTCCTTAAGAATGCACAGCTGGAACTGAAGAAGAGCAAGAGGAAAGATTACTACAAGATCCTGGGAGTGGACAAGAATGCCTCTGAGGACGAGATCAAGAAAGCTTACCGGAAACGGGCCTTGATGCACCATCCAGGTGAGCGCTGGAGGAGGTGCAGCAGAACCCACAGCGCAGATGCAGTGGGCACCCAGGAGATCGCTCTTCAGTGGGAAGGAGGGGGTGCTGGGCTCCCTGTCCTACAGGCTGTGGGAGGTGCCACATTCCAAACTTGGACAATAATAGACTTTGTTTTCCTGTGTCCCTGGTTTCACTGAATCCTCTAGATCGGCACAGTGGGGCCAGTGCCGAAGTTCAGAAGGAGGAGGAGAAGAAGTTTAAGGAAGTGGGAGAGGCCTTTACCATCCTCTCTGATCCCAAGAAAAAGACTCGTTATGACAGTGGACAGGACTTGGATGAGGAGGGCATGAATATGGGCGGTGAGTTGGTTTGGGCATCGGCAATGAAAATGGTCCCTGTATAACGTTTTTTCTAAAGCACCAGAAAAGCCCCCATTGAAGTTACCAAGGCTTCTGCCCTCAGGGCAGCTGGGTTGGGACACCCCAGAGGGGAGGTCTATAAGTACTCAGCCAGTGACATAAGCCAATAGGCTGTTTAAAAAAAAAAAAAAATGAGCTAGGGCAGGAGCCATCAGAACTTTTGTGACCTGGACTAAAGAGTCAGGGTCTCCAGGACTGGTACATTGATTTTGGTAACACTGAATTTGAGCCTTCTCAACACAACCCCAGCATTCTAGGAAGGCATGATGCAGGTGACATTCCTAGGTAAGAAGCCCAGTCAGAGGCAGGGGAAGCTTTCCTTCTAGACTCACCTGGAAGGGAACAGATCCCAGAAGCAGGATCAGCAGGTTCTGCCTGGGTTGACGTGGGGAGAGGCTTGCTAACATCTAGGCTGAAATGGAAGAGCAAAATGAGCCTCAGAAGTCTTCTGCGTCTGGTTCCTCAGATCTTTCTGATTTTCCCCTTTTTTTGCCCTTTCCATCCTCATCACCAGATTTTGATGCAAACAACATCTTCAAGGCATTCTTCGGTGGTCCTGGGGGCTTCAGCTTTGAAGGTAGGTATGCCTGCTGCTCTTAGGAGCTCCCAGGTGACAGACCAGCACTGACCCCTCACTCAGGCAGCACCTGGGGAATCTGAGTGGAGACAGCTGGATCCTTGTTCAGCAGGACAGGCGTGTGCTGATGCTCGTGTGGCTGATGAGGCTCCTGGGTTTATTTTTCTTGGGACCATTCTCAGTGCAGTTAGCAAAGTCAGAGAAGCATCACCAAGCCCCGTAGTATCATGCCTTCTCTACAAGAGCAAGGGTGTTGAGAAGCTACACACAAAGTGCCCTTCAGCCCAGTGGTAGGGCGCTCACCCTGCATGCTGGCCCTTGTGCTCTAGGCTTAGACAGGTTGATACCCTTGGAGTCTCTGTTTGGATTAAGCTGCTCTTTAAGACTTTGGGCCGGGCGTGGTGGCGCACGCCTTTAGTCCCAGCACTCGGGAGGCAGAGGCAGGCGGATTTCTGAGTTCGAGGCCAGCCTGGTCTACAAAGTGAGTGCCAGGACAGCCAGGGCTACACAGAGAAACCCTGTCTCGGAAAAAAAAAAAAAAAAAAAAAAAAAAGACTTTGGTATAACAACAGTGGTTTTCCTAAGAAAACCACAGAGCCAACTAACAAGCCTTTCTTTTTCCTTTCAGCATCTGGCCCAGGGAATTTCTACTTTCAGTTTGGCTAATGAAGGCCAACTACTTACAACCCAGAAAATGCAGACTTGCTTGGTTTAACCATGAGTGTGGACAGTTCACTTCCTCCATCATGTCCCTGTGTACTTAGAGCAGTTTCGTTTTCTCAGTCGGGTGCCCTGTGTCTGTATGAGGGGTGAAGGAAAGGGGGCCAGTGCTGAGGACTAGGGAGGGAGGGAAGCCAGGGGTAGACAGGGAGGCAGGCAGCTTGTGAATTTTTGTTGTATTGTTTAACTTTATTAAAAAAGAAAAAGAATAAAATGTTTTGACCGTTCTTTGGTCCTTGGCTTTGGCAGCTGCTCTGTACCTGAGGTTCTTCCAAGAGCATAGGCACCAGGTTGTGTGTGTGTGTGTGTGTGTGTGTGTGTTTTCACTATGTGGGCTCAGGCTAGAGCAGTCCTCCTGCCTCAGCCCTCTCCAGTGCTGGGATTAAGGTATGAGCCACCACACTGTCCTGCTCCTATAGCAGGGCACTGGAGCTTGAGGGATATGGACATGAGGACAAAATTCTGCTCCTGCCTGCTAGTGGTGGCACATGTTTTTAATCCCAGCACTTGGGAGGCAGAGGCAGGTGGATTTCTGAGTTCAAGGACAGCCAAAGCTACACAGAGAAACCCTGTCTCGCAAAAAGCAAAACAAAAAATTCTGCTTTCAAAGCGTGGCAAGGCAGCTCCCAGTCTCGGGCCTTTGCTGGCTTAAGGCTCAAACTGTTGGGAAGTGTTCTCTTCCCGCTTACATGAGGCAACATGAAGGGATCTGCACACTGCTCAGCTAAGTTGCTGTTCTAGGCAGACACAAGAGGCTCTGAAGCTGGACTGCAGGTGCTGATGGCACTAGGGAGAGAGGGGCCTTGAACCAGAGCAGCAGGAGGGACTGCTGAATGTCTACTCTCGGGTGTGAGGAGCAAGGTTGCCTTCCCCAAGTACCCCACAAAGCCCAGGCTGGGAACTCTGAGCCTTGCTGAAAGGTCTTTGGGACATGGCCACCTGCATGTGGTCGGTTGCCTTAGCTGTCAGATAAAGGCTTTGTGCTCCAAGTTTCTGGCTGCCAGCCAACCCCACCTTCTCTATGAGTCTGAAGCCAGCCTCTCCTTTCTGCTTCATGAAAGCCAACACTGTTGCCCTGTCCAGCCTCGTCACAGCTGTGCCCAGCCAGCAGAAGGGAGACAGGACCGATGGCCCCAAGCTGTGGGACAAAGCTGGTCTTAATGTATGCAGCCCTAACCCCAGGGAAGACTGGGCTGGACATAGAAGGCCAAGAGTGATAGCACACAGCTGGGATTAACATGATTTATTTCAGTATCAGTCTTAGTGGTTGCTGAGGTGGGCAACACAGGGCGAGGGTAGGAGCATAAATCCCAGATTCTCCGGTGACAACGCAATTAGCAAGGTCCTGTTACTGAGCAGAAGGCAGAGTGAGGTACTCCAGGAGCCAGACTTTCCCAGAGCAGGAAATGGGGCTTAACTCTTGCCAGCTCAGGGTCCCCTCCACTGGTTCTTGGTACCTACCACCCTCTTTTAGAGGAGACCCAGAGGCACCATGCAGGCAAGATGGGCTGGGCAGAAAGCAGAGCTGGAACTTCTCAGGGCATCTCTCTGACCTTGGCCTCCATCCACACAGCAGAGACGTGCTGCTGGAGATGGCTGGACCGAAACCAGAGATGTGGCTTCTGGTAATTCCATTTTCTCCCCTAGCGACCACATCACCCTAGTTACAGTGTGAAGGAGATAGGGATTTAGGAATAACCAAAGGTGAGAGGTAAACCCCTTTTACAGCCCAGTAAATAGCCCAAGCCTTCCTAAGGGCTACAGTGATTAAAAGACTGGCACCCAGGGATCTGACCCCTCTCTAAGCTACCACTGTTTTCCTGTGGCAGTAGCGTTTGTCCCTAGCATGTGGCAGCTCTGAGGTGTGTGTGCCCAGCTTTGGATGGGCAGGGGCTAAGGGAGGGTTAACAAGTTCTTGGATGCCTCTGGGCAGATGCCGCTGCAGGCCCAATGACCCAGCCCTTTTATTACTACCTCTGGTCCAGGTTCCTGAATGGTCTGCCCACCCGCCTGTGTTGAGAGCTGAGTATTAAGGGGAAAAGAAAGGGTGGGCACAAGGAACTGGTAGTTATTTTACAGACTCCTAAAAAGTTACAGGTACGTTAGCTTTGAGTAAAAAAAAAAAAATCTTAAAAATCAAGTGGAAGGCATGTTGCTGTGTCCATCCACAGCAGTGGTACAGTGGTGTGAACCCTCAGATGATGGTGCAGATCTGCATGGCACCCCCCTTCCGGCTGCCATGTATGGGCACAGGTTTGCCCTTCCCATAGTACCCCGTGAAGATGGCCTTGACCTCCATCTTCTTAGTCAGGCTCAGCATCCATCGCCCTTTGCCCAGGGAATAGAGCTTGCCCCGGGGGAGCTCGCCCACGGCCTCACCTTGGCTGCCCCCCTTCACCTGCTGTAAAATATCTAAGAGGTCAAGACCCGTCTGCACTGGCTGCACGTCGGCCGCACAGCCTAGGGTGACGTGAGCTCGGCTCCCTGGGGGCAGGCCCTCGGAGGCAGATGGCTTGTCCAGATCACTGGGCCACAACTGCAGCTCCTGATCGGTCAGCACCACCTGGGCCCCAGCTGTCTTGGGTGTCACAAAGAGAGCAGAGATGGACAGTTTGAAGGCCTTGCCATACGATCTCTTCACCACCTAGGGAAGGAGAGGGGGCCCACGTTAGAGGGACAAAGCTGATGAGAGCAGTCCATCCCCAGGGGAGAAAATGAGTGTGGCTGTGCGGGGGTCTTGTTTTTGTGTTGTGTTGTTTTTTGAGAAAGGTTTTTCCTCTGTAGCCCAGGCTGTCCTGGAACTCACTCAGTAGACCAAGCTGGCTTCTAACTCAAGAGATCCTCCTGCCTCTGCCTCCGTAGTGCTGGGGTAAAAGGTGTGCGCCACCACGGCCCAGCTTTGCAGGGGTCTTTTTTAAAAAGGCAAACCAAACAAAACACACAGCACAAGCCACTCAAGCTAAGGTTGGAAAAATGCTCTCAGAGAGGCACCAGATACAAACCCCGTTTACTGCTAGCCTCTCTGCCTTGGCAAGAGAGAGGAAACACTAGAGCCTCCCTCCAAGCAAACAGGATTGACAAGAGTGGTAGGTGAAGAACTACTGTTGCTCCACGGCTCCCTCCACCAACACGCTGGGGTCTACATCTGGTTACCTCTGGCTACCCCTGAGCCCCTTCCGTGAGTTCATGTGACCTAACTGTAAAATCTTTTTGTTCATGAACTTCTGTTCCAGCAGCGGTGTGTGGCAGGTGCTTAGTGAGCGGACACTAGGAAGTAGGACAGTAGGAAGGAGCGACGGTACATATTCAGCCATTGCACTGGACTAGTAGGCTTTGAGAACACGGCAGACAAGGCTATGAACACCGAGCCCTTAGCTGCCGCTTCCCCGGGGATTGGCCAGTAAGCAAGCAGGTGAGTGGCTGCGGGGAAGGCCGTGGTAAAGGAAGTTAGGAAGTAGACAGCATGCCTGTATCTGGCCATGGGCTGTGTGCTATGGTGCAGGAATGGGTGGCTCGATATCCTGAGCCACTGCCTCTGGAGCAAGGCCAGTAAAACAGGCTCCCTGGGATACAGGACTCTCAGCATTTGAGACTCTGGAACTTAACAGGGGTTTGAGAAGCCAGAGCAAGAACCTGCTGCTGCCTGGCATAAGGCCATAAATCTATGTCAAGGAGAAGGCCCTTTGGCAGGCCCTGGGGAGAGATGGGACTAGTGAGGCCCTAAGAGAGGATAACAGAAGATTACAGACTACATCAAAGACTGGAGGCCTCACTTCTCCAACCACTGTGTGATGTCTCCGCTCTATACCGCAGTTCCAGGAGGTACTCCAACCCACTTACCCCCCCACACACACATCCACCCGGGCGTCCCTGGGGAGGAGGACTCACCTCCTGCTGGGCGTATTCTTCTGCCCCGGCGGCCTTCCCGTAGTCACAGAATTTGGTTGTACAGTGCAGCACGCCTGGAGGTCTCTTTCCAAAGTAGCTGACCAGCTCAAGCTTCTCCTTGGGTTCATCCCCAGAAATAACTGCAGAAGAGAAAAGGGTCCACCAAAGGTGGGGAGCTGGGCCTACCAACACCTATCTCGGAGACTGCAGGCCAAAACCAGGGCCATTACTAAGAAGTTCTTGGGCGGCTCTGCTGTGCTTCGCTTATTTGCTAGCTGAAGATGAAGGTCAGTGGACAGAGTGCTGGCCTGGCCTGGCCTGGCCAGCGCCAACACCCCAGGTTGAGTCCCCAGCACTGGCACTGCGTAAAGCAAGCATGGTGACATACACATGTAACCCTAGCTCCAGGAAAATAGATGCGGGAAGATGTGGAGTTCTCAAGCTGGAGGTGGGGGCAGCTGGGGTCCTTGCCCAACATGCATAGGGTCCTGGGTTTAATGCTGGACAGGGAACAAACTAAACCATGCCATGCTGGCGTTACAGCGTATAGAGCTTTGCATCTCTACCTGAGTTCTCAGGCATATGTAACATAGGGCTAGGCCATACAAGCCAAAGGCAAGGGGAAGCAAGGGGAACCAGGTGGTACATGGGGAAATGAAACCCATCCTGCCACTTACTAGCCACCTGGGACACGTGGGTGACTTGTCAGTCCACTGTGACAGTTCCAGTTGCCATACCCCCAAATTCCTCAGGGCCTCTGAGATTTACAGCAACCATTTCAGCCAGCCGTGACTGGCCCCACCTGCCCTGCAGGCATGTGTGGAGGAGGAGAGCAAGCCAAGGGCCTGGAACAGGAAGGGTCCTAGGGACAGTGGGATGAGGTGGCTGAGGACCAAGATGTCAAAAGCTGGGCTTCCAAACAGAGGCCAAGCTTGGTGGCTGAATTCGGTCTCTAGCTTTTCCATTCCTTCCCAAAGGCTAACGCTTCAAGGGGTCCTCTATTCTGAGCACGTCCTGTTATTGTTTCTGATGTCCCCTGTCACACTCTGAGCAGAAAAGCATTCTGGTGTTTGCGGCCAAAGCCAGCATCAAACAGTAATTATGCCTGAGCCAGCACCACCAGCTCTGGCCAGAAGCCCTGTCCCTGAGCGTTGCCCCTCACTCTATACAGAAAGTGGCCTGGCCCTCAACTAATATCTTCCCTGTAAGAGTTTGAGTCTTAGGAGCCTAGAAATAAGTTTTCTGAAAACTCACATGGGCACGAAGGACCTGTTTGCCTCTGAGCAGTCGAACAACAGAATGAAGGAGTTTGTTTGCAGACCTGCTAAAATTGAAAGTACCTGAGTCTCTAGTACTGGGGAAGGTAAAGGCAGGAGAATTACTGCAAGTCAGAGACCAGCCTGATAGATGGAGTGAGTTCCAGGCCCGCCATGGAAGGCTACATAGACTTTTGTCTCCAAAACAAAACTAAACACCCAAGACTCAACTACCTGTGGGACACTCTGGGCGAATGGGACCACTGAGGACTCTTCCCTCCCCAGACTATCCACTCATTGGAGCCAACAGCCCTTACCAGGAAAGACTCCTCCTGGCTCCTACCCAGGTACAGCTGGCAACTTTTATATCCTTTCTGGGCATGTCTCTTATATGGAGAGAATATTCTAAAAGGCATGAAGCTAGGTTCTCTACAGCTTGAGATGCCATGGGGGAGCCCAAGACCCATTCTCTGGAAAGTCACACAGCCTTGGCCTTGCTACTTTTTGCAGTTTAGGTTTCCACCTCATCTTCTGCTTAGAAACATATATTCTGCTGCTAAAACTGATTTTGACAGCCTTGGTCTCCCTCCGCCCTCCACCGAGGAGGTTATAGCATATGGCGATGAGAATTATAGTTTTTTCCCACCTCCAAGACTCAGATGGAGGTCTAGAGCCAAACAGGGAGGATATCCTGGTGCTGGGGGGAAGAGGAAGGCAAGAAAGGAGCTATGGGCATGCCCTTCTCCACTAACGCCTTGCTTCTGGCTAGTCCTAGAAGCTGTTACCTGTATCCTCCACCCGTCCACCCCATCCTTTGAGCTCAGCAGCCGCACTGCCTGGCTCTCCATCACAGGCAAACAAAACAGTACGAGGCTTTAGCTGCCCTGCTCCCACCCCACATCCACCTACAGTGTCGAAGCTCTTTCTTGAAGGCCTTGTGATTCCCCAGCTCCTCCAGAAAGACCTGGCCAGCTTTTCGGAGGGTCTCAGAACTCTTTTTGGTCAGGAACCAGCCAAAGTAGAGTGGCAGAAAGTCCTTCTCCAGTCCAGGCTTCAGCTTCTTCAGGTCATCGGCCGACAGCTGCCATTGGTTCTTCTCCTTGAGCTGGGCACAGTCTAGTCGCCACGCTGTCTTGGGCTCCACCAGCACCACCTGGTACTGGTACTGGTCTGCCATTTCAAAAAGCTGATCCAGCCGCTCCCGCTCATGGTTGGTATCATCAAGCACAAGAACCCTGATGTCCCGGCGGCAGTAGCCAGCCAGGTCCTCGTCCAGACGCTTGTACGCCTCGGAGAAGTCTGCCCGAGAGCCAGGGATGATCTTGTAAGCATCAGCGGACACCATCTTGGTGCCATCGTGGTACTTCTCCAGGATGAGCCGAGCCAGTGTGGACTTGCCGCTGCCTGGCAGGCCGCGCAGGATGAATAGCGTCTTGCACTCGTGGAGAGTAGCCACCGTGTCCTCATCTTGAAGGAAAGGGAACTGCATCTCTGGCTTGTCCTTTGCTCCTGAGGATGACATTTTCCTGAAGAAGAGCTTGGGCAGGAATGTGTGGCTTTTTCGGGTAAAGCTTGTGTTCTGTGTTAAGACAGGAGGAGGAGGAGATGTCAGCCCCAGCTCCTCAAAGCCAGCCCACAAGCACCACACCCTAGTCTCTGGCCTAGTTCTCCCAGAGGGGGACCGGTTGTCGGTTGAGGAATCCCCAAGCCTAACTTAAAGCACCCTTGAATGGTGGATGCTTTCCCCAGAGGGGAATGGTGGATTTTCTTCCTCGCAGTAGATCCTTCAGTATCTTCAACAGCTGGGTTGTAAGGGTAGAGGGAATCTTTCTGAAGCTATCTAACCTCTTACTCTTCTGGCTCCAAGGATCACTCTCTGCTCCCCCTCAGGAACGCCTTGGTGGCAGGGCACGCAAGGGCAGCAAGTGCCTGTGGCTCCCTGTCAGCCCTAACTTATATATTCTTGGCACCTCTTAAGGATGTCCTGTTTGGAGGCCTGGGGCTCTATGTATGGGCAAAGCCACAGCTGCCTTGGCTCTCTTGAGTGTGCAGAGGAGGGTGAGGGCAGGGGAGGGTGACCCAAAGACCGCCTCCCTCCACCCAACAATGGCACCAACAGATAATACTCTCTTGTCTGGGTATAGGGGGACAATGGTCCCACAGAGGGCTGGTGGGGGGCAGGGCAGGAGGGCACTGGACAAGGGCATCATTCACAACCACCTCCTCCTCTGCTCTCTCGGGGCGCCCCCTCCCCCAATCTGTAGGACTAGGGCACAGGGCACCTGTATTCAGAGATCTTTGCCCCCTACTCTGCTGTGTGTTAGTTAGCAGCACCTCTCGGATAAACAACAAGAAATAGCGGTTTCAGTTGTCATCTGCACCGGCTTCCGCCCCTGAGAATTTAGCTGGCTTCTGGCTTCTCTATAGCCTTGAGCAGGAACCCACTCCCAGCGCGGGCTCCACAACAGCCCTGGACTCTCTGGTGCTACGCAGACCCATTTGCCAGCTGGTGTCGCCAAGGAGCATCGACTTTCACTTCCCTGCGGCGATATTTCCTTCTCCAAAGACACTGAGACTCCCCCAAAATATCCCCGCTTGCGCCCCTTGCCTTCGGGCTGCCTTGGGGGATCCAGAGGCAACTTCAACTCCGGAACCTGGTGTCCTCATTTGCAAGCTACTTCTGCCCATGCATCCCCAAGACTCTCGCTTTCAGTTAGCCTCTCTCCCACCCCGGCCCCCACGCGTGCGCTGCGCTCACCATGATGAGTGGGCACACCGTCGTCACCGCCTTTGCGGGTACTATGTCTCCGGGGCCGCCCGCTTGCGCGAGGGACACGGGCGTCTCGGGGTGTCCGGAGGGGCCCCCCCTACGCAGGGTCCCTTTCATAGCCTGGGGGCGGGGCGCGCGGACGGGGCGGGGTCAGCCCGAGCCTCTGCGCACGCGCCCCCGGGGAATGGAAACCTGAGTGCCAGGAAGCGGAGGTCTGAGCCTTGGCAGAAAGCAAAAGCACACCTGGACTCTCAAAGAGTCCGCCACGCCACCTCTTTGTTCCTTAAAAGTTAAAGTTTAACTTTTTCCCTTCTCTGAGACAGAGACTCACTATGTAGCCCTGACTGTCCTGGAACTCACTATGTAAATCAGGCTGGCCTGGTACAGAGATCTGCCTGCCTCTGCCTCCCAAGTTCTTGGATTAAAGACATCACCAGGAGAGAGATGAACTCTTGAAACAGGAGGCAGTTGCCTTTCCTGGGTTCCCAGGCAGGCTGGGATGAAATGGGTGCAGTCAGATAGCTTAAAAATTTGAAACAGGCCCATAGACCTTATCACAACTGACATGTGATGGAAGTACCATTCAGGCCACGAAACCAAGCCGATAGGCATCACCGCCTCCTAAAACAAAAACAAAGACCTAATTCATCAAAATCCATAATTCTGGGAAAGGCCCTAAATGTATTATCATTGATTTTTGGCTTCTATAGTCTGCTTCTGACTTAAATATGTCAACACAGGATGTGGTTTTTATGATTAAAAGCCTACCCTGAGAAAAGTGCTGGTTGGTGGTGGCGCACGCCTTTATTCCCAGCACTTGGGAGGCAGAGGCAGGTGGATTTCTGAGTTTGAGGCCAGCCTGGTCTACAGCGTGAGTTCCAGGACAGCCAGGGCTACACAGAGAAACCCTGTCTCGGGGGAAAAAAAAAAAAAGTCTAGTGAAGGGGCTGGCTAATAAAGACTTTCTATTGGCTTCCACCTCTGTCTAAGCAGTCTTCTTTGCTGGATATCCCCCCTCCCAACCCCCAAAAAAGGTTTGTTGTTTTAAAGATGAATCTCATGTAACCCAGGCTAAGTTCAAACTCTCTATGTAACAAAGGGTGACCTTGAACTTCCGATCCTTTTGCTGGAAATTCATACATACAAGAACATGCTCAGCTGTTTAAGATGCCGGGGTTCCTGCAAGCTAGGCAAGTACATCCTAGCTTTGAGGACATGGTGACATTGTTCACTTTCACTTTTTAAAAAAAAAACATTTCATTAAAATATAGCAAGGAACAGCCGGGCGTGGTGGCGCACGCCTTTAATCCCAGCACTCGGGAGGCAGAGGCAGGCGGATTTCTGAGTTCGAGGCCAGCCTGGTCTACAGAGTGAGTGCCAGGACAGCCAGGGCTACACAGAGAAACCCTGTCTCGAAAAAAAAAAAAAAAAAAAAACAAAATATAGCAAGGCATGGTGGTACATGTCTTTGATCCCAGCACTTGGGAAGCAGAGGCAAGAAGATCTCAGTGAGTTTGGGACTAGCCTGGTCTACAGAGTGAGTTCCAGGACAACCAGGGCTACAGAGAGACACCCTGTCTCAACAAAACAAAACAAACAAACAAATATATAATTATATATAATTTCTCAGGAGCAGTTGAGATAGCTCTGTTAACATGGCCGTGTTACCCTGAGTTGGACTTCTAGGCCATGAATGGTAGAAAACCAGCTCCCTCGACTTGTTCTTCTCTGACAGCCACAGACATGTCACGGTGTATAGGTCCGCACACATAAATGCACACAAAAAAATAAATTAAAATGTACTTTTTATTTCTTTGTTTGAGAGATCTCTCTGTCCAGCTCTGGAACTCACTGTGTAGACCAGGCTGGCCTCAAACTCGCAGAGATCCGGCTGCCTCTGCGTCCCTGATGCTGGGACTAACGGTGTGCACCACCACTGCGTGGCTTAATGGATGAGTTTTATTTTATGTGTATTGGTGTTTTGCCTGCATATGTGTCTATGTGGGGGTTTAGAACCTTCTGGAACTAGAGTTACAGACAGGTGTGAGCTGCTATGTGGTTGCTGGGAATTGAACTCAGGTCCTCTTAAAGAGCAGCCCTTGCTCTTAGCCTCTGAGCCATCTCTCCGGCCTAATTTAAGATGCAATTTTAAAAAGACACAATTTAAAATACTTTTATCTAGGGACTGGGGCTATAGCTTGGTGTTAGAAGACTTGTCTAGTAGGCACAAGTTCCTGGACTTGACCTGGGGATAAGTTTGGGGGACCAAAGAAATTCTGCCTTTGAATTGCCTCTCACTTGACTGGAATCCTGGCTTCATCCCAGTCTAAGTCATCTTTATCCCTGCTTCCGGACCTCATGGCAAAGGCCTTGCATGATGGTTTGTATATGTTTGGCCCAGGGTGTGGCACCATTAGGAGGTATGGCTCTGTTGAAGTAGGTGTGTCACTGTGGACATGGGCTTTAAGACCCTCATTTTAGCTGCCTGGAAGTCAGTCTTCTCATAGCAGCCTTCAGATGAAGATATAAAATTCTCAGGTCCTCCAGCACCATGCCTGCCTGGATTCTGCCACACTCCTACCTTAATAATAATCGACTGAGCCGGGCGTGGTGGCGCACGCCTTTAATCCCAGCACTCGGGAGGCAGAGGCAGGTGGATTTCTGAGTTCGAGGCCAGCCTGGTCTACAAAGTGAGTTCCAGGACAGCCGGGGCTACACAGAGAAACCCTGTCTCGAAAAACCAAAAAAAAAAAAAAAAAAATAATCGACTGAACCTCTGAACCTGTAAGCCACCATCCCCAATTAAATGTTGTCTAAGAGTTGCCTTGGTCACAGTGTCTGTTCACAGTAGTAAAACCCTAAGATGGCCTGATCCTTTTTTTTTTTTTTTTTTTTTTCAGATTTACTTATTTAATGTGTATGAGAACACTGTTGCTGTCTTCAGACACACCAGAAGAGGGCATCAGATCCCATTACAGACGGTTGTGAGCCACCACGTGGTTGCTGGGAATTGAACTCAGGACTGCTGTTAACCACTGAGCCATCTCTCCAGCCCAGGCTGATCCTTTTGAGGCCAGATGTTTATTCGCTAACTCTAGGAAGTCACAGCTTTCTCAGTGGGATTTCTGTGGTATTCTAGAAAATAATATTCCCTGGGTAGCTTAAGGCTGCACAGAGGAGGCCGCACATCCTGGGACTCTTCTCCCAGACAGTCTGCCGGTAGACACAGCTTTTACTCCAATCTACTCTGAAGGCCTACAGGCTTTATAAGATGGATGATGTCAGCAGAGCTGGGGGTTCTGTATATCCCCATCCCACTCCCAAGCCTTGTACATCCTGGGGAAACTGAGTCTATGGTTCTCAGGGCTTTCCTTTCCTGTTCTTTCAGCGTTCTGCACTCTCACACTCTCAGACACTCACCTGCTTCTCCCCCAACCCTGCTCATCTCTTCCATTGGTCCCTACTGAGAACGGGGGGGGGGGGGGCGGGGGAAGGCAGCACAGTGTCACTCAAGATCAGTAAAAATTAAAGACGCATATTTAATGGGGAAACGGGGGGGGGAGCACACGGGAGGTGGTCTGTAGAGGTCAGTCTCCCAGTTTTTCCTCTCTAAAACACCTGGGAACACTGTCTGCCTGAACCTCGAGCCTACTGAGCCAGTCTTCATCCCTTCTCTGTTGTTAAGTAGCGTGGGCTTTAGATTCCTCCTCTTTTGTCCTCTCCAACTTTTGGACCTCCCCTTTGGCTGCTTCTGCTGGTTTCTTCTCTTGTTTGTGGCTGCCGCTGTCTGAGGGTAGGTGGCTGGAGTAGTCCGAGACCCTTCTGTAGATTTCTCTGGACTCTCTCCTGACCCCGAGGTTTGACGAGTGACCGTCTCCCAACAGTTTTTTGCTGAGTCCTCCTGAGCTTTTCCTGTCTTGCTCATCATCCGTGGCTTCTCTCTCACTCTCCTGGTCCCTCTCCCACTGCTTCACCACCCTCTCCTGCTCCTCTCGCCCTCGCAGCAATTCCTTCTCTGATGCTCCCTGCAAATCCATCTGTGACATGATGTCCTCTGAAAAACAGAACGGGGTGGGTAGCCTCGGTCACATGGTGTCACATGTCACACTCTTTCCAAGGGAGGGAGCCAATCATTGCTCGGGTCCCGGAGAGGCTCTGCTGTGCCATCGGGTGAGATGCCGCCGCATGTGTCACACCGCTGGATTACCATGCAATTGCAAGAGAGCCCGAGACTGGCACAAAAGAGATCTCACCACAATCTCCCTCCAAGAAAGACCGAAACCAGAATCGGAACCCTGGACGGCCTGACCCAAGAACACAGGCTTCTTTCCTTACAGGAAATGGCACGGGTGCTTTACTCTTTGCTCCATGCCCTGTGAGCAGCCACACTGCCAAGGGCTCCTGCTCTAGTACTGTCACACTGTATCAGATCCTCCCACAACCCCTGCCTCCCACTGCTGTGATGCAAAAGACATCCTTCCCCCCTTGACAAAAATGGCATAAGTGTTGACAGGTGACATGGGGTCTTTTTTTTTCCCCCCCACTGGCCCCATCCTGCCACCATTGTGTTTGTCCCTGGGGAGCAGTCAGTGTCCAGTTCTTTTGTAAACATGTGAGCAGGCTGTGAGTAAGAGGGGCTGCTGGAGAGCCGCCGTCTTAATGATTCTTGCTCCTTGGCTGATAAATACAGAAAAGTCACCATCGCATCCTGGGTATCCTTCATGCTTCTCTTCCTGGAAGCCGCTCATGGGGAAGTCAGTGGAAAAGGGGCTCAGCCATCCCGAGGTAAAAAGATAAACAACAGTGCCCTCTTCTGTTCAGAGAAGGAAGTGTCCCCATGAGAAGGCATGAGGTCTTTCCTCTGCCTGTGGCCGGCCCAGAGGAGGAGAAGTTACTTTCCTGCCCACCTCCCACTCCCCAGCCCCTATCCATCACTCCTGTGGCTTTTTAACTCCTCCGTGCAGTCTCCAAACAGAGGACTGACCTCTCTTTGAGGGAATCAGCTACCACGAGACAGGCACTGGAGGGATGGCGCAATGGATGGATGACCCTGAGTCCTGAACCCTGAGAACTGGAGGCACACACCTGTAAACCCAGGACTTGGTGGGAAGAGGCTAGAGGAACATCAGGAAGTGACGACCATTCCCTGCTACAGAGCAATGGTCCTGTGGGCTGTGGGCCCTGCAGAGAGGAGTCCCTGGTCTGTCTGAGAATCTAACACCTACCTGGCACACTGCGAGTGATAAAAAATGGTAAACACCCCACGAATAACCTGAAGACAGAACGGAAGAAGGAAGAACGGAAGGGCAACTGGGCTGGGGGGCAAAGCCAGGCCATCCCCGTCCTGATCCAGGAAGAGATTCAGCTGCTGTTGGCAACTGCATGAGCATACTCAGAGGGCAATGCCAACCTGGCCTTGGGAGTGACTGGTGAGTGGGGCAGGACAACTGGCAGAGAAGGGTGGGGGAGGGACGGAAGGGGTAGTGACTCACGTCTCTCTGCCTTTTCCCTGAGTATCTCCCTGTAGTTCGTTTTCTTAAGTTCTTCGATGATGCCCTTGTTGGCGTCGTCCAAGGCCTGTGGAAGTCAGAGGAGAGGAGCTGGTAAACCACTTTTTTTTTTTTTTTTTTTTGGAAACAGGCTATTGCTCTCTCTATCCCTGGCTGGCCTCAAATTCCTGCCTCCACTTGCTACATGCTGGGATTACCATGTGCCACCGACACCCAGCTGGTTGCTTTTTGTTTTGAAACAGGGTCTCTTGGGCTGGGGAGATGGGTCAGCGGTTAAGAGCACTGACGGCTCTTCTGAAGATCCTGAGTTCAAATCCCAGCAACCACGTGGTGGCTCCCAACCACCCATAATGAGATCTGACGCCCTCTTCTGGTGTGTCTGAAGACAGCTACAGTGTATTTATTTATAATAATAAATAAATCTTAAAAAAAAAAAAACTGAAACAGGGTCTCATTAAGTATGTCGGTCCGAGCTGCAGCTTCTGCCTCTGATGGGATTATTAGCATGTCCCCACACCCTGCTTTCTGTGAGGTCTTGAAGAGCCTCCATCTTTGTCAGTCATCTCAGAGGCTGGCACTGAGCTTTAGGCTATGTGTAACTGGATGCCTGGTGGACAATATGGTTCTGGGGCCCGCCCAGTCAGGTTTCATATCTAGAAATGGTAATGCAAGAGGCAGGGGTAGGTGGAGGAGTCTCAGACCTGGTCCCACAAGGAGCCACAGAGGATCAATTAATGAAGTCAATGCCCAGCCTTCAGGGTAACCTCAGCCCTGCCTCTCGGAGAGCCCCAAGCCCTGCCTCCCAGGAGACCAGGGCTCTTGCTCCCACTCTCCTTGGTCACAGACAAGGGCCTATGCTTTTGCCTTGGTTTTCCTGCGGACACTAAGCTTCACATGAGGCCAGGATCATAGCCAGACAGGCATGGGCTCAGCCACTTTACCACAATAACTGCAAGGTAAATACTTGTGCTCTCCATGGGTGGTCATGTGGGACAGGATCAAGTCAGAGGGGCCACAAGCGAGCACACACGTGGCAGGGCTGGAGTGAAGGTGGGCATTCTGAGGTGTGTGTCACGGGAACTGTCCCTCAACAAGAACTGGGCAGCGATATGTCAGGCCTAAGCTACCCTGAGAAATACAGAAGAAGCAGGGGTGTTCACTGGGGTCTCTTGGGAGGAATTTTTCTACTGCAATATGAAAGTATTGGCCTCACCACATCATAAACTTTCCTTCCCAAAGGTCTCTTTTCTGGCACTCCCTGTCCCTCCAGCACAGCTCTCTGCCCCTCACCCTGTGCCCTGCTATTCCAGACCAATCCTGCTTGTCCTCCAAAGCTCAGCCTGAGGCCTATCTCCTATTGGGTGTATCCTCAGGGTGTCACTGACAAGGTGACCTGCTCCTTTCTCAAGCTCCTGCTGCTACCCGTGTGTGTCTCCAGTCTGGCCCCCTTGGGCCATGTCAGTGCTGCTGAGTTCTATGCTCTGGCCTCTCAGCAGGGGCCTGCTTCAGAGGAGAGGCACCCCCATCAAAACCCACTCTAGCAGATGATTATACTGGGGGGGATGCCTGTACCTGTGTGCCCCCAGAACTTCCCTGTGAAAAGTGCCTGAGGAACCTGGTGGTCAAGAAGAGGTAGGTGGGTGGGGACCCCTGAAGAGGGCTTTATGGGACTTGGCTGAGGTCCTACATCCACCTGGAACAGTATCTTTGGGAGGAGACAGGTGGGGGCGGGGCTGGACAAGCCTGAGGTACCTCCTGGCTTTGCCTCACTCAACTTGTGGACTCTGCCCCCTGGCACTTCTAGTCTAGGCCAGCACTGCCCACCAGGAATGCCTGCAATAGTGGGACTACTCTACAGCTGTACCATGCGGTCCCACCAGCTACACGTGGCTGCCAGGCACTTGAAATATGGCTAATGACTAAGAAACCGAACTTTGCAGTCAAGTAGGTCAGCAGCTGCTTCCTGGGCGGGGCTGGGTGATTGCAAACTGAGGGGGTCAAGGAAGGTCCCCTGGGAGAGGATCTCGAAGCTAACACTTAGAACTTAGTTGAGAGGTTCCTGGAAGGGGAAGGGGCAAACCTAGGAGGACTTAGTAAATTCTAGACAGAGATTAAAGCACTTGCTCATGGGCACAAGACAGTCTATTAGGGGAAGGGTAGAAGGCTAGCTTTGACTGGAACTGAAAGGGGGACCTGGGCAGCTGCACACACACACACACACACACACACACACACACACATAGAAAATAGAAAAAGAAGGAAGAGGAAATGTCAATCCACATTAAACAAAGGAAACCGGAAAGCCACGTGTAGTGTGATGGCCCACACCTTAGTGTCTTACAGTTTCAGTGGCTTTGGAGGCTAAGGCAGGAGGACCATTGGAGTCTAGGAGGTTGAGGTTAACCTGGGCAATGGAAAGAGGTCCTCATATCTAATGAATTAGTTAATGGATAATTACATTATTAAGACATAAATAAGACAGTAGGAAGTGTCACAGTGCATAGTACACGGAAGAGGTGACTGTTTAGTAAAAGTTTCGCTTCTTTTGTTTGTTTCAAGTCAAACCACTATTCATCGGCTGCCGGACAGGTGGTCAGCAGTGGCAAAGGTCAAAGCCAGCGCCCTGCCAGCCTGTGTCCTTGAAGGATGGGTTAAGGGGGCCGAGAGCCAGGCGGGCCACCCACTCCAACCCTCCCCAGCCCAGCAGCTGACAGATGCTCACGCTGATGATGGCCTGCTGTGCCTCGTTGTTGTGGACCAGCTTGGCTCTCTCCAGGGCCTTCTCAAAGTTATTCACAGCTGACTCGAAGTCTCTCAGCTTCACTGGGGGGTGGGGAAGAAGGCAAAGAACAAACTGAGACACTCTGTACCGCTGACAGAGCCCCTGGTCAGCCAGGACCTATGTCCGCTGTGATCAGCTCCAGATGACACCCCCCCACCCCCCAGGAGCTCGGCCCCGTCTTTGGTCTGTGTAGCACTGAGAACTGGGACACAGGGACCGGCACTGTAGCTCCCAGGCCCTCAGTGAGGGGACCGATTTTAGGACAGGAATGGTGCACACGATGTGTGCCTCCAGGGTGGGGACTATAACCCTATCTGGAAACGGTTCCTGGAGATGCAATCCATACTTTCAGGTAGCTTTCTGAAAACACTCTATAGAGTAGAGTGGGGGACATGCTCAGTTGGTAGAGGCTATGATGCATGAAGCCCTGGATTTGACTCCAAGCACTGCAGAAACTGGGAGTGGAGATGTGCCTGTAACCCCAGCACTTGGGAGGTACAGACAGGGAAGGGTAAGGTCCTTATTGGCTATGTGTCAAGTTCAAGACCAGCCTGAGACTCATAAGGCCTGTCTCCTTTTCCTTTTTAAAATTTATTTATTTTTATTTTTATTTTTTTGGTTTTTTGAGACAGGGTTTCTCTGTGTAGCCTTGGCTGTCCTGGAGCTCACTCTGTAGACCAGGCTGGCCTCGAACTCAGAAATCTGCCTGCCTCTGCCTCCCGAGTGCTGGGATTAAAGGCGTGCGCCACCACACCCGGCTTTAAAATTTATTTATTATATATAAGTTCGCTGTAGCTATCTTCAGACACACCAGAAGAGGGCATCGGATCCCATTACAGATGGTTGTGAGCCACCATGTGATTGCTGGGAATTGAACTCAGGACTTCTGGAAGAGCAGTCAGTGCTCTTAACTGCTGAGCCATTTCTCCAGCCCCCCCCCCCGCCCCTTTTTTAAAATACAAACAAAACAAAATGGGGAGAGCCAGGTGGTGGTGACACATCTCTTTGGTTTTGTTTTGCTTTGTTTTTTGTCTTTGTTCTTTTGTTTTGTTTTGTTTTTTTAAAGATTTATTTATTTATTTTATGTAAGTACACTGTAGCTGTCTTCAGACACTCCAGAAGAGGGCGCCAGATCTCGTTACAGATGGTTGTAAGTCACCATGTGGTTGCTGGGATTTGAACTCTGGACCTTCGGAAGAGCAGTCGGGTGCTCTTACCCACTGAGCCATCTCACCAGCCCTGTTTTGTTTTTTGAGACAGGGTTTCTCTGTGTAGCCCAGGCTGTCCTGGAACTCACTCTGTAGACCAAGCTGGCCTCAAACTCAGAAACCCGCTGCCTCTGCTTCCCGAGTGCTGGGATTAAAGGTGCGCACCACCACACCCGGCGACACATCTCTTTAATCTCAGTGAGGCAGATGGATGTCTCTGAGTTCGAGGCCAGCCTGGTCTACAGGCTGTTCCAGGACAGCCGGGGTTATACAGAGAAACCCTGTCTCAGAAAACTAGTGAGATAAAGAGGTGGCTCAATGGGCAGAAACATTTGCTACATAAGCATGAGGACCTGAGTTCAAATCCCCAGTACCAGTGCTAAAGCCAGGAGAGTTGAAGCCCGCATCTGGAACACTGGGATTCCAGGAGTTCATTCACCAGCCAACCTAGCAGAAATAGAAAGATCTTGAGAGGAAGTCACTATGCATCTTCTTCCTCTGGTCTCTGCATTGTGTGCATAGGTGCCTGCACCTGCACCTGCACACACATGCACGAAACATATGCTAATCATCATCACCATCATCACCAGCATCACCAGCATCACCAGCAGCATCCCACCTGAGAGCAGGGAAACATAGAGATATGGCTGTGTGCCACAGACAGCTGCTGGAATCTCCATTCCCCTTCTCTGATGGGACGGAGAACAAGTGGCTCAGCAGAGCTCACCCAGCCTGCTAAGTACTGGAGCTGAGCCTGGACCAATTTGCGGAGTGACAGAGTGAAAGATCAGTGGCCTTAAAAGAGCTCCACTTGCCAGGCTTGGTGAGGCACGCCTTTAACCCCCAGCACTCGGGAGGCAGAGGCAGGCAGATCGCTGTGAGTTCAAAGCCAGTCTGGTCTACAGAGTGAGTTCCAGGACAGCCAGGGCTATACAGAGAAACCCTGTCTCAACCTCCCCCCCCCCCCAAAAAAAAAGAGCTCCACTTGGTGCCTGGAGTTATGGCTCGGCAGAGATGCACACCACCAGAGGAAACCAAATAAGCACCATTTTTTTTTTCCAGTTCTAAATCCCAGAAGCAAAAATAATGACTGGCTTAGCAAGATAAACCCGTGGCTGCAACAGTGGCAGAAGAGATATGGAAACAACCAACCTTTTTTTTTTTTTTTTTTTTTTTTTTAGGGGTGGGGACAGGGCGTTTAAGGCCCCAGTCTAAAGATAGAATCCATAGCTCGAACTGTCTAAGGGGCCAAGATCCTGTGGCCAGATAGGTGATAAGGCCCTGGGAGAGAACACACCACTATTATTCGGCTGAATAAATCTAGCACCCAACTGACTCCTAACGAGTGAGCGCGTCGCGTCTCTCTGCTCTAGGCAGAAAGGCTTCCTCTTGCAGCAAATAGCAATTAACCCAGAACCAGTCAACACGCAGGGGATAACGGACTGCAGAGTGCCTAGCCTACATGGGATGTCTACGTCATCCCGTCATCCTGTCATCCCGAGTCCCAGGGATCTTCACAGGGCGGGAGCAGGTGGATTGCTAAGAGCCAGATGGACGACTTCTCGAAAACAGTGTTTTCTAAACACAACCGGGTAGTTGTAATATAAACGCACAGCAGTTAGGACAGCTTGCGTAAGATTTTGACCCGTCTGAGCTGCACGAAATCCCGACATGGAAGGGGAGCGATGGAATAGATCCCCACCCCCAGCTGAGCAGCTACTGGCTCCTGAGAGCTGTCAGTTCTCTTTCATGGTGTGAGCCCCTGGTAGGTGGCTCACACTCTAAGGCAGGCCCTACACCCAAGAATAGTTGGGGAACACAGATTGGACTTAGTGGGTTCAAAGCAAAAGATAACACAAGGTTTGGTGGGAAGGGAAGTGATGGTGGATCTGCGAGGAACTGGAGGAGGGGAGGTAAAAATACATTCTGTGAAATCTTCAAAGAAATTGTTAAAAATATGATTTAAAACTTAAAACAAAGCTGGTGGTGGTGGTGGCGGCGGCAGCATATGCCTTTAATCCCAGCACTAGGGAGGTAGAGGCAGGAGGAGCTGTGAGTTCAAGGCCAGCTTGGTCTACAGAGTGTGTTTCAGGACAACTAGGCTCCACAGAGAAACCCTGTCTCAAAAAACAAAACTAACCTACTAACTAAATTCATTCATCAATTCAACAAAACAAAGCAAAAAATAGGGAACCAAGCAAACAAGCAAGCAAACAAACAAACAAACAAAATGAGTTGCTTGTCCTCATTCTCAAACTTATGGTAAGAATGGAAGCGCAGAGATGCTAGGCTCAGCCCTTGGGACTGGGAGTCTCCCAGCCTCTCCCTACCTTGGGCCTGCGCCACCAGGACACTGGCGTTCAGCTGCCACTCGAGGTCCCCTTCCTCCTCAGCGTACTGCTGAGACTTTTCCCCATAACTCTGGGCCTGCCATGCCTGGTCCAGCTCCAAGTAACAGCGGCCAATCTCATGGAAGAGCCAGGTCTTCTCCAGGGTGGTTTTGGCTAGAGGGATCTTCTCCTCCCACCTGGGGAAAAGAAGACCCGGGTCAGCTCCTTCCTAGCTCTCTGCTCAGCCTCGGCAGACCCAGGCTTCCTGTGGGAACAGAGTAAAACTCATTCTTCCAGTCCTGTCCAGAGCATAATTAGTAAGTACCATCATATTGCCAGACTGCCAGAGCTCTTTTTGGTGACATCTATGGAATCAAATTTGGCATAACCACTGAAAATAATGTTTGAAAAAGTCACCTGGGGGCTGACGGAATTGCTTACTGGGAGAGTAATTACCTAGTATGCATGATACCCTAGACTATTTCCAGCACCGCAAAAAAAAAAAAAAAAAAAAAAAAAAAACAGTAAGAAAGCAACGGAAGCAACTGAAATAACACAAAAAAAATAACTTCCCAGGATTACTAGGTTAGGCGCCGGGGCACAGGCCTGTAATTCCAAGCTCTGGGGAGGCTGAGGCAAGAGAGTGAGTTCAAGTGCAGACTCAGCAACCGGGAGGAACCACTCTCAAGTCCACAGAGGCCAAGAGCATCAAGGGTGACCTGGAAGGATGCTTGGTGAACAAGAGTCAGAGGCCTGAAGGACACTGTCTCTCCAGAAAGGGTAGCTGCACCCAAGAAAGCAGGCTCTCTGGGTCTGGGCTGTCTCTGAGGCTCCCTAGGGCTGTGCCCATCCACCCCACTGAACAGATAACTAACCTCAGGGTTAGACCTCAAACAGGCCATCGGGGGAGTTGAGATGCAGTTCCCCTAAACCCTACACAGGTACACAGAGTCATGGAGGAGCCTCTAAGGAAGTCGCAAAGGTCCGTTGGCCTATCAGCTCTAAACTCAGAGTCACCTAGAAATGAGCTCCGGGCGAGTGAGGCACTCCATGAGGAAGGAGCTTGCCATAGAAGCCTGGTGGCCTGAGTCTGATCTTAGAACCATCATAAATATGGAAGTTTCTCCTCTGGCCGTCACAAGTAATTAGTCAGACACAAATGCCTGCTCCCCATTCTCACATCACACATACAACACACACAATAATAATAAATAGTAAACAATAAGTAATAAATTAAAAATGAGTTCTTAGGTAGTGGGCAGTGGTGGCACACGCCTTTGATCCCAGCACTCAGGAGGCAGAGGCAGGCGGATCTCTGAGAATTTGAGGCCAGTTTGATCTACAGAGTGAGTTCCAGGACAGCCAAGGCCACACAGAGAAACCCTGTCTCGGAAAATGAGAGTGGGGAGGGAAGAGAGAGAGAGAGAGAGAGAGAGAGAGAGAGAGAGAGAGAGAGAGAGAGAGAAGGTCATTTGGTCCTGTTTTCCTTTCCCCCTTTCTTCCTTCTCATCTTCCTCCTCTTCCTCCTCTTCCTCTTCCTCTTCCTTCTCCTCTTCCTCCTGCTATTCCTTCTCCTCCTCTTTTTCTCCAATAGGCTTTCGTTCTGTAGCTCTATCTGGCCCAGAACTGACAATGCTCCTACCTCAACCCCCTAAATAACTAGGATTACTTGCATGATCAGCCACACCCGACTCTAAATTCAGTTCATTTACTAATGCCTCTTTGTCTGGCTTTAAGTCCCCAGACTGGAATCCTGGTGTGAGGGAAGGAAGTCCCAGTCCCAGGGCGCGGAAGGGGCAGTCTGTATGACTTACGTGTCAATGGCTTGCTGGAATTTCCCAACTCTGGCAAAAACTCTGCCAATATTGTCAAGGGCTCTCGATTTTGCATCTGGAAGGTCACTGTGGAGAAGAAGAAAAAAACAGCCATTAAGTAGAAATCAGATATTATGGGGGAAAAAGGCAGACACTAGGGCCCAGGCTCCAGGAATTCAGAGTTCCAAGAGGAAGATGTCCAGGCTGACAAGGCTGTGTCACACAGACCCATTTGTGCCCTTAGCCTGAGATGGACATCATCAGCATCGTTCCAGGATTGACAGCTTACAAAGATGTTCCCTTTGGTCCAACAATTTTCCTTCTAGACTTTACCTTAAGATAACATAACAAGAACACGAATTAAAATGATTCTTATTTTAGAAACAACCTATTAGGGGTGACGTATCAATGGTAATTAGTTGATGTGAAAAGAAGTTTATGATGTATAAAATGAAAAAGTCAGGGGCTGGGGGTATAGTTCAGTCATTCAGTGCTTGCTTAGCATACACAAGACCCTGAGCTTTCCCCAGCAACAAATATGTAAAATATATCTATGTGGGCCTATGCTGCTGGCTTTGAAGATACAGAAGATGGCATAGGAGCCATCGAATGAGCATATGTTCATGCTTGCACACACACACACACACACACACACACACACACACACACACATACAGAGGTGAGGGAAGGGTCCCCGGTTTAGGAACATACACCATCTCAAAGGAATAGGCAGAGTGCTAGAGGTGGATGCCCAACATCTTCTAGTCTCCATTGCCTTCCATCTGCTCTCACACTCACAGCTACATACACAATCACATAGACACACATATATACACAAGTAATTTTTAAAAACTCCCTCTCACCGTCAAAGGGAACAATTAAAACTTAGTTCAAAGATTATAATTAGCTTTATTTTTGCTTCTAGAATTTGGCAAGGCTTCATTCTGCAAAATAAAATGATTATTTCAGTGACTGAACAGAGTAAATATATAACTAGAAAGGGGGTCAAGAAAACACAGACAAGTAAGTAACAAACAAAAAGGATGGAGGAGGATACAGGAGGATGGAGGAAGATATAGGAAGATGGAGGAGGATGGGAGGATGCAGGAAGATGGAGAAGGATGGAGGAAAATGGAGGAGGATGGAGGAGGAAGGATGAAATTGGAAGAGGATGGTCTTTTCCAAATTACTTTCCATTTAAGGCCAAGACACAGAGACAGAAAAATAGAAAAATAAGATTGGCTAGCATCAGGTTACTTCCTGGTACCTTTTCCCTGTAAGGATTACGGCAGAGAGAGAGACTTCATTATCTTGCCAATTGGAACTGGCCCATTTATCAAACATGGCGGTTATCTCTGTAATACTCTTTTTCTCCAGTGAACTGAACAGCATACTTTCAGATTAGAAATGGGAAATTTAGCATTCGTGACTCCATTTTGATTTTTAACAGCCCTCAGCTACAGATCTGCTCCTATTGCACCTTGCTCTTTCCCATCTCAGGCTGGCCTCTCCACATCTTCCTTTCAGCACCTTTCTGTGAAGCCAGAGCCTGGCACGGTGGCACAGGACAGAAGTTCTAATCTACCCAGTAGGGCTGCAACAGAAGAATCACTTGAGCCAGGAGCTTGAGGCCAGCCTGGGCCACACAGTAAGACTGTCACTTTAAAACAAGAACAGCTTGTCATAGTGGCTCACACAGGTAATTCTAGCACTCATGAGGCTGAGGTAGGAGGATCAGGAGTTCAAGGCTAGCTTTGGCTACATTATGAATTTGAGGATAGCCTGAGCTATATGAGACCCTGTCTCAAAAACCAAAACCAGCCGGGCGTGGTGGCGCACGCCTTTAATCCCAGCACTCGGGAGGCAGAGGCAGGCGGATTTCTGAGTTCGAGGCCAGCCTGGTCTACAAAGTGAGTGCCAGGACAGCCAGGGCTATACAGAGAAACCCTGTCTCGAAAAACCAAAAAAAAAAAAAAAAAAAAAAACCAAAACCAAGCCAAACAAAACGAAAGAATATGACTCTTTGGTTGTCTTTTTGCACTGGAGATTAGACCTCACTCTAGCCTGTGACTTCAGATCACAGTACTTCAAAACAGCCCACCTAACACGGCTAGAAGGTCATTCCTCAGAATTTGACCTGTGACCTCAGCAACAGCCAAGTCTAAGTGTGAGAGTCACCAGTGGTAGCTGCTTGCTCTCTGCACCCTTGACCTTGCTGGCCTTCCTGGATAAAGGCACAGCCCCTCGCTCACTCACTTCCCACCGAGTTGTTGATGGCTTCCTAGGCTTTCTGAATTCCTACTTTGAATTCCCGATCAGGTCTCAGTTTGTAGCCTCGCTGGTAGAACACCGGGGCAAGCTCAAAGTCTCCCGTGGTGTACAGTGTCTCAGCTTTCTGTAAGATTCCCCTGGCACAGGAGACTATCGGGTCTCTTTCATTCATTTAAAAACCTTGAAATGAGTTCTTGTTTTGAAAATCCTCTGTATGTGTCTAAGTACGTGAGCATGACATAAACAGGAGCATACTCCAGTGAGGTCCCAGGGAGATGGGAAGGAGGTGGGGTGAGAGACTTCCACACAGTTTTAAATCAAACCCAGCATGGCAGAACTTTTCTGTAAAGCCAAACTCCCTTATAGGGCGTCAGCTGCCCATAGCCCTGGTCCCTAGACCAGCATAAAATCTCCAGACCCTCCATATGCCCATGTCTCTCTGCCAAGGAGGATCCTTGCTCTCCTCATGCCCAGTCCAAGCCTCCCGTCCGGCGTCCCCTCTCTGGCAGTGTCCCTGCCTGTGTGTCTGTGGATCCTCAGCCTCAGTTTTCATCAGCTGCCCTCACAGGCTGCCTCAGATAGGTCTTCCCTTGCAGAGAGGGCTCCCCTGGGGTTAGGGCGGTAGGGCCTGCCTAGCATACTGGAGGCCCTGGGTTGGATTCCTGACACTATCAAAAAGTTAAAAAGAGAGAGTGAGCCGGGCATGGTGGCACACGCCTTTAATCCCAGCACTCAGGAGGCAGAGGCAGGCGGATTTCTGAGTTCGAGGCCAGCCTGGTCTACAGAGTGAGTTCCAGGACAGCCAGGGCTACACAGAGAAACCCTGTCTCGAAAAAACCAAAAAAAAAAAAGAGAGAGTGAGTAATCTCCTGTGGCGTGACAGGTAAATCCTGTGGCTTCTTAATTTATTCATAATATTAATAAGGGAGGTGCCAAGAGTGGTGGTAGACACCCTTATGCCTTTAATCCTCCAAATCCAGAGGCAGATGCAGATGGATTTCGGTGAGTTTGAAGCCAGATTGGTCTATACAGTGAGTTCCAGGCGAGCCAGCGATACTTAGTGAGATCTTGTTTAAAAACAAAAGACAGGGGGCTGGTGAGATGGCTCAGTGGGTAAGAGCACCCGACTGCTCTTCCGAAGGTCCAGAGTTCAAATCCCAGCAACCACATGGTGGCTCACAACCATCCGTAACGAGATCTGGCGCCCTCTTCTGGAGTGTCTGAAGACAGCTACAGTGTACTTACATATAATAAATAAATCTTTAAAAAAAAAAAAAAAGACAGAAAATGAAGGCTGAATATGTGGATCAGTGTTAGAGCACCTGCCGAGCATGCATGAGGCCTAGGTTCCAGCTCTACCATCAGAAACGTTCATAATGCAAGGACTTCGGAGATACACAAGGCCCTGGGTTTGGTCCCCCAACCACTGCACAAACCTGGCATGAAGGTGCACATCTACAATTCCAACAGCCAGGAAGTTAAGGAGTTTTTGATCGCCTGGGTGCACACCTGGCATGTGGTGCACACCTATTAGGGAGGTAGAACCAGAAGTCCAAGGAGTTCACAATCACCCTCAGCTACACAGAGAATTCGAGCCAACCTGGGCTACTTGAAATCCTATCTTGGGGCTGGTGAGATGGCTCAGTGGGTAAGAGCACCCGACTGCTCTTCCGAAGGTCCAGAGTACAAATCCCAGCAACCACATGGTGGCTCACAACCATCCGTAACGAGATCTGGCGCCCTCTTCTGGAGTGTCTGAAGACAGCTACAGTGTACTTACATATAATAAATAAATAAATCTTAAAAAAAAAAAAAAAAAGAAATCCTATCTAACTACCAGTGACAGGAAGGCACATAAGTCAAATCTCCATCCACCCAAGAAATGGATGAGCACTGGAATGCATACCTAGAAACCTCCTGAACAAGTCACTGGCTAGTCTCTAAGTGGCTGACAAGAACGAGGGAGGGAGCCGAGCGGTGGTGGTGTACACCTTTAATCCCAGCACTCAGGAGGCAGAGGCAGGCGGATTTCTGAGTTCGAGGCCAGCCTGGTTTACAAAAGTGAGTTCCAGGACAGCCAGGGCCAGGGCTATACAGAGAAACCCTGTCTCAAAAAGAACGAGGGAGGGGTGCGTAGAATTCACTTAGACTGGAGTTTCCAGGTAAGGCCCTGTTTGCGGATGCTGAAAAGGTAGGAAGTAGCCAGGCCAAGTGGCCTGCGCTTGTGATCCTAACTCCTGGGAGAGAGAGGTAGGAGAATCAGGAGTTAGAGGCCATCCTGGGGCTACATAGTGAAATTGTGTCTCAAAACACACAGAAATAAAAAAGGAAGGAAGGCTATCTAGAATACTGTCTAGAATACAGATACAACACTCTCTCTCTCTTTTTTTTTTTTTATGTGGCAAGAACTGGTAACAAGAGAGTGATTCTCTTCCCAAAGCCCAGTGTCTAAGAGGACCGATAGGATACGAGTGGCCGGGGAGGAACAGGGTGGGATTTCTGGACCTCTTCCTCCATTCCTACTGCCACAGGTCAAAGGCTTTCCTAGAGTGAGACCCTGATTCCAGGGTCTGATGAATGAGTGGGAGTGGCTTGACAGAGCCAGCTCTGAGGAAAGGGACACCTTGCTGAAGGAGCCAAAAGCAGCGAGAGGCTGGGACCCTTTGGATGGCTTCAGGCCGGAATGACCTGCACAGAGCTCTTTACTGTCTGAGGTCCGAAGGAAGCCCAAAGAAAGCCTGTTGGCTGAGAGCAGCCTGCACCCACTGGGTTTTAACTGGGTTTTCCTTTTGTGGGAGAGCCAGCTGAGGAAGCCTGGGGCAGGTGGTCAGGATATGAGCAGGACAGAGGTAGGGAAGAACCCAGAAGCCTCCTGGATTTCCTCCAAGGAGTGGCTGTCGAAGGCTCAGGGGCTCCTGGAGCAATATATGTGGGACTGATGTAAGGGACAGGCTGGGACTGGTTTCGTGTGGGATTGCTTACAGGATATTCAAAGAGAAAGACCTTGGAGTCTGTTAAGTAATAGGGCTGGGGGGTGGGGGGCTGGAGCGATGGCTCAGTGGTTAAGAGCACTGACTGTTCTTCCAAAAGTCCTGAGTTCAAATCCCAGCAACCAAATGGTGGCTCACAACCATCTGAAATGAGATCTGATGCCCTCTTCTGGAGTGTCTGAAGACAGGTACAGTGTACTTACATAAAATCAATCAATAAATCAATCAATCTTTGGGCTGCCAGAGCAACCGGGGCTGGAGCAAGTGGGGCCAGAGCAAGAAGAAAAAGTGTCTGAAGACAGCTAAAGTGTACTTACATAAATAAATACATCTTTAAAAAAAAATAGGGCTAGGGCTTGTGAGAGAAGTAAAAAAATCTATGGGAGATGGTTGCATCCAACGGGCCATCAATACTTTTTTTTTTTTTTTTTTGAGACAGGAGTCTATGTCGTCCTGACTGGCCTAGAACTCACAGGGATCCACCTACCTTTGCCTCCCAAGTGCTGTGATTAAGACAGTCAGAGTGCACACATTTTATCTAACCCTCATGACCCCTGTCAGGTGGGATCACTAGGCCTTCAGTACAGGTGAGGAAACAGAGGGGGATGAGCGACTTAAATCCACTCAGCTCTGAGTGACAGAGCTAGGAATCAAGGTCATCCTACTCCAGGTCTGTCCTACCACCACCACCACCACCCCTGCTCCATTCTAATGGCTGATAACTCAGTCTCCCTCTTTTTTTTTTTTTTTTTTTGGTTTTTTTCGAGACAGGGTTTCTCTGTGTAGCCCTGGCTGTCCTGGCACTCACTTTGTAGACCAGGCTGGCCTCGAACTCAGAAATCTGCCTGCCTCTGCCTCCCGAGTGCTGGGATTAAAGGTGTGCGCCACCATGCCTGACTCAGTCTCCCTCTTTAGCCCTTAGGAGACATTGCCCAGGAGCAGGTGGCACTGAGGGCATGGTGGCTAAGTGAGGAGAGGGCTAGAGCCAATGTGCACAAGGCTGCAAGTTGCACTGCAGGCAAACAGGGCTTACGGCCCGGAAAGCCATGGCCTGTTATCTTGGGAAGCCTTGAGTCTTGGGAAGAGCCCATTTCTGGGAGTGTTGGTAGCGGTATTATGATGGATACTAGATTATTTACCTGCTAGTCAGCTGGGAAGGACAGCCGGCAAAGGGCAGTGTGGCTTTGAAGATCTGTGGGAGCAGTGAGAGAGGGAGAGCGAGACAGAGGCAGAGACGGACAGACAGATGACAGACGGAAAGGAGAGCAGCAGTTGTGGCTAAGGGCTGAGGCACTGAGTGAAAGTGGGTGTTAGGTAGAGTTTGAACAGGAAGGATCTCCCCAGCGGGCTCATGTGGTAAAGCATGGTCCCCACTTGGTGGCAGTATAGAGAAGCCATTAGGGCAACAGCGTATCACCAATCCACTGCAAACTGAACAACATACAAGTTGGCAGGAGCCTGAGAAGAGTTCAGAACGGTGGGTGAGTGGACACTGTAGCCAAGAAGGACTCCAGAGGACTTAGAGTCAGGATGCTCGGGGCGAGGGAGATGGTTCAGTGGGTGAAGGCCCTTGCTGCCAAACCTTATGACCCTAAGTTTGATCCTGGGACCCTTGTGGTAGAAATGATCCCAACTGTTCCTCCCATCACAGCAATGCTCTGGCATCCATGTGTGCACACACATACAACGAATAAACGCACAGACAAATATATAATAATTAAAAAAAAAAATCAGGATTCCCTAAAAGTGATGTATTTCTCTGTCAGGGAGTTTCTAGTTGAGAACAGCTCACTTCAGGGAGACTACTATCACTGTTAGACGAATACCAGGTACAGTCTTGGGTTTCTGTTTTTCTCTTGTGTGTCTGTATGTGTGTGTGGTGTCCCTGTGTGTGTATATGGTATGCCTGTTTCTGTGGTGTGTGTCTGTGCCTTTGTATGGTATGTGGTGTGTGTGAGTGTGTGTATGTGTGTTATCTGTGTGTGTGTATGGTATATCTGAGTGTGTGTGTGTGATGTCTCTGTGTGTAGTATATGTGTGTGTGCATGGCATGTCTCTCTGTGTGTGTGATGTATGTGTGTCTATGAATGTGTATGATATGGTATGTCTCCGAGTGTGTCCGCCTGTGAACTGGAACTGACTGTGCCCAGGGCCTTGAACATGCTAGGCAACTGCCCTACCCACTGAGCTACATTCCCAGCCCTATGGTCTCAAGTTCTTGGCCTGTACCTTTCTATCTACCCTCCCCTCCACACCAGGGTAGGGACAGTCCAGCACACTCTACTGCGTGGAAACACTGAGACTGGGTGGGGAAGCGACTTGCCTGAGATCCTACAGCCCAGTTGGATCTACCGGATCCCAGACCGTATCCCCTGGGTCACCCCATGGTTCATTTAGCTTTGCCTGACTTTGTGCAGCTTCCTCTTGGCCTCTGTCTCACTCCAGCCTGAAGCTTCCTCCAGCCTCAGGCCTTCCCACAAGGCCCGCTGTACCCACACCTCCCGCCCAGATGTCCTCACCTGTACTTTTTCCTTTTTTAACAGGAGCACAATTGCAACTTAATGACTATGACTGTGCCACTCTTTTTTTTTTTTTTTTTTTTGCCAGATATCCAAACCTATATCTGTTTTTTGTTTTTTTGTTTTTTTGGTTTTTTTTTTGGGTTTTTCGAGACAGGGTTTCTCTGTGTAGCCCTGGCTGTCCTGGCACTCACTTTGTAGACCAGGCTGGCCTCGAACTCAGAAATCTGCCTGCCTCTGCCTCCGGAGTGCTGGGATTAAAGGCGTGCGCCACCACCGCCTGGAGCCAAACCTATATCTGGACATTGCTATGCTCCTAATGCAAGAAATAACTGGTAGGCTCAGAGCCTGATACAAAAATTAACAAACAAACAAACAAACACCAAGAGCCAGGCCACTGGGATTTTTAGCCATTATGTTCTTGTGTGTGATTTTTAAAAAAAGAGAAAAAAAAGTTACCAGCCTAGGTTTGCTTTCTACCCTCGGTGCTGAGTATTCAACCCCTACTTCCACTGGACTCTCCCTCAGGCCTGCCCTGCGGGACAGAAAGTAGGACCAACCCAGGAGCAGCCCTGGCCTAGGGACCTTGGCCACCGCAGGGCACTCACTGTTCCTTGGCGATCTCCAGGTCCTTTCGGTGGCTCTGCAAGGCAGCCACCATCTGCCCCAGCTCAATCTGGGCGTTGCCTATGCAGCTGTACAAGTTCCCGACCAGTTCGTCCTTGTTGGGTACCTCGTCTTGGTTCCATTCCAGAACCTTCTTAAGGACTTTCTCAGCTTTTTGGAGGCTCCCATCAGCACTGCCACTGGTCAACACTGGGGAGAGAAGGAGTTGACACGAAGGTTAACTCCGTATTGACGGACCAACTCCTCCCAGATAATTTCCATCCACAAGTCAGCAGAGGCCGAGGCTCGGGCTCCTGACTATCATGTTGCCTCTCTCCATCCCCCACGCCTGAGAATACTACCCACACATGTCAATGTCCTCTAGGCTCTTGAGGATGTAGTGGGCTGTCTGCGAGGGGCTGCGTTTCCGGTCCCTCAGCCACTTCTCTTGCATCAGCTTCCGGTCTCGCTCCCTGGCATAGATGGGCTTCTGCTGCCTCCAGAAGTTGCTGCGGGTGTCCAGGTAGTTGATGCCGGTCATAATGAGGTCCTCCACGGTCAGGCCACTCTTGATGGTGCCTTTGATGAGATCTGTGCAGAGGCATCAAGGAGATCACACATGGAGGGGAGTCACCCTCTCTAGGCTTGGGACCCCTGATGTAGGGCCCTGTGAAGACCTCTGTCTGCAGTTGCCCCAGCAGTGAGGAAATGAGAAGTATATGGGAGGTGATGGAAAGCCAGGGGACATTCTTGGGACAGGCCTTTTTGTGGCAAAAAAGGAGGGACCATAAGGGTCATTTGGACAACTTTCTGAGAAGCCTATACTCAAGGGTCCCTCCTTTCAAGCTGTGTCCTCAGGGAATAAAGACGAGTCTGAATGGAAACATTGGTTCCCACGTTGCCAGTCCTCGTCCAGCAGCCAGGTGCCAGGTACGCTGGTGCATGCTGGGAGCTGTAGGGGTGTGCCTTCATCCTGTCTGCTCTGTGGCCAGAGCTTAGGGCCAATTGAAATGACGCAAGGCCACTTGGGATAATGCTCAGGCCACTCCTGCCCTCCGTGGCAGGCCCTCTAGAGACCAGGAAGCCTTCAGGCTTGTTACCAAGGATATGTGCCAACAGTAAAGTGGTGTGCCAAAACCCTGCAGAGAACCCTGCAGGTGACCTTAGGAAACCAGTTCTGGAGAGAGGGTGCTTGTTTCCAGGGTGCCCCCTGCTCGGGTGTATCAGGGCAGAGCAACACCACCATGGCAGCTTAGTGGGAGGCCTCAGTTTGAGGGTCCTGTCGGCACAGTGTGATGGACTGGAGTCTGTTGGTAACGCCACCACTGACTTGCTTGACACCTTGGACATTCAGTGAATTCTATTTCCTTGTCTGTGAAATGAGGGATGGGCCGGATGTCTCAGAACATGTAGTGCCGCTGCGCTCAGATCCCAGCACCCGTCTGTCAGGTTCTTTTACGCACCGTACAGTCTACGGCGGCAGTGGTTGTGATTTGCCTCTTGAATGTTCCCACCTTAACGGCCCCATGTGTCAGGGCTTGCTTCCTAGGCAGTGTACTACTGGAATATGGTGGAAGAATCTTTAGGAGTAGGAACCGATGGTCAGGAAGTTACACAGGTCTGGGGCATGCCTTCCAACGGGGGTGGCGGGTACTGGAATCTCTGCCCCTTCCTCTTTTGTTACTTCCTGGCCACCTCTGTCCTACTGGGTGCTCCCCGAACAATGCTCTGCCTCACCAGCAGGCCCTGAGATGATAGGGTTACCTGAATACCTGTGAAATCTCTGAAACTTTAAGCCAAAATAAATCTTTTTTTTTTTTTTTTTTTGAAACAGTGTCTCACTGCATAACCCTGGCTGTCTCGGAACTTGCTACATTGACCAGGCTGGCCTTAAAGTCACAAAGACCCACCCGCTCTGCCTCTGCCTCCTCCTCTGGTGGGATGAAAGATATGAGCCACTGCATCAGACCAGCATCGTTCGTTCCTACTTACAGGCTGATTATCTCAAGTGTTCTGTCACAGTGATGTGAGGTCGACAAAGGAGCCCACACACACAAAAATGTGGGGACCCTGTGTGTATACATCTTGGGTTCAGATATGAGCAGAAGTCCGTTGCCTAGCCTCCTGGGACCTCAGTCGAGTGAGAACGCTGTGTTTCTGTAGGTCTGGGTCGGCTGCATTCGGAGACAGGCTGTCCCTTGAGCTCCCACCCACTGCCCCCAGCCCTGCCGGCCATGGGTCTGAGACCTTCATCCAGAAGGAGCTTCTCCAGATACTCCTTGTCCACGTACAGCTCCCCGAGCAGCTGCCGCACGGTCTTCTCGCTCTTGAGCGAGCCCTTCCTCTTGATTTCATGCTTGGTGCTGTATGAGAGTTGCTTTATAGGCAGATGCTTCTGCTGGGCTTTCTTACTCTGGAAAATGGAGGGACATTCAGGGGAGCCTCAGTAAGGAGCTCAGAGCGAAGCACTCGGGAGGCAGAGGCAGGCGGATTTCTGAGTTCAAGGCCAGCCTGGTCTACAAAGTGAGTTCCAGGACAGCCAGGGCTATACAGAGAAACCCTGTCTCAAAAAACCAAAAAAAAAAAAAAAAAAAAAAAAGGAGCTCAGAGCGTGCGGGGTGGATTGAGAATCTAAGACTCCAAAGTCCTGCTCCTACAAGACCCTCAGTGGCCCTGAGAACCGTGAAATACGCTTGGTTGGGTCTAGCTGGATTCCCAAGATACCTCTGGAGCTGCGGCCGAATCTCACGGTGGCCCATGATGGGCAGAAGTGAGATGTTCCCTGTGGACTTGTTAGTAGGGTTTTGAAGGTCCACATGCTCTCAGAACCAGGCCCCTTACCTCAGCTTGCTTGCTTAAGAAGGAGAGGTCGCCTTTGTTCTCCAGCTTGATTGAAGAAGGACCTGCAGGACAGAGGCTGGGACTGAGCAGGGCCAAGCCCCTCAGGCATGACCGATCACATACTTTTATGTGGAAATGGCTGCCTTTGGCAAGGAGATGGCAGAGGCCTTGGCAAAGGTGGCTGCAAGCCACCCTAATACCAGAATGGTGCACGGTGGTTGGTAAAACACTGTCCTAGACACTAACTAGGTGGGCCCCCCCCCCACTAGCCCAAAGCCACAGCAGCCAGATTTTCCAAATACAGAGAGATCTGGGATGAAGGGAGACTGTCACATGCTATTTCCACACTTTGCTATCCACAGGGACAAGTTCTCCCTCACCTCCCTCTTCCCTCTGCTGTGGAGCTGGTGGATAAAACTAACCCTTGGTACTTGTATGGTGGCGGAGGAGCCAACCTCAGAAAGGCTGGACTCAGAACCCAACTCTAGTCTATGTAAGACTTCAGAAAGGACAGCTTCAAAGCAGCCCACCTAGCATGGCTAGAAGGTTACTCCTCAGACAGAATTTTGACCTGTGACCTCAGCAACAGCCAAGTCTAAGTGTGAGAGTCCCCGGTGGTAGCTGCTTGCCCTCTGCACCCTTGACCTTGCTGAGCCTTCCTAGATAAAAGCACAGCCTCTCGCTCACTCACTTCCCACCGAGTTGTTGATGGCTTCCTGGGCTTTCTGAATTCCTACTTTGAATTCCCGATCAGGTCTCAGTTTGTAGCCTCGATGATAGAACACCAGGGCAAACTCAAAGTCTCCCATGGTGTACAGTGTCTCAGCCTTCTGTAAGATCCCCTGGAATGAAAGACAGTCAAACCCAGATGGAGAGCCAAGACCCTAAAGGACTTGCACGGTAGCATGGAAGGGTCCCAGGTTGAAGGTCAAGGCTGGAGGTCAAGGTTGGCCTGCGAGTGGCAGGGAGGCAGTCAAGCACTGAGGAGGAAAGGGCATCAGACACTAAGTGACCCAGCTGGTTCTTCAACTCCCAGTAACCAGAGTCTGCTGCAATGGAAATGGCGAAAGCAAGACTGAGCCCTCCCATCCGGCAGTCACCTTGCAGAAAGTCGGGTCGTTCTGAAGTGAGGCCTCAGCATCATTCAAAGACTTCTCTAAGTCTCCCATCTTCAGGTAGCATTTGGAGCGGGCAACCAGGCAGTTCTTATCTCCACTTTGAAGGTGAAGGGCCTGCCAAAGGGAAGTGCTCTGATGGGCTGATTCCAGGAGGAGCAAGGCGGCACCCTGACCCGGCCGGGTGGCTCACACCTACTGCAGTTTCGAGGGGACCCTCCAGGTCAGTACATGGACTCCTGCCTCTGAGTCTCATCAGATGCAAGCAGCCCAACCCACTGGCTCAGCGAACGTGAACATCTCTATCTGTATGTGGCTGATCTCGGAGAAGGCTCTATCGCGGCTACTGAGGAAGCCACTGGCTAAGATGTAGGAACTGGCTGGGCTGAGGATCTGTGACTTTTTGCCAAATCCTTCCAGCAGTACACCTTCAAGATGGTTTATGTCGATCAAGTTCAAGAAACCTCAGCTGGCTGCACACATTTGCAATGTAAATGTCAAAGGCTAACGTAAACAGAATAGATTTCAGGACTATCTAGAACTCGGGTTACTCATCCCCTAGCCTCTGTGTGCAAGGACTAGAATGCAGGGCTTTATGAATGTTGGAGCAAGTTCTCTCTACCTTTGAGTTATACCTAGTCCAAGTCTTCTCTTTTTCTCCTTCCCTCCTTCCCTCTCTGTCTTTCTGGTTTGTTGGAGTTTCGTTGTTGTTTGGTGTGGAGATATAATTTCAAACTGTAGCCTGGACTGGCCTGGAGCTTGCTATGTAGATAGACCAAGTTGGTCTCAAGTACCAAGAGCCATGCTCCTGTTTCTACCTTGTGGATGCTGGGATTACAGGTATGTACCACCCATGCCCACCCAGCCCTCCTCTTATTTCTTCACTTCTTCAGTCTTTGGAGTAGCTGGGATTATAGATGTGGCTTGAGCCACCATCTCCACCATCTTATTCTTCCTCCTCCCCTTCCTCCCCCTCCTTCTCCTTCTTCTTCATGTAGTAAACTGAGAATTATCACTATTTTGGGGAACTAAGACACAGATGTGAGGAAGACAGAAGCCATCTAGAGGCCCTAGTGTAAAGATGGGCACTTCTCTCACCCTCCCCCCCATGCCCTGAAATCTTCCTTCCTTCCTTTCTTTTTCTTCTCTCTTTTTTTAAAAATTAATTTTGTATGCATGTTGGCCCATGTGGTTCTATGCATGCAACAGTGTGCGTGTACAGCTCAGAGAACAACTTATAAGACTTGGTTCAATTTCAGCCAATCAGACTAGGCCAAAAGTACCTTTATCCCTTGTGCCATCTTTGTCTGTATATTTCTTGAGACAGAGCCTCACATAATCCACGATGGCCTCAAACACATTATGTAGCTGAGGCTGCCCCTGTATTCCTGATCTTCTGGCCTTAGCTTCCCTAAATGCTAAGATGACACTCGAAGTCATTACAACCAACTATGTCCTGTCACCTTCGGACTGAGATCGTTACAGCTATGGTGAATGTCTGCCCTGGTCCTGGGGTAACCAAGACAGAAGAGAACATTGCCCCAAGGGAAGGTGGCTCTGCACTAGAAACCGGTGCCAGGAAAGACAGGCGTAATCCCTAGGCGTCAGACCAAGTCTGCCCTCTCTAAGACCTTCCTTCTTTTCTAGGAAGAGGAAGCAGCTGCTATCTTTCTTAGAATGGGAGGGCTTCCTAACCTGCCCTTAGGGCCATCTTTACTTTTCTGTCTCAGCTGCTCTAGGGCCAGATTGCTCCAGGAGAGAGGGGAATGCGAACTGGCAGGGCTCCTAACTCCATATGCCCATCAGCTCATCATTTCTCTTAGAGGCTGTGACTAGGGAAAGAGGTGAAAGATTGGGGGATGGTAGAGAAGCTGGACTTGAGGGAGGTCTTGGGATTGGTTAGTGGGCTAACACTCCATTTAAGGGTTTGCTTTAATTTGGTTCTTTTGAAACAGTTTTGCCAGTTTAGCTCAGGTGTGTCTTGAACTCACTATGTAGCCCAGGCTGGCCCCAAACTCAAAATCCTCCTGTCTCAGCACCCTGAATATTGGGATTTACAACTACCACCATGCCCCACTGCTATGCCAAGTAGAGCTGGGTGTGGTGGTGCACGCTTTCAGTTCTCAGGTGTGTACTGAGGAGGCAGAGGCAGGCGGATCTCTGAGTTCTAGGTAACCCAGTCTACAGAGCAAATTCCAGGATGGTCAGGGCTATACAGAGAAGTCCTGTCTTGAGAAAGGAAGGAGGAAAGAAGGAAGGAAGGAAAGAAGGAAGGAAGGAAGGAATGAAGGAGGCTATGGGCTCCTCATGTTACTCAGAAGAGCAATTGGCAAGCATGTGGGGTTAGAGCACCAGCACCCCAAAAGAAAAGTACAGTTTCTAGCAAAGGAAATGGTTATTCTGTTCTGGAGGCAGGATCTCCAGTATTCCACGCTGGCCCTGACCTTGCTAAGTAGCCATAGATGATCTTAAATCTCTGTTCCTTCTCTCTCTCTACCTGCCAGCTGCTGGGATTGAAAGTGTGGGACAACACACTCAAAAGCAGGATCAAACCAGGGCTTCATGCACACAAGGCAAACACTCTACCCAGCTAAGCACTGTCTCCAGCCTTGCAAAGGAAAAGGTTATCAGAACACCTTGCAGTCTGGAGGTTGGCACCTCAGGCAACCGGTGTCTGAATGCTTGGCTCACAACAGGATCCTTCCTCCACTACTCCAGCTAGTTCAGTGCAGTGACCTTGGGCATGTTACCTAATCTTTATATCCACTTCCTCATCTATACAAAGAAATAACAACTGTAACCCCTTCCGCTCCCCCACATCCCAGACGGACACACACTGTGCTTAGAGCAGTGAGTCTAATATCCTAAAACGACTCCCCATCCCTTTAGGGTACAATGGTGTAATTTTCAATAAGGTTACTACAATATGCCCTAACTTTACCGACAACTTTCTTACAGGCAAGCCTGTGCCAGAGACTTCTACATTTAGCTTCTTGGGCAATCTGTAGCTAAGGATGGGAGACTGAATTTATCAAGAGAAAGGTAATCATGAAACATTTAAAGAAAGATAATGATTGGTCACATTATGTCTCCAACTGGCAGGCATTAGTGAGAAAGAAGAGAAAATGGCAAAAGCCAGGGCTTATGTGTGACAGTGGCATATCATGGGAACCAGGAGTATGGCATCCACAAAATGGACCTCAGGGCTGCTGGTGATGAAAAAAATGGTAATTGGGTGGGATTGGAGATTTTTTTAGCAGCTAAGAGCACTAACTGACTGACTGCCTGCTCTTCCAGAGGACCCAGGTTCAAATCCCAGCACCTACATGGCAGCTCACACCCCTCAGTCCATTTCCACACTCTAAGAGGGAAGTATGCATGCGGTCCATGCATGCAGGCAAAACACCCATCACATACAAATATTTTTCTTTAAGTGGTGAAGTGTGTGTGTGTGTGTGTGTGGTGGGGGGTGGTATAGTGTTGGTTTATTGGTTAACAGCACTTACTATTCCTACAGAGGACCCAGATCTGGATCCCAGCACCCATTTGGTGCTACATAACTGCCTGTAACTCCAGTTCCAAGGGATCCAGTTCCCTCTTCTGGCTTCCAAAAGTACCAGGCATGCATGTGGTATACATACACACAAACACACACAACCCCCCCCCCCATCTTTCATCAACAACACAATGGTGTGGGTCCAGGTAGCAAGTGGGGTTCCATCATTCCAGAGGCCAACTGCAAGATAGGGAGTTGGCCTCCAGAGGACATAAGGAGGGCACCTTCCTTTCAAAACATAAGTTGGGAATGAGGGTGCACATCGGAAGTCATCTCTCAGGAAGTAGAGGTAGTTTGAAACCACCTTGATCTACAGATCAAGTGTCTATCTCTAAAGAGGAGCGGAGGTGGAGAGGAGGGTGAGAGAGAAGAGAAAAAAAAAAGAAGAGGGAAGAGGAGAAGGAAGGGAAAGAAGAAGGGGAGGAGGAAGAGAGGGAAAGGGAGGAGGGGAAAAGAGGAAGGCAACGCAGTAATAGGATCAAAGCGCAACTCACGTTGGTAAAGCTTTGAATGGCCTTAGTGAACTCCCCGCACAGATAAAGCCTCTCCCCCTCTGCCATGTAAGAGGGAAAGGTGCTTCTTAAGATATCACCGTCCGACATGGTTACTCGACTTTAGGAAATTCTGAAGCAGATTCAGAAAGGAAAAGAGGCTGGAGAATCGTCGGCTTGTTTTGGGACAGTCCGGTCTCTTAGCAACCTAGAGACATAGTCTGACTTCCGGTCCCTCCCCTCCCCTGGCGGTGTTAGGCTCCCGGGCGAGCCTGCCCAGTGTGCTCATGCGCCTGTGTCGCCACGCTGCGCACAAGTGCTGAGCGCGTGGCCGGCGGCTGCAGGGCGCTGGCGCTCCAGAGTGATCGCTGTTGCTCGTAGGTTGCTTCTCCCCTCCAGATGCCACGTGGAAAGCCTCGCAGACAAAGCAAGCCAAGAAAAGGAGAATTGGAGGCAAAATTCCAAGTAGGATTAAGGCTTAAGCACTCCAGGTCCCATCAGGAAGGAGAGAGAATTTTGGAACTGGAGTCAGAGGGCTTGGGCAGCCTTCTCTCTTGTCACTTCCTAGCTGCGTGATCCTTGACCAAGCACATTAGGGAACTGAAAAGTACACGTTCTACCTGCCAAATGAACAGGAAAATAATAGAGCCCCCAGGGACGTGAGGATTTGCATGAGAATGCAATGGAAAGTGTGATGGGTTTAGCTTTCAATTTCACATAGTTATTGAACACTTGCTAATAGCAAGTCTAAACTAAGGTCTAGCCTGACATAATTCTGCAGCGATTCAGGACTAATGGCTGTGGAGATAACTCAGCTGGTAAAGCGCATGCCAAGCACGCAGCTCTCTGTTTCAGTTCCCCCAAACCTGGTTCAGCCCAGTGTGTTGGCACCATCTTGTATTAGCCAGCCCTGAAGAGACAGAAAGACATGCATTCCTGAAGTGTCCCCTGGCATCCACATTCACATGTGCACAAGCACACACATGTTCACACACACACACACACACACACACACACAAAGCAGTACCTCTAAGTACCCATAATACCTTAGATAGCTAGCTCAAGTAACTGCCTCAACTATATTGGTTTTTTCAAATGGTCATGGAGTTATACATGATTTTGAGCCACCACTTGGGTGCTAGGAGTCAAACCTGGGTCTTCTGCAAGAGCAGCCAGTGCTCTTAATCCCTGAGCCAACTCTCCAGCCCAGAATCTTGTCTTAAACTGTCTTTCCAGAATTCAGCTGAGCCAGGCTTGGTGGCCTGGGTCTTTAATTTTCTTACTCCAGAGACAGAGGTAGGAGGTTGTTTGTGAGATACAGGCTTTCTGGTCTCCATAACAAGTTCCAGGCCAGCCCTGGCTACCTAGTGAGTCTCAAACACAAAAACAGAAACAGGATCCAGCTTAATGGCATGTATTAGGAACAGAATCCAGCACACAGTAGGAGCAAAGCAAACTGGTTTTAGTCTTTAAAAAAGATGTCCTTACTGGCAAATGTATAAACACAAATGAGCACAACATCTGTAATTCTAGCACTTGAGAGACTGAAGCAGGAGGATTGCCACAAGTTCAAGGCAGCCTCAGGTTACATAGTGAGTTGAAGGCCAGCCCAAGTAACAGGGGAGTCTCTGTCTCAGCTGGAGGGAGAGAGAGAGAGAGAGAGAGAGAGAGAGAGAGAGAGAGAGAGAGAGAGAGAGAGAGAGACTGAAACATACATACATAGAAGTTTTATTTGTAGTAGGCACAAACCAGAAATATTCCTATACTATGTGAAAAGTTTGTCATATAATGAGTTACTACTCAGAAGGGAAAAAAATGCTCTGGCATGTGTTTAATATAGGTGACTCTTCAAAAAAAGAAAAAAAGATTGCAGGAGCTGTGTATTGTAGCACTCTACTGTAAAGCCAGCCGTTGGAAGACCGAGAAAGAAGAACTGGTAGACTGAATCTAGCCCGGACTATATGGAGAACTCTCCTGATCCCTTGACATAAAATATCACAATGATAGTAAAATTAGATATAAAATTCTAGAAAATGTAAATTGATCGACACCTTCCCGAATACAAATAGTGGTTGCCTAGGAAGTCACCTGGTGGTGACAGGTTAGGGAGGGGTAGGCTACAGAGAAGTCATTAGGGAATGTTTGGAGATGAAAATGATGTGTGTAGCTCAGTGGTGCTAATGGGTTCCTGGATGGCCACATGTGGTAGAACTCACAGACTTACTCAAATGACTTCTGTGCAGGTCTCTTGTTAGCCCTGCCCCTTTTCATTCAGTGCTAGAGATCAAACCTAGGACTGAGCCCATGCTACCAAGCACTCTACCATAATCTCTCTGTCCCTAGCTCTGTTTCCCCTTTTTTTTTTTTTTTTTTTTTTTTTTGGTTTTTTTTGAGACAGGGTTTCTCTGTATAGCCCTGGCTGTCCTGGAACTCACTTTGTAGACCAGGCTGGCCTCGAACTCAGAAATCCGCCTGCCTCTGCCTCCCGAGTGCTGGGATTAAAGGCGTGCGCCACCACGCCCGGCTCTGTTTCCCCTTTTTATTTTGTGTCATTGGCTGATTGATGATGGACTGGACGACAGTGTCATGTTCACCCATCTGCTCTTGAGGTCCTTGAGGAGCTGAGGATGACCTTGCACTTCCCGTCCTGGTTCCCAGCTTTGGAACGCAGGGATTGCAGGTATGTACTGCCACACCAGGTTCATGTGTTGTCAGAGAGCAAACCCAGGATTTGGGGCGTGCTAGGCAAGCCGCCTATCAACTGGGCTACATGGATAGCCTTTTTCTTTGTATTTTTGGAACAGGGTGCTAAATTTCCCCAGGCTGGCCTTGTAATTCTCTCTCTCTCTCTCTCTCTCTCTCTCTCTCTCTCTCTCTCTGCCCCAAATAAGCTTTGAGCTGGTAAATTCACTGCCTCTGTCTCCAGAGTAGCTCCCAAGTGCAGTTTACCATACATTAATTACATTTCAATGAAGCTATTTTATTGTATGTGAATAGGGGTTATTCTTGCTTGCATGTGTATCTGTGCACCATTTGCATGCCCGGTGCCCAGGTACTGGGGCCAGAAAAGGCCATCAGAAGCTCTGGTACCATAAAGTTAGTTAAAGATAGTTGTAGCTGCCATGTGGGTGCTAGGAATTGAATTCACGTCCTCTGGAAGAGCATCCGGTGCTTTAGCAGGTTAAAACCTCTGAGCCATTTCTCCAACCTGGAGTTAGCAATTTTACCTGTTACACTCACTGTTGTGGAGATTTTCCTTTCATTCTTTCTTTTTAACGTTGAGATTTTTTATTTTATTTTATTTTATTACAGTTTTATTACAGTTTCAAAGAAAAACCCCAGGGCAGACAACTGTACATGTGAGCAGCTGCCAGGAAGAGGGAGACAGATAAGAAAAAGAAAAGGTCACAGCCTTTGAGTTCAGCCAGCATGGAAGTCAGCCACGCAGTGGACAAACGGCTGCTTGTCAGAGATGGGAGCTCTCAAGAAAGAATAACAGGGCATAAAGCACGGGAGGAGGCATACGTGGGCTCTAGCTAGAACCTAAAAGGAAAAGGTAAAAGCTATAGGGAGGGTGGGCAGGGGGGTGGGGTGCGTGCTTTTAATTCAAGCACTGGGGAGGCAGAGGCAGGAGGAGCTCTGTGAGTTTGAGGCCAGCCTGATCTACATAGCAAACTCCAGGGCATCCAGGAATACATAGGTAAATCTTGTCTCAAACAACAACAAAGAGAGAGACAGAGAGAGAGAGAAAGAGAGAGAGACACACACACAGAGACACAGAGACAGAGAGACACAGAGACAGAGACAGAGAGACACAGAGACAGAGAGACACAAAGACAGAGAGACACAGAGACAGAGACACAGAGACAGAGAGACACAGAGACAGAGAGACACAGAGACACAGAGACAGAGAGTAGGAGGGAGGGGCAAAGGAGAAGAAAGAAAAGTCTTATCTTTTTGACTTAGAAAGTAAGTCTAGAGCCGGGCGGTGGTGGCGCATGCCTTTAATCCCAGCACTCGGGAGGCAGAGGCAGGCGGATTTCTGAGTTCGAGGCCAGCCTGGTCTACAAAGTGAGTGCCAGGATAGCCAGGGTTACACAGAGAAACCCTGTCTCGAAAAACCAAAAAAAAAAAAAAACAAAAAGAAAGTAAGTCTAGGTCAGGGCAGACCCTGCACAGCCTTATGGTGGCTCCCAGGGCTGCCATTTATTTGGCTTTTGGAATAGGACTTGTCTAGAGAACACAAGGTATCTTAGAATTCACAATCGTTCTGCCTCAGTTTCCTGAATATTGGGATCACAGACAGGTGCCATCATGCCTAGCTCCGCTGTTGCTGGTTCTTAATTTGTTTCTCCTAATGAGTAGAGACGTTGAGCATCTTCTCATGGGCTAATTAGCATCCTCTGTATACCTTCCTTGCGCAAGTAAATAAATATTCTCATCTTTCAGTCATTTCTAATTTGGGCTGTCGTGTTATAGATTGTGGATTAACTATCTGCACATTGGTACTACTTAAAAAATGTGTCTCTTCTGAGCAGAGGAACCCCAGTGGAGGAATGAGGGGAAGTATTGGAGGAGCTGAAGGGGAAAGAACAATATCAATTAACCAGAACAGACCCGTGTACCACCCCCCACACACACAGAGCTCCCAGGGACTAGGCCACCAACCAAAGAGTATACATGGAGGGACCCATGGCTCCAGCTGCATATGTACCAGAAGACAGCCTTATCTGGCATGAATTGGAGGGGACACCCTTGGTCCTGTGGAGGCTCAATGCCCTAGTGTAGGGGAATACTAGGGTGGTAAGGCAGAAGTGGGTGGGTAGGGGAGCACTGTCATAGAAGCAAAGGGAAGAAGGATGGGATAGGGAGTTTGCAGAGGGGAAAACATCCAGGGAGGGGGATATCATTTGAAATGTAAATAAAATAACCAATAAAAAATGATAAAGATAAAAGTATTCTAAAAAAAAATGTGTCTCTTTTTGAGATGGAGCCTGGTGCATTGAGAGAGGATCTTACACTATAGTCTAGACCAGCCTGGATCTTAAGACCATCCTTCTGCCTCCGTCTCATGAGTGCTGGGATTACAGGGATGGAACAGGATCTTGTTTTCTACTGCTCTGCTCTCCATTCGTCTTTGGGAGTCAGCCTTGTCAGTGCACACGAACAGCAGGTCAGTTACTTTGCTTGCTATAACCCATCCATCCAACCCTTGCTGAAAAGAGCTGGGCTCTAGGTTGGAGTCACATCAAATTGTGCTGTAGGGACAACTTCACAAGTGTTTCCTGGTACGTGGGGGTGTGAGATTCTCAGGAATGTATACCTAGGAGTGGACCTGGGGAGTCTTAGGGATTGTGATTTTTTTACCAGGTAGTGACAGTTTCCAAAAGAGTTGCAAAACTACTCACCCTCCATCTGCAGTCAGGTCCCTTCCTTAGGCCTCAGTTTTTCCAGTGTATCCTTTGGAAAATAAGAGTTTAGATGGTTGGACTTCTTTTTCGTTTTTATCTTCCCTTCTTTGATGGTTTGTATATCCTTGGACCAGGGAGTGGCACCATCTGGAGGTGTGGCCTTGTTGGAATAGGTGTGGCCTGGTTGGAATGGGTGTGTCACTGTGGGTGTGGGTATAAGGTCCTCACCCTCTTTGCCTAGAAGTCAGTCTTCCACTAGCAGCCTTTGGATGAAGACATAGAACTCTCAGCTCCTGCTGTGCCATGCCTGCCTGGATACTGCCATGCTCCCACTTTGATGATAATGGACTGTACCTCTGAACCTGTAAGCCAGCCCCAATTAAATGTTGTTTTTTATAAGACTTGCCTTGGTCATGGTGTCTGTTCACAGCAGTAAAACCCTAACTAAGACACCTTCCTTCCCTTTTCTTTCTTGCATGTGTATGCATATTAGTTTACATGCATGTGTAAGTATGTCCAGGCTAGAGCAATACGTTGGCTCTTTTGCTCTGTCACTTTAGTCCCTTGGGACAAGGGTCTCTCGTTGGACCTGGAGTCAGGCTGGCAGTCAACAAGCCCCAGTGATCTTATCTCTGTCCCCTGATCATGCTAGGGTTACAGATACACGTGACTGCAACTGACTTTTAAATGGGTGCAGGGGAGTCCAACCCTTCTCTCAAGATAGCACCTCAGATGTTCTTATCTGCTAAGTCATTTCCCAATGAGCCATCTCCTCATCCATCAGTGGTTGGATTTCTGACTCTTTTTGGTTCTGATATCCTTGGAATCCATGTGTGTGAGCATCCTTGAGGAAGGATATGAAGCATGTGAACCCACAGGTTTGTGTGTTGGAAGCATGGTACCCAGCTGGTGATGATCTTTTGTGAGAAGTTGGGGTCTAGCTGGAGGAGGCAGATCTGTGTGGTGGTGAGCTATAGGTTTTATTACACACCTCTGTTCACCTGGTCCTCCTCCCTTAGCCTTGGTTTTACCTTGGTCTCTTCTTGGCTGTCTTGAGCTTCCATCTTGTGTTTTCTGCTACCATGATATCCTGCCTCACCCCAGGCCCAAAGCAATGGATACAGCTGGCCTTGGATGGAAACCTTGGAGACCATGAACCAAAATAAACCTTTCTTTCTTTTAGTTGCTTTAGATATTTGTCCCAGGAACAAAGAGAGGAGAAACATCTAGAATGTAGCTGCTAAACATGCTTAGGGGGCACATTGTCTTTAAACTCTTCTTTTTTCATCCATCTATTCATTCATTCATTCATTCATTCAAGCACATGCATGTGTGTGTTGATGCTCGCCACTTTTATATCAGAGTACAATTGATGGGAGTCAGTTCTCTCTGCCCTCCTGAGGGTCCAGTGTTCGAATTCAGACTATGGTAGTAAGCAGCTTTACATGCTGAGCTGTCTCAATGGCCCAGTGTGCTACACTATTTTTTTAAGTTAAAACATATAGACATTTTGTTTACTGTTATAGTATGAGGGTGTGATGGGGCTGTGCCCTCCTGCCTGTGCATGCTGCATCTGTGGTGGTTAGAGGACAGCACTGCGGAACAGGTTTTCTCTGTCCACATGGATTCTGGGGGATCGAACACCGATGGTCAGTCATTCCAGGCAAGTGCTTTTACTCAGTGGGCCCTAAGCTCCTCCTCCTCCTCCTCCTCCTCCTCCTCCTCCTTCTTCTTCTTTTAAGATAAAGGACACAGATGTCTACAGAAGGGAGTAAGTTTCTAAGTCTAAGTTACAGGACAAGTGGAGTTAACATAGGGAATTCAATTAGATACACGTGGTTGTGTTGCCATATAAAATCACTGCCAAAACCCGGGATCGAACCAGGAACCTTTAGATCTTCAGTCTTACGCTCTCCCAACTGAGCTATTTTTTTTTTTTGGTTTTTCGAGACAGGGTTTCTCTGTATAGCCCTGGCTGTCCTGGAACTCACTTTGTAGACCAGGCTGGCCTCGAACTCAGAAATCCGCCTGCCTCTGCCTCCCGAGTGCTGGGATTAAAGGCGTGCGCCACCACGCCCGGCTCCAACTGAGCTATTTTGGCTGTGCTTGGCCCCTAAACTTCTAAGAGTAAATGTTGAGTAGCAACAGGAACGTGGGGAAAGGAGACAAAAAGCAAAAATGATAATGTTTTTCTGAGATAAGGTTTAGTGCCTCATGTGTAAGTCAAGAGTAAGTCATTCCATGTGAATGGGCGTGGCTAGGCAGGCTCTTCTGAAAGAGAAGATAGCTTCATAGGGACAGATCTGGGTGAGGAGAAGGTATTGGCAGGCGGAGAGATGGGGAGGGGCGGGACAGACATGGGATGACTCTGGAAAGGAGCACTGTTCCCTGAGCACTGACTGATGTGGCATCCTGGAGGGATAGCTCCGCGAACAGGAAGATCTTCACTTTAGCTCCCTAGAGTGGATAAGGAGGAGGGACTCTGGCTATACTCCCGGGGATGGGGGGTGGGGGGAGGCGGGTTGGGGGGAGGAGCTTCTCCAGGACACACCCCTGGCTACAATGAGAATCTGATGAGTGGGGGGGGGGTGGTGGTGGTGGGGGAAATGAGCAGTGCAGAAGTGACAATTATCCTGGCTCTGCACGGGGTGGAGCTCAATATATCTGCGGAAACCCTGTCTCCAGCTCTCCCAAGAGATGGCTTAGACCCAGATGCACTCCAGGAAGACCCTCCGGGTGGCATCTCCTCCCTCCTTGTTCTTACCTTTTCTCTTCTTACCTTTTCTCTTTAATTGCTGTGTTCCCATCCCCAATTTCTAGCCAAGGGTGACTTTAAAATCCTGATCTCTTGCCTGTACCAGGGATTATAGCCATTCTTTACCATACCTGATGGTTTAGTTGGTGCTAGGAATCAACCCCAAAACTCTGTTCATGACTTTTTGTTTTTAAATATATTAGCCTTGAACTGATCTTCATGTTTCTACCTCCCAAATTCTGGAATTAAAGGTGTGTGCTACCATGTCTAGCTCTCCTTGCTTTATAAGAAATAGTTTTTATATATGTATATGTGCTCATGGGTTTATGTGCATCACCTTTGTGCAGGTGTTCAAGGAGGCCAGGTGTGTTGGACTCCCTGGAACTGACCCAATTCTGCAAATGCACCTTTCTTCCTTCCTTGAAATAGTATCTAGTCCAGGCTGAACTGGAAATCTTTATGTAGACCGGGCTGGCCTTAAGTTTGAGATGCTTCTACCTCTGACTCCTGAATATAGGAGTACCAAGGGCTCACATGGTCCTTATGTCCTAATCACTTTATTGACACATCCATTCCAGTGTTTATCCAGTGATTCCGGCAGTGAGTGACTAACGTGTGCCTAGGCACCGGGGATAAACAGTGAAATAAGGAAGCCCCACCCAACAGGATCTCACTTCCCTCCTTCAGCTACAGCAGGTTGTAGGGCCAAGGACAGGGACTTAGTGATGAGATCATGACAAAGGCAATGTGGTGGTTTGGATAAAAATGGGCCCTATTGGCTCATTTATTTTATTTTATTTTTTTATTTTTTTTATTTTTTTTGGTTTTTCGAGACAGGGTTTCTCTGTGTAGTCTGGCTGTCCTGGAACTCACTCTGTAGCCCAGGCTGGCCTCGAACTCAGAAATCCGCCCGCCTCTGCCTCCCGAGTGCTGGGATTAAAGGCGTGCGCCACCACGCCCGGCTATTTTAATTGTTAGTCATCTGCAGGCATACATTTTTTTTTCAAGCTATTTTAATAAGGGCTCAACCTCTCCTCTAACTCACCACTCACCAGAAGTAGTGAAAAAGAAAGGTTATTAGGATATGGGGGGAAGTGGACCTGTTTAGAAATAGTTCTCAGCCGGGCGTGGTGGCGCACGCCTTTAATCCCAGCACTCGGGAGGCAGAGGCAGGCGGATTTCTGAATTCGAGGCCAGCCTGGTCTACAAAGTGAGTGCCAGGACAGCCAGGACTACACAGAGAAACCCTGTCTCGAAAAACAAAAAAAAAAAAAACAAAAAAAAAAAAAAAAAAAAAAAAGAAATAGTTCTCTGGGGCAATGCCAATCTTTGTTGTTCTCAGTTCAGTCCTCAAGCAAACACCAAACATGACTCAGCAGCTGTAGTCCAGTCCACTCAGCAGACACCACACAGGAATCAGCAAGGGCAGTGCAATCCAGAAGAAACTGAGAGTCTTGCCAACTGGTTTGAGTCTGAGGAAGTGGAAAGAAGCCATGGGAACCTCATGAGAAGCCACGGGAACCTCATGAGAAGCCACGGGAACCTCATGAGAAGCCACGGGAACCTCATGAGAAGTTCTTTGGCGAGTTTCTCTCTATGAACATAGTCACCCACAAGCTCAGCAAGGCCATGTAAGACAAACCAAGACATTGGTGTTGTCAGTGAAGACTCAAGAGGAGGAGCAATGCTAGAGCTCCCACTGGGGTCGTGGGGTCATGTTAATATTATTTCTAAACGTCACTAGTCCTTTCACATGTCTGTTACAGCAAAACATCCTTTTACCCGTGCCTGCTTCAGCACAACGTTCTTTGACCTCTGCGCCCCAGCAAAACAGCATACGATGACATAACTGACTTTCCAAAGAACCTGGGAGTTTCCACTTCAGTCGGTAAGGAGTGACACTCCTTGAGAAGGATAGAAGGTGTGGCCTTGTTGGAGTAGGTGTGGTCTTTGGAAGAAGTGTGTCACTGGAGGTGGGCTTTGAGGTTTCAGAAGCTCAAGCCAGGCCCAGTGAGTGACTCTTTCTTCTTGCTGTTTGTAGATCTAGATGTAGAACTCTCAGCTACTTCTTCAGCACCATGTCTGCCTGCCTGCACTCCATCAGGCTCCCTATCATGACAACAATGGACTAAACCTCTAAAACTGCGAGCAAGCCCCAATCAAATGTTTCTTTTCTAAGAGTTGGTCATGGTGTCTCTTCGCAGCAATAGAACACTCAGTCAGAAGGCAGTGCCAGGACAGCCAGGGCTCTACAGAGAAACCCTGTCTCGAAAAAAAAAAAAAAGAAAAGAAAAGAAAAGAAAAGTTAGTACTGAGGAGTGGGTATTGATATGACAGGCCTGAGCATTCTGCTTGTTGGCAGAATATAGACTTTGGGTTAGGAAAGCAGTTGAATATTTTAAGAAGGGTTTTTGGTGGTGGTGGTAGGGTTGAAACAGGGCTTTTCTGTATAGCTCTGGCGGTCTTGGAACTCACTCTATAGACCAGGTTGGCCTTGAACTCAGAAATTCACCTGCCTCTGCCTCCCAAGTGCTGGGATTAAATGCATGTGCCAACACTGCCTGGCTTTAAGCAGGGCTCAATGGGCCATCCTAGTAGGAAAAACAATGGTGCAGAGAGAAATGGTTTCACAAGAGAAGGATGTTAGTAAGTGGCCCAGAGACTGTTCTTGCGATGTTTTGGTGAAGAATGTAGCTGCTTTCTGCCCTTGTTCAAAAAAATCTGCCTGAGGCTGAATTGAAGAGTTTTGGATTAATGGTGTTGCAGAGAAGGGATCAAGACAGTTTAGGGGGCTGGTGAGATGGCTCAGCGGTTAAGAGCGCCGACTGCTCTTCCAAAGGCCCTGAGTTCAAGTCCCAGCGACCACATGGTGGCTCACAACCATTCGTAATGAAATCTGATGCTATCTTCTGGAGTGTCTGAAGACAGCTACAGTGTACTTATATATAATAATAATTATTATTATTATTGTTATTATTATTATAATAGTAATGATTTTTTAAATCTCTTGTGGTTATTAGTGGTCACTCTTATGCAGATTGGGATGGTTTGTATATGTTTGACCCAGGGAGCGGCACTATTAGAAGGTGTGGCCCTGTTGGAGTAGGTGTGTCACTGTGGGTGTGGGCTTTAAGACCCTCATCCTACTGCCTGGAAGCTAGTAGTCTGCTAGCAGCCTTCAGATGTAGATGTAGAACTCTCAGCTCTTCCTACGCCATGCCTGCCTGGATGCTGCCATGCTCCCGCCTTGATGATACTGGACTGAACCTCTGAACCTGTAAGCCAGCTCCAATTAAATGTTGTCCTTTATAAGAGATGCCTTGGTCATGGTGTCTGTTCACAGCAGTAAAACCCTAACTAGGGCACAGATCTATAATGAAAAGGAGCAGGCTGAGCAAGGAAAATTACAAAATGTAGTTTGATGAGAAAAGAAGCATCGGGAAAGGTGAATGGAGCTAAGTCCGGTGTTCAAGGAGATGCAGAGTTTAAAGAGAAGTCTGAGGCTAACTGGAATAAAGGGAGCAGTGACCTCGGGGCAGGACCTCACCCAGCTAAGCTTCCAACCTGTGAAAAGGATCTAAAGAAAAGCTTAAGTGAAGGAAATCATTAATTACGGAAAGCCAGTGCAGATGCAACTGAACAATGGGGGCACGTTCCAGCCGCAACAAGCAGCAGAACTTGGCAGCTTTGGCCACACGATTCTGGATTTAGAGTCAGAGATACAAGAAAGGCATTGTAGAACCTCCCTGTGCCGCTAAGGAAAGCTGCTGAGGTTAGGCACATGCCAGGGGTGTCCCCGCATAGCGGCTAAGTCAGGCCATTGTGTGAAGCTGTGAAGTGAAAGCTTCCATTGCTTTAAAAACCCTAAGGTGGTGGTGGATGCCGGAACCGTGAGATAACCTGCCAAGGAGAACTGCTAACAGGGAGTGGATCCAGCCCAAGAGAAAGTGCATTGCAGTGAACAAAGCTGAAAGGAGTTGGAGATCTGAAGAGCGCTTTGACATGCGACACAGAGATGCAGAATTTGGAGTCTCGCTTTGGTCCAGTATTTCCTCCCTAGGCTCCTTTTCTTCCCTTTTGGAATTGTAATGTATGTTCTGGGCCAATGTATGTTGGAAGTATGAGGTTTGCTTTTTAACTTTACAGGGGTTACAGTTAAGGTTGCCTTGGGTCTCAGAAGAGACTTTGAACTTTGGACTTCTAAATATTGTTGAGACTCTGATAGACTATGGGGACTTTTGAAGTTAGGCTGAATGCACTTTTGCATTATGATATGGTTATAATCTAATGGAGGCCATAGAGTGGTTTTTGATGGTTTAATAAGATTGGCCTCCGTTGGCTCATATATTTGAATTCTTCATCATCAGGGAATGGCACTACTTGAGAAGGATACGAGTTGAGGCCTTATTGGAGTGGGTGTGGCCTTGTTGGAGGAAGTGTGTCACTAGGGGTGGGCTTTGAGGTTTCAAAAACCCAAGCCAGACTCAGTGGCTCTCTCTTCATTCTGACCTGCCTGTGGATCCAGAGGTAGAACTCTCAGCTACTGCTCCAGTACCATGTCTGCCTGCATGCTGCCATGCTTCCTACCATGACAATAATGGACTAAACCTGTAAAACTGCAAGCCAGCCTTAATCAAATGCTTTCTTTTCTAAGTGTTGGTCATGGTGTCTCTTCACAGCAACAGTACACTCAGACTGGCAGGGTGCTTATCTGCAAACTGACCTTAACGCTCAGCTCAAGCTGTGGCGATGAGGGACATCTGCTAGAACCCTTGTCTTCAGTAGAGCTGGTGGTCAATACATGAGTCGAAGTGAGCCAAGGCATACCTTTAACCACAGTACTCAGAAGGCAGACAGGCAGGTCTCTGTGACTTTTTTTTTTTTTTTTTTTTTTTTTTTTAAAGATTTTATTTATTATATGTAAGTACACTGTAGCTGTCTTCAGACATTCCAGAAGAGGGCGCCAGATCTCGTTGCGGATGGTTGTGAGCCACCATGTGGTTGCTGGGATTTGAACTCTGGACCTTCGGAAGAGCAGTCGGGTGCTCTTACCCACTGAGCCATCTCACCAGCCCAGGTCTCTGTGACTTATAGCCCATCCTGTTCTACATAGAGAACCCAGGCCAGTCAGGGCTGCACAGTGAAAACCTGTTTCTAAATAAACAAAACCTAAAAATAACTAGCTGAAGTGGCTTAAAATCTAGGAAGGAGCCACTAGCCAGTCTAGAATCTTCAGAGTTGGAGAGTGACCCAAGCCTGACCCGGGGATAGTGCTTATAACCCTCTATAATGCCGCAGCATAGACCTGTCCAGAAGAGGCTAGGGGTGGTTATAACTGGGAAAAGCAAAAGATTTGGAGCTTTTGAATAAGATACCAAAACAGTAAGAAGATGGGGCCCAGCTTGATTGGCACAGATCAAAGGAAACTCTCTGGCCTCTCACATAGCTATTTTTCCTCCCTCCTTCTTTTCCTTCTTCTCTTTCTGTCTCCCTTTCTTTTTTTGGAGTCAGACCCTCAAACTGACCCCGTATCCAAGGATAGATCTTTACCTCTGTTTCCCAAGTGCTAGAATTAAATATAGACTTGTGCCACTATGCCCAGCTTCCAACAGATACTTTCTTCTTTCTCTTTACTTAATGTGGTAGTTTGTATATGCTCAGCCAAGGGAGTGACACTATTAGAAGGTATGGCCCTGTTCAAGTACGTGTGGCCTTTTTGGAATAGGCATGGCACTGTGGGTGTGGGCTTTAAGACGCTCATCTTAGCTTTCTGGAAGTCAGTCTTCCACTTGCAACCTTCAGATGAAGATGTAGAACTCTCAGTTCCTCCTGCACCATGCCTGCCTGGATGCTGCCATGTTCCTGCCTTGACGATAATGGGCTGAACCTCTGAACCTGTAAACCAGCCCCAATTAAATGTTGTCCTTGTAAGAGTTGCTTTGGTCATTGTTCACAGCAGTAAAACCCTAACTAAGACACTTACTTTCCTTTTTCTTTTCTAAAACCAGCCCAACCCATGTCTAACAGCGCTTTGATGAGGTGGGTGGGTAGGGGTGCTCTATCCTTCAGCAAATATTTGTTGAGTACTTCCTAAGTGCCAAGGCCTTATTCAAAGTGCTCTCAGGTCAGCAAAGAAGGAAACATCAGAATTCCATCATCAGGTACAAAATATAGCCCTAACGAATAACTTAATAAAAGTGGAATTGAAGGAGCCAAGGGCAAGTGCAATGTGCAATTTTTTAAAACTTTGTGTTGATTCTTTGTGAATTTCATATCCTGCACCCCAACCCCTTCTTTCTGTCCCCCTTAGTATCAACCATTGGAATGCTCTGCCAAAAAGAAAATTAAAACAAAACAAAGCATCTCATTGTGGAAGCTGTAGTGTGTCACAGTGTGTCACATAGTCTAACCATCGTGGAAGCTGTAGTGTGTCACAGTCTGTCACATAGTCTGCCCATCGTGGAAGCTGTAGTGTGTCACAGTCTGTCACATAGTCTGCCCATCGTGGAAGCTGTAGTGTGTCACAGTGTGTCACATAGTCTGCACATCGTGGAAACTGTAGTGTGTCACAGTGTGTCACATAGTCTGCCCATCCTGGAAGCTGTAGTGTGTCACAGTGTGTCACATCGTCCCTTTCACCCATACTTCTTTACCTGAACATGTTCATTGCAATGAGTCATTGATCTGGTTTGAGGCCTTTGGCCTCTGCTACACTATCAATACTGGAGTTTCAATGGAAAGTCCTTTTAGAGATCCTGTTGTTGACCTATAGAGATCCTGTAGCTTTGGGAGTGTGCCAAATCAAAGCCCAGGATGTGGACCTGGGTGGTAGCTGAGTTGGTCAGCTCACCAGTCCTCCTGCACCACACCACCAGGGCAAGCTTCGGGCAATTTCCAATTTTTATTGATTTTGCCAAATTGACATTAAAAAAAAGTTTATAGTTGTTTCTTACCTGGATACTTGTTTAGGCGTGTTCTTATTTATTTATTTGATTTTCTTTTTCTTTTTTGTTTATTTGTTTGTTTGTTTGTTTTTCTTTTTTTTTTTTTTTTAAAGATTTATTTATTTATTATATGTAAGTACACTGTAGCTGTCTTCAGACACTCCAGAAGAGGGCACCAGATCTCGTTAAGGATGGTTGTGAGCCACCATGTGGTTGCTGGGATTTGAACTCTGGACCTTCGGAAGAGCAGTCGGGTGCTCTTACCCACTGAGCCATCTCACCAGCCCCTGTTTGTTTGTTTTTCAAGACAGGATTTCTTTGTGTAGCCTTTGCTGTCCTGGAACTCACTCTGTAGACCAAGCTGGCCTTGAACTTAGAGATCCTTCTGCCTTTGCCTTCCAAGTGCTGGAATTAAAGGCATACACCACCACCACACAGGCTGAGTGTCCTTTTTTTCTTTTTCTTTTTAAATTATGTTTATTAGTGTTTTGCCTGCATGTTCATCTGTGCCATGTGTGTGCCTGGTGCTTGCAGAGGCCAGAAGAGGGCATCATATCTCCTAGAATTAGAGTTATGGAAGGTTTGAGCTGCCATGTGGGGTGGTGGGACTTGAACCTGAGTCCTGGAAGACCAGCATCAAGAGCTTGTAACTGCTGAGCCATCTCTCTAGCTCCAGTGTTTTGTTTTGCTTGGAGAAAATCTTATTGTATAGCTAAGGTTTCCCTCAAACTCCTGATCATCCTTCCTGAGGCTCCTGAATGCTGAGAGTATTGGGTTCCCTTCCCATAGCCGTTCTCCCTCTGTGAGTGGGGACCCTTTAGGGGGGCTTTGAATGACTCTTTCACAGGAGTTGCATATCAGATAGCTTGCATATAAGGTATTTAAATTATGATTCATAACAGTAGCAAAATTACAGCTATGAAGTAGCAACAAAATAATAATTTTATGGTTGGGGTCAGCACAACATGAAGAACTGTATTAACGGGTCGCAGTGTTAGGAAGGCTGAGAACACTGCCTTACCACATTCTGCTGGAAATTCCCTTTTCTTTCTTTTTTTTTGTTTTGTGTGTTTTTTTTTCCCCCTGTGTATAACCCAGGCTATCTTGGCACCTGCTTTGTAGACCAGGCTGGCCTTGAACACACAGAGATATACCTGCCTCCCAAGTGGTGGGACTAAAGGTGTGTGCCACCATGCTGGACTAAAGGTTATTCTTTCTAACCAAAGGGATAGTTGTGTTGTAGACCAGGCTGTGTGAAACTCATAGAGATCTACCTGCCTATTAAAAAAAAAAGCTATTATTGTGTATATGTAGGGGCCACAGGTACTACAGTGTATGTGTGTGGAGTTCAGAGGGCAGTTTTGTGGAGCCATTTTTCTTTAATTGCTGTTATGTGGTTTTGGCGATGGAACTCGCATCATCTTTGCATAGCAAGTCATTTACCTGCTTAGCCATTTTTCTAGGACACCCCACAGGTAATTCACATTAACTACAGTCTTTTGGCTAGCAGGTGAAGACTAGCTAGTCCCAAGGGTCCACGACTTATTCCAGCATTTGGGAAGCTGAGACAGGAGGAGGATAGACATTCAAGGTTGTTCTCTATTTAAACAACAAGTTTAAGAACAACCTGGGCTACATGTTACTCTGTCGCAAACAGAAAACAAACAGACTTTAATAAAAACTCTGAATTGCTGTGCTCCAGGGCCTGAATTTGAGCAACTTCAGAGATGATATTTATTTACTTGGGGAGAAGTGATCACTCACAGAGATTTGGGTAGGTTCTAGGCCTCTCCCTCAACTGCAGGAGCAAGGGGCACTCTAAACTGTTATTTCTAAAGAATGAGTATGAGGGAAGGGACCAAAAAAAAAAAAAAAAAAAAAAAAAAAAGACGTCATCAAGGAGCACACGCTGGTCAAGAATGGGTGTTACAAGTTCAGCCATCCAAAGACTGGCAGAAAAGGGCCTGGGAGTGGGGGGCCTTGGGAAAGTGTTTGCCCAGGAGAGTGTTGCAACATTGTTGCAGGGAGCTTTTGACCCAGGGTTTTTGCCAGGGCCACAGCCATGCAGATTCTCTGCACCCTGGGCTGATGCATCACCTGAGCTGATTAAAGGATGATTCTGGCCTCCTTCCTAGAGCTGGAAAATTGTTAGTTTCTGGGTCCATCTGGAAGACATACTGGGACTAGGGGACAAGCAAGAGAGGCTTCCACTCCAGGGAAGCAGTGAATTCCTGATTTCCAGGACCTTCTGATTTATCTATTCTGCCCCAGAAGTTCTCGGGTACCTGTTAGACTGGGCGCTCCAGTTTTGGGTTTGGAAAATATGTTCTATCTTTCACAAGTAACAGAAAAGAGGAGGTTGTTCATTGCTTTCGGTGTCTTAGTTTGAGTTGGGGGAGGGAGCAAGAGGTTGGGCAGGGATGGCCCCAGTCCTAGGTTTTAATCTCAGATAAATGATCAGCTCCGCCCAGATCCGCGCTCAGGTGAGCCTGTAAGAGGACTCGCGTTGGGACTGGCGTCCTTCTGGCCTTACTAGTTTACCCCTTCCTCCAATCTATGTCCTAGGTCGGACAGTCTGATTGTGTAGCGTGGTCGTGTAGTCTGGCTCTAGTAACTTCCCTGGGGAGGGTTCCAGGAGCGGAGAGGCGACATGTGTGAAAGGAAAGCAGATGTAGCTTTTCAAAAGCAGGTCTAACGCACTGGGTTTGGTGTGGCGGCTTACAAGAGCCTAGGATAAGAATGTCAGTTGCTCTCCTGGGAGGGAGGAAGAGGACGCCAGGTCCAGGGAGAAGTGCTACAGCCTTTTGGGCCAACAACCCCCTCCCTCAGCTACCCAACCCGGCGGCTGGCCGGCCCAGCCCCTGAAACGATCAGGCCACAGCCCCCAGCCTCGTAGGTTCTCCTCCTAGAGCCGCCCGGCCCATCTCCCCATCCTAGGCCCCGCCCACGGCCCCGCCCACGTCCAGGACTACAAGTCCCATCAGCCCCAGGTCAGGCCTGAGGGCGGGGCCACCACAGTAGCGAATGGGGAGGAGCCTAGAGCTCAGGCTAGGGAACGCGTGTAACCAATCGCCGGGCTGCTTAGCCTGTGAGCTGATGGGGGGCGGGGAGGAGCCCGCTTGGGCCGGGACAAAAGCCGGATCCCCGGCTGCTGCAGGCGGCTGGAGCGATCCGAAGAGTTGGGGTGAGCTGGTGCTTACGGACAGAGAGCCACACTCAGGCTTTCTCGAAGAGGTGAGTACCGCAGTCCTAGGCACGGGTGCGACCCCCCAGTACCCACTAAGCTTCCTGCTTCCCTCCCCCAACCCGGAACCACCTCCGGGCTCGCTGGCTGGGCGCTCCCGCGCGCTCCCTGCACCTGCTCGGAAGTTTTGTGCGGCTCTCAGCTTTATAGCAGTCTTCTCCCCAGCCGCGGGCCGCGTGTCTACACCCTCCCAATCCTATTCTAGTTCCCGGGAGTTTGCACATTGCTTGCCACCGACCTTACTTCTCCTCCCTCCTCCAGATTGCCTTTGCGCGTCCTGCTGCTTCTCAGCTCCACCCAGGGCTAGCTCTCGAGTCTAGTCGGGCTTTTTTGGGACACTTTTTTGGGCCCCATTCGGGTTCCCCACCGGATGCCGGGGCGGGTAGTAGAGATGGCGGTGGCAACTCTCTCCACGCCGGCCGCTGCTCAAGCAGGCCTGTCCTGTTAGTTCTGTGGTGAATCCTTTAAGCTCTATGTCGAAGTGTAGGGAGCGGGCCCTGGCCACGCGGGGTCGTGCTGCTTCAGAGTGCCTGAGGCCTTGCTGCGAGGACTTGGCTCCGGAGCGACGGCGCTGAATGGGCTCTCCCTGCTAAGGAGCTCCCTACTGGTGTAGCCCCCAAACAACAGATGGTCGGAGTGCTCAGGAGTCTGGATGAGACAAGTTCCTAGGGTGTGTGTATGTGCGCGGGCGCGCGTGTGTGCAAAGGATGCTACCTACCTCTACCTCCTGTCAGGCCTGGCAGAGGTCCGGTCCCCAAAGCCTGCTGCTTTCTTCAGTCTTGAAATTCTGCCATGAGGGATCCCTCCTGACATAATTTTGGAAAGGACAGCATAAGGCACTTTAGTCTGCCAGCCCACCCTGTCTGTCCCCGCTTTAACTTTGCTCAGCATTTCGGGTTTCTTTACTATCGAGAGATAACTGCCCTGGAAAGATCATTTCCACCTCTTCGAAAGCTGCTTAAACGCTCCCCACTACGGGGGGGGGGGCAGTAAAAGGAGGCCTTGAAGACAGAGTAGCTGCTGTTTTTAATCTCCATTTAGACACTGTCTGCTGCTGCAGGGAATACTCGGAAGAATTCTGCCCGTTCCTTTGCTATAGGGGATTGCTTGCTTGTCATCCCCTCCCCCTCCCCAGCCCTTAAAGTGAGAGTGTTTTGTCGACCCTAAGAAACATCCTCGCTGGGTCCCAGAGGAGTCTTTTTTTTTTTTTTTTTTTTTAAGATTTATTTATTTATTATATGTAAGTACACTGTAGCTGTCTTCAGACACACCAGAAGAGGGTGTCAGATCTCATTTCAGGTGGTTGTGAGCCACCATGTGGTTGCTGGGATTTGAACTCTGGACTTTCGGAAGAGCAGTCGGGTGCTCTTACCCACTGAGCCATCTCACCAGCCCCAGAGGAGTCTTCTTAAAAAGCAGGCCTCATTCATTCACCCTTCCCTCTGGGCTGCTCCTGGAGCCTCAGTGAGTGGATTCAGTCCTCGGTCAGTCACTGTAGAAAATAGCCCATTCAATTCAAAAGCTCCCTTTCTTGGAGAGAGAGAGACAGACAAAGACAGAGAGAATGTGAGTGTGTGTGTCCATATATGTAAGTGTTTAGGTGCGTGTGCGGGTTGGCTTCTTGGGCATGGTTCCCACTAAGAGTTTGCAGGTTATTGTTACCAGGTAAACAGTTCGATGGGGGAGTGGGCTCTCAGCTCTGCTGTGAAACCATCCATCACAAATTTGACAGCATGATCAGCAGCTGAGAAAGGCTTTGGGGTGTGTGTGGGGGGGAGGGGGGAGTTCTCCAATCCCGGATTCTGATGTACTTTTGTCACATTGTTCCTAATAACGGAAGTTTTCACATGTTTGAGTAAGCGCATACTTCCCTCACGGTTTTCAGGCTTTTTAGATTCTGAAAGAACCTCACCGATCCATTGCTGTTGAGAGCAGGGATTTGATGAGTGAAGTTTTGATTGATCTCTCCTGGGGCCTCCCGGGGATGTATGAGCTGCCCTGCTGAGAGGCCAGGCCCTTCCTCCAGTTAGTCTAAGAGTCCTTTGTCTCAGCCTTTCCAGCCAAGCCACAGTGCTCTGGTGGCACATCTTGTTTTGGTAAACTGGCAAACTGTTCCTGTATCATCTCCCTATTTTTTTTTTTTTCCTCCTGACCAGAGACACCCCTCCACCCATCTCATGGTGATCTGAGACTTAAGAAAATTGTGATTTCCTTCAGTTGCCTAAGGTTGTGTTGTTTCCTCCATCCTTCCCTTAGTTGGGTCTTGGGTCTGTTTTGGGAGGTACTAAATTCTGGGGACTGTAGTCAGTCTTCTGTCAACTGGCTTATGCGGAGGCATAGGCTTGGCCCAGGGGCTTCCTTTTTTCTGAAGTGTGTGATTTTGTTTGTTGAAGGTGTATGAGTGGCTGGAAGTGGTCAGTGCCGCCCCCTCCTCTTTCTGATTAAGGTGCCCTGGGCTGCATTCTGTTTGGGAGGTGGGTAGGGGTGGGTGTGCCCATTCGGATTTCAGGACCAGTTTTTCTGGTCTGAGTCAAGAAGGTTGGGAAATGGAACTGGAGTGGGTGGGGGTGGAGGACTCTGGGGCAGTGGGGCTGGTTGGGGCGTCTCCTTCAGAAACAAATTAAGGAGTTCCAAGCCATCCCAGGCGAAGCCCCTTTCCAGCTACCTACTTTGAACCCGGCCCCAAGCTGAGTGTGCCCATTGTGGTGCATTAGAGATAGGGGAGGCAGCCCAGCCAGGACTAGCATCTGAAGTCTCTCCAGCGTGGCCTGTTGGCAGAGGAGTTGAGTGTGACCCTGTGACTCTTGTCTTCCCTGGGCTAGGAAAGGATACTAACCTTCCTGGGTGTGTCAGCTCCTAGCTTCCCCTCCTCACAAGGACTTGACTTTTTCTCTTGAGCAAATGCTACAGCTTCCATTCCGGCCCTTTAGGAGACGCAGGGGCAGCTTGTCTTGGTCCAGGCAGGCACTTGGCAGGACTGTGTTTCCTTTTTCCATCTCTTCTCAGTGCTCTCCACAAGCTGCTCTGGGGTGGAGTGGGTGTGTCTGGCAGGAAGGACGAGAAAATTCTCCTTATAGACTCTAACTGAGTCGAAGGGGGCCCAGTCAGTCTTGGGAGAAATGGTCTTTCTCTTAGGCTGCAGTAGCTGTTTCCTAGAGACTCAGTTGTAAATGTGTTAGGACCCGAGTCCTAACTGGTGAGTCCGCCTTCTTAGGCAAGTTCACGCCCTCCCTCTGAATTTTGAGAAGTGGGATTATGCCTCTTAGTGGACTTGATGCGTTCCCATGAGGTAAGTTATTTCTTGCAGTGCTGGGGAGCAAACCCCAGGGCCTTATGCGTGTTGGGCAAGCACTCTGCCAATGAGCTATGCTCGCAGCTCCGAAGATAGCTTCTGCCTTCTCCCTAGTCCTGGCTCAGTTAAGGAATGACTAGTACAGGGGGTCCCCAGAGAGACCTCTGTTTTGCTTAGAGGGTTTTGCTCCAAGCTGACAGCTCGGATGACTCAGTGGGGTGGATGGGATGATCTGTAGGTCATAGTTTCCTGCCCTGGGCCTGCTCTGTACTTGGAGGTGGGAGTCTAGTGTCCTAGTAGAAAGGAGCTTTGAGGTAACTCTTTCCTTCCTCTTACCCCACCAGGGCCTGTACTCTATTAGGGAACAGGGGATATATGTGAGTCAGGCTGGGAGGGGGATGCAACCTAGGAAGAAAGCAAGGCCAGCAGTGTTCTTCACAGGTCATAGGACATAAAGAATAGTTCAGTGTGTCCGGGCCCATCTCATAGAACAGTATTCACATTTGGATCTGACTCTTGGAGTTCTTTCCTAGCTTCCCCTTTGATCTGCCTTTTACTCTGGACTGAAGGTGGTTGTGGCCAGCTAGTTTGCCCAGAGGGAGTAGAGACAAGGTTAAGGTCAATCCAAGAGTTTCAGAAGAACTTTGCAGGTTTCTGTTGTTGTTATTGCTTGTTCTCCTTTCTTCTCTCCTTCCCTCCCTCTTTCTCTTTCTTTCTCCTTTTGAGACGGGAGGTCATATGGCCCAGGCTGGCCTTGACCTTGTGATCCTACCCCCTCTCCCTCCCAGGTGAGGGAAGACACTACTGTATCTGGTGCTACCTTCATAATTGTTACAATTTCCTCACCTCTAGAGCTAGATCTGTGCAGCTGTCAACGACGCTGCTTTGGGGACACCTCCCATCCCCTCCTGCCAGGGTGGCCCTTTTTCTTTCTCTTGAGAAAAGCCAGGATCTAGTTTTATTGTTTGGGGGGCAGCTGGGAGTAGATCCAGCCTGTTGGGGAAGATAGTGCTTTGACCTTCCTGCCCAGACTGACCAGGCAGGTCCTCTTCCCCTCGTAGGTAAACCAGGTCCCTCTGCAGCCATGTCAGCCAAGGCAATTTCAGAGCAGACCGGCAAAGAACTCCTGTACAAGTACATCTGCACCACCTCGGCCATCCAGAACCGGTTCAAGTACGCCCGGGTGACTCCCGACACAGACTGGGCCCATCTGCTGCAGGACCACCCGTGGCTGCTCAGCCAGGTAAGCTCAGCCTGCGCCCTGAGCCCTTCTGTCCAGCTCAGGCTCTGAGGAGGGGAAAGCATTTGCTTTGTTGGAGGTGTCCCAAGGAGCGCCATGATTGCATACTTGCCTCTGTGTCTGCTACAGCTGGCCAAGCAGGGTCTTGCGTTTGCTCTGGGCCCTTCCTCTGGAACCAGACAGGCTGGTATCCAAATCACACCTCTCCATTTATGAACCGTGTGGCCTGAGGCAAACCATTTCACGTCTCTTGAGTTAGGTTCCCCATCTGTCAAATAGGGATAACGCTTTATGAGCTATAAGGATTAGCAGGAACATCCAGGAAGCATTTAGTGTGCTGTCCAGCAGTTGGTAAAGGCTCAGTTAAAAAAAAAATCACTTATGTCTGGCATGGTGGCGCCTTTAATCACAACACAGGAGGCAGAGGCAGGAGGATCTCTGAGTTGAAGGTCTACAAAGTGAGTTCTATGACAGTCAGGAATATTACACAGAGAAACCCTTTCTTGAAAACAAAACAAGGGCTGGAGAGATGGCTCAGTGGTTAAGAGCACCTTAAGAGCACCCTTCTTCCGAAGGTCCTGAGTTCAAATCCCAGAAACCACATGGTGGCTCACAACCATCCGTAATGAGATCTGACTCCCTCTTCTGGAGTGTCTGAAGACAGCGACAGTGTACTTACATATAGTAAATAAATCAATCAATCAATCTTTAAAAAAAAAAAGAAAAGAAAAGAAAACAAACAAAAACAAACAAACAAAGGCTTATTATACTTCCGTCCTCCAAAGTGGAACATCTCAGGACATCTAAGAAGTGGGCCCTTGAGTCTAGAGAGGTGGCTCAGTGGTTAGGATCAGGCATTCTTCTTGTAGAGAACATGGGTGTGACTCCAGCTTCCACTTGGCAGCACACAACCATCCGTAACTCCGTTTCCAGGTGATCTGATGTCCTCTCCCGCATACATGTAGGCAAAGCACGCCTACACATAAGAACGAATAAATAAAGAAGTGGGACCTTGTACTTTGTGAAAATGGCTGATGGCTAAGCATGGGGGAGACCAACGTGGAGGAGACACGCTTAAGATCCCTTTATGCGTCTTTGGGGTGGCTTTGGGAAGCCCTTAGACTTCTGTGGCAGGCCCAGACAAGGCCTTAGGATGTTTAGGTTTTTTCCTTTCCAAGGCGGCTGGGATGGTAGTAAATTTCCCGGTACTGAAGCTAGGGACTGATTTGCCTGGCCTGTTGTGGTTAGGGTTTAAACAGGGATGGGGTTTGTCAGATTGTCTCCGAAAGTCCTAAGTCTTGGGCCACAAGGACTGGTCCATGTTTTAAACGTGGTTGGACGATGCAGTTAATTCCTCACATGGAGAAAGGAAGAGATTGCTCATTCAGCAGATATCTCGGGAGTGTCGACCCTGCCAGGCTCATCCTGGCTGCTGGGGTAGTCAAGGAAGGCTTCTGGGCAGGAAAGTGGCCCTGCTGGATACATGTGAGTTGGATCTAGAAGTAGGGCGATCAAAGCCATACAACTTCACTCCTTACATTCCCTTTTCCTTCCTCGACCCCTTTCATTGCAGAGCTTGGTTGTCAAGCCAGACCAGTTAATCAAACGTCGAGGAAAGCTTGGCCTCGTTGGAGTCAACCTCTCTCTGGATGGAGTCAAATCCTGGCTAAAACCTCGCCTGGGACATGAAGCCACCGTGAGTCTTGGTGTAGTGATGGGGGAGGTCGGGATGGTAACAAACAACATGGTGACCTCTAGATAAACCAACATGTGGCTCATAACCTAACCAAATCACATAGCAGCAGAGAAAAAAGATGGCGTGTGGATTGCCCTGGCTGCAGCCCAGTCTTGCTGGTCATTCCCAGCGCCTTCCTCAGAAGATCAATCCACTGATACAGATAAGATGCCCTACAGAACAATTAAGGAGCTAGAAGCTGTGACCACCAACATGGAGCTAGGACTTGTACTTATGCTGAGAACTGCTTGCTCTCTGGGTAACATGTTACCAGGAGGGTAGACTAAACCAAGACAAAAAGCAGAACTGCATAATTCTTAGGAAAGAAAGATACATCGGCTGGGGAGCCGTGGATGGAGACAGTTATTAATGCAGAAGACTAAATTCAGTTCTCCCGGCTCTGTCACTATCCTCAACTATGAGTATGAGAGCTAAGATGAAATGCGGCTTAGGAAGGCTAAGCTATGCTCTGAGGTAGAGCTGTTTCTTCTCTTTCTCACTCTCCAAGGGAGGTGGAGAAGAGCTGGGGTAGCTTGGCCTAGCCCGGGAAGGATGTGTTTCTTTCTATCTGCTTGGCACAGAATTCTGCAGATACTGGTGCTTGTCTGGGAAAGGCATGGGTCAGAGATGAGCTGTTCTTTTTCTATGGCTGCCCTGGGAGGTGGCATTAGCCACTTCCCTCCCTGTCGGCCTTCCTCAAAGCCGCTCCTACTGTTTGTTTCTTAGTCTCCGGTCCTTGTGGGTAAAGACGGATCTTTGAAGCTGTGAGTCCGGGGATGGAGAAATCTGACCTTTGGGTTCCAGGCTCCCGGGGAGAGGGTGGTAGGGCTGGGTACTGAACGGTGTCCTCAGGGAGCACAGGCTCTCCTCCGAGCAAACGGATGGGAGGGAGATGTCACGGACATCTGAGCTTGGCAGCACTGTCAGACCTGGCTGGAGCGGCTCATTACCTCTGATGGATCACTGTCTGGTCCCTGACTCAGCAGTGACGCACGGCGGGCGGGAAGCAGGCGGGGGGCTCGGGATGAGGGCTGTCTCGCCTTTGCTGCCGCCAGGGACCCACTCAAGCTGATTAGCTCTGCAGGCCTGTTGTCTTCAGCCAGGAAACACAGGAGGAACAATTTTACCTGATCAACCTTTGCTCTCCTCTCCCTACCTCTCAGGCCTAGACTCATGTCCTCAGGCTGAGTCGCAAGGCCTACCCCAGAGCAAAGTAGTGTGCTATCACCATCAAACCCAAGTTCCCATCTCCCTGCTTGACTGCCTGGGCCAGTGGGATTGATCAGTGGGCAGGGTGCTTGTCACCAGGCCTCATGGCCTGTGTTTGATCCTTGAGATCCACAGGGTGGAGGGAGAGAACCATCCTGAGTTAGCCACAGGTCTGCACTCCTTGATGCGGCATGTGTACATTCCTGTCCCCCTCCCCAGACATGAGTAAAAGTATTCATGTAAAGAGGGAGTCCCCTGAGAACTCCTTAAGTTCATCTGTGACCCCACCGTCCTGACTTGTGGAGAAGTCACCCTGTCCCGTGGTAGTGTTTGAGCCTTGCCTTTGTGAAGAATGTACCACACATCTAAGCGGCATCTCCCATAATTCCTCCTTAGGTCGGCAAGGCCAAAGGCTTCCTCAAGAACTTTCTCATTGAACCCTTCGTCCCCCACAGTCAGGTATGTGAGGCAGTGCCAAACTGGATCTTCTTTTTCCTGCAGCTTTGTGATCATCCTCCAAAAATGTTGAAAGGAGAGGTTAAGGTGCCAAGGGGAGAAGCCAAGGGTACCAGGGTACCCAAAAGCTCCGGCAAAGGCCTGGAGGAAATTATGGGCAAGGAGTCCAGAGATGAAGGGAAGGCTTAGTTTGCAGCAAAACAGCTAGAGCAGGTAACAGAGGGACCTCCTATTGTTGGGATGAGAACTTGAAGGTAGAACCCATTCCAGGGTGGGACCACACTGAGCCAGCTAAGGAGGTTGAGGCCTGTCTTTGCTTGTCGCCTAGCAGAAGGTAGCACACAGATCTCCTTGGGGTGAATGCTTTGTGTTAGGGTTTAGAAATCAGACTATAGGGCTTGGGTGGTCCCACTCCTGGATGAGGCCTTCTGACCCCCCTGCCAGTTGGGCACCCTTACCAGCTTCACGCTGTCTTTACTTGCAAGGCGGAGGAGTTCTATGTGTGCATCTATGCTACCCGGGAAGGAGACTACGTCCTGTTCCACCACGAAGGGGGTGTGGATGTAGGTGATGTGGATGCCAAAGCCCAGAAGCTGCTTGTGGGTGTGGACGAAAAGCTGAATACCGAGGACATTAAGAGACACCTGTTGGTCCATGCACCTGAGGACAAGAAAGAGTTGAGTTCTGAGAGGGAACGGCGTGGGCACAAATGGGGACAAGAAGTCCAGTGTGACACGGGAGACCAGTGCACTGGGCTCTGGGTACAGGAGAGAGAAAGCAGAGTGGGCCTCCCTGCTTGGGAGCCACATGTGGGGGGAGGGTGCGGGCTTGCAATCAATGTGCAGTATGCCAGCCTCATCCCTCACCTCCTTGCCCCTGTCTGGCTGGTGCCTTCTCTGGCTCTGAGCTTGACAGCTTCTTTCCATCTCAGTGTTTGAAGAATGACAGCCCAGGGCACAGGGTTGGCAGGGTTGGACAGTGGGGGCCAAAGGGTCAGGAGTGGAGACATGAGGCTGGGCTGTCAGCAACAGTCAGCCTGCTGGAGGCCAGGGGGTGGGAATGGGAGTGGGGTGCCCAGTCCTGTACTGACGAGTTAACTGGCCTTCTTTCCCTCTCCCCCCTAGAGTCCTGGCCAGCTTCATCTCTGGTCTATTCAATTTCTACGAGGATCTGTACTTCACCTACCTTGAGATCAACCCCCTTGGTAACACGCTTCGTTTGCTGCAATGGGATGGGGATGGGCCCCCATGCCTACAGTAACTCTGGCCTTGGTGTTCAGAGAGCCTGGGCTCTGGTGCCAGAAGGCAGTACAGAACTTTAGTGGGTACCCAGGGTGTCCCTATAAGGAGTGGTCTCCAGTGTCACCTCCTGCTTCTGAGTATCCAGACTGTAATTTATTCATATCTTTTTTTAAAGAATTTTTTGAATCATTTATTTAATTTTATGTATATGAGTACATTGCAGCCGTCTTCAGACACACACCAGAAGAGGGCATCGGATCCCATTACAGATGGTTGTGAGCCACTGTGTGGTCGCTGGGAATCCAACTCAGGACTTCTGGAAGAGCAGTCAGTGCTCTTAACCTCTGAGCCATCTCTCCAGCCCAATTTATTCATATCTTAACCAACTCCAGCTTCTTTCTTTGGCCTTCATTTGTCCTGCTCTAGGGGGAAGTCCTTGGCTTTTGGTCCCTGTCTTCCCAGGCTCTGGTCTGATCCTCCTGGGATCCGGAGGCCTCTCTCTTGGGTATTGGTCAATCATTTACTACTACTAACACCAAGAGATGCTGGTTGCAGGCTCTCAAGCTGTGAAGGAGGCAGATGGCCTGGCAGATTCTGGCTAGGCCTCTCAGGGCAAAGTCCAGGAAGGGAGGAATGACCAAATTTCAGCTGAGAACGCAGCTCCGGCATGGGCCAGATGGCTGTGTGCTAACTTAATTAGCTAAATGGCCTGGAGGGAAATCAGGATGTTCAGTGAGGTATTGCAGATGAAGGTGCCAGCCGGGGGCCCAGAGCAACTGGGGTGGGTACCTTGCACCAAACCGGAGACTTCCTTAGCCAGACCACTAAAGCCGAGATGGACACACCTAGGGCTTCTGGAGGTTGAGCTTCGTGAGAGGGGTGTGGTGTTGTGGCGCTACTTGGGTTTGCACACCAAACCTAGATCAACAGGCTTTTTTCGTTGTTGCTTTGGATTTTGTTGTTGTTTTGAGGTGGGGTCAAGTTTAGTCCACCCTAGCCTCAAACTCATTCGCTATATAGCTGAGCATGACCTTGGACTTCTGTCCTCCTGATTCTCCAGGGCTTCCATACCCACTTCAACAGTTTTATTTCTTTAAATTAATTTTAAATGTTTAGAAAAATTTAAATTTATGTCTATGTATCTGTGTATGCCATGTGTATCTGTGGTGGCCAGAAAGGTATGTCTGACGGCTGGAGTTACAAACAGTTGTGAGGTGCCCCACATGGGTTTTGGAACTTGAATTTATGTCCTGTAGAAGAACAGCAAGCTCTGTTAACTGCCGAGCCACATCTTATCCCCTACTTAGTATTTTTTTAATATATATACACACACACACATACACACACACACACACATACACACACACACATATACACATACACACGTTTGTTTATTTACCCTCTGTGTGTATGTGTGCATGCACACTCGAGTTCGTGTGTGTACTGCACATACCTGTGGAACTGAGAGGACAGCCTATGAGAGTCTGGTCTCTGCTCCTACCATATGGGAATTCAGACTTTGAGGCAGGTACCTTTAAACCTATGGCCTCTCCCATGTATTACTAACTACAGAAAACAGGGATGGTTTTGTTTGTTTGTTTTGGTTTTTTTTGTTTGTTTGTTTGGTTGGTTGGTTTGGTTTGGCTTTTCGAGACAGGGTTTCTCTGTGTAGCCCTGGCTGTCCCGGAACTCACTTTTGTAGACCAGGCTGGCTTTGAACTCAGAAATCCACCTGCCTCTGCCTCCCAAGTGTTGGGATTAAAGGTGTGCGCCACCACGCCCGGCTGTTTTTTTTTTTTTTTTTTTTATGTCAGGGCTATGGGTAGGCTGGTGCTTGAGTATTTAAAGCAAGGAGTATGGCATTTTATACAGATGTCCAAAACTTGTTATGGCAATAAACCCGTCTCCTCTGCCCTGTTCTCAGAAGGCCATGAGTGGGCAATGCTCTGAGAGGCTTTTCCTTGTGCTAGGGCAGACTGTGTCTCCATAAGGGCCATATTGTGATTTACGGTTGTTCTGTGTGTGTGAGAGAGAGTGCACCTGGCGGAGTGCACGGATGCTTGGGAGGCTGATGGTTGCCTCACCTTAGAGTTGGTATCTGACACTATTTTGACTTTTCTCCTAGTGGTGACCAAAGATGGTGTCTACATCCTTGACTTGGCGGCCAAGGTGGATGCCACGGCTGACTACATCTGTAAAGTCAAGTGGGGTGATATAGAGTTCCCTCCCCCCTTTGGGCGTGAGGCGTACCCCGAGGTAAGGCAGTGTTAGGAAGGAGATGGGGTGTGTGTGTGTGTGTGTGTGTGTGTGTGTGTGTGTGTGTGATAGGGCCTAGGAGACAGTGACTAATTCTAGATGATCATTTGGTCCCCTTCTTGGCTCTGTATTTGGCAGGAAAGGAAAGACGGAGAACCATTTAATTTTCTTAAAACCCCAGTGAGGTTGGGGGTCGGGGTGGAAATCAGCCAAGTCTCTGAATCCTGGCCAGAAACCCTTTTAGACAGAGCTCTCAGTCTGCCTCCCTGGGCTTCTGACTTGATTTGTTGCTTCTTGATCATCCCAAGTGGCTCTTCCCAACCCTGATGCGAAGGTTCTTCTCTTGGCCACTGGCTGAGAATTTTAATTGCTCTTTCCCACTCCCGTCCTCTGAGAGGTCCTCCCAGCAGGCTCAGGCCTTGTGTGAGATCATCTAGCCAGGCTGGAGGAAGGACGAGGGCTGGGGAGAGGGCAAGGATATGGGGTGAGCTGGTGTGGAGAGAGAGGGAAGCAGTGGGACCTAGTGAGATCTGGATTTGGACGGGACTCAGTGTCAGGAAATGGAGCAAGGAATTTTTTTCCTGGATGAGGGTGGTTTTGGTACTTTAAAGGTAATGTCAGACTCTGTCCCAGGCCTGGGGCTTTGCACAGTCTTCGGCCCACGGTAGTGACTGAATAACCTTTAAATGTGCCCTCAGATAGAGAGAGCTGTGGTCTTGGGGTTTGGGACCTTGTGAATAGGGTGCTCAAAAGGTCACCCATGGTTCTCTGATCCCCAGGAAGCCTACATTGCAGACCTGGATGCCAAAAGTGGGGCAAGCTTGAAGCTGACCTTGCTGAACCCCAAGGGGCGGATCTGGACCATGGTTGCTGGGGGTGGCGCCTCCGTCGTGTACAGGTGACAGGAAGGAGGGGTGCAGGTGGTTGCCAGCCAGGTTACCCACTCAGTGCGGATTGCCGGGGGTCCCTCGTTTCTCACCTGTCTGTGGTGCAGGCACAGACTGGACAATGAAAGCAGCCACATCCTGGAGAGCTTCCAGTGTCTCTAGGGCCACCTGCCCTGGGCACGGCATCTTCTGTAATCTCACCTAGTTAAAAGTGACCTCGTTTTATGGTTTTAGTTCTCGTCATTGATGATGTGTGCCTCAGAGAAACGTAACAAACACAGAAGGACACTAGAAAGTAAAAGCTCCTCTCCCGTCCCTCAGGAGGTCAGAGAACACCTTACTCTGTCCTCCTCCGGCATTTTAATATCTAGACAAACATTTGCACCTTTTCAGTTTTTAGAAAAAATATTGGGACCAAGCTTTATGTGCTGTTTTTTCTCTGAAGCTGTGGTGATTGGTCCTAGCTCTCCTGCTGCCCTGGCTGCAGCTGCCCCGGCTGCAGCAGCCCGCTCCGCTGGGACTCTTGCAACATACTAGTTCTTGTATCTTCTTATATCTCTGGGCTGTGTCAGGCATTGCTCATTGTTCATTTTACCCACGCTGTGTGTCCAGGACCTTGGTGCCCCGAGGCTGGCAAAGTGCTCTGCCTGGGCGAGTCTCAGGGCACATCGACCTTCAACAGAGGCTCGAGTCGGGGTTGAAGGTTATAGGTCTGTGAGGCCAGTCCTGCAGGCTGACTTCCATGCTTGTGGGCGTGATGGGTAACTCTGTACAGGTCTGACGTTCTTCTACCCTGACCAAGCACTGAATTCTGTGTCTCTCTGGCAGTGACACCATCTGTGATCTTGGAGGTGTCAATGAACTGGCGAATTACGGGGAATACTCGGGTGCCCCCAGTGAACAACAGACCTATGACTATGCAAAGACCATCCTCTCACTTATGACTCGAGAGAAGCACCCAGAAGGTGAGGCACAGACCCGAGTGCTGGGATGTACACACACCCGGAGAGCACAGCATATGAAAGATTAGTGCTAGGCTCACCAAGGCCATGATCTTTTGTGATATAGGACCAGGCACTTAATGTCAGGATGGGTTTTTTTTTCTCAGTGCTAACGGACTCTGGCAACACCACTCGGGCTCTCACATGGGGGCAAAGAGTGTATGAAATCCACCTCATATATGACCAGGGAGCCGGAGGAAGAAAAGGCTGCAGCATGCTTTTGCTGTGATGAATGTAAACTCAGTGTTTAGTGATTCTTAGAGTTTACCAGACTTAGTGATGCCCAGTGTCCCTTCCCCACATTCCCAGTGTTCAGGGCTATACACACCAGGTCCTGAGAGAGAGAGAGAGAGAGAGAGAGAGAGAGAGAGAGACAGACTGACTGGCTTCTGGGTACCAGCTGGAAGGTAGAGCAGGTTTGAGTGGCCGACGCTGGATAATGTGGGTAGTGGACACTTGAGCAAGCCGGGTGGGATTCTGGGGAGATCATCCTGCTCGCTCCCTGTGCCCCTTCCAGTAAGAGCATCTTGGCTCGGAGGAGCGAGAACGTCCTCAGTTGGGTTTCTAGGGCCAGGCTCGAGTCTTCTATATCTCTAACGTTGTTGAGTTTGCTTTTCACTCCCAATCCAGGCAAGATCCTCATCATTGGAGGCAGCATCGCAAACTTCACCAATGTGGCCGCCACCTTCAAGGTAACCAGCCGTGAGCAGTGGTAAAATGGGTTGGGGATAGCAGAGGTGAGCCTGCCTGTGCATTGCCTTAACCTGGCAAAAGGGCTTGTGACCTAGGGTCTGTCTGTCTTTCTCTTTTGGTGTTGGGAGATTGGACCCTGTCCTAGGGTCCTTGTGGAAGAAAAGCAGAAGACAGGAGGTATGGATCTGAAGCTGTGTGTCTCTGCAGTTAGCGTTTGCTAAAACGCACCTCTCCTGCCTGCAGCAGAGGGAGAGGTTGCACGCTTGCTCTCTCGTCTCAGAAATGCTTCTCAGAGATTGGACGTGATTGTCCTTGTTCTCAGCACCAATTTTCTGCGGTGAGGACAGCTTCTGATGACCTCATCCAGCCAGAGTCCTCTGAGTCTGTGTCCCTGTGCATGGCCTTGAGGCAGGACCTTGGGAACATCCTTTTAGAAAAACACGATTTCAGTCCACAATGATGACATAGCTACTGTGTTTCGGATTTCACCTCTTCAGACTCGCCTTTCAGAAGGCTGTTTGTTATTCCATGTTGTGGTGCCCAATGAGGCTTTAAAGAAACGTGCCACATGTGGTCATCCCATCTATGTCTTCAGGATGATGGCGTCCACTTTGAAAGTCTGAGCTCTCAAGAAGTGAACCACCATGGTTCATTAGGTCTGGCTACAAGATCTCCCTTATTGGGCCTGATTCACTGACTTGAGCTTACTTCAGTAGCTTTGACTTGGGAGTATCCTGTAGAACAGATAGTATCCTTGGTAGGTATTGAGCAGGAATTGTATAACATCCTATGACATGCTTTTGGTGATAGAAATTAAACTTCAAGTCCATTGTCAGCATACTGTTTAGAGAAGTGCAGCCTCTCATTTTCCAAACTGGTCGGATACTATCATAAGAGCTATTACCTAAATCACTTAGGTGGCTTTCAACATTAAGGAAGACCATATCTTCATAACTGAGAAGCCTGTGTAGGGCCCTGATATAGACTCTCCCAGCCTAATTGCACTAAGAGGTATGTTAGTGCAATGACTGCAGCCAGAACAGGGAAATCTGCAAGTATTGCGGATGGCAGTCCTCTTGAGGGGTATGGTTCTTGGCTACTGTGTGGTCACACACTGGGCCTGGAATTGTGAAGTTCGCTCAGCTTGTCTGTATGTTCGTCCATAGTCCTTGACCGATAGGGCCTGTTGTGCTGTGTGAGAAGCAGTTCTTGTTGTGTGCAGCTGTACATTTGTCTGTTGCGGTTCTACATAGATTTGCAGCTGCCTCTTAGTCACATATCTCTGCTATCCTTTTGGCTTTCTCTAGGGCATTGTGAGAGCGATTCGGGATTACCAGGGTCCCCTGAAGGAGCATGAGGTCACCATCTTTGTCCGAAGAGGTGGCCCCAACTATCAAGAGGGATTACGAGTGATGGGAGAAGTTGGTAAGATGGAAAACTTTTTTTCTCCCCCCCCTCCTTTAAAAGATTTTTTTACTTTATGTGTATGAGTGTTCCACACATTTGTATATGTATGGTGTGCAGTGCCTGGTGCTCACAGATACCATAAGAGGTGCTCAGGAACTGGCATTAAAGATGGTTGTTAGCCACCATGTGGATGCTGGGAATTAAGCCTGGGTTCTCTGCAAGCACATCCAAATGCTCTTAACTGCTGAGCAATCTGTCCAACATCCAGCATCCTCTCCCTTCTGTCTGGAGCATCTGGAAAAGGGTCTCTTCATGCTCTACTACCTCCTGGGGGAGTGACTGCGCTCTACATCTAATAAATACAGAATGCCTGCTCTATGCCCAGTAGTGTGCTGGGTACTGGGGTTTAGCTTAACTGTGATGTTAGGTCATGCTGACTCCCATGAAGTAATTAAAGGGATCAGGTGACTAGAAAGGGTGAAAGTTTAGTAACCATCTAGAGCAGGGGAGAGGGACGATTTCTGCAGAGGAAAGGCCATATTTCAAGGCTCTCCAGTGGACCCGTCTGGAGGGTGGGGGAAGAGGGACAGAAGAGAGGACCCGTCTGGAGGGTGGGGGAGAGGAACAGGAGAGAGGACTGCAGACTGGCGTCGAGAGGGAGGAGGTGTGGCTGTACAGCTTCTGGCAGCTGTATTCTGGATTTGAGCAGAGGTGTAGCATACATTGACTTAGGTGTGAGAGGGTGATTGGTGTAACTGTGGGCCTTTCCACTCACATCCCAGTTTCTGAAGTATCAACTCTGGGACAAAATTACTAGCTCATAACTTAATTAACCCGCTTATTCTATTCCATGAGTGCCACATGGCAGGCTACCTCTTCTTGGTTTCATGAGTCTGTCTCATGTTCAGGGTCAATCTCTTCCAATGCCTGACTCTATCCCAGGTTCCTCTATCTCTGCTGGAACTCCTGCCTCCTATTTCCTGCCTAAGCTAATAGGCCAATTAGCTTTTTATTGACAGGTGATGCTTCCACACAGGAGATTCTCTCTCTAGTTCCCCCTTTTAGTCCAATAAAAGGCTTTTTCTCTTTCAGCAATAAACTGTAAACAATAATATCAATTATGAAAACTATCAGGTAAGATTTACATTCATAATGTGCAGTCACTATCCTGTTTAGGTGTGTTCATAGTTCTGTACCTAAATCAATTTCTATCATAACTTGCATTACCAACCTAAGGTCTTCTTAGACCTTAAAACATTTTTCTAAGCCTTTAACAACTTCAGGTTAACTGTGAGGCTGTAACTATCGAGTTTTCAGCCCCAGCAGAGACCTGAGGAGGATAACTGTTACCTGAGTGTGCAGGAAGTGTAGGTAAGCAGCTTCCAAAACTATAGAAACGACAGAAAAAGCTCGCTGCCTGGACAGTCCCCAAACATTTCTGTGTCACTGGAGGATCATCATCAGCCTTCTGGCCCGGAATGTCTAACAGACTTTTCTAGGATGCAGGAGTTATGAATTATGAATTACTTGTCTACCTTGTCACTGAAAAGCTCGGCAGTTGACTTCCGTGCGTCTTGTTTATCCGGTGTGGACCGCATACTGTCAGCATTTGCACTGTGAGGGGAGCTCCTTAGCCAGTGGCTAGCTTGTCACATACGACGCAGACTCCGTCAAGGGATTCCTGATGTTCATCCTCTTTGAAGTAGTATAAGGATGCTGCCAGGAGCAGACCTGTCTCGTTGTCCAAAAAGCCTTTTGCTATTTAAACATCCTTAAATGACATTTTTTGTGGGTCTCTGAGATTTTTTGAAGGCCAGCTATCTAGCTAAAGCCTATCTGAATAGGGAACCATTGCTTATTTCTAGCCATTAACCATCTCTTCCACTTTGAAAACATCTTACTGTAATTAACTAGGCTAGTATCTAACATGACCATGAGTTTGATTGTCTGAATACTAACTTACATTTTTTTTTTTGTTTTTTGTTTTTTGTTTTTTCGAGACAGGGTTTCTCTGTGTAGCCCTGGCTGTCCTGGCACTCACTTTGTAGACCAGGCTGGCCTCGAACTCAGAAATCCGCCTGCCTCTGCCTCCCGAGTGCTGGGATTAAAGGCGTGCGCCACCACGCCCGGCACATTTTTTTTTTTTTTTAATTAGCCCGAACAGTTTGCAATAGCAGCCTTCAAGGAATAGGACTTCACATTACATGGGTTAAAATACCTTAAACAAGAGTTGAAACATATATACATAGTATGTTGTGAGCAAACTGTAATCCTAAATCTATCAACCTACAGAGCCTATGCCCATGTAAAAATACTGTCTTGTTGATGTTCTTTGTTCTAAAAGTAGATTCAATAAGCTACTCTTTAGCCAAGTGGTGGCACATGCCTTTAATCCCAGCACTTGGGAGACAGAGACAAGTGAAGCTTTGTGAGTTCAAGGCCAGCCTGGTCTACATAGAGTTCTAGGGATGCAAGGAGACACCCTGCACCTTGTTTCAAAAAAGAAAAAAAAATCACAAATAAAAACAAATTACCCTTAATTTATCCTTCCTATATCCCCTTCCCCACCTTTTTTCATCCTTTCTTCCCACTTCCCCCCCTAACTTTAGATAGGAGAGAAAGAAGAATGGAGAAAAAATGAAATAAAATCCCTGAATCTAACCTCCCACATTTTGTTTCCTCCCTGTCCTAGACCATAACAACTTGTAACCATCCCTCTTAAAAGACAACAAAAATCCATCATCCACTGAATGACCAAAAACCATCTACCCCACCTCTTGGGAATGGGTGTCACTCTCTTACAATTGCTTCCTGCTTCCTTGGAGCGTTGTTTTCATTTTGGGGGGAGAGCCCTAAGCAAATTAGGATTTTGATTAGTCTTAAGGATGCTAGCTGTAACGTTTGCTGTCCAGCTTCTGCATGCTGAGAAAGTTCAGGGCTTAAATGAAGTCCTGGCTGGAACAGTGTGTGGTACTGGAAGTCCTCACTAGCCGCTTAGAAATTGTCCTGGATACAGGTTTATGAGGAAACAGCATTGAGGCAGTTGGAGGTGGGATCAAGCAGGATGCAGGAGTAGTCTCAGCTTCTCAGCATCTTTCTCAGTACCCCGAGAGTGAATCCTGTCAGGGCCGTCCTAATTTCACAGGTCTGCAAACATAAAAGTCTTCCCAAGTAGCATCTATTTCTGTAATAGCATAGGACGTTCAGCACGTGCAGTGTGCATAGAACAGTCAAAGATGATTCGCTGCTCTCGGTTCAAGCAGTAAGGCATCTGTTTTTCTAAGTTAGTTTGGACTGTCTAATCAAATTATAATATAAATTTCTGTTTATGGGTATGATAAGCCCAGAGGATTTTGTAGCCAACAAGATTTGTTGGCTATGCATAGCTGAAGTTCTGTCTGGAGACATTTATTTTATTCATGTTTGAGTTAGCCTCGGAGATGTTCCCAAGTACAGGGAGCAGCAATACAAGCCACCTGTCTTGTTCCTGACTTCAGGATCTTTAAGGGCTCTCTCCCTGTCAAATCCCATTTTAATCAATTTAGAAGGAATCCACAGGTTTCTTTTCCTATGGAAAAAAATGCAAAATCTCTCTCTTCCTCAAAAATAATACATTTCCTTCCTTTCATCCTAAGGTTAGGGCATCCTTTAATATAAACAGTCCACTTTAGTTCAGCATTTCCCCCATAAACCAGTGTCTCTCAGCAGCTGGGTTAACTGTTTCATTGACATTTAAAAATTTGAAGTCAGTAAAACATTATTTAATCTACCTCTGGAAGATTCTATATCCCCCTTTTTCTGTGAGCATTTCCTTTAAAGTCTGTAGAGAGGCCCAGTTGCTTGACCTGTAGGATTGTTAGATAGATCTGTAACAGGTTCTATGCCGTAATGTTTAAGACATTGTTGTATTCTTTTTTGTTTGTTTGTTTTTTCGAGACAGGGTTTCTCTGTATAGCTCTGGCTGTCCTGGAACTCACTCTAGACCAGGCTGACCTCCAACTCAGAGATCCGCCTGCCTCTGCCTCCTGAGTGCTGGGATTAAAGGTGTGCGCCACCACGTCCGGCCACATTGTTGTATTCTTTTTTTTTTTTTTTTTTTTAAAGATTTATTTATTTATTATATGTAAGTACACTGTAGCTGTCTTCAGACATTCCAGAAGAGGGCGCCAGATCTCGTTAAGAATGGTTGTGAAGCCGGGCGTGGTGGCGCACGCCTTTAATCCCAGCACTCGGGAGGCAGAGGCAGGCGGATTTCTGAGTTCGAGGCCAGCCTGGTCTACAAAGTGAGTTCCAGGACAGCCAGAGCTCTACAGAGAAACCCTGTCTCGAAAAAAAAAAAAAAAAAAAAAAAAAAAAACCAAAAAAAAAAAAAAAAGAATGGTTGTGAGCCACCATGTGGTTGCTGGGATTTGAACTCTGGACCTTCGGAAGAGCAGTCGGGTGCTCTTACCCACTGAGCCATCTCACCAGCCCACATTGTTGTATTCTAATGGATACACAGGTTGAACCATTATCAGCTTCAATCTATAAAGGCATTTCCAAGATAGCCACTGTCTCTAATAAATGCGCTGTTGTGCCAGGAAGCATTCGTGAACCCCAAAAGACCACCAAGGTGCTGACTCCGAGGCAATCACACTAGGGTCTCTTCAGGCACCACCATCTCTGACGCAGCAGAACTGGAGGGACAGCCCTGAACCCAGTTTCAGGCAGGCTTTTATAGAGTCTAGAAGCAGGTAACTAGCCTGGCACATAGGTGATTTGCATGCCATTATGGCCTTAAATATAATGGGCTGGGAGCCCAATCATAAACGTAACTTCTGCTTTCCTCCTGTTTGCTGTTTGTTAGGAAGTGGAGTCAGGGTCAGGCTTGTAACCTGGAGGTGCAGATTTTTTGGGAATAACCTGGAAATTGGTCAGATTCTCTAGGATTGAATCTGAACCCAGAAGATCTGGTCTCTCAGTACAGTCTCAGGATCAGCCTTTTCAGAACTTAAGGCAGAAATCCATTGGAATTCTGAACATGTATCAATAGTCTCAACATTCGTACATATTTTAATTCTCTAAACTCTACAAAATGCAACATATAATCTGTTGTATGACATTGCTCTAAGGTAGCATTGAACATAATTTGTCCTCTTAATTCAACATACTGCATCTCTATGGGTTGCCATTCCTTAAGACTGTTGGGGATTTTCTCCCCTAGAACTAACTGTTTTGCTGTTACTGTAGATTCTGGATTGGACTCTCCTGAAGGTTCTTGTTTGTTTGTTTGTTTGTTGTTTTTTTCAAGACACTTGTACTGTGTAGCCCTGGCTGTTCTGGAACTCACTCTGTAGACCAGACTGGCTTTGAACTCAGAGTTCTGCCTGCCTCTGCCTCCTGAGTGCTGGGACTGAAGGTGTGCACCACCACTGCCCAGCTCCTTTTAGAGGTTCTTTATTCTGATTTAAAGAATCCTCTAACTTCTGCTCTATGCCCTCCAGCATTCCATTTTTCAGTCCTCTCCTTATCTAAGTCTGCTTCATTCTGATCTCTTCTCTCTTTTTTTTTTTTTTAAGATTTTATTTATTTTATGCATATGAGTACACTGTCACTGTCTTCAGACACACAAGAGGGCATCAGATCTCACTATAGATGGTTGTGAGCCACCATGTGGTTGCTGGGAATTAAACTCAGGACCTCAGGAAGAAGAGTCAATGCTCTTAACCACTGAGCCATCTCTCCAGCCCTCGTTCTGATCTCTTAAAAAAGTTATATAAAATTGTAATCATTACCGGAAAAATGTTATTTGAATGCTGATAAGCAAAATCAGATCGTATGGGATCCAGGTGCATTGTTTTGTGGTGTTTTTCTCCATTTTTAATGTAGAAGAGATTTTCCTTTTAATTTTTAGCTCTCTTCTTTTTTTTTTTTTTAACATTTATTTATTTTATGTGAGTGCACTGTAGCTGTCTTCAGACACACCAGAAGAAGGAATCAGATCCATTACAGATGGCTGTGAGCCACCATGTGGTTGCTGGGAATTGAACTCAGGACCTCTGGAAGAGCAGTCGGTGCTCTTAACCACTGAGCCATCTTGCCAGCTCCTAATTCTCTTCTTAAGGATTTAACTTTCTTATTTCCAAACTAAATTTTTTTTCCTATTTTTTTTACCCAGCTTGGTTTTTTTTTTTTGATTCCTCTTTTATTGTTTTCAAACTTAATACCTTACAAGTTCAGAAGTTTAGGGCTTTTCAATCCCACCTCAGTTCTGGACAAATGCTCCTTTTGCCCCTCTGTGTCTGCAATCTCCTCAGGCCAACACCTGCTTATGGTAGTTTATTTTTATTTATTTTTTATTATTTTTATTTTTAAAAAAGATTTATTTCTTGATTTTTATGTATGAGTACACTGCCACTGTCTTAACTGCTGAGCCATCTCCAGCCCCTTAATAATAATAATAATAATAATAATAATAATAATAATTTTATTTTATATATAAGAGTACACTGTAGCTGCCTTCAGAAAAGGGCATCAGATCCCATTACAGATGGTTGTGAGCCACCATGTGAGTGCTGGGAATTGAACTCAGGACCTCTGGAAGAGCAGCCAGTGCTCTTAACTGCTGAGCCATCTCTCCAGCCCTATGGCAGTGTTTATGTCCACTTGGCTTGATCTGGCAGCAGTTTGGGGCTGGAGCCTCAGTTTGCCCTTCTGTGAGAGCCAAACCTCCTACCTGAGGGAGGATATGGACTGGGAACTGAGCCTATCCACTCTAGCTCTGGTGAGTTTTTTGACTGCAAGGCAGGCCAGTGGCTCCAGTCCCCTCGCCCTATTCACACCTCTTTCCCTCCTTGCTCTTTCTTAAAGAGATTTAGCCTCCTTCTCTGCCTCTGCAGCCGGCTCACAGCTTTCCCGGCTCACAGCTTTCTCCCTGGCTTTCTGAGCTTTCTCAGGCCCTCTGCTTGGCTAACCTGCCCCACAGTGGACACCATTTGTAACTGTAGACTTTTCTACCTGTGCCCCAGTTCCCAAGATATCGACTCTTCTAAAATCACCTTCTCTTGGTTACTCTAGGTACTTTGAGCAAAGTTAATCTCTTCTCCTATACAGTCTCAGCAGGTCCTCTTCCCATGTAGAATAACATTCACCACCGTGAACTGCAAGGCATCCATTTGTTGGCCTACTTCCTAGTAAATAAAATTAATGATGAACATTTATTAAGTAATCTCTGTGTAACCCACTGAGGTGGATATTCTAGTTTTCATCTTGAGGAGGATGCCTTGTAGCTTTGGATAGCCCAAAATAAACTACACAGCTCAAGCTGGCCTCAGACTTGAATCATCCTCTTGCCTCTGCCCCCCGCCCCCGTAGTCTGGGATTACAGGTATGAACTATGATGCCTAGTTTTGTTCTGTCTCCTGAAACAGTGCCTCCCATAGCCCAGGCTTGCCTCAGATTTACTCTGTAGCTGAGGCTGGTCTTAAAACTCCTGCTTCTCCCAAACACCAATCAGTAGCAGTGGCTCAATCCAGAAGAAACCACCAGGCTCTGTACGAAGTCACAAGTGAAGATCAGCTGAGAAAGCGAGGCCAATTAATGCCAGCATATCATCATCAAAGACCAGTGTCTGAGTAAATGCCCAGGCCCTAAGGCAGGGCTTGTTTTGCGACTAGCTTATAGCTTAATTAGCCTGTTTATTCTCGTTTATGAGCGCCACATCCACACGGCTGGTCACCTCTTCTCAGTTTCATTTGTGTGTCCTCAGAATCTCTTCCCAAGCCTGACTCTATCCCAGAGTTCCTCTCTCTTTCTCTGTTGAAACTCCCACCTCCTATTTCCTGCCTAAGCTAATAGGCCAGTCAGCTTTTTATTGTCAGGTGACACTTCCATATAGATTATCTGTACAGATTGGCTTCTGGGTGAAGTGGAGGTGGAATGGTGGCCACCTAGGAGATAGTGAAAGCATCTTAGAAAAGTAGTTCTCTTCACACAAAGCTCCAGAAAGTGACAAAAAGAAGCCATTCTTGACATCCCATTGGCAAAGGTGAGACCGTCCCATCCTTCCATTTTCCTAAAGTTAGTGTGCATGGCAAGCACCCCACCCCACCTGAATTGGTACCAAGTGCTAGTTTCCAGCTTTTCATCTAAAGTGAAGAACATGCCGGGTGCGGCTGTGCGCCTGGGGGACAGAGGCAGGGGGATCTCTGAGTTGAGGTCAGCCTGATCTACATAGTAAGTTCCAGTCCTGCAGAGCCACATATTGAAACTCTATCTCAAAAACCAGTGAAGGAGATGCAGGAGGCAGGGTCACGTGGGAGGGTGTGTCCCTCAGGCCAGGGAGGGTGTGTCTTAGCAGAATGCGCTTGTGTTGAGCTCCGTGAAAGGTGAGCAGCTAGGTGAAGGTGCTGGCTCTGTGCAGAAGGAAAGGCAAGGGCCATGCCCCAAGGAAGGGTATTTAGAAACAGCCCAGACCAGCAAGGCAGGCATGGTGCTGGGCACAGTTGACAAGTGGGAGAGGGGCAGGCTGGGATCCAGGCGATCAGAAGTGCGTGCTTATAGGCTTCTGGCAGCAGGCTGCCATTGGCACCGAGACTTCCTCTCCTGTGAACAGGTGATCTTCCGAAAGCCTGGTTTGATGGTGAAACTTTTGGCGAGAGATCTGTAGTAGATGAGCAGTCTTGTCCTCACAGTACCCAGCATTGGGCAAGACTCTGAAGCAGCCCCTGCTGTGTCCTGCAGTCTGGGCATCTTCTCCAAATTGTGAATCAGGAGCCTCTTTCTTTTCTTGCAGGGAAGACCACTGGGATCCCCATCCATGTCTTTGGCACAGAAACTCACATGACGGCCATTGTGGGCATGGCCCTGGGCCACCGGCCCATTCCCAACCAGCCACCCACAGCAGCTCACACTGCCAACTTCCTCCTTAATGCCAGCGGGAGCACATCGGTAGGTGCCAGCCTTCCTCCCACCTTAAAGGAAGGACCCATCTTGCCACCCCCCACCCCCACCCCCCTACACAGGACACAATGTTCCTCTCCTGGCATTTAGGGAGATAAGAGACTACAGGGCAAGTCGGTATTTGGTTATGGTTCTGCCAAGGTAGAACAATGGAAAGACGAAAGGTTTTTAAATCAAGCTTCAAACCCCGACTGTCCTTGCAGACAGTGGGACTTTAACTGGTACCATATCTACTTAGAGCCTCAGTTTGCTCATCTGTAGCATTGGACAAAATCAGCTCCCATATTGGCATCGTTAGGATAATGCTTCTGGAGTACGGTTTATGAAGAACACCTTTCGGCGGAATGTAGGGCACACCTGTACTGGGGCAGGAGGATTGCTGTGGGTTCCATGCCTGCCTGAGTCCTACGTAGTGAGACTCTTGCCTTAAAACAATGCTGTGTATAATTCGTACCACTTTACTTCTTTAGGGCCAGCGGCCCTTGTCCTCAGCCACCGCCTATGACCCTTAACTCTTTTGTCTCCTTACTCAGACTCCAGCACCCAGTAGGACAGCATCTTTTTCTGAGTCCCGAGCTGATGAAGTGGCACCTGCAAAGAAAGCCAAGCCAGCCATGCCCCAAGGTAACTCCCAGAGACTTAGCACTTTGTGCAGGAAGGCCTGTGGTGGTCTCCCCGGCTCTCCCTGTTTCTCCCTGTCTGGGGGCCTGCCCGGAAGAGGCAGCAGGGAAGCCGTTTGAGCTTTCCTACGGGAGTGGGCCTCAGCATGAGGTGGGAGTGGATCTCTTCAGGATGAGTGACTTGAGTCTTCCCTGTGGGTTCTCCTGGAGCTGAAGATCCACACTGCCTGGATCACCTCACTCCCCGCTGTCTTCCACGCCTCCTGCTGGGGGCTGTGAACTGACCTGGGAGGCTGTGGAGGAGATAGGATCTCAGCAGAAGCAAGAAGAGAAAGGTTCTCCCAGACTCCTAAATGGAAGGCAGGTTCTGAGAGTAGAGACAGCAAGGCTAGCTCTAAACAGTTGTCTGTCTTCCCCAACTCGCTAGGGGCTCCTACTACACTTCTCTCTGCCTTATCTGCTAGCCCTTATGCATGCCACCAGCTCATCTCCATCCCAGTGGCAGGATGACCTGCTAGCACTCACACCCCAGCAGATGAGTGGCCCTGGCTTCCCTGGCAGCCTCTGTCCTATGGTCAGCTGCCCTAAGGCTCAAGATCAGAAGTCACTGCCCTGTGGTCCCCAGGGCGTCAGCTTTGTCCGCAGTGGAGAAGAGTGGGCCCAGCACTGTGCTGGTTCAGTCACTGTACTGTGCTACCTGGGGACAGAGGGGTCCGCATTGAGAGGGCATGACCCAGCTAGCCTGAAGGCCGTAGTGGAAGTGTCACCCAGAGGGCCCGGAGGGGACTTGAATGTTGACTGCACTTCCCTAGTGTCCCTCTCCTTGCCCTCTCCCCGCACTCTGGTTCTTTGTCACGCCTGCTTCTGTTCTGCCCACTGGTGCTTTGCCTTTTTCGTTGGCTTTACTCCTGCTGTCCACCATGACACAGTGACAGCACCGGAAAGGCTTGTCTGTGAAACTGTCCCCTGTTTCTCCCCTCTCCCAACAAAGCCTCCCACCAGCAGTTCACTCAGACGCCTTGGTCATTTTCTTTAACAGATTCAGTCCCAAGTCCAAGATCCCTGCAAGGTAGGATGCCCCCACTGTGCCCCAACTCTGCGTGTGGCTTTGTTAGCGGGTCCCAGTTTCTCTGTGCTTCCTTTCTTCCCTGGTGGGTTGCAGTGTCGTGTAGTACATTTCCTGTCTCCACCTTGGTGTGGTTTCCCCCCCCTCCCCACAGAGTCCTAGTCTTTGCTCTCTGTCCCTTCCCTCTCCTGCCCCAGCACAGCAGTCTCTTCCCTGTGTGGCTGTCTCTGGCTCCTTTCCTTGGCGGGAGGTGGAGACAGAAGGAGCGAGAGCCAGCCCACAGCTCTGGGGACTCAGCAGGGATGGTCCTGGGGAAGAGGGGTGCCATCAGCTGAAAGGGGAGTGGCAGAGAGCAGTTGATACCTCTGATCTGACTGCTGGCTGCTGTAGGGAAGGGACCACAGCTCCACCCTGACTCTCATCTGCATCTCCTCATCGCTTTGCTTCCGTGCCGTGACTTCAGCAACTTCAGTACCGCCAGCCGTGTGCGCCCCACCGCTCCTGACTCCAGACCAGTGTAGGGTTCTCCCAGGTTTGATAGAAGAGCAGGGAAAGGTGGGGAGAGAGAAAGTAGGAAGGCCAGGTAGTATTTGTCTTTTTCAGGACCTGAAGGGGTGTGGTCTCTGGTGTCAGAGGCCACAGTTGACAGTGGACATTTCCAGTGCAGGTACACACACATCTCACACACACGTTTGCCCACTGACCAAGCAGGTAGATCAGGTAGATTACTCAGTTACCTATATCAGGACTTTCTTGTGACTTGATTTTTTTCAATACTGGGAACCAAACTCCTTGCATGCTGAGCAAACCACTATCCCACTGAGCTCTGCCTAGCGTATCTGACATTCCCAGTTGTAAGGGCAAGAGAGTCTTCATCGATGACTGATCCCTAGAGAGGGTAGAAATATCTAAACAAAGACAGTGGCCCTCTGACTTATCAGTTTTTGTTTCTAAGGCTTACTATTTTTTTTTTTTAAAGATTTAATTATTTATTTTATGTATGTGAATACACTGTGAACCTTCATGTGGTTGTTAGAAATTGAATATTAGGACCTCTGCTTGCTCTGGTCCACCCGGCTCATTCCAGTCAGTCCTGCTTGCTCTAGTCAACTCCTCTTACTCCAGCCCAAAGAGTTATTTATTATTATACATAAGTACACTGTAGCTGACTTCAAATGCATCAGAAGTTGCGTCAGGTCTCACTACAGATGGTTGTGGGCCACCATGTGGTTGCTGGGATTTGAACTCAGGACCTTCGGAAGAGCAGTCAGTGCTCTTACCCACTAAGCCATCTTGCCAGCCCCTAAGGCTTACTTTTAAGTATATGGACTTGAGTGTATCTTAGCTGGGGTGGGGTGGGGAGTGATGGATGTGAGCTCGGGTGCCTTGGGAGAGCAGAAGAGGGTGTTGGATCCCTTGGAGCTGGAGTTCCAGGCAGTTGTATCTTTAGTAAGCCATCTGTCATGGCTGCTAGGAAGGGAAGCCAGGTCCCCTGCAAGAGCACAACCAGCTCTTATCCCTGAGCCATCTCTCCAGCCCCTCTACTAGCTCTTAATCCTTTCATTGTCTGCCTCCAGCGAGATCCACTGTTTCCTGGAAGGCAAGGCCATTGTGCTAATAGAGCAGGAACAGACAGACTCAATCTCCAGGGAGCCCTCCTCCCCTAGGGGAAGCAGGCTGCGGCAGGCACCTTTATTTGGTCCTTAAGCTAGAGAAGAGAGAGGACAGGAAGGAGACCAGGTCATGGAGAGTGCCCTCCACTCTTAGTAGGGCCATTAAGATTGGAGGGAGGGGAGGGGCTTCCTGCTACCGGTGCCAGTGGCCCTCTTGGCTTTGCTTTCTCTGTTCTTAAGGAGGTAAGCACTTGAACTCTGACTTTAAAGCAGGAGGTATGGGTGGGCATCGTCCTTATCTCTGAGGATGGGTTTCTGTGTAGCATGGCACTTGGGCTCAGTCGGGGCTCCCCTGGGAATGTCAGAGCCTCACTACTTTATGGCCTCCTTTATCACATGACTGTGTTTTTGTCAAGTCTGTAATCCTGGCTCTCCAAGGTGACCCAGGGCCACCGTCTATGTGGATATCTGCTTCAATTTCCTGGGGCTAGAAAGGATGAGACTGGATTATGTGGCAGCTCTTACTCTAAGGTTCCACGTCTTATAGGAACCCCGGGATGACAGTAAATCTAGGTATTCACGAATCAAGAGCCTTCTGACTCTTGCAGTAAGAGGCTTACTGCTGGCCTGCAGGAGGATTTATTCAGACCTTGATCTTGGCTAGCCAAGCGTGCCGTAGTACAGTAGGTTAATATCAGAGGCCTCTGGGTGAGATCCATTGCTCTCCCTGGGGGAGCACAGAATGTCCCCCAATGGCTGGTTTCCTTCCCTAGGACATTTGGGGAGTCGAAAGGGGAAGACAATCGAGGGTCCTTCCCCTTCTGGCTAGTGGCTGCATTCCTGTAGCCTCTTTGTACCCTCATAGCCTTCTCCCTGTTATTGCGATGAGAGTCTTGCACTCTGTAGACCACTGCCTACTTCTGTCCCCGGTTCTGGGATTAAAAATGTGAACCACCATGCCCAGCCTGCTCGGTTCATTAAAGTCTTCCCTGCTATTAAAAAGCCTGTCTCAAGAGGATTGTTCTGAGCAGCCAAGAGACACTTGGGAGATAAGGAGGGTGGGAGAATAGGGCTAGGGATGTGGGTGAGGGCACTGTGGCCCTGTGCTGGCTTGTGTTGAGATAAGGCTGGGTTGGCCTCAGCCCTGGCTGCTTCAAGCCTCTGTACAGGACCCCTACTGACCTAGAATTTGTGTGTATTCAAATACTGATTGTTGCTGGGTTTCTGTCTAGTTTACAGGATGATTAATACTGTTGGGACTATAAAGTCCTCAGCAAAACAGGGAGAGGTAAACTTTTTATCTTGTGCCTTTAGAAATAATTTATTAAGGGTGGACGTGGTGGCATGAGCCTTTAATCCCAGCATTTGGGAAGCAGAGGCAGATCTCTGAGTTCAAGGCCAGCTTAGTCTACAAGAGTGAGTTCCGGGTCAGAGCTGCACAAGAAAATCCTGTTTACAAAAGAAACATTAATAATAATAATTTATTTATTTATTTATTTATTTATTTATTTATTTATTTATTTTGGGGGTTTTTCGAGACAGGGTTTCTCTGTATAGCCCTGGCTGTCCTGGAACTCACTTTGTAGACCAGGCTGGCCTCGAACTCAGAAATCCACCTGCCTCTGCCTCCCGAGTGCTGGGATTAAAGGCGTGCGCCACCACGCCCGGCAATAATTTTTTTTTTTTTTTTTAATTGAGCCAGGCATGGTGACCTCCAATTCCAGCAGTCAAAAAGCTGAGACTGAGAGATTGTCACAGATTAAGGTATAGTGAGTTCCAGGCAGTCTGGGTTACATAAAAACTGAAAGGAAAGGAAGAAGAGCTGGAGGGGTGTTATGTGCCTGCAGTACCAACACTTAGGATGGAGAGGCAAGATCAGGAATCTAAGGTTGTCATTAGCTACATGGTGAGTTCAAGGCCAGCCCCAGTTACATGAAACCCTGCTTAAAAACCAGCAGCTGGGGCTCGAAATAAGGCTCAGAGGTTAACGGCACTTACAGATCTTGCAGAGGACTTGGGTTAGTTCCCAGCACTGATGTGGCAGATGGCTCACATCTGCTAGTAACTAGTTCTAAGAGGATCTGATTCCATTTTCTGGTCTCCACAGGCGTCGCACAAGGTGTACACAATATATGTACATGTAGCCAAAACACTTATACACGCATTAAAAATAAATAAACATTTAAAAATTGTTGCGTGTGTGTGGTGACGTATGCCTTTTTTTCCAGCACTTGGGAGGCAGAGGCAGGCAGATCTCTGTGATGTTGCTGTCAGCCTGGTCTGTACAGCATGGTGCTTGTCAGCCAGAGCTACATAGTGAGTCTCTGTCTCAAAAAGACAAACAAGAGACCGGAGAGATGGCTCTGCTTAAGAGCACTGCCTGGTTTTCTAGAGAACCTGAGTCTAATTCCCAGAACCCACATGACTGTGCACAACCAGCTGTTAACTCCAGTTTCAGGGGATTCAACGCCCTCTCTGGCTTCCATGGGCACCAGACAAACGTGATTTACAGATATACCTAAGAGACAAAACACCTATACACATAAGATAAATTAATTAATGACAAATTTGAAACAAAAGAATGACAACTACCTTATTGAGTGTGCAGACCACAGGAGTACGTTATGGAGTACTCCTGAATCTGAAGTGTAGCGGGGACACTTAGCAGGCCCTGTGAGAACTCTCAGGCATCTCAGCTGTGGTCCCTTTTCTGTCTGAGGATTCCTTTTCTGGTCACCGTGGGACTATTCTCTGGCCACGCAGGTCTCGTTAGACAGTTGTCATTCTGTCTGCTGCTTCCTACTAGAAAAACTGAGGCAAGTTTCTCAGAATTTATTATTTTAACCTTTTGTTTGCTGCTCTGAAGAACTTCCAAACTGGATGTGTAGCCTAGGGGTTCAGGAAGGGAGCCCCGTGGATCTTCCTAAGGTGTGTGTTCTGGGTGCACTCGCTGTGTCTCTGCCCACTAGGAAAGAGTGCCACCCTCTTCAGCCGACATACCAAGGCCATTGTGTGGGGCATGCAGACCCGGGCTGTGCAAGGCATGCTGGACTTTGACTACGTGTGTTCCCGAGATGAGCCCTCAGTGGCTGCCATGGTCTACCCTTTCACGTGAGTCACCCCAAGACAGGGAGTCTGGAAGTGGCTAAGTGGGATTCTCACCTTTAGATGAAGCTTGGGAGTCAGCCTCCCATCTTTGCAGAAGAGGGATCTACCCATCCCAGGGATTGGGACAGTCCACGTTCCTAGGGACCCCTTTGCCCTCAGATGGGAAATTTTAGGGTATCTTGCTGTTTGTTCTTAAAGAGTTCCTCCGTTCAGTTTTCCCTCCCCAGAGCTGATGGGTTGGGGGTGTTCTTACTCTCTCACTGTTTTCTCGCAGTGGGGATCACAAGCAGAAGTTTTACTGGGGACACAAGGAAATCCTGATCCCTGTCTTCAAGAACATGGCTGATGCCATGAAGAAGCACCCGGAGGTGGACGTGCTGATCAACTTTGCGTCTCTGCGATCCGCTTACGACAGCACCATGGAGACCATGAACTATGCACAGGTAGAGCCTGGACCTGGGATAGCTAGGGGGGGAATCAGAGAGAACTCCTGAGTGGAATTTACAGTCACGGCCACTTGTGAGCAAGGACTTGGGAATTGGGAGAACCTTGGGTTTGGGTGAAAGCACGTGAAGATGGTGCTTCTCAGAGCGGGTGAAGAGTTCAGAGTGAGCAGGGGCTACCTCACTGGGTTACCAGAAATCAGTTCCGGCTCATTCCCTCCCAGACTGGCTTGAACCACAGACTCAAAAGCACTGTTTTGAGCTGAGTACTGTTCAATGGCAAAGCCCTTGCCTATGAATATAAGGCCTCGAGTTCTATCCCTAGCACCATCCCCCCAAAATACCTTCTTACAGGGCATTATGTACTTATTTCAGGACAGAATAAAAAGCAGGTGGATACTTCCAAATCTCTTTTCTTAGCAACATGGCCACCAGGTTTCAGCATACCCACCCCACACCACCTCATTCTGACCAATAGACTGGCAACATCACTCTTGTTCTTCCCAGTCTCATCACAAGTGTCTTGGATTAACATCTGTACGTATTCCCGATCATCACCTGTCTTAGTTTCCATTGCTGTGAAGAGACACCATGACCAAGGCAACTCTTAGAAAGGAAACATTTCCTTGGGGCCGGCTTACAAATTCTGAGGTTCAGCCCATTATCACCATGGTGGGAAACACGGCAGCGTCTATGCAGACGTGAGGCTGGAGGAAGGCAGTCAGGAGGAGGGTCTCTTTCCACACTGGACAGAGCTTGAGCATAGACACCTCAAAGCCTACCCGTACAGTGACACACTCCCCTCAATATTGCCACACCTCCCAGTAGTGCCACATTCCATGGGCCAAGCATCAGATCACCCTGGCACAGATGTCTAGAAGTTGAACTGCTACATCAGAATGACCGCTTGGAAACTTCAAACACATCCAGGCTTCCAGAGCATTCACGATCTAAACCCCCATTAGTAGGAATTCCAGTTTTGTTTTCTTTTGAGACTGTCTCGTCATCTAGCCCAGGCTGGCCTGGAACTCAGAGGTCCACCTGTCTCTGCTCTCAGAACGCTGGGATTAAAGGTGTTCACCAGCTCCAGTTTCTACTTGCCAACACCAAGCAACTATGCAATGAATTACTGTTCTGGATACTCTGCATGCCTTTGGACATTAACTAAAACTAACTTTGAGAAACACTGGTTTGCCATTTGTGCCCTGGGTCCTATTCCTCCTTCCCCCTTTTCTGTTGCAGTATTTGCCTTTTGTTAGTGATTTGTAAAAGCCTTCTATAGACCAGTGGTTTTGTTTGTTTGTTTGTTTTTTATTGTCTGATCCAGTTATTCAGTTAATGAGTGGAGAACATAACTTGTTCTGCTGTTTAAATGAGCTGCTTTTTCAGGCTGGAGCAGACTTTGGCAAAAACATCCCAGGGCAAAATGGTAGCCCCCACCTGTTTCCACAAATAAGGTTTTATTAAAGCAGCTAGTGCTTTTATTTATGTTTTGTGCATGGATACTTACACACTGAAAACCTGGTACACAGACCACAAGACCCACAAAACCTAAACTGTGATCTTGGGACCCTTTACAGACGGGCCCAGAGCCAAAGAGAGATGGTTCTTAGATCTTCAGTTCCCCAGTCTAGGCAAGTATGGGAACAGCTTGTTTCTGTTGTGCACTGGCTACAGCCTGTAGGGACGGAGATAAGACTGGCTGGGTACTTGTCGGGGACAGGCAGGTAGGGATCAGTTGAGTCTGAGGTTTTAGGTGAGAGTGTAGCTGCAGACTAGCAAAGACTTGGAAGCATTTGCCTCTGCTCATGCCCTGAGTCCGTGTGTCACTGGCCAATGGAGGTTTGTTTCAATGTCTACTGCTATGTGTGTGTATGTGGGGGGTCGGGGTGCATGTGGAGATCAGAGGACAACATTCGGGAGGCAGTTCCTCCTCCTATCATATTTGCCCTGGGCATCAAACTCAGGTCCTCTGGCTTGGCAGCAAATGCATTGCCTGCTGAGGCATGTGGGAGGGAGAAGGTACATTCTCTTCCCCTTCCTTTGTTCTTGAAACCTGGCTGGGGACACTGGGCTTAGGAGGAGGGCCTCAGTGTCTGTCAGAGGTGAAATGTTCACAAGTTCAATGTTACTTTGAAATGTTAATCCTCTAGATCCGGACCATAGCCATCATAGCAGAAGGTATCCCTGAGGCCCTCACACGGAAGCTCATCAAGAAGGCCGACCAGAAGGGAGTGACCATCATTGGGCCAGCCACGGTGAGTTTGTGTGTGTGTGTGTGAAGCCAGGGTGGATATCAAGGAGTCTCTGTTACTATCCATCTTATTCCTTTGAGGCAGGGTCTCTCCCTAAACCTGGGGCTTTTATAGTTTATTGATTAGATCAGAAGCCTGCAAGCCCTAAGTGACCTTGCTGTCTGCCTCCCTCAGTGCTGGGGTTACAGGTATCCGAGGACAATGCCTAGCTGTTAAGAAACTGACTAAACTCCTCTTAACCACTGAGCCATCTCCAGCCTCCTGGCCCCTGGTTTATAAAGGTCCCTCGTCACCGTCTTATTCCTTTCATAGTTAACAAGGGGTTAACAGGTGATATTTGTTGTTTTTAATGCTTTTGTCCTTAAATGCAACTATGATGTAGTGTTTAATTATTCCATTAACTATATGCCAAATTAAAAAGCTATCTGGGGGTTTATTTTTTTACTCAGAACTTCACATTAGAAGAAATTGCTCTGTTTGTCTTAATTTAGTTGTTGTGTAAACATTGAAGCTGGGGCTGGAGAGATGGCTGGGTGTTTAAGAGCCCTTGTTGCTCTTGTGGAGAACCCAGGCTCTGTTTCCAGCACCTAGATAGCAGCTCATAACCTCTGTAACCCCAGTCCAGAGCATCTGCCGTCATCTTCTGGACTTGGCAGATAGTACATTCACATAAAATAAGCAAAAATACCCAGAGTCATAAAACGAAAATAAATTTAAATAAAAATTTGAAGCTAAGGCTTTGTGTGGTGGTGGTAACATCTTTAGTTTCAGTACTTGGGAGCCAGATGCAGGCAGATCTCTTTTCATTCAAGGATAGTCTCCATAATGATTTTCAGGCTAACTAGGACTGCATAGTGTGATACTGTCTCAAAAAACAAACAAACAAAAAGTGGGAGCTAGGATTCTTTCTTCCCCACCCTGGTGCTAGGGACTCTCTGAGGACCTCATACGTGCTGGATAGGGATGCTGAATTACCATTTTGTAACGAGGAAAGGATTGTTTGTAATAAGCAAGATGTCATTGTACCTAGAGAAGCCCAGCTGGGTGGCAGGCACATCTTTGTTGGGTGTTGTAACCCATGATGTAAGGAAGAGGACATAATGTTAAGCAGACTGATCTAGAACTGAGTATAGAGCCTTGTCTTACACACACATCTCGCAGAGTGTCCTAAGGGAGGGAAGAGGTTCTTCATGGGCAGGTGTAATTCTTCCAGCCACTTCTCTCCACTTTAGACAGAGGCACAGGGCAGGTAAGGTAGGGTTTCATTGTTCCTCCTGCACCCTGGTTCGCCTTAACTGCTGTTTCTGCCTCTGAAGGTTGGGGGCATCAAGCCTGGATGCTTTAAGATCGGGAATACTGGCGGAATGCTGGACAACATCTTGGCCTCCAAACTGTACCGCCCAGGCAGCGTGGCCTACGTCTCACGTTCAGGAGGCATGTCTAATGAACTCAATAACATCATCTCTCGGACCACAGATGGTGTCTATGAGGGTGTGGCCATCGGCGGGGACAGGTAGGAGCTGGGAATCTTCTATAGTGGAGTTAGCTAGCCAGGCAGCATGCATGGTGTGTTACTCACTGCCCAAACCCTGAGAGCCTAATGAAGTTGTGTAAGTTTGTTGAGGGGAACTGCTCTTACCGCCCCACCCCCACCTATTTCCGTTAGCCTGAGCTTCGAAATCTGCATAGACTTCACAACCATGAACAATCCCTGTATGTAGTGGGGTGCTTCTCACATGCTCCCACACCTCCCCAGGCTGTCCCCTGATCCTCTGTCCTCCCTGCTCCCTACAGGTACCCTGGGTCCACATTCATGGATCACGTGCTGCGCTACCAGGACACTCCAGGAGTCAAGATGATCGTAGTTCTTGGGGAGGTACATTGTTGTTGCCATTGCTGTTTTTGAGGGAAGGGTCTCCTTTTGATTATAAACATAGTCTGGGGTTTGCATTTTTAAGAATTCAAGCACCCTGGCACTGTACACCTTAAAGCGATCGTCCTGGTGGTACAGCCGGTAAGATTCTGGGGCTGAGTGTTTGCTCTGTTGGCCGGGAGCAGCACTGAAGGAGGAACTGTCTTCCCTTTGATCATGGTCTCCAGCTGCTGGGAAATACGGCTGGAGCAGTGAGGCCAGCTTCTTTTATAATTTTCATTTTTTTTTTTAAATCTTATGTATATGTGCGGTTTTGCCTTTGTGTGTCTGTACACCACATACACCATGTGTGTCTATGCCTCCTGCCTGCAGCAGTCAGTGAGGTGCCAGTCTCCTGGAAATGGACTCAGGTGTGTGTGATCCACCATTTGGGTGCTAGGAACTGAAGCCCAGTCCTCTAGAAGAGTAGCAAGGGCTGTTAACTGCTGGGGCATCTCCCCAACCCCTGGGAGGGCCTCCTTTTTTTTTTTTTTTGGTTTTTTGAGACAGGGTTTCTCTGTGTAGCCCTGGCTGTCCTGGCACTCACTTTGTAGACCAGGCTGACCTCGAACTCAGAAATCCGCCTGCCTCTGCCTCCCGAGTGCTGGGATTAAATGCGTGCGCCACCACGCCCGGCTATGAGGGCCTCCTTTTTATTTATTTTTTTAAAGCTCCAGGAGAGTTCTATAAGCCCATTCCTTACTTGTTCTTCTGGGAGAGGCTCTAATCCTGCGTCATCACATACTGTGGATTAGAAAGGGATACCCAGGCACGAACGGCCTTAAGACACTTATCATCCCTTTGTAATTCCTTACATGCCTAGGATGAATCTTTCGGGTAGAAATTAAACTCACTACCCGTTACGTAGCCCAGGTTTGTGTCCTCTGATTTTGTAGCCCACTTTTATTTCATGGGGTTGTTGTGTTTTTGTGGGGCTCTTTTTTTCTTTCTGCCCATGTGTCACGTGTGCAGTTTTTCCTGTTGTAGGGCTGGTCCTAGGAAAGCTTGAAGCAGCTTCCACTAACTTGTGGGGCTTTTCTCTCCTCCCATTTCTTTGCAGATAGGGGGCACAGAGGAATATAAGATCTGCCGGGGCATCAAGGAGGGCCGCCTCACCAAGCCAGTGGTCTGCTGGTGTATCGGGACCTGTGCCACCATGTTCTCCTCCGAGGTATGAGTGGGACCGGCTGTCGTTGAGTAGGGAATGAGGTTGCAGAAATGGCTGTCTGAGCTGAACCGTACTGACATCATCCCCGTCAGCCGCTAATTCCCTCAGTAAGCCCGTGCTGCTTGCTTTGTAACTACAAAGCTGAGCCCAAGTTCTGCCTGCCGGGAATTTTATCTCACTAGACTCTTCCGCTGCACATTTACCAGCAGGTGAAGGCTGAGACGAGACACTGAGTTCTAGGTCAGATTAGGGATGCTTTCTACCTATAAACTGTGACTGTTGGAGTCGCACATATCTGAAGGAATAGCTCCATTCCTGTGTATCCTACGAACAGGAACTCAGATTCTTCGAGGGATGTGGGTAGAACAGGCCCTGTAACATTGTAATGCCGAGAGATGGAAGTAGCCTTGTACAATTGGGAGGAGCTCATGTGTGTCTGTACTGGGAGGATATGGTCATTATATCTACCTATGCACTGGAAAACCAGGCCAATCTGTGCGCGATAGAGATATTCACTACAAAAGGAACTCAAGATGCAGTTATTCTTAGGGCAGAGTTTTATGCAAACTTCAGGTACAATTGTTTTTATTTATTGATTGATTGATTGATTGATTGATTTTATGTACAGTGTTCTGCCTGCATTTATGCCTGCAAGCCAGGAGAGGACTCCAGATCTCATTATAGATGGTTGTGAGCCACCATGTGGTTGCTGGGAATTGAACTTAGTACCTCTGGAGGAACCGACAGTGCTGGTAACCTCTGAGCCATCTCTCCAGCCCAAAATTCAGTTTATAAACGTGAAGTGTGGGGGATTTTTTTTCTCCCGAGTGAGTAAAGGGGGATGGGGGATCCAGAATTCTGCCGACCTTTCAGAGGTTGCTGGCACAGGCTTTAAGGTCAGCTCTGTGCGCTGGCACCTGACAAATGAGTACCTCCATTTCCAGAGCTGGAGAATTGGACTTTTGGATGATTTAAACAAAATGGCTGTAGCCAGGCTTGGTGGCCCCAAGTCTAATCTCAGCATTTTGGAGGCAGAGATAAGAAGATCCGGAGTTCAAGGCTAATATGGGTTACAGGGTAAAAGAGCCATACAGAGGCTGGGGAGAAAGCTCAGCTGGTCACAACCATGAGGAACTGAGAGTCAGCCCCAGCACACAAATAAAATCCGGATACAGTGGTACAGGCCTGAAATTCCAAAGGGGTGAGGTGAAGACTGGTTCCCTGGTCAGCTAGTCTAGGTTAATCGGTGATTTCTAGGTTCGGTGAGAGATGCTGTCTCAAAAAATAAGGCAAAGAGTGATTAAGGCAAATATCCATTATCAACTCTGACCTCCATAGACATGAATGCACTCACGCACACCACAAAGCCAAAACAGAAGTGATTGCAAAGGTCTGGAACCTATGGGTAAAGTTGCTTCTCATTTGCCTTTCTCTTGGCACATTCTTCCTCCCAGGCCTTGCCTCACAAAATAATTCCACTCTTCCACTCTTCTATTTGGGGTCCTCTTTTGAATCCTGCACAAGGTTAAATGTTGGCCTTTATAAGACTTGCCTTGGTCATGGTGTCTGCTCACAGCAATAAAACCCTAACTAAGACACCCATCACAAGGCCAACAGCTTTATTTAATTGGGGCTGGCTTACAGGTTCAGAGGTTCAGTCCATTATCATCAAGGAGGGAGCATGGCAGCATCCAGGCAAGCACAGTGTAGGAGGAGCTGGGAGTTCTACATCTTCATCTGAAGGGTGCCAGCAGAATACTGGCCTCTAGGCAGCTAGGATGAGGGTCTTAAAGCCCACACCCACTGTGACACACCTATCATACCTTCTAATAGTGCCTAGTGCGTACAAACCATCATCACATTCCATTTCCTGGCCCGAATAGGCTTGTTCAAACATAGGAGTCTATTGGGGCCATGCCTAAACATAGCATAATGCAAGTCCAGCTTTCAGAGCCCCAATAGTCTATAGCAGTCTCTCTCTCTCTCTCTCTCTCTCTCTCTCTGGGTTTGTTTTTGTTTTTGTTTTTCTGAGACAGGGTTTCTCTGTATAGCTCTGGCTGTCCTGGAACTCACTCTCAAACTCGGGAGCAAGTGCTGGGATTAAAGGTGTGTGCCACTACTCCCTGGCTATAGCAGCCTCAACAGTGTTAAAAGTTCAAAGTCTTATCTGAGATTTATCCAGTCACTTAACTGTAATTCCCAAAGCAAGACAGGAAACCAGCTGGGCAAACTCCATACTCTGCATCTCTAGTTCTGATGTCAAAGTGGTCTTCAGATCTCCTACTCCTTTTTTATCTTTGTTGACTGCAACAAACTTCTTTGTCCTGGTCTGGTTTTACTCCCTGTTAGCAGCTTTCCTCTGCAGGTATCCCACTGCTCTAGCATCTCGAACACCTTGAAGTCACCAAGGTAACTTCAGTGTTAACAGCTTCTTGTTCCAGTGTCTGGGATCCACATGTGATCTTCTGGGCTTCTCCTAAGGGCTGGCATCACAGCTCCAGCTCTGCCCTCTGTAGCACTGTAAGCTCAGGTAGATCAACTCCTCTGCTGCTGCTGTTCTTAGTGAGCATCCCATGGGACTGGCATCTCCAATACACTGTTGTCTTCTGCTGCAACTAGGCTTCACCAATAACCTCTCATAGTCTCCCTTCACGGTGTCAGGCCTCAACTTCTTTGTATGACCCCTTTAGTCCTGGGCTATCAACTGCAACTGAGGCTGCACCTTCACCAGTGGCCTTCTCCAGCCTCTCACAGTGCCAAGCCTCAGCTGCTTCAGGACTCCTTCATGCCTTCAAAACCCATACCACGTGGGTGACTCACGTAATCAAGAGCAGCTGCAGCATGAGGTACATACAACCTTGGGTATCTCTGGAACACAGCTTCTTTGTGCTCTCAGAAGACACTTCCCCGCCGGGCGGTGGTGGTGCACGCCTTTAATCCCAGCACTTGGGAGGCAGAGGCAGGTGGATTTCTGAGTTCCAGGCCAGCCTGGTCTACAAAGTGAGTTCCAGGACAGCCAGGGCTATACAGAGAAACCCTATCTCAAAAAACCAAAAAAAAAAAACAACAAACAAACAAACAAACAAAAAAAGAAAACACTTCCCAGAAGATTTTACCTCAGTGATGCTGGTCTCTTCTTAATCACCACTAATTTCTTAGCTCCAGCTAACCAGTATCAATTGTCCCAGTAGTCCCTTCTATTCTGGACTCTAAAGCTAGAGCCACATGACCAAAGCTGCTGAATTCTGCTGTTTGCTGGGGCTGGAACATGGCCCCCTTGATCTATTACATTATCACTAGCTTTCTGTTTTATAACTCCATCACTGTGTAAGCTTGGCTGTCCTGGAACTTGCTCCTTAGAATGACTTTGAACTCAAGATAATCTGCATGCCTGTCTCCTAAACACTGAGATTAAAGGTGTGGTCCACCAAGTTTGGATTTAAGTTTTTCTTCACCTAGATCTTGCTCTGTTCTAGCTGGCCTTGAACTCAGAGATCTGCTTGTCTTTGCCTCTTGGGATTAAAGGCTTGTACTACCATGCCTGGACCTAAATTTAGCTGGGTGGGATCTTCCCCAAGGTCACTACTCCCTTAATTCAATTTAATATCCTGGAACACAGGATTCAGCTCCATTTCACCTCCTGGTGCCCCTTTAATACTGGAACCATATATTTTATATTTTTCCTTTCTCAGCTTGCTGTGCTTGTTTAAAATGCTCTTCATGAGACTTAACCAGAGAACAAAGTCTATGATGGGTGTTTCTGAGATTTCCTTTGTCAATGAAATGAATCTGACTCTTTTCACCTTAGCCTCAGGCAGACTCTTCAGACAAGGGCAAAAAATAGCCACATTTTTTTTTTTCACCAAAATAACCACAAAAACAGTCTTTATGCCATATACTGAAATTCTTCACTGAAACGTCTTGGACCAGGTCCACACAATTCAAATCACTCTCAGTAACAAAGTTTCTCATTCCTACTAGGATAGCCCATTAAACCCCACTTAAAGCATTACATGGCTTTTTCAAATCCAAAATCCACATTCTTCCAAACAAAAGCATGGTCAGGCCTAACACAGCAATACCCCTGATACAAACTTTTGTCTTCGTTAGGGTTTTACTGCTGTGAGCAGACACCATGACCAAGGCAAGTCTTATAAAGGGCAACATTTAACTGGGGCCGACTTACAGATTCAGAAGTTCAGTCCATTATCATCAAGGTAGGAACATGGTGGCATGCAAGCAGGCATGGTGCAGGAGGAACTGAGAGTTCTACATCTTCATCTGAAGGCTGCTAGAGGAAGACTGACTTCCAGGCAGCTAGGATAAGGGTCTTAAAGCCCACACCCACAGTGACACACCAACTCCAACAAGGGCACACCTTCTAGTAGTGCCACTCCCTGGGCCTAGGCATATACAAACCATCACACTGGGGCAGTCTCTCAGCTAGCTAACTTAACCTGGCATCTGCCATTCTGTGTCCCTGTGTGGGTCTCTGTCTCTATTTCTGTGTCTCTGTCTCTGTGTGTGTGTGTGTGTCTTTATCTGTGTCTCTGTGTGCATGTCGTGTCTGTGTCCAACCAGAATCCTGCCCCACACTTCTTGCTCCAGCTCTGGGCCATCAGCTCTCTATTTTACAAAATGCCACGTTTTAGTCTGAGCTAATTAGCAGCAAGGCAACACCTGATCCATCTCCTAGTCTCTTCGGGCACTGAGAGCTGCCTGACCTTGCTCTTTTAGGCAGGTGATAGAAAGACAGTACCAAAGTCTTGCTAGCCCTTAGCTCTCTCTCTGCCCAGCAGTCAACATTTGGAAATACAGGGACACCCCTTCATCCGATGAAAGGGAAGGTAGCCCCTACACTCCTCTTTCTCTGCCTGCTTTTCCTTCTGTCTTCCCAACCATGCCAAGGATTCCTCTAAGGGGTCAGCACCCCGATTTTTGGATCTTGCTGACACTACCCATTATTCATGGGGAGCACAGGACATTGAAATGTGTTAAATTTTAGAGGTAATTTTTTTTTTAAGACTTGAGTTCATTTATTTGTTTATTTTTACTTTTGTTGTTGTTTTCAAGTCAGTTTCTCTGTGTAGCCCTGACTATCCAGGTACTCTATAGACCAGGCTGGCCCTAATTCATAGATCCACCTGCCTCCAAGTGCTGGGATTGAAGGTGTGCGTCACCACCCAGTTTAAAAGTAACTTAGATTGTTGTATGACGCTTAAGGATTATCAGCTAGTATAGTAGCTGTCTGGGTAGCAGTTGATCTTGAATCCTTGAGCAGGTCACTCTCTTAATTTCAGAGAGAGGAGAGTGAGAAATGCCCCTTAATTGGCACACTGAAGGCAGCTACTGAGGGAATAGTTGAGAGATGGAAACTTGGGCTGCAGAGATAACACTGGCTGTTCTTCCAGATGGCCCAGGTTCAATTCCCAGCATACTTAGCTCATTTCAGGGGACATGCTGCCCTCTTCTGGCCACTACACATTGTGCATATGTATACATATAGGTTAAATAGATACATTTAAAAAGTGGAGAATTCAAGATAGGCCTTATACAGTGGCACTTTTACAAGTGTGGGTCTCAGAACACATGCCTTCAAGGCAATCACCCAGCCCACCAGAGAAACAGGGCTGCTTTAAGTCAGGAAAATGCTATTATTGAGAAATCCCAGAGTTTAAAGTTTTGTTTGGTCAGGTATGATGACCTACACATGTTGCTGAGGCAGGAGAATTGCTTGGGGCCAGGAATTCAGAGGTCAGCCTGAGCAGCTTAGCAGAAGGGATCCACTATGAAGTATCTGCTGAGTTTCAGAGCGAGTTTCTGAGCGCAGAGAAATATTATTAGCCTTTCTACAAAGCATGTTATGGATTCTCCTTTGTTCATTTAAGTCTGCAATACCGCGGGCTGGGACCAAAATCGCCCAGGTTCAAATGCGTCCACATACTACTTTGTGGTTGGTGGGCAGTCACTCAGTCCTTGAGGAAACACGAGTAGGCAGCAGACAGAGCATCCTGTGAGTGGATGCTCTTAGAAAGCGCTTGGTGGTGGGAAGCACTGGTTACTCAGATGAGATGCTAGTACGATTGCTTGCTGGGTCCCATCCTAAGTCAGAGGTCAATTCATTTATTTTCCCAACTGCTTGACTCCCACCTAACTCTTTAAATTTTTTTTTTTTACTATATTTAGAGTGGGAGCATCAAATGACCCTCAAATGTATCACAAGACAATATGTAGGAGTCTGTCCTTTCCACAATTGTCATGCTTGGTGGCAGGCACTTTTTGCCACTGAGCCATCTCACCACCCCTGGTAAAGTGTTTGATGGGTTTTTCTCTTCCTCCATGTTCCTGTTTCAATGGGTATACACCTTATTCCAGCCCATGGTCAGAAGGAAGAAGCAGTTGCTAGTTGTTGCTATGGAGATGTAAGCCTAATGGCGTAAATGCTGACTTTTTGTTTGGTTTGGTTTTGGTTTTGGACTTTGGTTTTTCGAGACAGGGTTTCTCTGTGTAGCCCTGGCTGTCCTGGAACTCACTCTGTAGACCAGGCTGGCCTCGAACTCAGAAATCCGCCTGCCTCTGCCTCTCAAGTGCTGGGATTAAAGGCGTGCACCACCACCGCCCAGCTAAACGCTGACTTTTTGAACAGCTTGAGATTTTTGCTTTCATATGAACTCTCTTGAGCTTCTAGGCATAACTAACTCTATCCTTTGCTTGGCTGAGAGCTAACCTTCCTTCCATCCCTCTTACACTGGCCACAGGGATAGCAACCATGGCTCATGAGAAGAGGGTGATCTTGAAGTTGGATTGACAGCTTTGAATCTCACCTTACTGTACACTATATATGTCATCTTGGAGAAGTTAACTTCTCCCACCTCAGGTGCCACATCTGTGATAGAGGAGTTGCCTCTCCTACCTATTTAGTTAGCATACAAAGGCTTAGATGAAGGCACACATGTGAAGCCTTGGGCACAGGCCAGCCTGTGGTCAGTACTAATGTCTCCCAGGGTTTCTTCTCTTTCCTGGAGAACTGACCAGCCTAGTAAAGTTGCTGTTCTTTGCTTTCCAGGTCCAGTTTGGCCATGCTGGAGCTTGTGCCAACCAGGCTTCTGAAACCGCAGTAGCCAAGAACCAGGCCTTGAAGGAAGCGGGAGTGTTTGTGCCCCGAAGCTTCGATGAGCTTGGAGAAATCATTCAGTAAGGAATGGGCAGGATGTGGTCTCCCCATCTTTCCTGATCCCTCCTGAGGACAGCAGCCCCCATAACACGGTGGGGGAAGGGGGCTCTGGATACTCCTAGCTATTCATTTGCTCTAATGCACTACAGGGAAAACCATCTTTTTCTAGGCTTTTGTTTTATTTTAGTTGTAAAAGTATCAGGTCAAGGCCAATGAGGCTGGCGTTAAACCTCATTTGGTTTCTGAGGCCACAGGCTTGGTTGGTGTTGGTGGCCGTTAAAGAGACCTGGGCTTGGGTGTGTTTAGAAAGTGTCATCTTAGCCAGGTAGTGGTGGCGCACGCCTTTAATCCTAGCACTTGGGAAGCAAAGACAGGAGGATCTGTGTGAGTTCCAGGCCAGCCTGGTCTACAGAGTGAGTTCCAGGACAGCCAGGAGCACACAGAAACTGTCTCAAGAAACAAACAAACAAACAAAAAGTGTCATCTGGAGTATCATATATCACTTCTGGCTGATAGAGTTAGTGGACATTTATTTTTTTTTCTATTTCTACCTCCTGAATCTGCCTTGGCTGTTTTCGTCTCTTCCCGTGGTTCTCACATTCAGCTTCCCATGAGGCCTCGTCCAGTGAAGGGGAGCTAAAGGGGTGGGGGCCAGGACATCCTTGCCCATAGTTTGTTTTCATTTAGTTCTTGGGATCCAGTTGGTAGGAGTAGGGCACTGTCAGCCCAAGATGCCTACAGTGTTTGGGATAAAACGTAGAAAAAAAAAATGTCTATAGAAACCATAGTGTCTCCTGTCTCTCTTTCCCTCCCAGGTCTGTGTATGAAGATCTGGTGGCCAAAGGAGCCATTGTACCTGCCCAGGAAGTGCCACCTCCAACAGTGCCCATGGACTACTCTTGGGCCAGAGTAAGTGTCATGGGTATCTGAAGGGTGAAGGTGGATTTGGGGGGTTTATTCGTTTGTCTTGAAAACATACTTTCTACAGTCCTAAAACTTGGTATGTATAAAATGCAGAGATTGTCTGCCTCTGCTGCTCGAGTGCTGGAATTACAGGCTTCTGCTCCCATGTCTAGCTCTTAGTTGGTGTTCTTACAAGTAGCCCTGGCTGTCCTAGAACTTACTAGACCAGGCTGGCCTCAAACTCAGATATCCTCCCAAGGGCCAGGATTAAGGGTGTGTGCCATCACACCTGGCTAGATTGGTGAATCTTAAGGTGGTTTGACCTCCTGGATATGAGACCCCTTCCAACTACTTAGAAACCTCTCTGATTAACTCTTGGGTCCCATGCACTGTATACTAGAACTGTCCCTGGTTTTATTTTTAGGTCAGGTGACAGAATGGGCAACACAGCCCACATCTGATGTTGGAAGGAGCCAGCTTTTAGGGGCTGAGAGTCAGCACTAGGGAAGTAGAGGCAGGAAGATCAGAAGTTCATGGTCGTGTTACTTATTCTTTCTCTTCCTCTTCCTCCTCCTCTTCCTTTTCTTCTTCCTTCTTCCTTTCTCCCTCTTCTTCTTCTTCCTCTTCCCCTTCCTTTCTTCCCTTCCTTCCTCCCTCTTCCTTCTCTCCTCTGTCCTTTCTTCTTCCTTCTTCCTTTTTTTGGTTTTTCAAAACAGGGATTCTCTCTGTAGCCCTAGCTGTCCTGGAACTCACTCTGTAGATCAGGCTGACCTTGAACTCACAGAGATCCACCTGCCTTGGCCTTCTGAGTGCTGGAATTAAAGACAAGTGCCACACTGTCCAGCTTAGAAAGATACTTCTAAGGAATGCTTACCTAGAACTTACAAAGGAATATATTTAAAATTTTTGTTTAGTGTTTATCACAGGAGATTATTAGAAGATAATTATGAGGTGGCACAAAGCAGTTAAAAGGAATTAACTGAATTGTACATGGACAGACATTAATAGAGTCAGATCCACTAAGTAAAAGGCACACTATGGCATGCTTGCTAAATAGTCTTAGTGGTCCTCAAACTTGGTGTGTCTACTACCCTGGGCCTCCACCTCTTTTTTTTTTTCTTTTCCTTTTTTTTTTCTTTTGTTGTTGTTATTATTTTTGCTTGGTTTGATTTCTCTATGTAACCCTGGCTGTCCTCGGACTTAGTGATCGCCTGCCCCTGTCTCTCAGTGTTGGGGTTAAAGGTGTGCACCTCTATGCCTTGCTAACCTCTACTTCTTGAAAAGAATTTGTCTGGGTATTTACTGCTAGGCCATCAGAGCGGCCAAGGCATTCCTGAGAGCACACACAGCTATCTGTCTTGGAAAAAACAAAAAGCCCTCTGCTGGCCACCATAACCTTCTGTCCTCATGTCTGCTTAGGAGCTGGGTTTGATCCGAAAACCTGCCTCATTCATGACCAGCATCTGTGATGAGCGAGGGCAGGAGCTCATTTATGCGGGCATGCCCATCACTGAGGTCTTCAAGGAGGAGATGGGCATCGGTGGTGTCCTCGGCCTCCTCTGGTTCCAGAGAAGGTGAGACACATGGGTAGGGGTGATAGGGCACTGGGCTTAGAGCAGATTCACTACAATTTTATTTTGAGTTAACTTTTGATTGTTGCACATTCAGAAACCTGTTATGGGCTAGAAAGATGGCTTGGTGGTTAGTAACATGCTCTACGGTGTTTAATAACTGCAGCTTGGCACAGGAATCAAGAAGGGTTTGGCTTGGAATTGGTGGTGGTAGTATCAGGCTATGGAGGAAAGTGTGTCCTTGTCATTGTAGCTCCTGGACCTTGTTCCAACTCTGCGCCTCTGTGTGCCCTCCTTTAGGTTGCCCAAGTATTCCTGCCAGTTCATTGAGATGTGTCTGATGGTCACAGCTGATCACGGGCCAGCTGTCTCTGGGGCCCATAACACCATCATCTGTGCTCGGGCTGGGAAGGACCTGGTCTCCAGCCTCACCTCAGGGCTGCTCACCATTGTAAGTCTGGCCTTCCTGGGAGGCAGCAGCTCTGGAATCATGCTGTCTAAATGCAGCAGGCTCCTAGGAGCCCAGGGTAAAAACTCCAGTCCAGATTCTGCTCAGGGCATCCTGGGATGGTCTGCAGGCTGGGAAAGCCATCCCCCTCAGAGGTGTTGCTTTGTCTCTCCTACAGGGAGACCGGTTTGGGGGTGCCTTGGATGCCGCAGCAAAGATGTTCAGTAAAGCCTTTGACAGCGGCATCATTCCCATGGAGTTCGTCAACAAGATGAAGAAGGAGGGGAAGCTGATCATGGGCATCGGCCATCGAGTAAAATCGGTAAACTGAGGCATCTGTGGAATGAGTGGTGATAGGAGGCCTGGAGCCATGGCATCACAGTTGAGAGTGCTTGCAGCTCTTAAAGAGGACGTGTGATTAGTTCCCAGCACCCACATGGCAGCTTACAACTGTAACACCCTCTTCTGGATTCTGGGCACCAGCAAACAGGTGGTGGACACACATAAGTGTAGACAAAACACAGACTTTCAAAAAGAGAAAGAAACACTCATGCTCTTGACTCCGGTATGCAGAGCTCTGGATCTATAGACCAATGCCAAAGGCAAGGTGATTCTTTCCCAGTCACGCTACAGATTGATGGCCCTCAGGGGTCTTTCTCAGGTCATTCAGCTTCAGTTTTCCAAATGACCTTGTAGGAGAAAGATCAGGGAGAAGTGTCAATTACCTTCTACCAGACTGCACTTCCTGTCACACAGATCTGAGGGACCCTCAGCAGCCATACCGTGCCCATCATGGTTAGCCATGGCTGTTCTGTCATTCAAGCTAAGCAGCACTGGGCTTTCGGGGTGGGGATGGGGGAGGACTGCAGATTGTCAAAGGCCAACAACCTGTTAGAGTCAGGCTTCGTGGCAGATGTCTTAACCCGCTGATCCATCTCTGGCCCTTTACTTCTATTGCATTGGTTAAGGCAAGTCAGACAGTTGGACTTGGCATAATATTAAGGCAAGCCCAACTGAGATAGACCCATAGGGAAAGACAGAGTATTTTAAATGGTTAGTGTGGCCCTGTGCCGGATGACAGTCATGTGGATGCCCTGAGAGCATGTCCTTTAGGTCACCAGTGGTAGGATTTAGAGTATGTCTGAGTCATCTCACTCACCCACTATCAGCCACAGGGTCTCTATCTTAGTTACAGCTTCTCTTTCTCTTCTGTTTGTTTTTTGAGATGGTCTTTCTGCGCCTTGGCTGTCCTGGAACTCCCTATGTAGACTAGGCTGGCCTCGAACTCACAGAGATCCTCCTCTCTCTACCTCCCAGGTCCTGGACTTAAAACTGTGCACCGTTACACCCAGTTTAGTTAGGGTTTCAGTTGCTGGCTGGCGTAAGAATACCCTGATCCGAAGCAACCTGGGGAAGGAAGGCTTTCTTCCATCTCACAGCTCTTAGGGCAGAGTCCTTGGCTGAGGAAGGTTAGGGCAGGAACTCAAGGCAGGAACTGAAGGGGAAACTTCAATCATTAATCAAGAAAATTTCCCACGAAGTTGCCAGCAGGCCATTCTAATAGAGGCATTTCCTCATTCGAGGTTTCCCTTACCAAGTAACTCTAGCTTATTGACAAAAACCAACCAGGACAGGGCAGTCTCTAAACAGATGGCTAGCTTCATCTGTCCCAGGTCTGGATTTTTTCCTAAGATGTTTGGGTGTACAAATTGCTGCCCTGTTCCCAGCATGTGCAGAACGTTTTTTGTAGCTCGACTGGATGGCAGAGCTGGTCGGCAGCCTGGCTTGTGACTGGAACCTAAAACAGGGTAGAGAATGGCTGAATCCAGCCCCTTCTGCCTAACATCACAGATACTGGTTAACTTCCTAACCATCAAGGCGGGTGGGGTGAGGCCCAATTCCTTTCATATAATAAAAGAGGCCATTACAGAGGTTGTTTTGAGGCCCAAATGAGACATAAGGGGTCTTGAAAATCCTTCCATCTCTTAGTGTTATCCTTAGGGGTGCTATGAGGAATTGTATGCATAAGTTGGTCCCCATGATGGCTCCAGGGTAGCACAGGTACAGACAGGTCTGTCCACTTGTCACACAAGCATATCCCTTGGCTGCTGTGTCTGAGCGGGTGTTTCTGTAACTGGATCTTTTTTTAGATAAACAACCCAGACATGCGAGTGCAGATCCTCAAGGACTTTGTCAAACAGCACTTCCCCGCCACCCCGCTGCTCGATTATGCCCTGGAAGTGGAGAAGATTACCACCTCCAAGGTGAGGAAGGGAGGGGTTTGTGTCCACCTCTGCCCCTCTGACCTATTTTGGGATGGATTTCTTAGTTATGGAGGTTTTTGTTTGTTCTGAGACAGGGCTTATATGGTGGTATAGGCTGGCTTTGAAGTCACTAAATAGTAGACAGTGCTGTCTCCCACAGCCTGCCCAAAGAGAACATTTTTGAATGGTGTCAAAGTTCATAGTCATAATGTTAGCAGCTTCCCATTCCTATGTCAAATGCCTGGCAGGTCACAGGGGAGGATTCATGTATTGTCTTCTAGGGGTTCCAGGCTGGAGTGGCAGGCAAAGGCTGGCAGGACAGAGTGACTCAGTCCATCCCAGCGAGCTCTCTCCTTCTGCTCCCCCTGGGCTCCTAGCTTGTGAGATGGTGCTTCCCACAGTCATTGCAGGTCTCCCCTAATTGAGTCCTCTCTGGGAAGTTCTCACAGACAAATCCAGATATAAGACTCACCGAACTCCCAGGAGTGTCTCAGTCTAATTAAGTTATTCATCTGTTAGTGGTGGTTTTATAAATGTTTAAATGGGGAGCCATGCTCACACAGCATTGAGGCAGGAGACACTTAGAATAAGCATTCCAGGGTCCTGTCTGCATTGCACCCAGAGAAATGAGCATTAGAATAATAAAGATAATCTTTACAGAGTATACAGGTAGCGTGCCTACAAACCACCACAGTAATAGTGACTAACAGTGAAGACATCAGGAAAAAAATAAGAAATGATAAAACCTTTTTTTTCCCCTTTGCCTTCTCAGAAGCCAAATCTTATCCTGAATGTGGACGGCTTCATCGGCGTTGCCTTTGTGGACATGCTCAGGAACTGTGGCTCCTTCACCCGGTAAGTGGCAGAGCCTCAGCTCCAGTGCTAGCTGATTTCTTCTGCTGTTTCCTCCCAACCGTGAGGGGACTTAGCAAGTGTGTGGAGGCGTAAGGAGAAGGAAGGCTAAAAGTTGCCTCCAGCTCTGCCTCACACAACGCCCCACTTTTTCCACTTTGGAACTCTAGGACTGCTCTCTGGGAGGAAGTAGTGCTGTCTCTTTAAGAAGACGGTCACATGATTCATTTGAAAAGAACCGGTTGTTTGTGTGTTGCAGGGAGGAAGCTGATGAATATGTTGACATTGGAGCCCTCAATGGCATCTTTGTGCTAGGAAGGAGTATGGGCTTCATTGGTGAGTTGGCTGGAGTTTCAAGGGTTTCTTGCCACACTCCTTGCCCCTACAGCAGATGTCAGAGTCTTCACCGCCATTCTTTTGTTTTTAATTATTGTTTGGGTGGGTGGCACATGGAGGTCTATGCCATTCTCAGCTCTTATTTAACTTTTCTTCTTATCTTTATTTTCCTTTTATTACTGGGAATAGTTTCCATTACTAGCTAAGAAAAATAGATTCAGTCTAACAGTTCCCTTTTTACCAAGTCTGACTGATCTATCTGTGAAGTGAATCTGGAATTCCTGTGTGTGTGTGTGTGTGTGTGTGTGCATGCATGCGTGCGTGCGTGCGTGCGTGTGTGTGTGTGTGTGTGTGTGTGTGTGTTGTTTTATGGTTTTCTTATCTGCCCCTATTGCTGAGGGTTAACTCCTGGGAAGGCCTTGTGCCTGGTAAGCAAACACCTCACCACAGAGCACATCCTCAGCCCTGTGTCTACATTTTGTACGTCAGGAAGAAGTTCCCTCCCATTTTCCGACCTTCACCATGGCTTTTGAAACTAATAACAGACATCTTGACTCCATTTTAGGGCACTATCTTGACCAGAAGAGGCTGAAGCAAGGGCTGTATCGTCACCCATGGGATGACATTTCCTATGTTCTTCCAGAACACATGAGCATGTAACTGAGCCAGGAGCCCTGCTGTAGGAAAAGGAAGACAAAAACCCCCTCCTCGACAATATAGCGGACAGACAGCTGGAAGCAGAGTCCAGTGTAGGCTGGGCCTGGAGCGGAAATAGCCATTGATGTGCAGGCATGGAAGGCCGACACCCACAGGCCCACTCAGTCCACACAAAGAAGCTTAGTATTTTTTTTATATATATCTCTATATATAAGCATAGAAATTTAAAACCAAGCCAATACCTGTGACATTTGCTCTGCTACCTGCTGTATCTATTATATGGAAGAGTCTCAGCAAGCACTGTCAGAATAGTGTTCTTCTAGGGCCTTATGATGTTGCTTTCTTTTTTTTTAATTAGTTAAAAAATTTATTTTTCCTCTAGAGGAAGGGAATGCAAGTTTTAAGACTTTAAGATACTATCTGTCTGTAGGACCACTGTCTGGTATCCCATTTCCCATTCAGCTTCACACAATGTGAAGAACACTGTATTAATCTGATTTTTAAGGATCTCCTTTTTTTTTCTATGTTATGTGTTAAGGGTTTATTTAGTATCCGACTGAAATGTCCCATGTTACAGACCAGTGTCTACTTATGTCAAGGGGAGGAGGGCTGGGACCATTGTATCCTTAGCCATTGTTGCACATGTGGTGTAGTAACTTAAATGTCAAGTTGTAACATACAAGTGTTTAAAATGGAAACGCAAAGCAAAAAGCTGTGAAATGTCTTGTGTCAGTGTCCTCTGTGTTCATGCAGCCGACTTGTCTGTTACTGAAGTGTGGGTCCAAAGACTCACAGCTGTTCTGCATCTGTAACCCACAAAGATTCTGGGCAGCTGCCACCTCAGTCTCTTCTCTGTATTATCTATCATGTTTGGTTTAAATAAACTAGATAGTAACAATGGTGTGATGTTCTTCTGTGTCCTCTGCTTTTGTGACAAAGCTGTCCTGGAACTTGTAGACCAGGCCGGTGGCCTCTGCATGCACCAGCTATGCCCAGCTCTTGGTTTTATCATTTTAAAATCTGCCTTTGCCTCTTGAAAAGGAAGATAATGAGAACCCCAGTAAATATTCAGTGCCCCACACCCCTCAAAGGATATAAAAGCCCTAAAGGTTAGGCTTGGTGGCACCTTTAATTCCAGCACTTGGAAGGCAGGGATAGGCAGATCAGAGTTCAAGGCCAGCCTAGTGTATGTGGTACCTTCTAGGCTTTAGGATATAGAGAACCTGTCTTCAAACACAGAAAAGACTGATCTGGAGAAGGGGCTTGGGGGGGTCAGAGCATTTGCTGCTCATCCTGGGGTGCTGAGCTTACCCAGAACCACAGTGGGTTGTCTACAGCCATCTATAACTCCAACTGCGGGGGATCCTACACCAGTGGCCTCTTGGGACACCAGTGGCCTCTTAGGGACACCAGTGGCCTCTTAGGGCACCTCATGTGCACATACCCACATAACCTGCATATAATTAAAAGTAACTTTTTAAAAGATTATTTACTTATTTATTATATGTAAGTACACTGTAACTGTCTTCAGACACCCCACAAGAGGGCATCAAATCTCATTAGGGATGGTTGTGGGCCACCATGTGGTGATTGGGATTTGAACTCAGGACCTTTGGAAGAACAGTCAGTGCTCTTAACTGCTGAGCCATCTCTCCAACTCCCAAAAGTACTTTTTAAAAAATCCTCCGCCAGGCGTGGTGGCGCACTCCTTTAATCCCAGCACTTGGGAGGCAGAGGCAAGCGAATTTCTGAGTTCGAGGCCAGCCTGGTCTACAGAGTTCCAGGACAGCCAGGACTATACAGAGAAACCCTGTCTTGAAAACAAACAAACAAAAATTCTCCAAAAGAAAAAGCTATTAAAACACCAGCTTATGAAAAATATACACTTCTATACCGCACTTTCTGTTGGTATCAGGATCAGCTCCGAACCCACTGACCTGCGCACCTGTTGCCAAGGCATCCACCACCATATTCCCAGAATCCACTTGGCAGCTACTATGTCACTATCCAAATAAAAGGAAGACCCCTTTAATTTCTCTTTCGTTGCCACCTCTGCCCTTCTTCTACAGTAAACCTCACATGGAACTGTTTGGCCTGGTGTGGTCTGTCTGGAGCCATGCTTCTAACACAACACTTTCCCCTTAATGATTAGGGGTACCCATAGCTCTAGCTATTACTCAAGCCAAAAGCTGGAGAGTCACTTTTCTGCTCTACTGGGTTCCAAGTTCTGTTCATTTACCCTTGAACTCTCCTCTGATCCATATCTGTTCTACTTAACTGGTGCCTTTATTTCCTCTTTTGTCCTGGTACAATCCATCCTCTCTCAGTGACATTTAAAAATCAAGTTGAGGGCTTGCCAGGTGAAGACATTTGCTGCTAAGCCTGACCATGTAAATTTGATGTGGAAGGAAAAGTTCTCTAACAGTAGGTGTGCGAGGTACATGCAATGACAATACTACACACCTATACTAAAGAATGTAAAAAGAGTTAAATTCTGACACTCCACTATCTTGCTTAAAATTTCAAAGTGGCTTTTATTTGTTTTTTTTTTTTCAAAGATTTATTTATTTATTATATGTAAGTACATTGTAGCTGTCTTCAGACACTCCAGAAGAGGGCGCCAGAACTCCTTACAGATGGTTGTGAGCCACCATGTGGTTGCTGGGATTTGAACTCTGGACCTTTGGAAGAGCAGTCGGGTGCTCTTACCCACTGAGCCATCTCACCAGCCCCTTATTTGTTTTTTTGATATAGGGTTTCTCCATGTAGCCCTGGCTGTCCCAAAACTCACTAGACTAGCCTGTTCTGAAATTCAAAGATCCTCCCAAGAGCTGGGTTCATTCACTTTTATCTAGTCTATATGAAATGGTAATTATGCAGCAAGCATTTGATTCAGCACTACCTCATTTCATTCTGTGTTCTTCCAAGGTAGGCAACATCCATTTTTAGGAAATCAGACATAAGTAACTCCTCACCTTCACCCACCTAGCTGAGACTCAGTCTTCTTTTGAGACAGCCTAGCTCAGGTTGTCTTTCCACAAATGGTTCTGCCTTAGCATCCCAACGGCGGGAGTTACAGGCATGTGCTACTTTTACCAGCCTGAGACTCAACGTCTTACGCCTTTACTACCTTTTGAAAATAATTTTCTCAGCCTGGTGGCACTTGGGAGGTAGAGGCAGGTGAACTCTGTGAGTTCAAGGCCAGACTGGTCTACAGAGTGAGTTCCAGGACAGTCACCCCTACCTAGCTGAAACCCTGCCTATAAACAAACAAACAAATAAATAAATATTCTGTTTTGTGGGCAAAAAATATGGCTAATTGCACCTAACACCAACCAAGCCTAATTAATGACTCAAGTTCGAGTTCCATCCTCTAATGTAGTGATGTTCATTAAATCGTGCTTTGTACTCCACACGAATACCCCACCATAAAAATAAATAAATGTAATTTTTAGGGCTATTTATTTATTGGTGCTGGGGTGATTAAACTGCCCTGGTTTCTTATATAGCTCATGTTAAATTGGGTGTGCTCAGGAACATTTTAGTAATCCCAAAATCCCGGAGAAGAATCAGGAGTTCAAAGTCATCCTTACCTACACAGCAAGTGTGTGGCCACCCTGGGCTACATGAGAGACACTTGCAAAAATAAACAAATAACTTTAACGGCGTTATTTTTCTTTATACTGCCCCCCTCCTGGATTGGAAAGATAGTTTAGCAGTTAGGAGTACTCTCTCAGAGAACCAGTTTGATTGTTGGCTCCCAACATCCTTATCAGGTGGGTTTTTTTTGTTTGTTTGGTTGGTTGGTTTTTGGTTTTTTGAGATAGGGTTTTTCTGTGTAGCCCTGGCTGTCCTGGAACTCACTCTGAAGATCAGGCTGGCCTCGAACTCAGAAATCCACCTGCTGGGATTAAAAGCATGTGGCTATAAATAAATAAATCTTTTTTTTTTTTTTTTTGGTTTTTCGAGACAGGGTTTCTCTGTATAGCCCTGGCTGTCCTGGAACTCACTTTGTAGACCAGACTGGCCTCGAACTCAGAAATCCGCCTGCCTCTGCCTCCGGAGTGCTGGGATTAAAGGCGTGCGCCACCACGCCCGGCTATCAGGTGGGTTTTTAACTGCCTTTATTTAACTCCAGCTACTGGGAATCTAACACCTACCTGTCCTCTGTAGGACATGTGCACAGACACTTTGATAAGAATAAAATTTAAAAATTACTTTCTCTCCAAAGTCATTCGTTTTGTGTTTCAAGACGGGGTTTCTCTGTGTATTCCTGGCTGTCCTGGAACTCACTTTCTGAGACTAGGTCCTCGAACCCAGGGAGATCAGCCTGCCTCTGCCTCCCAAGTGCTGGGATTGGCACAGGCCAGCAGAGGCAGGGGCAAGGTGGATCTCTGTGAGTTCCAGGCTATCATGGTCTACAGAGAAAGTTAAAAAACAAACAAACAAAAAATTGTGTGTACGTGTGATGGCGAGGATACACTCCAAAGCAACTTAAAGTAGAAGAAAATTCAACAAAACAAGCACAGGCGGCCACCATAATGGAGGAGAGAGAAAAGGTAAACCTGAGGTTTTTTCTGGCTCCGAGAACTGCGCTTGCCTCGCTAGAGGGCGTAAGCACGGCAGAAGTGCGCAGGCGTGGCTCCGCCCCGCGCGCACTATTTAATCCCAGAATGCCTCTGTGTCGCACCAGACTTGCCGCACCGTTCGGAAGCTGAGGGGGCCGGTACGGCGGCGTCAAGATGGCGGCGGCTGTGGCGGCGGCGGCTGCCGCTGCGGCCGCGGCTGCATCTTTTCAAGTGCTGGAGATGGAGAGCATGGAGACTGCCGTCGCCGGTTCCGCGAGCCTGGCCGCCGAGGTCCGAGGCAGTGGCACGGTAGACTTCGTGACCGGGGCCGGCATCTCTACCCTCGTCGACACGGGCGGGGGCGATCCGGGCCCAGAGGCCGAGGACTTCGAGTGCAGCACTCACTGCTCCGAGTTGTCCTGGCGGCAGAACGAGCAGCGGCGTCAAGGCCTTTTCTGCGACATCACCCTGTGCTTCGGCGGGGCCGGAGGTCGCGAGTTCCGTGCCCACCGCTCGGTGCTGGCCGCTGCCACCGAGTACTTCACGCCCTTACTCTCGGGTCAGTTTTCGGAATCGCGCTCGGGCCGGGTGGAGATGCGCAAGTGGAGCTCAGAGCCCGGACCCGAACCTGACACGGTGGAAGCCGTTATCGAGTACATGTACACCGGCCGCATCCGAGTGAGCACCGGCAGCGTGCACGAGGTGCTGGAGCTGGCCGACAGGTGAGACGACGGTGGGCGAGCGAGGGCTGGGGGAGGAGGGCCCGTGTCTGTGGTGCCAGCTCCCTCATTATGCCCGCGGCGGGACAGACACCGCGCCTGGCACTGAGGATGCCCCCTGAGAGTCTAGCTTGTGCGCATTGCACCCCTGTGCTCAGATTTCAGGTGGTAGGGACAAAGGCGATGAAAAGCGGTGGGTCGTGTTCGACTCCTGTGATGATGACATTTTAAAAACGGTGAAGGGCTAGCTACGGATCGGAGGAAATGTCATTTAAACCAACCTCGCAGTGGCAAGAGAAATTGGCCGTACAAAAGGGAATGGGTGCACATTACAGGCTTCCCAAAGGCCTCAGTCAGGGTCCAGGCTGGCTTAGAGAAGAAAGGACGTTAAAAGAAAATCCAGCGATTCCGGATATGCTGGGTTTAAAGACCAGAGGGTGTGTGTGAGGAATGTTTGGATTTTATTGAGTGTGATGGATGGGAAGCTGGGTAGAGAGACTATCTGATTTTAATATTTAAATACGAAATATTTAAATATTTCAAAAGTGAAAAGTGGATTGTGGAAAATGGATTGTAGGGATCCAGAAAGGACGCCAGAGGTTGGTTTGGAGGCAGGTGGAGATGCTAGTACTGTTACAAATCCTTTAACACATACCTCTCCAATGCTAGACACTGACCTCGTTAAAGTGCTGGGGGAGGGGGTAGCAGTGATCAAAACACATGACAATCCTTTTTCTTATCAAACTCTCTGATGTTTGAATATATAACATGTTGAATAATTATTTCAGCTGTGATGCAGAATGAGGTGTGGGACTGTGCGTCATAGGCCCTAACCTAATGGAGAGGAGTTTTTGTTTGTTTTATATTTCTTTGTTTTGAGACAGGTTCGCACTATGTAATTCTGGCTGCCCTGGAACTCACTCTATAGACCAGGCTGAGAGGAACTATTTTTAAATTGGGCCCATAATGTTCAGAAATCATAGCAAAAGCATATAGGTGGCAAGGTAGTGTGCTTCAGGTAGAGGGAGAAAACTGTGGGTTATATAGCTGCATGAAGGAGGCAGGATGAGAGGAGCAAAAGCATCCAAGTGGTGGGGAGGATGGATGGGTCCCTTGGAACAGTGATGCTCACCCTGCCTAACGAACGCTGCAACCCTTCAATACGGCTCCTCATGTTGTGGTGACCCTAACCATAACATTATTTCCTTCCTAGTTCATAACTAATTTTGCTCCTGTGAATATCTGATATTTAGGCTATCTGATATTTGACCCCTGTGAAGGGGTTGCTTGATCCCCAAAAGGGGTCACAACCCACATGTTAAGAACCTTTGCCTTAAGGCCTTATGGGCCTGTGAAAGAAGCTGACCTTTTTAAAATTAGGCATTGAGAATGATTCTGTTTTACTTAATAAATTCCGTGTCAAAATACGGCAGGACAGGGTGCGGCAGGAGCTGTAGCAGAGACTAGGTCATTGTAATAGTGGTGGAGGCTTGAATTGAAGAAGGGAGGTGATGAGAACGGTGTCATCTGTGTGTATGCTTTGGGATTTATGTATAAGGGTGTTTTACTTGTGTGTATATATGTACAGTATCAGTGCTTGGTGCCTAAGGAGGGCAGAAAGAGGACATGTGGATGCTGGAAATTAAGCCTGGATCCTCTAGAAGAACAGCCAGTGCTTTTAACTGCTGATCCATCTCTGCAGACCATCTGTGTTTTGAAATAAAGGAGATGAGGGGGCTGGAGAGATGGCTTAGTGGTTAAGAGCACAGACTGCTCTTCCAGAGGTCCTGAGTTCAATTCCCAGCAACCACATGGTGGCTCACAACCATCTGTAATAGGTTCTGCTGCCCTCTTCTGGTGTGTCTGAAGAGAGCAATGGTGTACTCATATGCATAAAGTAAATAAATAAATCTTAAAAAAAAAAAAAAGAAAGAAAGGAGATGAATTACTGGTAGACTTGACACAGGAGTGAGGAAAAAAAATTTTTTTTTCGGAGACAGGGTTTCTTTGTGTAGCGTTGGCTGTCCTAGAACTAGCTCTGTAGACCAGACTTCAACTCAGATCCACTTGCCTCTTCGCCCCAAGTGCTGGGATTAAAGGCCTGTGCCTCTACTGATTAGCCAGCCAGAAGAATTTTTTAACCCAAGCAATTGAAAGACCCAGTGAAAGACCTTGTCTGGAAAAATAAGGTGGGGGGCTGGACTGACAGCCCAGTGGTTAAGAGCACTTGTTTCTCTTACAGAAGACCAAGGTTGGCCGGGCGTGGTGGCGCACGCCTTTAATCCCAGCACTCGGGAGGCAGAGGCAGGCGGATTTCTGAGTTCAAGGCCAGCCTGGTCTACAGAGTGAGTTCCAGGACAGCCAGGACTATACAGAGAAACCCTGTCTCGAAAAACCAAAAAAAAAAAAAAAAAAAAGAAGAAGACCAAGGTTGGTTAGGTTCTCAGCCCCAACCTGTAGCTCACAGTTATCTGTACTTACTATTTCAGTGGATCTGATGTCTTCCGACCATCAAGGGCATCAGACATACATGGTACATAAATATACACTCATACACATAAAATCTCTAAAAAAAAATTTAGATACAAAAGGGTGGAGATTAATCAAGGAAAGACATCTGATGTCAAAGCCTTGTGCCTACATTCATACTCAAACATACAAAAGATGTGGAAAAGATCAGATATGACAGGAAGGTCAGTGAGCATGGTCCAGATAACTGAGTAAGCTTCAGATTGAAGGACATTGCTTCTCCAGTTAAGCAGTGAAAGAAAACACAAGGAGAAACAATGTTAACAAAAAAGGATATTTCCAGGAGCTGGAGAGATGGTTCAGCCATTAAGAGTGGCTGCTCTTCCAGAGGGCTTATGTTCAGTTCCCAGAACTCACATGGCAGTTCACAACCATCTATTACTTTACTTTGGGGGTCCAACTCCCCCTTCTGATGTTGGCAGTAGGCACACATGTGGAGCACATACATAAATGCAGGCAAAACACTAAAACATAGTTTTAGAATAGGGATATTTCCAAACACTGAGATTATACTGGAAAAAGAGCCAAGGACAGTGACACATTACTGTAACCCCAACTCTTGGGAGGCTTAGCCAGGAGGAACAGGAGTTCTAGACCTGCATGGGTTACATAGAGAAATCCTGTCTAGCATATAATTTATAATTAAAGCCATAGAATAGATTAAGTTACTTAAGAGTACACATTAAACATGAATAAAGGAAAGAAGGCAGGTAGGAGAGTCTGTACGGCATTAAAGAATCCAGCAGAGTGAATTGAGCTGATACCATGGAGGCCTAAAAAGGGGGTGGAGTCTTCTGTCAAATGATCAATCATTAAAGGTTGGTGATGACATCATTGAGTTAAGTGTTTCCATTAAAAAGGATTGGGTTTGAGGTAGAGTGCCTACTTAGTTAACTCTAAAATAGGAGAGGTAGACCATGTTTTTGTGCCGAAGAAAGTGATTGTGGAAGAGGAGAAACTGATACTATAAGAGCAGAGGAATGGTCACAGGAGGTTTTTAAATCAAGGTAGGTCAGACTACATATTACAGTAAGAAATTGAATGAGCCGGGCGTGGTGGCGCATGCCTTTAATCCCAGCACTCGGGAGGCAGAGGCAGGCGGATTTCTGAGTTCGAGGCCAGCCTGGTCTACAAAGTGAGTTTCAGGACAGCCAGGACTATACAGAGAAACCCTGTCTCGAAAAAAAACAAAAAAAAAAAAAAAAAAAAAGAGATTGAATGATGCACACCTGTGTCCAGCACTTGGCAGGGGATCTAGGTCAGCCTGGACTAAAAAGTCCAGAGACCCTTTCTCATGAATGCTAAGGATTGAATCTGGGATGTGGTGGCTCTTGCCTTTAATCCCACCATTTATGAGACAGCAGCAGGAGTCTTAAGTTCCAGGCCAGCCAAGACTACATAGAGTCTTGGCTGTCTCAAAACCATGAGTGGAATGGGAAAGAAAATTAGTGTATTTTCTTACTTTACTATAGACAAATTGGTTGGTGGAAAGGTAAAACCCCTACCCACAGGATTGCTTCTTTTCTCAGAGTACAAGACTGGATCCTCAGGATTGGATGGAATGGGTATAAGACTGGGAGAATGAAACTGAAAAGAAGAGCTATTGTCAAGTTGTGTTTGTCTGTGATTTTTTTTTTTCTTTTTTCAGAGTTAGTCCTTTTTGAGGAGTAAGGAAAGGAGAGACTACTTCAGGCAGTTTACTTAAAGCTAACTGCGCTGGGCAGTGGTGGTGCACGCATTTAATCCCAGCACTTGGGAGGCAGAGGCAGGCAGATTTCTGAGTTCGAGGCCAGCCTGGGCTACACAGAGAAACCCTGTCTCAGGGGAAAACAAAAAAACAATTAAAAACCTAACTTTGCTGACGTAGTAGAACATGCTTTTAATCTTTACTCGAGGGAAGGAGAGACAGGCTGAGTTCAAGGCCAGCTAGGGCTACATAGAGTGAGCCTGTCTCAAAAATATAATATTATATATATATCAATCAAAATTTTCTCCATCTTTCACAGGCACCATTCCCACACTCCTACCCCGGCTTCCCTTCTCCCTCTCGCTTTGGGCCCTACAGGCACCATTCTAAGTGCCCTGTAATGATTGAACTTAATTTAGTGATCTCTGAGGCAGGATCATTTATCTCTGTCTACATATACATCTCTGATCTAGGTCTACATGGCACTTGGATTAGAAATAATAGGGTAAGCAGAGTCTCTTGGCTCAGTATTATAATCCCAGCTACTTGAGAGACTGAGGCAGAAGGATCACAGGTTAGAGGCCAACCTGGGCAACTTATTGGATCCTGCCATAAAAAGAGAAGGTGGAAGAGAGGGGTTGTATAGTAGAGCACCATGTGTGAGGCCTGAGTTGAATCCTGTCTTAGGGTTTCTATTGTTATGAAGAGACACCATGACCAAGGCAAACATTTAATTGGGACTGGCTTACAGGTTCTGGCTTACAGGTTCACAGGTTCAGTCCATTATCATCATAGCAGGAATCATTGCAGCATGCAGGCAGACATAGTACTTGAAAAGGAGCTGAGAGTTCTGCATTGTTATTTGAAGGCAAACAGAAGTCTGGCATCTACAAACAGCCAGGAGGAGGCCTCTTCGACCCTAGTCGAAATCTGAGCATAGGACCTCAGAGCCCACCTCCATAGTGACACTCTTCCTCCAACAAGGCCATACCTCATAACAGTGCTGCTTTCTAGTGGCCAACCATATTCAAACAACAAATCTCCATTATCATAATAAATACATATAAATATTATATGCCCAGCACAGTGCTTCTCATACAACAATGCCAATGCCTAGTGTGTGAGAGCTATTGTTTTTATAGAGTAATGTTTCCCAAAACCTGTCTTAAGGAAATATGTTTCAGAATTCTCTGCTAAACATAGGCTGTAGAGGCAGCCTGGGAATCAGGTGGCCCTGGCACCCAGACTGTCTGGGTACTATAGACTCTAGAGCCTAGAACCTTCACTTACCACTCTCTTTGTCTTTGTTTTTATCTCTAAGGTTGCAATGTTTCTTAAAGAGTGTTAAGAGAGGTTATCTTAATTTATCTGTATTTATAGTTAAGTAGTTATTAAGCACAGTAACCATAATAAACCATTATTGAATGGAAATGGGCCTGTCATCATGATGAATGATGGAAATGATGTCATCATGATGACATTCTTAGATTGTTTAAGGTTCTTCTCAATTAAAAGGTCTTTCTCTTTTATAACCATGGTCTCAGATTGACCACCCTTGGGCCAAGTACTACCAAATTTATGATTTGGATAAACATCCTGTTATGTTTTATTTTAACTTAAATAAATTTAGGTGGGTGGGCAATGTTCTATTAGTAACATATCAAACCTCTTAACCCCAGGGAGTGGCACTATTAGGAAGTGTGGCCTTGTTGGAGGAAGTGTCTCACTGTGAGGGTTCACTTTGAGACCCTCCTCCTAGCTGTCTGGGAGCTAGTCTTCTCCTGGCTACCTTCCGAATAAGATATAGAACTCCCAGCTCCTTTTCCAGCACAATGTCTGCCTGCATCTGCCATTGATAATGAATTGAACCTCTGAACCTGTAAGCCAAGCCCCAATTATATGTTGTCTTTTATAAGAGTTGCCTTGGTCATGGTGTCTCTTCATAGCAATAAAACCCTAAGACACCTGCATACGCATTTTGTTGTGTGTCTATTTTGTTTCTTGGCTTCAGATATTTGAGTTTATCTTGTCTTATTTTAATGATAGCCAGCCTTGGGCAAAACCCCTGAAAAGATCCTATTTCCTGTGGTTGCCTAAAAAGGTGGAAGAAGAGACAAGAACTTCTGTCACAGCCTAGGCTTCTGTTCTTTCTGTTATCTGACCAAGCAGAGTCTCTAGGAAGTTAGTTCCTGCCTGCCTCTAGTTTAGACTGTATGGTCATACTAGATAAAGCTTCTTCACCAAGACCCTTCTCAAGAAAAACACAAAACTGGGAGTGGTAGTGCTTGCCTGACCTGTCTCAAAAAAAAAAAAAAAAAGCAAATAAATAAAAGGTTCCAATGGCTGCAAAGGGATTAGAAAGGATGTCAGAAATGCATTTGGATTGGCGTTTGTCCTTGTTGTATGTGTCTGTATATCTGTGAGAGTATATTCATCTGAGTGCAGATGTCCCAAGAATGTCAGAAGAGGTTGTTTGACTCTTCCCACCTGAAGTTAGGCAATTGTGAGAAACTCAATATGGGTGCTAGGAATCAAACTCAAGTCCTCAAATGCCATTTTCTGGCTTCCAAGGGTACCAGCCATGTATGTGGTACACAGACATAGTTGCAGACAAAATACCCATATATAGACAGTAGAATCCAGGCATAGTGGCACATGGTTTTTTTTTTGTTTTGTTTTGTTTTTTGTTTGTTTGTTTTTGTTTTTGTTTTTTCGAGACAGGGTTTCTCTGTGTAGCCCTGGCTGTCCTGGAACTCACTTTGTAGACCAGGCTGGCCTCGAACTCAGAAATCCGCCTGCCTCTGCCTCCCGAGTGCTGGGATTAAAGGCGTGCGCCACCACGCCCGGCTTGTGGCACATGTTTTTAATTCCAGCACTCAGGAGGCAGAGAAACAAAGATGGATCTGTGTTCCAGGACAGCCAGAGTTAGTGAGACCCTGTCTTAAAAACATAAAAAAGATCATTAGAACTACCACTAAGCTATCCTTCCAGCTCCCTTTTCTCATTTTCTAAAATTTTGAAACAGGGTCTCACTAAGTTTCCCAGGTAGGCCCTTACCCTGTGATTCTGCTGTCTCAGTCTCCTGAGTATTAGCATTTAGAGGCTTATGCCTGTAAATCTATTACTGTGTGTCTATGATATATAGGTACCACAGTGCACATCTGAAGGTAAGAGGAGAATTTTGTGACATGAGTTTCTCTTCCACTTCAACATGGATCCTAGGAATGTAAAATCTCTAGGCTTTTTCTGGCAAGTGCCTTTACCCACTGAGCCATCTGCATAGAGAGACCTATTTCAAACCCTCCCTCCTAAAAAATACTTTCCAGCATACTGTTTGCTAATTTGCAGGGGGAGGGTAGTCTTTTTCCAGGCTTGTGTTTATAAGATTAATCCTACCACTTTAATTTGTATAATTCAGGTACACATACAACTATATAACATATATATTCCAAAATCAATCTTTTCTCTTTTTTCTTGATTCTAGATTCTTACTAATTCGTTTAAAAGAATTCTGTGGAGAATTTCTCAAGAAAAAACTTCATCTCTCAAATTGTGTGGCCATTCATAGCTTAGCCCACATGTATACCCTGAGCCAGCTTGCTCTGAAAGCTGCAGATATGATACGGAGAAATTTCTATAAAGTCATTCAGGATGAGGAATTTTACACATTACCTTTCCATCTCATTCGGGACTGGCTTTCGGACTTGGAAATTACTGTGGATTCTGAAGAGGTTCTTTTTGAAACAGTTTTGAAGTGGGTTCAGAGAAATGCAGAAGAGAGAGAGAGATACTTTGAAGAGCTTTTTAAATTGCTCAGATTGTCCCAGATGAAACCCACCTACCTTACACGGCATGTCAAACCAGAGCGGCTAGTGGCCAATAATGAAGTTTGTGTCAAGCTGGTGGCAGAAGCAGTGGAGAGGCATGCGCTCAGAGCAGAGAATATACAGTCTGGCACATTGCAGCAGCCCACTTCACAAGTCTCACTGTTACCTCGCTATGGACAAAACATGGACGTAATCATGGTTATCGGAGGTGTGTCGGAAGGAGGAGACTATTTAAGTGAATGTGTGGGATATTTTGTTGATGAGGATAGATGGGTCAATCTGCCCCACATTCATAACCACCTTGATGGACATGCTGTCGCAATTACAGAATCTTACGTGTATGTTGCTGGCTCCATGGAACCAGGGTTTGCTAAAACTGTGGAAAGATACAACCCAAACCTGAATACATGGGAACATGTTTGTAGTCTGATGACCAGAAAGCACTCTTTTGGGCTAACAGAAGTCAAAGGGAAGCTGTATAGCATTGGAGGACATGGCAATTTTAGCCCTGGCTTTAAAGACGTGACTGTTTACAATCCTGAGCTTGATAAATGGCACAACTTAGAGTCGGCACCAAAGATTCTGCGAGATGTCAAAGCATTAGCCATTGAGGACCGGTTTGTGTACATTGCTGCCCGCACGCCTGTGGACCGGGACACTGAGGATGGACTGAAGGCTGTAATTACTTGCTATGATACAGAGACTCGACAGTGGCAAGATGTGGAATCTTTACCGCTTATTGACAATTACTGTTTTTTCCAGATGTCTGTGGTCAATTCAAACTTTTATCAGACAGCATCATGCTGTCCCAAGAGTTACTCCTTAGAAAATGAAGAAGCAGTAAGAAAAATTGCCAGTCAGGTGTCTGATGAGATCCTTGAAAGCTTGCCTCCAGAAGTCCTAAGCATCGAAGGAGCAGCCATTTGCTATTACAGAGATGATGTCTTCATTATTGGAGGCTGGAAAAACAGTGATGATATTGACAAACAGTATCGGAAAGAGGCCTACCGATACTGTGCCGAGAGAAAGAGGTGGATGCTCCTTCCTCCAATGCCTCAGCCCCGCTGCAGGGCCACTGCTTGCCATGTCAGGATCCCCTACCGGTACTTGCATGGCACACAGAGATACCCCATGCCTCAAAACTTAATGTGGCAGAAGGACCGCATCCGACAGATGCAAGAGATACATCGGCACGCTCTGAACATGCGGAGAGTGCCAAGTTCCCAGATTGAATGCTGAGCTCGCTAGCGTTTGCAGCTGAAAACTGTTCTCCCTGTTCTGTGAGGCTGGAGATGCCTGGACTGTTACTTGGAAAAGTATGTCAATGACTTATTTTCTACTTGGACTTATATACAAGAAGTATAGTTAAGAAACATATAGAAACTCAGTTCAATGTGGTAATTTTTGTTAGGTTGCAGTCCTGACTTTGGTTTGTGTTTGTGTGCTGGCAAATAAGATCTTATTAAAGAGAAGTGGGGGAAAGCAGGTCTAGTTACTTGGCCTTTTTTCTGCCAACCACTAACTCCTTTGTCTTAGGGACTTACATGGGGCTCTAAGCACCAGTGTTATTTGCACATTTACTTTGATGCTCCTTTAAGTTTTTTATGGATTGTTTGTTTTCAGTGATACCAATGTATGCGTTAAGCTCTCATCTGTAGGAGAGCCGTGTGCAATAGTGAAACTGGATCTGAAGGTAAAGCACAATGTTTCAGCAAGGATGATCTCAGAGTGGAGCGCTGATGCTTTGCTGTATCTGCAAATGCTCGTTCTTTTCATTGGGAAGGGTGACAATGAGAAGTTTGTGAATGGCACATCCTCTGGTTTGTTTGGTTTCTTCCATAGCTATTTATAGACTTGAAGCCATCATTCTGAGATGATAGTTGGGAACGTATTAATGTTTACCTGGTTGTCTAGTTGTCTAAAGAGGGAGTTACACAGGTGAAGAGAAATGCTCAGTGTAGCTGAGAAAGCAAATGAACAAACATTTGAAACACTTTGAATGGTTGTGTTGATGAGGATGCAGTGTGCCGTGACAATCAACACAGGATGCCTTCAGTTCGTTTTTTGCTCCGCTGAATATTATATAGACTTTTCATCAGTTCTTTCTACAAGTAAAGCTTTCAAATGGCAAGGACGTAACCATTTAGAAAATACCGCTAAGAGAAGCCATGTTATTTCTGGCCCCTGATTATTATATTTTACCTAGATGCCCTAGACTTCTACTGGAACTTAGAGCCTAGAATATCAAATCTGAGTACATAGTTTTGGCTTTTAAAATTTTAAGGCTTTGACATACCACATTTAACAGGAAACTATCAAAAGGTTACATAATCAATTCACTGTCATCTTGCAGAAAAGGTTTTTAGTTTGTAAATATTTTTATTGCATTCCCTAAAGTCTTTTTTTTTTTTTTTTTTTTTTTTTGAGACATGGTCTCACTATGTAGCCTTGGTTGGCCTGGAACTCACTAGGTAGATCAGGCTTTGGCCATATATATATCTGAGGGACAAGCTTCCAAGGACCAAAGAAGCAGTTTCAGCAGCAGCTGCTTCTACTCCCTCCAGTTCTCTGCTTTTGTTGAGCTGTGACAATGATGTTGGACATTCACTTCCTCTAATTCTTTATATTTATTATTGTTTTCTGGAGCTGCTATTTTATAGTTTATGTTCATGTCCTTTAATTTTTCAGTTGCATTAGGTATATATATTAGGTATAAGAGAGTCCCATTCTCTCTTAGTATCTGTGCATTCTTTGTTGCATATGGCATTGGAGGATTAACCATTTTCTTTTGAGCCTTGTATAGGTTGTCATATTGCTTTTGCACTGTTTTTGATAATAAATTCCTACTCAGTACATTAGATTTTTTTTGTTCATATGTAGATACTTGGAATATATACAATTTCCCATTTTTCTAATCTGGGTCTAATTTGTACTTAGTCTCTGAACTCCCTTGTGCAGGGCTTTAGAATTGGCACTCTCACACTTAAGCTTTTGTGGGTAATCTTGATCTTGTTCTGTGACTATTTCAAATTTTGATATCATTTAATTCTAGATACAGTATTGATAAATATTGATATAGTATTGATATATTGATAGATGTAGAAATATTTTTCTCCTGTTTTTGTTTTAATGCAAATCTCGAATTAGAGAGACCTTCCCTCTCACTTTGTATGATCTAACCTGTATTCTTGCTGATTTTATCTTTGATGTTTTTGGTTTTTGAGTCAAAAAGTCTGTTATCTTGGCTGACCTGGAACTCTCTTTGTAGACCAGACTGGCCTGGAATTCACATAGATCCACCTGCCTCTGCCTGGGATTAAAGGCATGTCCTGCCATGCTGGGCTTGATGGCTCTTTAGTACACTAATTTCCATTTTCTACTTCTTCAGTTTGTTTTGTAAGTAGTAGTTCATGGTGTTTAGTTTGTCTTTCATGTAAATTGACTGTATCTGGGACCTTTAGAAAAGAGACATTAACACCTCCTCCTCGGTTACTGCCTCAGATGACTCTGTCATTGGGGTCTTCCTGGCACTTCTTTCTTTTCTGATTAGTCATTCCTTCCAACTTACCTGTAGATATTTTCACTCCCATCGCATCTTTCTAAACACTGTTAATGCTGAATTGGCTCTGAGATTGTGTGAATATTCTTCGTATTCAGAAAGGATTTCCACATTGATATTTGATATAACCTTGATGTGATCTATTGTAATCAGTCCAAAACCATCTTGCATAATTTGATTCATAAGAGCATTCATGAAGGCTCTTCTCTCCTTATGTCAATAGCTTGTACATAAGCATAAGTGCAGCTATAATTTTCACTGACAGCCAGTGTAATGCAGTCTTTGTTTCTTTAGTATTCACTTCATGTTCAAAGGTTTTGTAGATTGGAGAACATAGTTGCTCTGAGCATCCATGATGTTTGGGTCAGCACTGTAACAGTGGCATAGAGGCACACTCCCTTTTTGACACTGTAGAGTCTTCATCAGATCTGTGCAGCCACTATTCAAGGATAATCATATACACAAGCAATATATAGAGCAGATAGGAGTACGATAATCCCCAAGAAGCTGCATCACTGAAAAGTCCCATCATGTCCTGGACTTTGACCTCATGGAAGTCACATTAAGGAATACCCATTTTTCTGACTTTATATACACTCCTGAGCTTTATGCAAGTTAGCATTCAAGCTAAATCTTTCAACACTCAGTGTAGAGAGAAGACTTCTGTTTTAGGTACTGGAAAGATGGATCAGCAATTAAAGGAACACTTGCTGCAATGGGTTCCCAGGGCCCACTTCATTAACGCAGCTCACAAGCCTAACACCGCCTTCAGGGGATCGAGTATCTTTGGTACCTGCACTCACACGGGCATACCCACATTCAGACATACACATGTATACATAATTAAAAGTAAGCTTTTCATTTCAAAAAGGCTCTTGTTGAAGTTGGGTATGGCAGTATTTACCTGTAATCTCAGCATTTGGGAAGATCAGGAGTTCTGAGCCAGACTAGTTAGCATACATAGCATACATGTCAACAACAAAAGTGTAACTAATAATAAGAATAAAAACACATAAGTCAAAAATTAACTCCTGATAGCACTGTAAATCCAATATTTTTTTTCTATATGAATGTCTTTACCTTCTCACACATTCTGGACTATTCTGAAAAAGTTTTAGTACTATCATCTGTGCCTCCCTTATCCCATTAGAGTTAACTTATTATATGATAGGATATCAGAAACTTAGGCTGTTTACTATAACACTAAATGCTCTTGGACTCCATACTGATAACTTATTTCCCTGGAGTTAATGCTAGTGTTCTTGCCTAGGATAAAGGTTTTTAATAACTGTGTTGGAAATCTGCTTTAAAACCATTTTAACTGAGATGGCTGGAGCGAGTATGGGAAGCTGCAAGTCCCTTTCCACAGAAAGGTTCTATTCTCCCCTTTCCCTAACTCTTTTGAAATGTTCATCCTTGGATTGCTTTTGGTTGGTCGGTTGGTCTGCAGTGCTAGGAACTGAGCGCAGGGCCTTGTACATGCTAGGGAAACACTCTACCAACTGAGCTGCTCCCCCAGCCCTCTCTGTAGCTCCCTTCATTACAAGACTCCGAATCCTAAGAGGCACTCCTTAGTTGTAAACGGTCTGTGCAACTAACAGTCTTTGAAGCTCTGTGAAGGAAGCTTGCCTTTCTCTCGGCCCACAAGTCATTTAGGAGCTCATCAGGATGCCAGCTTTCTCCGGGAGAAGATTCGTGTATTTTGATTTTGGCTTTTTGGTCCCAGAGTTGTATTTTGGGACAGTCACCATTAAGTTGTTATTAGAGCCATCTTTCTGTTGTCTTTTCATTTCATGGCAGACAATAGGACTCCTAACTTGATTGAAACCACTGTCTTTTTGACTCAGCAGGCAGCCTAGGCCTTGGCTGAATGAAGGGGTAAGTCCTTCCTTGCATGATGGTGTGCAGGTTTCCTGACTACCAACTTTCTAATTTTCATAAGTGAATTGACGTGTGTGGCTTCACCACCATAACTTGCCTCCTAAATACCTTTAACTTGTTAGGAAGGAAAGAACCTAGACTTGCTTAAATCTGTTCAAAGCTGACGTTCGGAAATTTTAAACGGACATAACAGCATTTGTAATAATAATCGTGCAGGTCTAATGTGGCTCTTTGGAAAAGAAATTTCTTTTATGAAAACAGTTTTTAAAAAGTCAGCTTTTTAAAAGCTTATTCAAGTGAACCTTTGTTGTGTTTCTTTCGTTTTCTTAGTTGGAAAAAGAGGTGTCGATTACACCAAAAAGTAAGGGTGGTCCATTATTGTGAGTAAGGCTAACTTTCCACATTATAATGGGACCCTTACTATCTTCTTTCAAACTGAGAATGTCAGTCATGAACTTTTAAGTGGTCATCACTTGCAGCTGTTTGCATGATTAGTCTTGTGTATCCTGATAGCTTTGCTTTTCTGTGCCAGTTCAAAATAACATTTTTGCTAAGAACATTTAAAATTAACTGATATCAGTTTTGTTTTGATTTACCTGGCTGTGTGTAGTATTTCCAGGACCAAAAATTTCTTAAACTGCTGAACAAAAAAAAAAAAAAAAAGACTCTCAGTCTAAAAAGCCAGAGAGACCATTTTTGTGCTTTAATCCTGTCATAAGTAGTAGGCAGGTTCTTGTGCACACTTTCCCCTCTCTGACTGCAGCATGTGTGTGTTTGAAATATTTTCTTCTCTGCTTCACGATTCTAGTGTCAACACTATAAGTAGACTGGAGCTGTGTTACATATTTTAGCTACACAGGACCTTGAACTAAACTTTTGTGCAAAGGCCATATTAGTCACGTTTCGTGTCTTTGAACATGTATGGTGTTGTGAAACAAATATTCTTCTACACTAGAAAAATCCGGTGCTTCAACCTTAGAATATTTGAGCAGCAATTCAGTCTGTTCTCAGCCATCAAACATTTTGGCACAGCTCATCATCTGTTACTTTCTTGAGAAAAATCGATTTTGTTGTTTTACTTACAGCATATGTTCTGGTGATTGAAAACCAAACAGTTATGGCGGGTTGTAATACAACAATAGTACGTTTACAAAGTGGTCTTTTGCTGCAAGGACTTCACTTAGCCAAATTACTGCTCACTGCAACCCTCACAGAGCTTCCCGCTTGCTAGGAGGGCGGGACCTTGAAGCACCTGTTAATCTTCCCCTCCTGCTTCCTGCACTTGTGAAATTCAATGCTTGCTAGGTGTTTGAAGATTTTACCATCCGTGGGCTGGGGCTTGTTGTGTTACTTGTAAAATAAGTATTAGTTTATAAACAGTTTTTTTGGGCTAGTGGTACCCAGGCCCCTTTGCAAGATTTAATCTTGATTATCTCCTTTTATGTTAGAGGAGATGTAGTATTTAGAACACTCTAAGATATGTTTTATGTTCCTGAAGCTATCTTGCTCATGTTTAAGTTACTAATTGTTTAAATGTAAGTTTTCAATAAACGTATTTCTTTAGAGCTGCTTTGTACTGTGTGGTTCTTTTCATTATCCACTGTTGAATGTAATCACCTTCCTTACTCCCTCATTCATCCAACCCTTGCTTCCCTTAAGTTGAACATTTTCCAGTACTCTTACAAGTTTAAACACTGCATTTATTTAAAAAAAGAATTAATTCTTATTGCTTAGACTTTTTATTAGCTAAATGAAGAGGCTCATACAGGTAGGGTACTTGTCGAAGCGGAATACTTTACTTCATCTCGCAGTGCTAATCCCGTGAAGTTGTCCCGTCTAGCTGCATACTCCCCAACATTGGCTAGCCCTGGTACCACGCAGCAGCTCAGAGCACTGCGGTATATGCTCATGTCATGAGCGTCATACCACTCATCGGTCTTTTCATCATAGCACTCAACATTAAAGGTGGTGGTAAAGCCATTAAAGCCACCCACCACAAACAAGAGGTCGTCCACTACCTCGATCCCAAAATTGCTACGAGGGTTAAACATAGTGGGGATCGTGCGCCAAGTATTAGCCACTGGGCTGTAGGCTTCTGCACTCCTCAGTCGATTGGCTCCATCAAAGCCACCTACCTGTGAAGAGCAAAAGAAACAAGGTTGACTGGTATCCACTGCTTCTGTTCACCGAGGAAGCCCTTGTGGGGAGGGACCAGTGACACTATGCCTCTTTTCAAATGCTTGCCAGTAGTAGGCTATTAGAAGAATCTAAGGGTGCCACTTTATCATTGTACAATAAAAACTCACTGCGTATACATGTTCCCCGTAAGCAATTACACCTATTCCACTCCTCCTGCTCCTCATGGGTGCAATGACTGTCCATTGATTGCTCTCGGTGTTGTACACTTCTGCTGTAAACAGGCATTCGTTTCCATTAAACCCACCACATATGTAGACCTGTGTGGAGAGAATTCAGGATTGCTAAATTATACAGGGGAGTAGACAGAAGACAGGTGCAGGTCAGGGAATACTTTTTTTGGGGGGTGGGAGGTTCAAGACAGGGTTTCTTTGTATAGCCTTGGCTGTCCTGGAACTCACTTTGTAGACCAGGCTGGCCTTGAACTCAGAAATCCACCTGCCTCTGCCTACCAAGTGCTGGGATTAAAGGCGTGTGCCACCACCGCCCGGCCAGAGGATCACTTTTTAAAACATTTTATTTATATGTATGTATGTTTTGCCTTTATGCCTATCTATACAACCATATGCATGCCCTGTCCTCAGAGGCCAGGAGGTATAAGTTTCCTTGTGTCTTAGGGTTTTACTGCTGTGAACAGACACCATGTCCAAGACAATTCATATAAAGGACAACATTTAATTGGAGGTGGTTTACAGGTTGAGAGGTTCAATCCATTATCATCAAGGCAGAAAACAGCAGCTTCCAGGCAAGCATGGTGCTGGAGGAGCTGAGAGTTCATCTTGTTCCAAGGGCAAACAGGAGAAGACTGACTCCCATGGAGTTAGGAGGAGGATCTCCTTGCCCTCCCCCACAGTGACACACTTCCTCCAACAAGGCCACACCTCCTCATATGTCATTCCCTAGGCCAAGCATATTCAAACCACCACATTCCACTCCCTGGCCCCCATAGGCTTGTTCAAACATGAGTCTATGGGGCCATGCCTAAACATAGCATAATCCAAAGTCCCCATAGTCTATAGCAGTCTCAACAATGTCCAAATTCTCATCTGAGATTCATCTAATCACTTAAATGTAATCCCCAAAGCAAGCCAGGAAACCAGCTGGACAAACTCCAAACTCTGCATCGCTGTGACTGATGTCAAAGAGGTCTTCAGATCTTCAACTCCTTTCTCATCTTTTTTTACTATAACAAACATCATTCTCTCGGGCTGGTTCCACTCCCTATTAGCAGCTTTCCTCAGCAGGTATCCCACAGCTCTGGCATCTTTAATATCTTGGGATCTCCAAGTCAACTTCAACTTCACAGCTTCATGTTCCGATGTCTGGGATCCAGACATGATTTTCTAAGCTCCTCTAGCGTTCTAGAACCTGGTTGATTCCATTCCACTGCTGCTGCTGTTCTTGGTGATCATCCCAAGGAACTGGCATCTCCAATATACTGGGGTCTTCTGCTACAACTAGGCTTCACGGATAGCCTCTCATAGACTCTCTTCATGGTGCCAAACCTCAACTTTTTTGCATGACCCCTTCAGTCCTGGGCTGTCTTCCCTGGCCTCTCATAGGGCCAAGCCTCAGCTGTTCTCCACGATACCTTCATACCTTCAAAACCTGCACTTGAGTGACTCTTACACATTACCAAGTGCAGCTGCAGCATGAGGTACAACCTGGGCTATCTCTGAAACACAGCTTCTTTGTGATCTCAGAAAACACTTCCCAGATTTCACCTCCGTGATGCTGGTCTCTTCCTAATCACTGTTAATTTCTTAGCTCCAGCTAAGCATCGTCGATTGTCCCAGTGTTTTGGGTTTTTTTTTCTTTTTTTTGACTCTAAAGCCAGACTCACATGGCCTAAGCTGCCTCGTTCTGCTGCTTGCTGGTGCTGGAACATGGCCCCTCTAATTCTATGACCAGCTTTCTGTTTTCTAACTCCCTTACTTCTGAAGCTTGACTGTCCAGGAACTTGCTCAGTAAATTGATCTTGAACTCAGAGATCTGCATGGCTCTGTCTCCTGAATGTTAAGGTTAAAGGTGTATACCACCATGCCTGCATTTAAGCATTTCTTCACCTAGAACTTTCTCTGTCTCAGGCTAGCCTTGAACTCAAAGATTTGCTTGGCTTTGTCTTCTGGGATTAAAGGTGTGTATCACCATGCCTGGGCTTAAGCTTTTCATGGCCACTGTTCCTCAAGATCCAGATCAAAAGCGTGTGTCCTCCATTTTTTGGATTTTAGCTCATTTCAGATTAAAATCTCAAGTGAAAATAGTAACCAAGTAATAGTAACACCTAGACATGACTATCCCTTGTTCAACTGCAAAAGCATCATCAGTAAGCTTACTTGGGTGGAATCTTGCTATGAGGTTACCACTTCCTTAATCTGTTTTATCTCCTTGAATATAGGATTCAGATTCATTTCACTTCCTGGTGCCCCTTTATTACTTGAATTTTTTTTTAACCTCAAGATGTAAAGTTTATTTAGTTCATTTTAAACATTACTCAAAATCTTAGCAGTTCCATGATTTCTGCCACGTGGGTGCTGACAATTAACCCAGATCCTCTGCAAGAACAACAACTGCTCTTAACCACTGAGCCATCTTTTCAGCTTCCCAATATCTTTGGTGGGTAGTTCGTTTTGAGACAGGATTTCTCACTGTCTTGGAACTTGGCAACTAGGCTAGGTTAGTTGATCATAGGACAGTAGCGATCTGCTTGTCTCTGTCTCCCCAACACTGAAATTACAAGTAAATGCCACCCAGCTATTTTTGCATGGGCATGCATGCAGAGGATCTAATTTGGCAAGGCAAACACTTTACCAGCTAAGCCATCTCCCTGCCTACATGATTATTTTTTTTTATTTTTCCTTGTGAGGCAGGGTCTTGTTTTCCCCAGGTTAGCCTCAAACTCACCAGGTAGCTGAAGATGATGACCTTAAATTTCTGGTTCTCCTGCTCCCCTCCCCACGATGACAGCCGTGTACCCCCACACCTAGTGTTACTTGGTGCTAAAAATTGAACCCAGGGCTTCAATTTGCGAGGCAACTGATCTCTACCAGCTGAGCTACATTTCTAGTGCATGGGTCACTCTTTTTCTGTTGTTTTATTTTGAGGCAGGGCTTGCCTCACTGTGTAGCCCTGACTGACCTGGAACTCACTATAGAAACCAGGCTGGCCTCAAACTCACAGAAATTTGCCTACCTCAGCTGGGATTAAGGTGTGTGCCACCACACCCAGCCATGTATTTTGTTTTGTTTTGTTGTTTGGGTTTTGATTATTTTTTGTTGTTGTTTCAAGACAGGGTTTCTCTGTATAGCCCTGGCTGTTCTGGAACTCACTCTGTAGACCAGGCTGGCCTCAAACTCATAGATCTGCCTGCCTCTGCCTCCCGAGTGCTGGGATTAAAGGCGTGCGCCACCACTGCCCAGCTTTTTTTTTTTTTTTTTTTTTAAGAGTCTCACTTTTTAGCCTATCCTATAAGTCCTAGAGTTCCGGAGACCAAGTTTGTCTTAAGCTCTGCAGAAATCCACCTGCCTCTACCTCCTGAGTTCTGGGATTATCATGTGTGCCACCATGCCTCAAACATTTTTTTTCTAATAAGCAAAAGAGCACAGTCAGCCCTGTGTACCTCAGGTTCCACACATCCACATATTAAAACTAGGATTTCGGACTGGCAAGATAGCTCAGAGGGTAAGAGCATTGACTGCTCTTCCGAAGGTCCTGAGTTCAAATCCCAGCAACCACATGGTGGCTCACAACCATCTGTACAGCTACAGTGTCCTCATATACATAAAATAAAGCTTTAAAAAAAAAAACTAGGATTGCAAATATTGGGGGGAGGGCTAAGCAAGATGGCTCAATGGTCAAGAGCTCTTGCCACTGAACTGACATGGTGGGACAGAAAGTTGTCCTCTGACCTCTACCCCTGGACTGCATCACATGTATTCCCCCACACACAAAGAATTAAAGAATTAAAGAAGAAAAGGATGAGGAGGGCTGGAATGCTCAGTGGGTAAGGGAGCTTGATCTACATAGAGGGAGGAAAAAAGTGCCTACTGCAAGCTGCTCTCTGACCTCCACAGAATGCTTTTACCCACAACACACACTAAATAAAAATGTGGGTGAAAAGGAAAAAAGAAGGCCAGGCAGTGGTGGTGCACACCTTTAATCCCAGCACTTGGGAGGCAGAGACAGGCAGATCTCTGTGAATTTGAGGCCAACCTGATCTAGAGGGTGAGTTCCAGGACAGCCAGAGCTACACAGAAAAACCCTGGTGTGTGTGTGTGTGTGTGTGTGTGTGTGTGTGTGTGTGTGTGTATGTGTGTGTATGTGTGTGTGAAAGAGAGAGAAAGAAAGAGAGAGAGAGAAAGATGAAACTAGAGAGTTGGCCCAGTGGTTAAGAGTACATATGGTTCTTGCAGAAGACCAAAGTTTAGGCCGGGCGTGGTGGTGCACGCCTTTAATCCCAGCACTCGGGAGGCAGAGGCAGGCAGATTTCTGAGTTCAAGGCCAGCCTGGTCTACAAAGTGAGTTCCAGGACAGCCAGGGCTACACAGAGAAACCTGTCTCGAAAAACAAAATAAAAAAACCAAACAAAGAAACAAACAAACAAAAAAAAGACGGAAGTTTGGTCTCCAGCACCCACAACTGCCAGTCCACAAGCACTTGTAACCTTGTAACCCCTCTCCGGAGCCGGGCGTGGTGGTGCACGCCTTTAATCCCAGCACTCGGGAGGCAGAGGCAGGCGGATTTCTGAGTTCGAGGCCAGCCTGGTCTACAGAGTGAGTTCCAGGACAGCCAGGGCTATACAGAGAAACCCTGTCTCGAAAAACCAAAAAAAAAAAACCAAACTCCTCTCCGGGAACCTGATGCCTCCGGCCTCTAGGCACCTGCATTCTTCTGCACATATTTAAAACATTCCAAAAAAGATTTTTTTTTTTTTTCGAGACAGGGTTTCTCTGTGTAGCCTTGGCTGTCCTGGAACTCACTCTGTAGACCAGGCTGGCCTCGAACTCAGAAATCCGCCTGCCTCTGCCTCCCGAGTGCTGGGATTAAAGGCGTGCGCCACCACGCCCGGCTCCAAAAAAGATTTTTAAATTTATTTTTATTTTATGTTGATTCGTGTTTTTGCCTGCATATATGTCTGTGTGAGGGCGTCAGATCCTCTGAAACTGGAGTTACAGACAGGTATGAGCTGCCATGTGGGTGCTGGGAACTGAACCTGGGTCCATCTTGAAGAGCAGCCAGTGCTCTTAATCACTGAGCCATCTCTTCAGCCCCTTTAAAACTTTAACAAAAATATTGGTGTGTGTGAGAGACACAGAGACAGACAGACAGACAGACAGAGACCTCAGAAGCCAGGGGAAGATGTTGGATCCCCTGGGCCTGGATTTAAAAGAAGTTGTGAGCTGCCTGCTTCATGTGGGTGCTGGGAACTGAACTTGGGTCCTCTACAAGAGCAACAAGTGTTCTTAACAACTGAGCATCTCTTCAGTACCCTACCCCAGCCCCCCAAAAACAACAAAAACGAAAAACCAATCTTAGAAACTCTTAGGAGAGGGATGTGTTCAGGCTGGGCATAATGGCTCCCACCTGTAGTTATGACAATCAAGAGGCTCTGGCAAGGGGGAATCACTGAAGATTCAAGGCTAGCTTTGGCTACTCCTTGAGACCCTGTCTCAAAGGAAAAAAAAAAAAAAGTCAAAGTGTCACATGCCTTTATTCCCAGCACTTTGGAGGCAGCGACAGGAGGAACTGTGGGAACTTCCGGCCAGTCGGGCGTACACAGAACTGTCTCAAATAAGTAAATGGGGGCTGGAGAGATGGCACTTGTTAGTTTTCTGGTTTTATTGGCGTGTTTTGTGAGACAGGGTGACAATGTGTGTAGCCCTGGCTGTCCTGGAACTATGTGAATGAGGCTGGCTTCAAACTCACAGCGATCCACCTGTCTCTTTACCCCTAGTGCTGGAGATTAAAAGTGTGTGCTACCATGACCAGGCTACACTTGTTACTCTTGCAGAGGACCCGCAGTTTGATTCCCAGCACCCACACGATGGCTCACAACTGCCCATAACACTACCCCCAGGGACCTGATCCCTCTTCTTACCTCCTTGAGCACTAGCCATGCATATGGTGCAAATACATATATTCAGGCAAAACATTCATTCACATAATACAATTTTTATATGTAAGTACACTGTAGCTGTCTTCAGACGCACCAGAAGAGGGCATCAGATCTCATTACCGGTGGTTGTGAGCCACCATGTGGTTGCTGGGATTTGAACTTCGGACCTTTGGAAGAGCAGTCGGGTGCTCTTAACCACTGAGCCATTTCACCAGCCCCTCACATAATACAATTTTTAAAAAATCTAATAAAAATAAAAAACTTTGCTAGTGAGATGGTTCAGTGTGTAATGACACTGGCCACAAAACCTGAATTTGTCCCTGGACCCCACCTAGTAGAGGAGAGTATCTACTCCTGCAAGTTGTCCTCTGACCCCCACATATGCTCAGCATGCCCCCCCATCAAAAAATTTAAATATGTATATGGAAAATGTATAGATATTTCTCATAATTATCAAAAATACAGTATAGCAATTAACAGTGTTTACATAATGTCAGGTATTATAGGTAATCTGAAGGTAATTGACGTATATGAGACATAGTATACAACAGTTTTCTTTGAGAGAGTCTTCCTGCATAGCCCAAGCTGCCCTCAAGCTACAGCAATCTTCCTGTCTTAGCTTCCCAAGGGCTAGGTTTATGGGTGTGTGCCCCCACACCCAACCGTGCATAGGCTATACACAAGCACCCTACCATGTTGTATGAGCCTCGAGCATCTGGATGTGGCTGTGTACAGGGGACCGTCATCTGAAAGACAACTGGGAGTGTTGCCATTTTGTCTTCCAGCCTCATCCGCAAAGGACGAACAGTATCCATCTTCCCCTTCCACCCTGGTTCTTTACCTTCCCATAGAGTGTTGTGGCGCTCGCATCACTCCGCTGCTCATGCATGGGGGCAATGAGTGTCCATTGGTTGGTCTCTGGCTCGTACCGTTCAGCAGTGTTGAGACGCACGTAGCCATCGAACCCTCCCATGGCATAGATGAAATTGCTGAGGACTGTCACGCTGACATAGCAACGTCTAGAGTGCATAGGGGCCACTTGGTGCCAAGTTTTCTTCACAGGGTCAAAACGCTTAACACTATTGAAGTAGTCTACGCTATCAAACCCCCCGATGATATAAACATAGCCTTTCAAGTAGGCTGCCCCGTGGTAGGCTCGAGGACTTTCTTCCTCACAGGTGACATTCACCCATCTGTCTGCTCGAGCATCATATGCCTCAATGGCATTGGTGGGGCTCCCGCCACTCCAGCCACCAATAGCGAATAGGATGGCATAGGGCAGGCGGGGCCTGGTAAGTGGGTTGGTGAAGTCAGAATTGGAGGGTCCGTTCATGTTCAGGTCATACATAGCCTTTAGGGCATTAATGATGACTGGTTTACATTCCTCACTGTCTTTGACATAGTCATTCATCTTAACATTATTCATGAAGTACTCAGCATGCATTAGGGCCAGGCGAACCTAAGAAGAAAATACAGAAATTTATTCAGGTGAGGCAAGGATGTCGGGAAGTCCCATCTCTTTAAGCCCTGCTATATCATCTGCCTTTTGGGTTTCTGGGTGTATTTTGGTTTGTGCTTTTTAAATTGTGTGTGTGTGTGCGCGCGCGCGCGCGCGCGCACACTCGCGTGCGTGTACTGGCAGAGACCAGAGGAGGGCATTGGATCCCCTGAAGCTAGAGTTGTAGGTAGTTGAGGGTCTGAGTGCTGTGAACTGAAGTCACGTGCTCTGAAGGAGCAGGCCGTACTCTTAACCTCTGAGCCATCTTTCCAGCCCCTTAGTTTGCTTTTTAAAATGGAGCAAGGGTAGGGGGGATATCCCAAACACTGTTATCTGTACGTGGGGTATGTTCTTCTAGCTGAGCTGCCTTGTCTGGCTTCAGTGGGAGGGGAAATGCCTAACCTTGCAGAGTCTTAAGTGGGGCCCCACCCCCTTAGAGGAGAAGGGGAGCTGAGATTGGGATTGTGGGAGAGAATGTGTATTCAACTCATAGGTGGTTTTGTTTTGTGGAGGTGGTATACATATCAAGAAATGAGCTAGACAGAAGGCATCTGAGGATAGAATTCCTTCGCCACTGGGTAGAGCTTTTAGACCAAAAGAAGCCATGTGATTGGCCAGAAATTAAAAATAGCTCCATATGTAAAATAACAGTAACTAAAACCAAGTAACTACACTTGTATGCTACCCTTGTGGCTTCCTTCCTTCCTACCTTAGCTTCTAACTTGGAGTGGGGAGCTTATTGAATGGCAACAGGGCGAAAGACCCTTTGAAATTCTGTGGGATGGCCTGCGGCTCTCCCCACGCTAAGGCAATTTTGGCTAAAGGAAGAACTAGCCACACCAAAATCCGCCAACTCGGGAAGAGCAGGAGGCGCCCCTCCCTCGCTAAGCATCAACATAGCCTGGGGATCTGGCATGCACCTAGCACGTTCCACCTGCTCCTGTTTCCTTTCCACAAACTCATACCGCGCACCTCCTTTGAGTTGACTTTCATGTGAAGGGCTAGCAGGGCCAGGGACTAAGGCATATCTGCTCCCAAGGAGTTCACAGTCAGCGGGCATTGGGGATACATATTTATACGGCATTACAATCAGCAGACAAAGAGAGCAAGAGACCTATTTTGTGGCTCTTAGGGACGCTCCCTCTGGGTAGAGGAATCAAACAGGAGCAATTAAGTATTTGCAAAGAGTAACTAAACTTGACCTTAGGAAGTAAAACTGAAATATGTTGCTTCCTATTTTGGGGGTCGTGAGAAATCCACTTTAAAATGGCCTCAAATACTGCATCCTCCTGCTTCACGTTGAGTTCGTCTTTCTCAATGATATCCTTGAGCTCAGTGACAGAGAGCTCCAGAAACTCTGCCGAGACTTTCACCATCTCCTCGAAGTTGTGCAGGATGAACATGTAGGCCTTCTGCCTCAGCTCGGGGCAGTAGTAGTAGTCCGTGAACTTGCAGATGCCGATACAGTTATCCAGACACAGCTCCGACTTGAGGAACTCACAGCAACCCCTAACAATGCCCATGATGTTAAACTGGTCAGCAGCGGCCAGCAGCTTCTCCACGTTGTCAGGGGTGATAGGCACGGTCCGAGTGTACGCATACTCAATAATTAGCTTCATCATGTCGGGGGAAATGCCAGGAATGTTGTAAACCTTCTTCTCAGTGTTGTTCCAGCCACTTGTAAACAAAGCTCTGGGAAGGGGGGGAAGAGGAGAGAAATTAGCACGGAAACATTCTCCTCCTTTTTTTAATGATTTACTTATTTATTATATGTAAGTACACTGTAGCTGTCTTCAGACACACGAGAAGAGGGCATCAGATCTCATTATGGATGGTTGTGAGCCACCATGTGGTTGCTGGGATTTGAACTCAGGACCTTCGGAAGATCAGTCAGTGCTCTTACCCGCTGAGCCATCTCTCCAGCCCCTGTTTTTTTTGTTGTTGTTGGTTTTTTTTTGTTTGTTTTTTTGAGACATGGGTCTCTCACTCTTTGTGGAACTTACTGTTCTGAGTACACTGGCTGGCCAGCCAGCCCCCCAGGATTAACCTGTCTTTTCCATCCTGCACTGGGATTATAAATATGTGCCACCATGCTTGGCTTTTGTGTGGTTTCTGGGGATCTGAACACTCAGGTCTTCCTGCTTGGGCAGCAAGCACTTTACCCACTGAGCCATCTCCCCAGCCCACCTCCCTCTTCTCTTTTACAGTGTTTAGATGGAGAAATTGAGCTCTGGAATGAGAATAAGATCAAGGCCTTGGCAGCTAAGAGCACTTGTTGCACTGGACCCAAGTTCAAATTCCAACACCCACATGGCAGCTCACAGCCATCCATAACTCCAGTTCTATGGACTTCAATGCCTTCTTCTGACTTCTGCAAGCACCAGGCATGTGCATGGGGCCAAACATATTCACAGAGAAGACATTCAAGTACATAAAATTAAACAAACAAACAAACAAACAACCTGGGCCTCAGAGGATAGAGAGAGTATGACCCAGCAATGAGTACTTGCAGAGGACTTGGGTTTGATTCCCAGCACGAATCGCCCTCTTCCAGCCTCCATGAGCGGCAGGCACAAAAGTATGCATGCAGACAAAACATACACACAAAATTAAATCAAAATCTGCCTTGTCCTGTTGCCCACCAAATCTCCCGTGTGTACAGACAACCCAGCACCAGAGTGGCCCTTACAAAGAGTTCATGTCCCCCTTGCATTCAAAAATGTCCCCTGACTTTGATGATAAGAGGGAAATACCATTCAAAAAACCAAAAGGAAAAGAAAAGGCTGGGTGTGGTGACACAAGCCTGTAATCCTAGCACACACAAACACACACACACACACACACACACACACACACACACACACGTAAGCATATATGAGTGAGTGCTCCGATGTAGGAGTGAGTGTTCATGTGGAGGTCAGAGGACAACTTGTGGGAGTTGGTTCTCTCCAGTTAGCTCCCAGGGATTGAACTCAGGTAATCATGCTTAGCAGCAAGTACCTTCACTACTGAGCCACCGTCCATATTTATGTGTAGCCCAGCGTGGTGGCACACACCTTTAGTCCAAGAACTCAGGAGGGAGAAGCTGTTGGATCTCTGTGAGCTCCAGGCCACCCTGGACTACATAGCAAGTTCTAGGACAGCCAGGGCTACATAGAGAAACTCTTTATCAAAAAAACAAGAAGGAAAGGAAGGAGGGAAGGAAGGAGGGAAGGAAGGAGGGAAGGAAGGAAGGAAAGAAAAGGAAGAGGAGGAGGAAGAGGAAGAAGAAGAAGAAGAGGAGGAGGAGGAGAAGCACAGGTGGTGGTGGTACGCCTTAATCCCAGCACTGGGGAGGCAGAGGCAGGCAGAGCTCTATGAGTTTGAGGCCAGCCTGGTCTACAGAGCAAGGACAGCCAGGGCTACACGGAGAAACCCTGTCTCAAAACAAAACAAACAAACCAAACCAAAACAAAACAACAACAACAACAAAAAAACAAAAAAGAAAAAAGACTAAGCTTTATGAGAACAGAAATGTTCACTTCTTCGTTTCCTTCTAACACCCAGCATCCCCCAGTAAGAAAACAAGCAATAAATGGCCACAACGATGTGTTAGGCGGGCCCCTGTAAATAGGTACATTTCTGGGTACTGACTAAAACAGAGTATTTTGTTTTTTTCTAAGAGGCTTAAAGACCAGTGGGGCTTAGGTATCAACTCCTTCTTTAGGACCCATGCTTGCCAAGCTACAGCCTCTGCCAAATGCAGCCCGAAGCCAGTCCACCCTTTGCTTTGTACCGCCCCCAGGGAACAAGATTTTTCTTTACATTTTGGAATTATGGAGGGGGCAGAGTATTCAAAGAACATTTTGTGACATGTTAAAACTGTATTCAAATTTCAGTGTCCATAAATAATTTGTATTAATCCTGTCTTCTGGGCCCATTCTTTTCTTTTTCTCTTTTCCTCTTTCTTTCTTTCTTTCTTTCTTTCTTTCTTTCTTTCTTTCTTTCTTTCTTTCTTTCTTTCTTTCTTTCTAGGCAGGGTCTCACCTATGTAGCCCTGGAACTCCCCATGTAGACCAGGCTGGCCTAGAACTCACAGAGATCTGCCAGCCTCTGCCTCCCAAGTACCGGGATTAGAGATGGACAGAAACATCCTGGCCTTGTCTGGCAGTTCTTGACAGAAGGCAGAGTTGAACTGTTGCCAGAGTACATGGCCTGCTGAGCTTAAGCTATTTAACATCTTGGAGCTGTAGACATGGGTCTCTTTTCAACAGAACATGAGGTTCCATGCCAAACACCTACATGGTAGCTGACAACAGTCTGCAATGCCTGTCCCAAGGGGACCCAATGTCCCCTTATGGCCTCTTCAGGCGCATCATGTATGTGGCCCAGACAGACATACATGCAGGCAAAATATCCATAAATAAAATAAATGAATAAATACAAACTTAAAAAAAATATTTACTATCTTCTTGTTGTTGTTTTGGTTCTGTTTTTGTTTGTTTGTTTTAGAAATAGATTCTCACTCTGTAGCCCAGGCTGCCCTTGAACTACTGATCCTCCTGCCTCAGCCTCTCCAGTTGCTGGGATTACAGGCATGAGCCACTATGTCTGGATTATAAACTGGTCCTTTTGGAGCCTTATCTAGAGTGTAGGATCAGGTCTGTCCAACTTTTTTTTAATGCTGCAATGGCATGCTGTCAACCTACAAAGCTTAGATTTGAGAACAGCTCAAACCAGTTATAAACAAACACAGAGTCTCAGTGATGGAGACACGGCTCAGCTTGGGTCCCCCGGTGTACCTAAAGTAGGAGCTGCAGCTACAGAGGATGTTCTTGTGGGCATTGAACTCGAAGCCATTGACTTTGATGACCACGTCGCAGAGCTTGCCCTCAAGCCGGAGCTCGTTGAAGATCTCACAGGTCATTGCGCTCATCTTTCTCTCCATGTGAGGCTGGTGGAACCGGGTGGAGGCCGCGGTGCTCTCCATCTCCATGGCTCCTTGGGACCAGGGGAGAGAGGCTGCTCTCCTGGGGTGTTGGGGAGGGTTATGGGGGGCCCCTTTAGCCAGCTGTCGCTCCTTTTCCCTACTACATCTTTCATATAGGGACCATCAGGCAGCCCAAGTTCCAGAATCCTGGGCAGTGAGATCACTCAGGATTGTGCTCTCAGGTTCTGGAACCCCCTTCTTGCCCCTTCTTTTCCTCCCCCTCCCCCCAGAACATACAGGTAGACCACCCCACATCTCTTTCCTCGACCTCAGACCTAGGGCAGAACTGTGACCACCAACACAATTGAGCCTTTACTGAGTCCGCTGCTTGTGGCATCTTCAGGTTGGGTCCCCACCTCCCTGCAGCATCCTTCCAAAGCTCTCTGTGGGCTCCCCATGGGTGCAGAGGCAGAAGCAGAGCTGATCAAATGTCATGCTGGCCAGAATCTTCCAGCCCTTGAGATGCCTTGCTGGCTTACTTTGCTTGTGGCCTAGTGATGATGAAGAGCCCAGTTAGGGAAGTGTCTCCTGGGTACATCCCCTGTCCAAAATGCACTTGGATACCTAGTGGGTTGTTCTTTGCAATGCAGGGGATGAAATCCAGGGCCTCATACCTGCAGGCAAGAACTCTCTCACTAAGCAGTGACCCCCAACCCCAGTAAGGACTGCACTTATGTTCCAGAAAGAGTGAGTGACAGGCGCCCGTACACACCAAAGCCTCATGACAGCCAGCCCACATACAGGACCCCAGAGTCTTGGTACTCCCCTCCCCCTCGCCCCCCAACGTTCCTCCACCCCCACACACAGTAGAACATCCCTCCCCCCCCCCCCACACACACACCCGCACTCCCCCCTCTTGCTTCTCCTGCCAGTATCCGAAGCCAGCCTGGAAACGGCCTGCAGCTCCTAGACCGACGCGACTAGTGCGAGGCGACGCCTGCGCAGTGTGGCTGTAAGGCGGGCGCTGCCTTCGGGGCCGCCCACCAAGCCGGCGGCGTGATGGCGGAGGAGGTGAGGCCACGGGCGGGGACGGTCCCGCGTGGCGGGATCGCGGGTGCGGAGAGACTCAGCTGTCCTGATGCCCATCGCGGCTCTCGGGTCAGCGGGTCTCTTGGGTCTCACGACAGGTAAGCAGCCTGATGAAGGCCACGGTCCTGATGCGGCAGCCCGGACGGGTGCAGGAAATTGTGGGCGCCCTTCGCAGGGGCGGAGGAGACCGCCTTCAGGTACCGTGGCTTGGGGTACGGCGGGAGGGTGCCTGCCCTGCAGCCTTCCCGCCAACTGTGGTTCGCGCTCTGCGAGCCTGCGCCCTAGGGTGGTCATGGACAAACAGATTGGTTCACCTCGGGAAAGAGCTTACCTCCCCCAATAGCCAACTTTCATAGTAGTCAGATGTGACCCTTTTCCTGCCGCTTGGTTTTAGAAAGCAAGTGGGTGGAGGCCCCCCTCCCTCATAGGGAGATCCACAAAGGTCAGAAGGCACCTTAAGAAAGAACCAGTGTATAAAGAAGCCACAGAAAGTCGCCCCCACATTCGGGAGACTTTGTTTTCTTCAGGGTTAACTCAGGATGTCACTTTTTTCATTCTTTCTTCTGTCTCTTCCTAACCTTGCAAAGGCTTTGCTGCAGCCTGGTTAGACTTCCTCCACTACCCCAGGCTGAGGCAAGGACCAGGATAGACCAGTACCTAGTCAACCTAGTCAACCTTGTCAACCACCACCATCTCCCCTTTGTCTCTCAGGTGATTTCCGATTTTGACATGACCCTGAGCAGATTTGCTTATAATGGACAGCGATGCCCCTCTTCCCACAGTAAGTCACATTTCAGCTTTCCTTGTAGGGCTCCAGATGACAACTGCTATGGAGCAAATAAAGGGAGTCTTGTGTGTGTGTGTGTTTTCTTTTTTCAGATATTCTGGATAACAGCAAAATTATCAGTGAGGATTGTCGCAAAGAGGTGGGTCATTCCCTTCTTTGCTCAGACATGGCTGTGGTATGCTTCTGGGGTTGAACCACAGCCTCCAGGACTGAAATCTTAAGAAACTCCGTTCCTTAAACACAGTGTGGGGAGACCTGTAATCCCAGAGGCTGAGACAGGAGGATCCCAAGTTCAGAGGCTGCCTGGATTCCAGAAAGAGTTCAAGGTCACTTAGGCAACGTCGTTAGAACACAGAATAAAACGTTGGAAAAGGAAGCTGTATGGGTGTTGGTGGCGCACACCTTTGATCCCAGCACTCAGAAGGCAGAGGCAGCAGATCTCTGTGAGTTCGAGGCCAGCCTGCTCTACATACTAAGTCTCAGCCAGACAAGGATAGATAGGAAGACCTTATCTCAAAAACAGAGGGAGTCTGGGTTCGAGGAAGCTTATCGACCATTCGTGACACTCTGGATTTGCTCCTTAGTTTCACTTGGTTTTGTTCTTCCATCATTCTTTTTTAAAAGTTGTTATAGTAAAGGAGATATGGTTTTCTTATTGGGTTTATTTTTATTATTTTAAAGTGTATGTGTGTGAGTGGGGTACATAGACATACAGATACCCTTGGAGGTCACAGGAGTTTGGAGTGGTGAATTGCCTGATGTAGGAACTGAGAACTGAACTCCAGCCCTGTGCAAGAGCAGTCAGTGCTCTTAACTGCGGAGCCATCTCTCCAGCCCCTGGATCTAGCCTTAATCCATGAGGACAGCTTTTCCTTATTGGCTGAGACACAGTGATGGATAGTTTGTGTGTGAGCACTATGCTTACTGCTATCTATGGGGTTTGCACGAGACTTGGATGCCAGATCTTACTGAACAACCCTCTGCTCCCAAAGGTAGAGAGAACTACCATATTACTGTCTTCGTCTAACATGTAAGAAAACAGGTGCTTAAAGAGGGTGAACCATTTGCCCCAGGGTCATTTGATGGAGTTGCAGGTGTTGGTTTTATAGAGACTTTGTCCCAAGCTCTTTGCCCCATTTAATGCCATGTTCTTGATGATGTCACTTTCTGATAAGGGAGCAGATTCAGAGAATCTTCCGGAATGGATGTGAATCCATTGCCGTAGGGTGTGTACAACACTGAGAAGCCAACTCTAGAAGCTTGGCTTTTGTTTACTCGGTCCCAGGCTTGTACCCTGAGTGGCTTTTCTTAGAGCAGAGCCAGGCTAGGCTCTTACATGTGGCTGAGCTCATTCTTGTAGATAATCAGTGACTTGGTTTCTGTTAGTCACTAAGGTTGCGTACTAATGTGTATTGGTCACTTGCATTGGTTGATGCTTCCTGTGGGTTTTGTTTTGTTGAGATTCTCATGAAGCCTAATCTGGCCTGGAGCTTGCTATGAAGCTGAGGCTGGCTTTGAACTCCTCTTCCTCCTGATTTTAGTTCCTGAATGCTTGCATCAGACATATGCACCACCGTGTCTAGCTTAGAGTTTTGTTTCTATGGTATTAAGGATTTAACCCAAGGCCTTCCAATACTTTGTTTTGTTTTTCTTTTTTTTTTTTTTAAAGATTTATTTATTTATTACATGTAAGTACAATGTAGCTGTCTTCAGACACTCCAGAAGAGGGAGTCAGATCTCATTACGGATGGTTGTGAGCCACCATGTGGTTGCTGGGATTTGAACTCTGGACCTTCGGAAGAGCAGTCGGGCGCTCTTCCCCACTGAGCCATCTCATCAGCCCTGTTTTGTTTTTCAAGACAGGGTTTCTCTGTGTAGCCCTAGCTGTTTTGGAACTCACTCTATAGACCAGGCTGGCCTTGAACTCACAGATCCACCTACTGGGATTAAAGGAATATGGTACCACCTCCTGGCCCTTCCAAGACTGTTAACCTGATTGCTTGTTGTGAAGATGGCCAGGAACAAGAAGCTCCACTCTACCAAATGAGCTATACCCCTGACCAACACTGAGGCTCTTAAGACATTCCAAGAATACTCTGCTTAATACCATGTAATCCCTGCATTTAATTCTCTTTTCGGACAGATGGACAGCCACTCCATATGAGCTCCTAATAGTCCCAAGACTACATAAGTCCTTTAAAATTCTTTACTCTGTCAGTTCTTATTTTTTTTCCCAAGGAGCCTTACCAATTGTTTCTGCATGACTTATGATCCATGAAGTAGCTGTCCCAGAGGGTCAAAAGTCCTGGTTTCCTAGAAAGAAATCTTAGCTAAAGGAGGCACATGCAGATGCTCTGAAATTTTCCTAATGGTGACATGGATGGAATTGTCACCAGTGTGCTGGGTTTCTAACACCAATCTGCAAGGTCTGTTTTATGACTCTTTGTCACGTGCTGGCAGTCCAAGCCTAGCTGCATGCATTTTAGGCAAATGTCCCACCACTAAGCAGGTCCTCAGCCATAATTGCATGATCTCCTTTCTCACTGATATCTGTGGAGCACTTCTATAAATATTTCTCTTTTTCTTTTCTTTTTCTTTTAATATGCATGGATGTTTTACCAGCATGTATGTCTGTGCACAGAATGCCATCAGCAGCCAGAAGAGGGCACTGGACCCCCCTGGAACTGGAGTTACAGAGGGTTGGTCCCCACCCTGTGGATGCTGGGAACTGAACCCGGGCACTCTGGAGCAGCCAGTGCCCCTAACCACTGAGCCATCTCTTCAGCCTTAAGTAGTTTTCTTTTTTAAATTTTAATTCTTTCTATTTTCAAGATAAGGTCCACTGTATAGACAAAGATAGCCCTAAATCTCAGAGATCTGCCTGCCTCTGCCTCCCATGAGAGGGATTAAAGGCATGCGCCACCACTATGCCTGGTGGTTTATGTACATAAGTGCTTTAGCTACATATATGTATGTGTGTGTGTATGTGTATATGTATATTCGTACACGCATGCGTGCATGCATGTGTGCCGGGTACCCATAAAGTCAGAAAAAGACATATCCCTTGGAACTGGAGTTCCAGATAGTTGTGAGCCACTTTGTCAGTTTTGGGAACTAAACTCCAGTCTCCTTCAAGAGCAGCAAGGGCTCTTAACCTCTAAGCCATCTCTCCAGCCCATGTGTCTGAGAACAGTTCTCACGTAGCCCTGTCTAACCTCAAATTTACTATGTAGCTAAAGATAAGTTTGAGCTTCTAATCCTCCTGCCTCCATCTCTCAAGGGCTAGGACTATCGTTATGTGTCATCTCACCCTACATATGTTTATGTGTTCCCGGGAAAGAAACCCGGGCACACATGCATGCTAGGCAGGCAGCCAGCCAGGCGAGCAGCATCCCCAGCCCTTCCCTGACGCTTTCACTCCCGTGTCTGACTCACCGGTTAGTGTTTATTACGTGTACGAGTGTTTTGCCTACATGTGTGTCTGGATACCACATTGAAATCAGAAGGAGGTGCCAGATCCTCTACAACTGGTGTTACAGACAGTTGTGAGCCACTGTGTGTCTGTGCCAGGAATCGAACTCATGTCCTCTGCAAGAGCAGCAAAACCTTCTTAATTACTGAGCTAATTCTTCAGCGCCTGCTGATTTTTGTCATCGTGAAGATTGCTCTTTAGGTGGGCTCTCCACCAACGAGCTACATCCCTACATCCACTCATGTCTTTTTCTTTTATCCCCCCCCCCTCTGTGTATATGTATATATTTTGACTTTGAGACAGAGTTTTACATATGTGGCCTTGGCTACACATCTACCATCTTCCTGTCTCCTCCTTCCAAATGCTGGGATTCCAGACATGGACCACCAAGTCTAACTCATGTTGAGGGCCCTTAGGCCTCCTCCTTAGGGTGGGTGCCGAGGATCAGTAAACTCCGAGAGTGCAGGCACACCGCACATTATCTATAACAGGCAAATGCGAACAGTCGGAAAAGCATGAAGAGAAGGTTGAGTTTCACAAATGGTGTGCTCCCCCCACCCCCGACATGAAAGCTTGAAGAAAAGCCTCTCACACAAAGCTCCGTCTTTGACGGGGTCTTCACCTCAAGCGGGACCAATTTGATGTGCACTAATGACCTTTCCCCTGTTGGTTGTCCCAGCTCACCGAGCTCTTTCACCACTATTATCCCATTGAGATCGACCCACACCGGACCATCAAAGAGAAGCTGCCTCACATGGTGCAGTGGTAAGTGGCACCGGGATGAAGGATGGAGAGGGCCAGGCAGCCTGTGTCCTTCCAGAGCTTCAGGCTTACACGCTTCCTTCCTGAGGGCTGTGCCTCTGACCCGGCTCTAAGGAGGAACCTCCAACTACACCCAGGTTCCCTGCTGCTGCGACAGTGGAAAGGCTCAGGGACTTCTTAGAAATGCCTTGGCCTGGGAGATAAGCAGCAGGTGACCTTGTCTTGGTGTGTTTTGTTCTTGTGTCATGGATACACAGTCTGGACAATGCATAATGAACAGAGCTTTCGAGAGGCTGGGAAGTCCCAGCTGAGGGGACTTCTGCCAATGGCTGTGTTGCTGTCACTCTGTAGCAGGAGGGCAGAGAGGGGTGGGGTGGGGTGGGGGGAGAGGCTGAACTTGCTTTGATAGCCTAATGACATCATTCATTCTTGAAGGCAAACCCCCTTGACCCGAACACCCCTGTGTTGGGGACTGGGGTCGTTAACTTTTCTCTTGCTGTGGGCTAAGATCCCATGACAAAGGCAACTTATAGGAGAAAGTTTATTTGGGGTTTATAGGTCAGAGGGTGAGTCCAGGGAACCATCACGGCAGGGAACATGGCAGCAGAAAGGCAGGCATGGCTTTTGAAACTTCCAAGTCCATCCCCCACCCCCACCCTACCCCTTTGCCCAGTGACACACCTCCTCCAACAAGGTCTGGAACCAAGCATTTACATACATGAGCCTTGGGAGGTTATTCTCATTCAGACCACCACACCGCACAATTTTACAACTTGGGGACACAACCAGATTGCAAGATTCTGATAGAGACAAGCCCTGCTAAGCTTGGCCATGGTGGCCCATGTACCTCACCTCAGCCCGGGAGGTTAGGACAGGAGGAACAAGGTTGTTCTTAGCTACATAGGAAGTTGTGGGCTAGCCTGTGCTGCCTAGGACTCTGTTAAAAAAACGAAACCTAGGCAGGTGGTGGCAATGCATGCCTTTAATCCCAGTACTTGGGAGGCAGAGGCTGGCAAATCTCTGTGAGTTCAAGGCCAGCTTGGTCTACAGAGTGAGTTCCAAGACAGAGAAGGCTACACAGAGAAACCCTGTCTCGAAAAAGAAAACAAAAACAAAAACAAAAAAACCCACCAAAACCTAGCATGCCTGGACAGAGCCCTGTAGGGAGGGAATTAAGAAACGTTCTGATCTCCCCAGTCCATTACATAGTCCTTGGCTCCCTCTCCCCTCAGTTCCTCACCTCTCTTCTAAGGATGGCTGTAAGTTCTTCAGGAGATGGCTCTGTGGAACAGAATGTGCGCCCTCCATCAGAGGGGACAAAGGACAGGGCACTGGGCTTGCTAGGGTGACTGGAATGACGCGGGGTTGTGGGTTATTTGTAGGTGGAGCAAAGCCCACAGTCTCCTGTGCCAGCAGAGGATCCAGAAAGTCCAGATTGCTCAGGTGGTTGGAGAGTCCACTGCGATGCTCAGGTGAGCTCCTTACTGTGGAAATGTTTCCACCCAACCAGGCCAAGCAGCTCTGTGGGCCGGGGTGTGGCTCCCTGGCTGAGTACTGGCCCAGCATGCTGGAGACCTGTGGATTCCGTCCTTGGCATTGAAATACAAAAATAAAGATGAAAGCCAGTCTAAGACTGTTTGACCCAGGCGGAGGAGGCAGGGGCTCGAGTAGAGTCAGTGGTTGGGAGAAGAAGAGGAAAATTGGCCCCAGAAGCCATTTGCCTCAGGGGATGGTGTGCCAGGTGGCCAGAGCTCCATCTCCTACCGTCCAACTCCTTTGAAATAATGGGTTCAAAATGGACAACAACAGAAACCTCTGGTTGACAGGATTTTTTTTTTTTTATTTCAATTTCGTTTTTCAAGGCAGGGTTTCTCTGTGTAGTTTTGGTTGTCCTGGAACTCTGTGTAACCAGGCTGGCCCTCAGACTTAGAAATCTGTATGACTTTGTGTTCTCTAGTGCTGGGACTAAAGGCGTGAGCCACCACACTGGGTACTAACACTCTTTAAAAAAGAAAAAAAAGAAAAAGAAAAAAAGAAAAAAGAATATTTAATGTGTGTGTTACAATTAAATATATATGTATATTGAGATATGTCCACACACACATATATATATATATATATATATATATATATATATATATATTTTTTTTTTTTTTTTTTTTTTTTTTTTTTTTTGGTTTTTCTAGACAGGGTTTCTCTGTGTAGCCCTGGCTGTCCTGGAACTCACTTTGTAGACCAGGCTGGCCTCGAACTCAGAAATCCACCTGCCTCTGCCTCCCGAGTGCTGGGATTAAAGGTGTGCGCCACCACGCCCGGCATATTCTTTTGTGTGTGTGTGTGTGTGTGTGTGTGTGTGTGTGTGTGTATGTACAGAGGTACAGAGAGAAACGAAAAGAAGAATTTAAAACGTCTTGCCTGAAGTGTTAAGGTGGCGGCCCAGTTGATTAAAGGACTTGTTTCATCAAGCATGCAGACCTGAGTCCCATCGTTCCATCTCTACACCCATCTAAAGAGCTGGGTGTGGTAGGATGAGTTTGTTACCCTAGCACTGAGGAAATGCAGATAGGCAAATCCTGGGGCCAACCGACTGACCGACTGACTGGCCAGCCAGCCTAGCCTAACCACTGAGCCCCCATCCCAGTAAGAGACCCTGTCTGTCAACAAGGTAAGAGTCAGGGAGATGGCTCAGCCTGATTCCTGCCATCCCCAGAACCCATGTAAAGTGGAAAGAGGGGACTGACTCCTGGCAGTTGTTCTTGACCTCTGCAAGTGTGCCACGGTACCCCTGTACCTATAAACATACGTTTTCAAAACTAGAAAGTACGATGAATTCCAAATAGTGGTGGTGCACACCTTTAGTCCCAGCACTCAGGAGGCCGAGGCAGCTGGATTTCTGAGTTCAAGACCAGCCTGGTCTACAGAGTGAGTTCCAGGACAGCCAGGGCTACACAGAGAAACCCTGTCTTGAAAAAACAAAAAAGATGAATGGCTCCTGAGGAAAGACACTCAAGGTTGACCTCAGACCTCTACAGTTGGGTCACAGGTAGACACCCCCCCACACACACACACCCCACACCCACAGACACAAGCAAGCATGAATACATGTTTGCGTGCACATGTGCTCTACACACACACACACACACACACACACACACACACACAAATAAAAATACCTAGCCCAAGTAGAAAATAAAGACCAGGAGCCAGGGCTGTGGCATTCTCAACCGTTTGGTTTCTTTGCAGGGAGGGCTATAAGACGTTCTTCGACACACTCTACCAGAACAACATCCCCCTTTTCATCTTCTCGGCGGGCATTGGTGACATCCTGGAAGAAATTATCCGGCAGATGAAAGTGTTCCACCCCAACATCCACATTGTGTCCAACTACATGGACTTCAGTGAGGATGTGAGCCATGTGTCGGCTGGGCTGCTGAGGAGGGGTGGGCTGCCTGTAGCCTTGGTGCCTTCCGCTTGCCCAGGTGGCCTCTTTGCCCTCTGCTGGGCATTTTTATTCTCTTCATCTTTCTTTCTTTCTTTGAGACAAGAGTCTTGCTAAATTACCCAGGTTGGCCTGGAGGTCCTAAACTTAGTCAGCCCTCTGCCTCTGCCTCCTGAGTGGCTGGGACTGTCGGTGTGAATCACAGCACTTGGCTTCATAGGTTACGAACTTTCCTTCCTTCCTTCCTTCCTTCCTTCCTTCCTTCCTTCCTTCCTTCCTTCCTTCCTTCCTTCCTTCCTCCCTCCCTCCCTCCCTCTCTCTCTCTCTCTCTCTCTCTCTCTTTCTTTCTTTCTTTCTTTTGAAATAGAGTTTTTTTATATAGCCCTAGCTATTCTAGAACTTACTATGTAAGCCAGGCTGGTCTCAAATTCACAGAGAAACACACCTGTGCACCCCTCCTTGACCATCCTAGCCCCCTGCCCAGAGCTAGAACTGAAGCATTCACCACCACACCCGGCCTGTGTGCTACTTTAAATGGACCAAGGGACCTCCTGGGCTACAGGAGACTCTGTCTCAAACAAACAAAAAATCAGTGGTAAATTTTGTCCCTCTGGCCTACAGCTGAGGGCTTAGCGCATGTGACCCAGAGAAAACCCTGGCCTCCTAGGCAGGAGCTCTTATCTCTGAGTGCTTCCTGCATCTGACAGAGCAGCATTCTGGCTTCCACCAGACCAGAGGATCAGTAACACCTGGTGACCATTATTTAAAGCAGGAGTTACAAAGTTCTGTAAAAGGCCAGCACAAGCCCTGCGTTCCCAACTGCTTAGGAGACTTGTGGCAGGAACATTGAAAGCTCATCTTGACTTCTTGGGCCACAGAACAAATTTCACGGTGATCCTAGAAAGGCTGAATAGAAAAAAGATGTGTCTCAATGAAGACCAGAGCCAGGCATGGTGGCACACTCCTTTAATCCCAACACTTGGGAACAGAGGCAGGGGGATCTCTATGAGTCTGAGGGAGGCCAGCCTGATCTACATGGTGAGTCAGAGCTATGTGAAGTGAGACCCTGTCTCAAAAAATGAAAGAAGGAAAGAAAGGAAGAAAGATCGGCATGATGACATATGCCTTTAGTCCTTGCACTCAGGAAACAGAGGCAGTTGGACCTCTGAGTTCAAAGTCAGCTAAGGCTTTGTAGAGAGACCCTGTCTCAAACGAAAAAGGGGTGTAGCTCAGCAGTACAGGGCTTGCGGGAGGCGTAGGCTAAATCTCGGTCCTTAGTACAAGGCCAGCTATGATACTTGGGCTTGGGGGGGGGGCACTCTGTTGCACCCACCTCCTCCCAACTTTGCCGTCACCACCCCGAATGCAGCGGAACACAAGCAAATGAGTCTAGCCGGGTTCCATGGAAACGTAAAAACAGACCAAAGGCAACCCTAGTTCTCTAGCCTCTGGTTTAAGCTACAATGAAGCTTTGCCGTTGTCTCTGGCTCTGGGAACTGTCTCTTCTCCCATGACAGACAATGGAAGGTGTGCTCCGTGGGTCCCCCTAGCCCTCTTGTCTTTCTCTTGTGATGGTTCAGGGTTTCCTGAAAGGATTCAAGGGGCAGCTCATCCACACCTACAACAAGAACAGCTCCGTGTGTGGGAACTCCAGCTACTTCCAGCAACTTCAGAACAAGACCAACATCATCCTGCTGGGAGACTCCATCGGGGACCTCACCATGGCTGACGGGGTCCCCGGGGTGCAGAACATTCTCAAGATCGGCTTCCTGAATGACAAGGTAGGCAGCCGCCGGCCCCTCCCCTCTGGCTCCCGCAGGCAGCCGCTGGCCCCTCCCCTCTGGCTCCCGCAGGCAGCCGCTGGCCCCTCCCCTCTGGCTCCTGCGTGCATTCCTTTTCTCAAGCGAATACCTTTCATGGGCTAGATATTGGGGCCAGAGATATTGGGGCACATGAGTCATGGTCTCCATCTTGTGCGTACGCGATATTCCCCCTCCCCTCTCTGGGAGAGAGGATGTTGATGGTGAAACAGGAATTCATGTATATCAAGCTAGTCTTAAACTGTGTGGCTGAGGTTGATCTTGAACTTCCAACTATCTTGCTTCAACTTCCCAAACGGCTGAGACTATGTGAATATGCAGTCATACCTCAATTTATCTTCGCTCTTTTGGTGGACTACCCCCCACCCTGACAGTGTCTGTGTGAGTATACACACACACACACACACACACACACACACACACACACACATTTTCGCTTTGCTGGAGAAGGAATTCGGAACTGGGAGAAGCCAGGTAAGTGCTCTGTCATTCATTTATTTTTTTTTTAAAGATTTATTTATTTATTATATGTAAGTACACTGTAGCTGTCTTCAGACACTCCAGAAGAGGGAGTCAGATCTCATTACGGATGGTTGTGAGCCACCATGTGGTTGCTGGGATTTGAACTCTGGACCTTTGGAAGAGCAGTCGGGTGCTCTTACCCACTGAGCCATCTCACCAGCCCTCTGTCATTCATTTAAATCCCAAAGCCTCAGCACACTGCTGTGCGTTTCTTACCATGGCCTGGCCCAGGGCTTGATAGAAAAGTGTCACTCCAGACCATCATCCTAGCACACACACACACACACACACACACACACACACACACACGTGTGACTGTGTACTCACCATCTGTCAGGCCCCATTCTAGTCCTACAAATGCTGCCAACCCATCTACCTCTCACTTCAACGCTTTGTGTTCAATTCCTTGGGTTTTCTTGGGAGCAGGGGATCAGTTTTGTTTTGTTTTGTTTTTCCAAGACAGGGTTTCTCTGTGTAGCCTTGGCTGTCCTGGAACTTATTCTGTAGGCTAGGCTGGCCTCAAACTCCCAGAGATCTTTCTACCTCTGTCTGCCTCCTGAGTGCTGAGGTTGAAGACATACACAGCTTTGTTGCACACCTGACTCCTTTCTTGAAAGCTTGGCTGAGGGAGGAGATGCCAGGGTTGAGAGCGTAGTTTTATAAAAGGAAACAAAAGAAGCAGAGCTGGCAGGGGGGGACAGAGTCCAGGCCAGGAGGGATCAGAAGAGGTGTCCTTCCGGGTAGACCCGGACAGCAGAGGCTGGAGCCCATTGCATGCCAGAGCCATAGGAAGCTGCCATGTGACACTGTCTGTCAGACACTGGCCAAGTGTTCTTTGTGGCCGCTCAGGCCCCTTGTTTGCCAGGCTGGTCCCTGTAAGCTCCTCAGATTTTCACAAGAGAGCTGGGGAGCGGTGCTTGCTTGCTTCTATCCCAGGTCCAGAGTATGGAGTGCCAAAAGGGACATTTTAGGGACGGCACATCTGCTTCCCTGGCAGGTGGAGGAGCGGCGGGAGCGGTACATGGACTCCTACGACATTGTGTTGGAGAAGGATGAGACGCTGGACGTGGTCAATGGGTTGCTGCAGCACATCCTGCGCCAGGGGGACTGCGTGGAGCTCCAGGGCTCCTAAGGCTCAGGCCAGGCCCTGCCTCAGCCATGAGGAGGAGACCCTGCCCACAAAGCTATCCCTTGTCAGCACAGAGAGAAGTTCAGAGCTGTTAGGCCCTTCCACACCCCCTGACTCCTTCCCCATGCCTCTGCCTCCCTCCTGCCCGCAAGAGGCTCGAGGGAGGCCTCGCCTGTGGGAAGGCAGCCAGTGCGCTTCCAAGTAAACCATGGACCACAGCCTTCTAACCGCAGTGTGAGCCTTCTACAGATCATCTGGTCCAAAAGTTCTCTCTAAGAACGTTTTCAGAGCTGGGAACACAGATGGCTCAATGGTGAAGCCACTGCCTAGCATATGGAGGGCCCTGGGTTCCTTCCCCAGCACTGTATGGGGGTGGGGGTGGGGGCAGAGAAAAAGAAAAGCTGTATGTCCAAGAAATATAATATAATGTGTGAATCAGATGAAAATTAAAATACAAGCTGGGCAGTGGATGCTCGCGTCTTTAATCCCAGCACTTGGGAGGCAGAGGCAGGCGGATCTCTGAGTTCAAGGCCTACAGGGCAAGTTCCAGGGTATCCCGGACTACACGGAAACCCTGTCTCAAAAAACAAAACAAACAAAACCTCAAAAAGACAGAGTAGCTTCAACTCATGGTGTGGGAGTGGACTATGCATCAGGAACCATGACCCTCAGGGCACAGGAACATGGAGTGGAGACCCACAGAGCTGGGCCAGACTCACTGGCCCGACTCAGACAGCCCAGGGGAGGAGGGACGCAGGGAGTGAGGATGATTATAGGAAAACCAAAAAAGGATGCTGAGACAAGAGAGAGATTTGTAAGGACTTCCAGTCAATACTGCCGCAGCCTCAAGTGTTTTGTTTTTTTTTAAATACCTCATAATACCGTGGGCAGCAGAGCCACAAGCTAACAGAAACAATTACTGAAGTATACGCAGGACATCTCTCCTTATCGAGAGGCCTCCCTGTTCCTTCCACCAAGGTCAATAGAACGTTCAGGTCCTAGCCTTGAGTCAGAAGTGTGCCTGCTATCCTTCCGTGTCTCAGCAGGCCAGGAAAGCTGCCAACAGACCCTGACCTGCTTTGACTCTGCCTGGCAGGCAGACTCTTTTTTTTTTTTTTTCCCTCTCTTTCATAGAAGCAGGCAAACAGCTCCCCACACAGAACAAAGTTTGAGAGCAGGGAAAGTGTAGAAACCCAGTGTGGGTGCAGTTTGAGCCTGCTTGCTGCCTGGATCCTGGAAGAGCTTCGTCGTATATCTGTAGAGCGGAGAGGGTAGGGATGAGAAGGTGTGATCCTCACCTGGAACGGGTGAAACTTGAAACTTGAAATTCGGTTGAGTTGAGGTGGCCTGTCTTAGACACCCCCACGTGCACAAAGGAGCTATTTGAGTACGCATTTTCCATGTCCTTGGATCTCTTTCTCCATTTTTTGATCCAGTGCCACCAACATAATGAAAGGGACTTTTTTGGTTTTTCGAGACAGGGTTTCTCTGTATAGCCCTGGTTGTCCTGGAACTCACTCTGTAGGCCAGGCTGGCCTTGAACTCAGAAATTCGCCTGCCTCTGTCTCCCAAGTGCTGGGATTAAAGGCGTGCGCCATCGCTGCCTGGCAGATTCTTTTTTTTTTTTTTTTTTTAATTCATGTATATGAGTGTTTTACCTGCATGTATGTATGTGTACCAGATGTGTGCCTGGTAATTGCCGAGGTCAGAAGAGTGCTGGCTCCCCTGAACCTGGAGTAGCCATGGTTGCTAGCCACCGTGTGGGTACTGGGAACTGAACCTGGATCCTCTGTAAGAGCAGCCAGTGCTCGTAACCACCGACCCACCTCTTCAGCCCTGTGAAAGGGATTTGAGGTTGGACACCCAAGACAGACTGCAGAGCAAAGCAGAAGTAATTGGTTTGCTAGCATTTTGCAATTTCAACTGTTCTCAAAAGACTGATGAGCGGAGCAGTGGTGGTGCACACCTTTAATCCCAGCACTCGGGAGGCAGACGCAGGCAGATTTCTGAGTTCGAGGCCAGCCTGGTCTACAGAGTGAGTTCCAGGACAGCCAGGGCTACACAGAGAAACCCTGTCTCGAAAAACTAAAAGAGATGTGATGAACTAGGGGGATTCTCCCTGTGGCTCCTGTCAAAGAACAAACAGAAGGGCTGGTTCTCGTGGACCTTTTCTCTGGTCCCAATCAAGTTGTCCATGCACCTTCCTGTTCAAGAGGCTGGTTTTCGGAAGTGAGGTTTACATGTAGATCGGAAGGGACCAGGAGTCCAGGGCTATGAATGCCTGCTGAATGCACATGCCATTCTGGGCACTTAGACACCTGCTGTCTCAGTGACCCTGTGAGCAGAATCCCTTTATGTAGGTAGCTCAGACAGGATGAGTAACTTGCCCAAAAGCTGTAGCTAAGAGCCAAGTTCTGGGTCAGTTCTCCATCTGCTGGTTTCTCAGCTTCACTCTCAACTGTCCTAGAGTTTTTTGGGGGTGGGGTGGGGAGGTGGTTGGGGGTGGGGTGGGGAGGATATATATGGGCATGGGGAGCAGCTATGACTGGTTCAGGATCACAACCTCAGGAGCTTTCTGGAGGCTCTGGTGGCCAATCACTGGCCTTAGGCAGCAATCCTGTCTTAAGATCCTGGGATGTGTTAGCTTTCTGTTACTGTAACAAAAATACAGCAGTCAACTTAAAAGGGGGGTTTACTTGACTTTATAGTTTGGGAAGTTTCAGGCTGTACTACTTGGCAACAATTGTTTCCAGCCTGTGGTGGCTGAGTAGTCATGGCGGGAAGTACTTCATGATGAAATAGCCTTTTGGTCTTAAGCTAGCCTGGTATAAGAGAGACCAGAGCCTTGCAGTCCACTTCAAAGAATACACCAATTGTCAGTTCCTTTTCTGTTGTAACAAAACGACCTAGGCAGCTTATGAATACAGTTGATTGGGCTTGTGATTTTAGAAGGTTAGAGTCCTTGACGGTGGCCAAAGGGGAAGCAGTAGCACCTGAGAGCCTACGCCTTGGTCCACAAACAGGAGGCAGAGAGGACACAGGAGTAAGGGAGGGCACAGAGGATGCTTTGGAAGCCTCAAAGCCTGCCCTTGCGGCATATGCCTACCATGAAGGCCACACCTAATCCTTCCCAAACAGCACTGCTAACTGGGGGCCAAGTATCCAAATATGTGATCGAGCGGGACTGTTCTCATTCAAGCCACCACGCCAACGAAACTTTCCACGAGCCCCCCAACCTTCTAACAGCCTCCTGAGCTGGAGACCAAGCCTTAGGGGACATCCTGATTCCAAACTGTAGCACTGGGCAAGAAGATGCTGCTTAGGAATAGTGAGGAGTGGGGATGTGGCCTTGTCGTTTTCTGGAAAGCCCCAGTCCGGTGAGAAAGCACGGGGCATCTCCATCACCGTGTGCAGAATGAGACAGGCAAGTGAGGGTGAACAGACTGGCTGGGGAGAGAGGCAGTTCTCTCTAGGACTGTAACATCTGCAGTCAGTTTCCTTCCCTCTGGCAAGGAGGAGAAAGGAAGGTGGGAGTGTTGCGGTACTGAGAACGGATCTGTATAAACAAGTGTGATCTGACTTGGGTGGGTTAGTTTGATTCTTGGGCTTTGGAGGTTGTCTGAGGTCATGGACACTGTTTTTGCCTTCAGCTAAGACAATAAAGAACTGGGATCCTCTGCATGCCTCTCCTGCAGACCCTCATCTCTGGACAGTAACTCCCAAGGCCCCAGGCCACTTCACAACCACAGGCATCTGGTTAGGCCTGAAGGAGGGACGTGTGAAGAGCGCCATCTGGTGTCTGGAGTTCATGAGGCCATGACAACTGCCTGACTCATCCCCATTTCTGCACTTGCCCTTGGGGTAAAAGTGCTCTCCTGAGCTGGGGAGATTGCTCAGCCTTTTGGTAAAGTGCTTACCATGCAAGCCCAACCCGCCCCACCCCCCCAACCATGTGACAAGCAGGTACAGTATTGCACCTGTAATCCCAGCTCCGATTTGCAAACCAGTCAATCTAGCCTAATTTTTTGACAGCCAAGTTCAGTGAGAGATCCTGTCTGAAAAAATAAGGTTTATGTAGGGCCTGGTGAGATGGTTGAGCAGCCCGCATGGTGGTGCACTTGGGAGTCAGAGGCAGGCAGCTCTCTTGAGGACAGCCTGATCTACATTGCAAGCTCCAGGACAGGTTTACAAGGAGAGACCTGCCTTAAAAAAAAAAAAAAAAAAAGAGGGCAGGGGAGAGAGGACTCTCATTAAAAGCACTGACTGCTCTTCCAGAAGACTTGGCCTTGATTCTCAGCACCCACATGGCAGTTCACAGTTGTCTGTAATCCAGTCCTCAGAGATCCAATGCTGTCTTCCAGCCTCTCTGGGCATCAGGCATACATGTGGTGTACAAACAGACTCTAGGTAAAACACAAACACATTAAAAAACCTAAGAGGAGCTGGTGAGCCGGGCGTGGTGGCGCACGCCTTTAATCCCAGCACTCGGGAGGCAGAGGCAGGCGGATTTCTGAGTTCAAGGCCAGCCTGGTCCACAAAGTGAGTTCCAGGACAGCCAGGGCTATTACAGAGAAACCCTGTCTCGAAAAACTAAAGAAAAAAAAAAAAAAAAAAAAAGAGGAGCTGGTGAGATGGCTCAGCAGTTAAGAGTGCCGACTGCTCTTCCAAAGGTCCTGAGTTCAAATCCCAGCAACCACATGGTGGCTCACAACCATTTGTATCTGATGCCATCTTCTGGAGTGTCTGAAGACAGCTACAGTGTACTTACATATAATAAATAAATATTTAAAAAAAAAAAAAAGAAACCCTAAAAGATAAAGGTAAGAGAGCCCATACTGCTCTTCAGGAGGGCCACGTTCAGTTCCCAGCACACACATGGCAGATAACAATTGGCTCTAACTCCGGTCTCAGGGCATCTGATAGACCCTTTTGTGGATTCTGTGGTTGCCAGGCACACATGTAGTACAAAAGACATACATGCAGGCAAAACATCCATCTATCCATCTATGCACACATACAAACACACTAAAAAAATTTAAAAAAAAATAAAAGAGAGATTGTCAGGGACATCGGAACTCAGCCACCAGTCCCACACACATACAGGCATACAATACAAGCACCAAAAAGAAAACCAAACATCTGTCCACTTCTTGAGGTCTTCAGTTTAACCTTTTATTGACACAAAGGAGAAAGAACTGGATCAGTTTAGCCTTTGAGTCCACGATCCTGCCCACCTTCCTCCCCTCAGATTAGCACCAAGTGCAGGTTTTCGAAACCCTTGAGTCTGCGCAGGCTTTCCTCTTACACAACCTTTCATTTTAGAGGAAACTTTTTAAGATGAAAGACCTGACCCCGGTGGCTTGGGAGGAGATGAGTGAGAAGGGTGGGTGGGCAGCTGGAGCCACCAGTTCCTGAGGAGCAGGCAGAGCTGAGGCAGGAGAATGCCCAGATTCATGCCCCTGCAGAGCTGCCATGACAGAGGGGGCGGGGACAGGGAGATGGGACAGGACAGTACAAATAAAGGGCACATTTGGGAAAGTGAAGGACCAAGAAGCTCACCCTTGCCGTGCCTTAGTGACGTGGGTGGGAGGATGGGTGTGTGGGGTCGGCGATGGCCCTAGCCAAACCTCAGGGCCTCCTCCCTGAATTGGCTCTATCACAAGAACCTTAAGGAAGAGGCTTAGGGTTGGAAGAGAAAAATACAGATGTCTGTGCTGAGGACTGAAAGCCATGGCCCATGCGTGGGACGACCACAGTAGTCTCCACTGATATCCAGTGACTCCCAGAGTTATTCCCCCTGAGGGGTCGGGGGCTGTTAGCAGGCCAGCTCCATGCCCACTGGCCCCCCAGCCGAGGGGCCTTTGTGTCTGAGGTCAGGCCTGACACTCTGGCCCTCAGAGCTCCTCATGGACCCGCTCCTGGTCCTCATCTGACTTCAGCTTGAGCTCCTCAGCTGTGATCTTGCCATCCTGGTTCCGGTCCTGGTTCTGAAACATGTCACTGATGGTTTTGTCTGGGTCTTGCCCAGGCATGAGGCGTCCTTTGCCTTCGTTCACTTGAGCCTTGATGAAGGAAGAAAACTGGGGGAGGGGAGAGCAGAGGAGGACGAGGCGGTGAGGCTCATGATCCACAGCTGTGGATGGCCTTGGGAAGGGGCCCCAGGTGCTGGCCCACATTGTTCCCACCCCCACCCCACCCCCAGCCTGGTACCCAGAGGATTTGGGTCTGAGATGGAGGGTGGGAGGAGGAGGACAGGCTGCATGCACAGTGTGCAGGAGGGAATGCATGGAACTCAGCAGAGGGGAGCAAGGTAGGCAGCCAGAGGGCAATGCGCATGCTGGCTTCTGGGTTGGGGTTGTGACTGAGTTCCTGACCCACCTCTTCTGGGGGCACCTCTCCATCTTTATTGAGATCCATGTCTTCAAAAAGGCTAGTGGAAGGATCCTGGTACCACACAAACAGGTAGCCTGTGGGCAGGCCATCCTCTCGGGATACCAGCTCCACCTCAAATAGCAGCACAGCACTGCCAGGGACACCCCGGGCTGGAGAGATGGAGGGCAAAGAGAACAGAATTCCAGTGAGGTTTGAAGCTGAGCCTTGACGCAGGTCTCCGCTTTCTCTTATGGAAGGGGCACGGGGTGTTTAACCATCCTAAAAGTTTCCCTGGTCCCACCCACCAGTGGCCAAGGCCTGAGATGGATGGGGCAAACCATGGGAATAGACTTAGAATCTGGGTCTCTGTCTCTCACCTCCATTCTCCCCGTGGGCCAGGTGTGGGGGCACAATGAGCTGCCTCCTCTCTCCTACACACATGCCCTGCAGGCCCCTGTCCAGACCTTCGATCACTTTGTTGGCTCCGAGGGTGATCTCTTGAGGGGCCTCATAGTCGTGGCTGTGGGGAGAGTGGATTCCCAGCAACAAGGGTGACTGAAGGCTTGTCTCTTTCAATATATCATTCTAGAATGGCAGTTCTCACTTCCTCCAGCTTTACACCCCCATTTCTCTGCATTTCACACCCGTGGCTCCCCGAGGCTCAGTGACATGGGAAGTAAGAGACTGTGAGACCCAGAGAGAGGAGAAGGAGCCTGGCAAGCTCACCCACACCTAAACCCACCATCAGCCCAGCCCTGGCCCTGCCCAAGAACCCACGATGAGAAGAGCCTGGTGCCGTCCATCAGAGAACAGTTGTAGTGGTAGCGAATGAAGTCCCCGATTTTGGATGTCTCATTGCAGTTCTCAGGAGGCCGGGACAGCGTCTTGATTTCCACGGGGTCCGCAGGGTTGTGGAAGTCGATGACGTGCACATCGAAGATGAGCACAGCCGAGCCAGGGATCTTGTCTCCTGAGGCCAGATGGGGCACAGTTAGCTGAGGGCTCTGGGTGGGGGCTTCTCACTATCTCCATGGGGCCCAGGCTGGATACCTCCTCCCAATCTCAAGAAACCATGCAAGGTCAGATGGCATGTTCCAGAATGAGTGCTTCCCGCTACCTACATCTTCCTGTTGAAGGAATGGGACAAGGAACAGGAAAACCCTTTTCCACCCAACACCTTGCAGGCTACCAGTAACACCCTGCCATGAGTGATGTGCAGTGCATTAGTGAAGAGCCAGAGGCTCCCAAAATCTGTAATACAGACCTCTTTGCTCAGTGGTGCTAGACTCTTTGTCCTTAACTATTCTGTCTCCAAACTCAGGCTTGCTGTCCTTGTTCACTATTGGGGGTTGGGGCCTACCTTGGAGGTACAGCATACAGAGTCTCCCTGGTAGGGATCCAATGGGTGACCAAGTTTAAGCTTCACATGTTTGGGCAACAAGAGGGACAGCAATCTCAGGGGTACACTTCAGAGGAGCAGAAGGGTGGCCTGGGGACCAAATCCTACCTGTCCCATTCTCCCCGTAGGCAAGGTGAGGGGGCACAGTAATCCTCCTTCGCTCCCCTATGCATGCGCCTTGCAGCCCCTGGTCCATCCCAGGGATGATGTAACCCTGCCCGACATAGGTATTGTAGGTGTGGTTTCGGGAGTAGCTGTAAGACAGGGGAAAGGGTGGGGAGGGGGTCAAAGGTGCCCCACCCCTTCCAGGCAGTTCAGAGTGCTCCTCAGTCTCCACCCTCCCACCTCAGGACACCCCCTGACCTGGAATCAAAGAGGGTACCATCCATCAAAGAGCCATTGTAGTGGTAACGCATGAAGTCCCCCGCCACAGCTCGCCGGACACAGCCCTGGGGCAGCTCCAGCGTCTCCAGCTGGACCGTGTCCTTCGGGTTGTGGACATCCAGCAGCAGGACATAGAAGACCAGGGAGGCCTGCGGGGGTATCACAGTCCCTGGGGGAAGGCACAGGGCTTGAACCATACACGTGGGGAGCAAGCCCAGGCACAGCAAGGTGCCTCATGCAAAAGGACCAACTCTGTGGCCTATTCTCCTCCTTTGGGTTGCCCTCAGAGCCGTCGCCAACCTGTCACCAACCCGTACTGAGCCTCTATGTGAATCAGAATAAAGCCGTCCTGTCTAGGGAGGGGAATTTCATCTCTGCTTGCCTCCCTGGCTGGCTGGCTGCCCTTCGACAGTATACAACCTGAACACTTCCATGTGGATCCTGGCTTTTCCTCTTCCAGAGGAGTCCCTTACCATAGCCTTTCTCCCCATAAGCCAGGAAGGGAGGGATAATGATCTTCCTTTTCTCTCCAGGGCACATGCCCAGCAGCCCCTGGTCCATGCCTTTGATCAGCCAACCAGAGCCGATGTAGGTGTCATAAGTGCCTCCCCTACTGTAGCTGCAGAGAAAAAGGCAGAGATCCTGTGGTTAGAGGCCAGAGAGGCAGGGCACACCAGGGCTCCCTTCTCTTGCTCCCAGTCCCCAGCCCTTAGGACGGCCCCTAGCTTCTACCTGCTGTCAAAGGCAGTGCCATCCAGCAGAGTGCCATTGTAGTGATAGCGCACAAAGTCACTGTTCTGCACCATTCGGGGGCAGTAGGGAGGGCGCAGGAGGATAGTTGACTGCACCGTGTCTGCCTTGTTCCACACGTCCAGCAGGACCACGTCAAAATAGAGGGTGGCATCAGGGGGGATGAGGCCCGCTGTGGGGAAGCAGCAGAGGTTGGGTTTACACAAGTCCGAAGCCCAGCTGGAGGTCCCCATACCACTACTTAGATGTGGGACTCCTACTCTATCTGCTGTACCTCTGGCTCCAGCTACCCTCTCTCCTAACCAAGCGGTGACTCCTGTACCTCTGCACAGGACTCTGTATCCATCCAACTTTTCTCATTTCAGAGCGAACTGACGGCCACAGCTCCCACCAATCAGATGGTGAACAGTATGACCTTGGCCTAGTCACTCAGAACCTTTGAGCTTCAGCATCTTGTCTATCCCTGCCTCCTGCCCCCATGCTCACACACCTTATACCTGTCCCCTGGCCTCCTTACCCACACCGATGCTGCCGTAGCCCAGGTGGGGAGGCACAATGAGGCGGCGGCGCTCGTTGACACACATGCCCATGAGACCCCGGTCCATGCCGGTGATGAGGCGGCCTACGCCCACAATGATGGCCACCAGGGTGCTACGGTCATAGCTGGGGGAGGAAACAGGACAGATGAGCATGCATGCATTCACCCAATGCCTGGCTACTCAGTCTCATACACACATAGGACACGATGCGGACACACACATTCCTAACTTTCTCTTTTTTTTTCCTCCAACTCTCTTGTCTGGGATAGCCCTTATGCCCCTCTTAAGATAACAGGCTGAGCTGGGTGTGGTGGCGCACGCCTTTAATCCCAGCACTTGGGAGGCAGAGGCAGGCGGATTTCTGAGTTCGAGGCCAGCCTGGTCTACAAAGTGAGTGCCAGGACAGCCAGGGCTACACAGAGAAACCCTGTCTCGAAAAAACCAAAAAAAAAAAAAAAAAAAAAAAAAAAAAAGATAACAGGCTGGCTGGGTATGGTAGCTCACACTTTTAATCCCAGCACCCTGGTGGCAGAGGTGGGTAGATCTCTGTGAGTTTGTGACCAGTCTGGTCTAAATAGGGAGTTGCAGAGTTACATAGAGAAACCCTGTCTAAATATATACATATTAATAGTAACATTAATATTAATAATAGGCTATTAGGAGAAGGAAGTCCCAGAGGAGGCCAGGAACATTTACTCCCCAGCAAGAGGGTGGAGTGGAGCAGACAGAACTGTGTGCTACCTATTGCTACTTCTGATAGCATAGCTTGGGGGCAAATGAGTATTCATTGAGAACTTACTGTATGTGAAATTAAGCTCTTGGCACTTTGCATTCATCATTTCACTGAATTTTTCTCCCCGTGGGGTGGGTATTGTGATTTTCAGGTTTTTTTTCCCTTTTGTTTATTCTGATACTGGAAAGAGAATCTAGGGTCTCCCATATATGCCAGGCCAGGCCCAGGCTGCTGAACTCAACTCCAGCTGTTCTGTTTGGCTTTGCGGACTCATCACACCACCTCAGGTCTCGAGGAGCTCTGTTTCTCCTTCTGAGCATCCTTTCTCCAAGGAAGCAGAAGTGGGCGGGCCCTGGAGAGGCAGAGAACAGCCTTCCTCTGAAGAAAGCCCATTCTAAACTTACCCTGGCTTTTGTCTGTTTTCACAAGTCAAGAGAGAGTTCTTTTCTTTAAAGGAAAGAGAGATGTGTATATGTGCGTATGTCTGTGAGTGTGTGCACACCTGTGTGTGCACCCATATGTGCATTCGGAGGCACCCAAAGGGCACTGGATGTCCTCATCCGTCACTCTATGGCTCATCGTTGGAGGCAGGTTATCTCCTTGACTCAGTGTGCACAGGATGCCCAGGTTCTCATGATTGTACACAGCAAGTGCCCTTAACCATTACACTATCGCTCCAGTCACCCCCATCCCTGCTCTTGGAGTCAGGTGTCATTTGTAGTACTAGCTGTCCTGGAACTTTCTATGTAGCCAAGGATGACCCTAAATTTAGGTTCTTCCTGCCTCTGCCTCCTGGGTGCTGGGATTACAGCTGGGATGCTGGAACTACACTTCCAGCCCCAAGAATGGGATATTAATCCTTTTAAAAAGATGTATGTAGGGTTGGAAAGATGGCTCAGCGGTTAAGAACACTGACTGTTCTTCCTAAGGTCCTGAGTTCAAATCCCAGCAACCATATGGTGGCACACAACCATCTGTAATAAGATCTGACTCTCTCTTCTGGTGTGTCTGAAAACAGCTATAGTGTGCTTATATATAATAATAATTAAATCTTTGGGCCGGAGTGAGCAGGGCTAGAATGAGTAGGGCCGACCGGAGTGAGCAGAGGTCCTGAATTCAATTCCCAGCAACCACATGATGGCTCACAACCATCTGTACAGCTACAATGTACTCATATACATAAAATAAATAAATATTTTTAAAATATGTATGTGTGAGTATGTATGTATGTATGTACATGAGTGTTTTTTTTTTTTTTGGTTTTTCGAGACAGGGTTTCTCTGTGTAGCCCTGGCTGTCCTGGCACTCACTTTGTAGACCAGGCTGGCCTCGAACTCAGAAATCCGCCTGCCTCTGCCTCCCGAGTGCTGGGATTAAAGGCGTGCGCCACCACGCCCGGCTGAGTGTTTTGTCTGTATGTCTCTGCACCATGTGCATGCCATGTCTGGTGCCTAAGAAGGGCAGAAGAGGGAGTCAGATCCCCTGGAACTGGAGTTACAGATTGTTACAAGCCACCATAAGAGTTTTCAGAACAAAAACCAGGTCCTCTGCAAGAACAAGTGGTGAGCCATCTCTCCAAGGCTGGGAGATTCTATTTTGGTTGAAGATATCCAAGGACTAAAAAACTTTTCCAGTTTCAACATTTAGAAACTGTGCCCAAGACAGGCTTAAGAAGTCCCCACCAGGGAAGATACCCCCAGCTCCCATCCCACTATTGCTGGAAGGCTGAGCATGGTGGTACACGCCTTTAATCTTTGTTTGTTTGTTTGTTTGTTTGTTGTTTTTTGCTTTTTTCGAGACAGGGTTTCTCTGTGTAGCCCTGGCTGTCCTGGAACTCACTTTGTAGACCAGGCTGGCTTCAAACTCAGAAATCCACCTGCCTCTGCCTCCCGAGTACTGGGATTAAAGGCGTGTGCCACCACACCCAGTCCACGCCTTTTATTTTAGCTTGGGGGACAGGTATGCCAATCTTTGTAAACTGGGACCAGCCTGTTCTACATAGTGATTCTCAGGGCAGCCAGGGCTGCATAGTGAGATCCTGTCTCAAACAGGGAGGCTGGAGGATGCCTCAGAGTTTAGAGCACTTGTCACACTGGCAGAATATGTGAGTTCAAGTCACGGCACCGACATCCATCCAGCCACAGCCATCCAGCCCTCTTCTGACTTCCTCCAACATGAGGCATGCCCCCAGCGTGCATACCTACATTTCAGCAAAAGATTCATAGACATAAGATAAATCTCTTACTGGGCTGTGCTCCCAGCTCTCTTCCTCATCTTGCCCACAGGGCAGGCTTTATGTCTGGTCTATTTCCTTTACAGCGCTATATAAAAGCCAATGGTACCAGATGGTGGTAGTGCACACCTTTAATCCCAGCACTTAGGGGCAGAGGCAAGTGGATCTTCGTGAGTTTGAGGTCAGCATGAGTTTCTTAACAGTCAGGGCTACACAGAGAAACCTTGTCATGATCTACTCCCCCACCCCCTTAACAAAACAAAACAAAAAAACAATGCTGAGCACAAAGTTTCTATGAGTTAAACACCATCAGACTTATGGTTCTGCCAGAGTCTACGACAATTATGTCCTGAACCCACTGGAGGCCTGGAGGCTCTGTGGAAGCCACTGTCATTCATTGTCACCATTCAAACCTGAGGATGTGGGTAGTGTTCCCATCCCATGTTTCAGACAAGGGAAGTTAAGACTCCTCCTCTGTCACAGCCCGAATTTAAACCCAGGGCCTTACAAAGATGGAGAAGGTATTCTTAACCACGGTACCAAAAAATCTCCCTCCAGAGTCATGACCACTAATTGCCTGTGGGCTGAGCTGTCTATTTCAGAGAGGAGAGTGAAAGGCAACTCTTCTTTGTGGTGTAGAGTTCCAAGTGTGATAGGGCCTGAAGTATACCTTATAGCCTGGAAAGAGGCTACCACACAGCTCTGATCTGTCCCCCCAAAACCAACGGCTGTCTGTCTGGCCAACCAAGGTCCTGGATCAGAATGGAAGATGCTGATCCCGTCAAGCCAAGGCTGGCATTGGAGCCTGGTGTTGGCTGCTGAAGCTAAAATGGAGGAACTGAGTTCCCAGAGGCTTGGAGAAGGAGGCACTAAGAGTTCCCAGGATGGCATGTCAGACTTTGTGACACGTGGACAGTTTGGTCACGGCATCAGCTATGGTCTACCCCCAAATTATAATGTCCACTCTGCTTAAGACCCTCCCTAGCTGCTCTAGGGCCCTACACCCTCAAGGAAAGGTTATTTCTCCAGTCTCCAACCACAAGGGCATAGAAAACTGGAGATAGAAATAGACAGGGAGCCAGAGTGTGTGCAAAGGGAGGTGGCACCAGGCCGACCATCCATCCACTCACCTCAGGGTTTACGTGTAGTAGGCACAGTCTCTTTGCCCTCTAAGACTGCGTGCCAGGGTATGTTTTTAAACACAGGGTATGTCTGTGTTTAAGTTATGGTAAGTATATGTGGCACTTCACCTGAGCATCAAATATTCCAGGGGGGTTAGGAGGGGGACGTGGGCGGGGTCAGGAATCTTTTAGGAGTTGAAAATTTGGTATTGAAGATAGGAGGCATCCTTTGAGGTGCTCTCCCCAGGATGCTGTTTGTAGCAAAGGATTATGAAAGAACTACAGGAATGCAAATCTTAGAAGGGGCAACATTCTCTGGAAGCTCAGAAAAGTGGTGCTGAGTCCCGGAGTGCCCAAGCTCTTACCTGGAGTCAAACTTTTTCCCGTCTTCGAAAGTGCCATTGTAGTGGTAACGCACAAAATCCCCCATCTGCACTTCTCGGGGACAGGCCCGAGGGATGTGGTATCTCTCGATGACCACATCTTCCAAGGGGGCTCCGGCCGGGCTGGCACGACCCAATCCCCTCTCCGAGGTCTGTAGAAGCAGCAGCAACGGCAGTATGCGGAGCCCGTGGAGGGTGTGGCTGGAGGACCCCACAAGGAACATGGTGCCCAGACCAGGGACGCCTGCAGTGAGAGCGGACGCCAGCCGCCAGCCTCCTTCCCCCTCCTCTCAGAGCTGACTCCCCCCCCTTCCTGTCCTCTCTCCCCACCCCGCCCTGGCGGGTCCACGTGGAATGGGGGCTGGAGAGAATGAGCTGGCCGGGCAGGGTGATATTTTATGGTGAACTAGGAGGTGGGGGCCAGGTTGAGAGTCTCTGGAGTCCAAGGAATTTGCCATAAAGATCTCTGAGTCTCCCTCCCCCCAAACTCCATCCGGGACTGAGACCCGGGGCCTGGCCCAGAGGGAGGTTCGGGAAAGATGAGAAGTTGGAGTGGACTTCCAAAATGAAAAAGTTTTTTCCAGAGTCTCTGGGTCCTAAAGCCTGTTGGAGGAATCTCTAGCTTTTCCTGGCACCCCAAATCTAGGCCCCTTCTGGTGGCAGGTGAGGCTGTAATCTGAAGGCTATTTCAGTTCTACACACACACACACACACACACACACCCGCCCCAACTCTCCTCCCGCGAAAGGTTGGAGGAAAGGGGGGTTAGGGAGAATGTTCTCTAGGTGAAAGGCTGTTTTGTCCTGCAAAAGCCTGGCTGCACTAAAGACACAGGAATCTTGCTCCGGCGGGAGGCTGATGGTGTCATTGCGCGTAACACGAGGTGTGTTCCCCCTCGACGCCAGCGCGGGTGTTTACCGGGCCACCTAGGGGATGCAAAGGGGACTCGAGGAGAAAAAGACCAGATTATGTGGCTTCGTCCACTTTGCGTAGGCAAAGTGGACAGAGGTGGCACTTGTGGGGGGGGGGGGGGACACTGCTGGTGGGGAGGGGCTTTCTGGGCGTGAGACGTAGCCCCACCCACCCGTGTCTGACAGGGAGGGCCAGTAGTGGTGTAAGCATTGCTAGTGGTCGAGGGCCAGCCCACGTAGCGGACTTGAGCGTCAACTGACGGTCCTAAAGAGGCACCCCAGCCTCCCGGCTCTAGCCTGGGGCCCGGCGCTAAGACCCAGCAGGAGCTCCGGGGGTGGGGTGGGGGTGGGCTGGGCTGGAGCCCGACGGTCGCGGGCTGCTCCGTAAGCCTCCGGGCGCGGCGCGGGCATGGCTCGCGGGGCGTGGGGGCTGCTGTGGCTGCTGCTGGGCAGCGCCGGGGCCCAGTACGAGAAATACAGCTTCCGAGGATTCCCTCCGGAGGACCTGATGCCACTGGCCACGGCCTACGGCCACGCTCTGGAGCAGTACGAAGTCGAGAGCTGGCGCGAGAGCGCGCGCTACCTGGAGGCGGCGCTGCGGCTGCACCGGCTGCTGCGCGACAGCGAGGCCTTCTGCCACGCCAACTGCAGTGGCCCCGCCACCTCGCAGCCTCAGCCCGCGTCCGGCCCGGACGGCGACCACGACGGCGATGGCGAGGACTGGGCTCGCGAGCTGCGGCTCTTCGGCCACGTCCTGGAGCGCGCCGCCTGCCTGCGGCGCTGCAAGAGGACGCTGCCCGCCTTCCAAGTCCCTTACCCGCCGCGGCAGCTGCTGCGCGACTTCCAGAGCCGCCTGCCCTATCAGTACCTGCACTACGCGCACTTCAAGGTGGGCGCGGCCGGGGCCGCCGTCGAGTTTCCCTAGAACGTGAGGCCCCGCGGTGCGTCCGAGGCCCCCCACTGACCCACTCCCCACGCTCCTCACCAGGCGAACCGACTGGAGAAGGCGGTGGCTGCGGCCTACACCTTCCTCCAGAGGAACCCCAAGCACGAGCTGACCGCCAAGTATCTCAGCTACTACAGGGGGATGCTGGATATTGGAGATGAGTCCCTCACCGACCTGGAGGCCCAGCCCTACGAGGTGTGGAGAGAGTGGGAGGGATGGCTAGCCTTGGTGCGCCTTCCTACAACCTCTTCACCCAACACACACACACACACACACACACACACACACACACACGTTATGAGCCTTCGGGTTCCCTTGACTCCCCCCGCCATGCTCCTCTCCAGGCTGTGTTCCTCCGGGCTGTGAAGCTTTACAACAGCGGGGACTTTCGCAGCAGCACAGAAGACATGGAGCGGGCCCTGGCTGAGTATATGACGGTCTTTGCTCGGTGTCTAGCTGGCTGTGAGGGAGCCCATGAGCAGGTAGACTTCAAGGACTTCTACCCAGCCATAGCAGGTATCTACCATTCAGACCACTGTGGGGTATCCCTCACCCACAGTGCCCTGGCTTCCCAGGCCTTCTAAGGCCTCTTAATGCATGGCTATGTCCCGGGACAGCATTCAGCAGGTTTAGCAAAGTGCTCCGAAGCTACACACGAGTCAGGCCTTTTCTGTCTCCAGTCTGATGAGAGAAATGCTGGTATACATAGCAAATTCTGGGTCAGCTATATAGAGAAAGAGATTGCCTCAAAAAAACAAAACAAAACAAAACAAAAACAAAAACAAAAACAAAAGAACCGGGCATGGTGGCACACACCTTTAATCCCAGCACTCAGGAGGCAGAGGCAGACTGATCTCTTGTGAGTCCAATGCCAGCCTGGTCTACAGAGTGAGTTCCTGGGCCACTAAAGCTTTATAGACCTTGTCTCGAACAACAACGAAGTTGAGGAATTGACTCCAGGCAGGTGTGTGCAGAAAGCAGTGCTGGGTGGAGGAACCACAGCTAGTCTTTGGATCTGTAACCACAAGGCCCTTCAAAGGAGGTAGCGGTGAGGCAGAAAGAACTATTATCAGGACACCCCATCTATTCTCCCAGAACTCTCTCTCTCTCTCTCTCTCTCTCTCTCTCTCTCTCTCTCTCTCTCTCTCTCGTCAGACAGGGATTCGGTTACGGGGCAGTAGGAAACAAGTGCTTCTTTTTTTTTTTTTTTTTTTTTGGTTTTTCGAGACAGGGTTTCTCTGTATAGCCCTGGCTGTCCTGGAACTCACTTTGTAGACCAGGCTGGCCTCGAACTCAGAAATCCGCCTGCCTCTGCCTCCCGAGTGCTGGGATTAAAGGCGTGCGCCACCACGCCCAGCACAAGTGCTTCTTTGCCTGCACAATATACGGTGTGCCAAGCATTTCATATACGTTAACCCAGGAACTCCGGACAAGGGAAGCAGGCTCCATAGCAGATCTTGGTCTCCACCGGGGATCAGGGTTAGCACACATCACTTCCTAACGGCTGCATCCTTCCTAGATCTCTTCGCAGAATCCCTGCAGTGCAAGGTGGACTGTGAAACCAATCTCACCCCCAACGTAGGTGGCTTCTTTGTGGACAAGTTCGTGGCTACCATGTATCACTACCTACAGTTTGCCTACTACAAACGTGAGCTTCCGGGATGGGCTGGGTAAAGTGGTGACACTAGGGGTTAGGAGAGGACAGTACACGGCAGGGGGGCGGGGGGGCTCCCAGAAGCATGAAAATGCGCCTCTCAGATGAAAGACTCCGGAGAAGGGGAGGAGAGGCTAAGGGTGGTGGTGACACGGGAAGGAACCCAGGCAGGTGAGAGGCCTCAAGAAAGAGTCAGAGGCCCCTCTCGGGTAGACTAGGTCGGGGGAAGGAACCCAGGCAGGTGAGAGGCCTCAAGAAAGAGTCAGAGGCCCCTCTCGGGTAGACTAGGTCGGCGACACTGCTCAGCACTGCCCCACCAGCATCATGCCAGGGACATTCCTAGACCCATTCTTCAGATTAAACTGAGGTTTCTAAAGGACAAGAGACCACTAGCCCCATGACTAGGGATTCACAGGGAGGTCCTGCCATCACCTGGGGTTAGGCTGGGACAATCCAGGGTTCCTACAACTCAGAGATGTAACACTTCAAGGGCTAAGAGCTGTGAGTGGAGGGGCCGAGGTCAGGGACCAAGAAACTCTTCCTGAAGACTGTGGCAAAGATGCTGAGGGCTTGTAATTCCCCCCAACAGCCGTCTCTGTCTCTCTCTTCGGCAGTACATACTGAGGGCCTGTAATTCCCCCCCAACAGCTGTCTCTCTTTGGCAGTATTGCCACAAGCAGTTTATCTAATCCCCCAGTGCTTCCAATCCTTTGTCTATAAAACCCAACTGATTGAGAGTGTCAGTGACTCACACTGCCTGGTACCAGGGCAACACCCAGGGCCTGCTGGGTTGTGTTCACTTGGGTGGGGTGAGGAGCCAGCACATATTCTGAGAGGCGTCTGGGGGGTGGGTTTAGGTTGGAAGGTGGGTGTGGGGTGGGGTGAGTGGATTGTCTTTAAAGGAAAACATCAGGGTCGCTCCTTCCTCTCTCCTGCCTGTAGTGAATGATGTGCGCCAGGCTGCCCGCAGTGCTGCTAGCTACATGCTCTTTGACCCCAAGGACAGCGTTATGCAGCAGAACCTGGTATATTACCGCTTCCACCGGGCTCGCTGGGGCCTTGAAGACGAGGACTTTCAACCCCGGGAGGTGGGCATTGGTCTCGTGTGCAGTTTTGTGGTTTGGTTTAAAAAAAAAAAAATAAAAAAAAACCTTGACTTCCTTGGAAGGCTGGAGAGGAAAGGGGAAAAAATGAATATGGTCTGTGGCTAGAGTCTAGGCTTCAGCATGTCTGGGATGTGGAAAGGATGCAAATAGGTGCCCACACATGCCTGCTTCCACCTCAGTGCTGTCCTTTGAGTCCCCACCCCACCCCACCCCAACCCCAGGAGTCTGTTAATGAACGAATGAGAAAACCCCATGGGAGTTTAGAGCAAGGCTGGCAAATACCGGCCCCATGGTACCATCCCTGCCTCCCATGCCTGTGGCAGACATTACTAATGGATTGATGCACTCTTCCTCCTGGAATCCGCAGAATCCTTCTTAATCCAGTGTTCCGAGTAGCTAGGATTATTCTATGAGCTGGTCCATTTTCCCCTGATCCTTGAGCCCTGTCTTCCTGCTGTCTGGCAGCAGGGTCCACCTTACCCTGTCCTTCCCTCTTCCTAGGAAGCTGTGCTCTATCACAACCAGACCTCTGAGCTCCGGGAGTTGCTAGACTTCACACACATGTACCTTCAGTCAGACGATGAGGTGAGTGGCTTCCTGTGAGAGGCTGGACCATGATGGGGACATGTTAGGCTCTTTTCCTGAGGCCACTGTGTGTGACAGCTCCAGGCTGTGGTGAAGCAGGAGTTTCCCGATCCCCATCTGTATCCCGCTGTACCTTAGTGTTCCTATGGCTCTTTCTCTGCCTGTCCCAGGCCTACAACACACTTCCTGGGCCCCTCCCCCCGCTCAAATGTTAGCTCCTCTAGGGAGCCCTTGCTGGGTGTCCTGGCTTTCTTCTGGGCCTACACTGGCTTCCCCGCCTGCCTAGCCGCCTGGCCTGAGACCTGGAGTTATGCATAGTCCTCAACCATGTTGCCTTGGCCAGCTGACCTCCTCAACAGCTACATCCCAGGATAGGAGGCTAAATTATCCCCAGCTACAACATCTGGCTTTTCCTCATGCTCGGAAACTGAGGCTGAGCCAGTGGATGAATGAATAAATGAATGATAATATGGAAAGCCAATTCAGAGTGAGGGTTTGGCAGCCTGGGTATATTATTATTATTATTATTCCAAGCATTGGTGTTTTGCCTGCATGTATGTCTGTGTGAGAATGTTGGATCCCCTAGAAGTGCAATTACGTGTGGGTGCTCGGAATTGCACTCAGGCCATCTGTCCATCCCATGACCTGGGCTTCTTAAGGGATTGCTGTGTGGTTTATTTATTCAGTACTCACCTTCAGTGAACTTGGGAGCAGTCTTCATCGTCACACATGGCTGCCTTAGGTGTTTGTCCTCCCACTTCTGTCATTTGCCAGCCGTTTGGCCTTAGCGTCTCCGTCTTAAGTAACATAGCAAAACCCTGCTTTTTATGAGAAGAATGCCCTTTGACTTTTATTATGGTGACAATTAAATGAGATTATTTAAAGCTCATAGTACGTGCAGCTGGTACTCTGTAGATGCTCAGAACCCGCAGTGACGGTGATGACTGTCACTCTGGGTCTGCTGTTTGCCAGATGTCAGGCTTGGGTTGCAGTAAGTGGCTGAGAGAAACAGTCTCCCAGAGGTTCTCATGAGGGGGGGGCGGGGCAGCATGGGCACCAGTGAGGGTGATGCTTGAAGGCCTCAGTCTGGAGTGGGCATGTGGCTTTGGTGGAATCCACAGGCCCATCCAGGTCAGGGCTGCCAAGGCATTCCTGGCAGGAGAGGAAGAGCCAGAAGACAAAATGCACAGACTAGCAGTGTTCTCACTGGGTGTGGGGCTGAAGGTGGGGCTGAGGTACAGGCGGTGCTGACGCTAGCACCCTGCCTGCCTCTGCTGGTCAAGCCCCAAGTGTCACTCAGGGAAGCAGTTTCAGAATGGGACCCAGCAGGACAAACCCTGATATCCTGTTAGATGCTAACATTGGGGAGGGCAGGGGAGAGGTCTTGGGTCGTCTGGGGCCTGCCTGCCCAACTCCCGCCAGGACCACACCAGGAAACCTGCTAAAGTGGGTGGGGGCTGAAAGGTGGGGGCGGGGGTAGAGAGTGTTCTGATCTGAAGGGGAGCCTATTTGCATGTGGGTCTGCTGTGACTCAGTTTCTCCCCCATCCCCGGGCTGCTCTAGATGGAACTGGAGGAGACAGAATCACTCCCGGAGCCTGAAGAACCTCTATCTGATGCTGAGTTCGAAGGCGAGGGCGACTATGAGGAAGGTCTCTATGCTGACTGGTGGCAGGAGCCAGATGCCAAGGGTGATGAGGCCGAGGCCGGTCAGTACTGGATTGTGCCGAAGGGATAGGAACACAGCTTGGGATGGGCACTGGGGACAGGGTTCTCTCCCTGGGCTATAGTGCCAGGGGAGTGCAGGTGGGTGCTGTCACCCTGCTCAAGGGTGCAGCCTGTTAGTGATCTATGCTCCTGCTAGGGTGGTATTCAGACACCTGTTACAATAGGCAGGACTAACTCTTGCTCTCTCTTTCCTTTTCAGAGCCAGAGCCTGAACTGGCATAAGGCGGTGACATGGTGCACTCTTCAAGCTCAGGACACCTGGCTGGGGGCAAGAACTATTTATTAAAACTTAAAATAGCCAGGTGTGGTGGCACACACCCTTAACCCTGGCACCCGGGGGAGGCAGAAGCAGGCAGATCTCGGGGCCAGCCCAGCCTACACAGTGAGATCCTGGCCAGGCCAGGCGACATAATGAGATCTTGTCTCAAAACAAAAACAACTGAATGTGGTATCACATGCCTTTAATTGCAGCAGCTGGAATGCAGGGGCAGGTGGGTCTCTGTGAGTTTCAGGCTAGCCCGACGTAGTGAGTTCTAGGCCAGTAGAGGCTCTGTTGTAAGACCCTGTCTCAAAATAAAACAAAAGGAAAAACCTCAAAAGGGACACAGTTGACCTAGTTTTCACTCAGACTTCACCTTAGCTCTCTCTCTCTCTTGTGTCTTTGAACCGCGCAGACTGGTGGCCATATTGCTGGTTGGGAAGTGAGCTCTTGGGGTCCCTGTCTCCCTTTCTGCTCCTGCGGAAATTTTCAGCTTCCGGCTTGAGTCTCACAGGACCAAGGCCAGCCAGGTGGCGGTTGTGTCTGAGCTGCAGAGTGGGTTGTGAAGAACACTGGGCTTAGAGCTCTGCTGCTCAATAAATGTTTATTGTTGAAATGAATCATAACACCTGAGGCCAGTCTGCAAGGTGGAGGTGTCTGGGTACAGGCCCTTGCCTCCCTCTCTCTGCCAATCCTCCCTTCTCTGTGCAATGCCAGTTGGTGTACCCTATGGCCTTGGCAGGTCCTTTACTCCCTTGACATCTGATTGAGAGCTGGGGATCCCCGTGAGCTGTGAGGAACCTCAGACCTGCCACCAGGGGGCATGAAGACACAGTATTCCAGGGAGCCTTTGGAGGACGGTGGTTTCGGGTTTCTAATCAGGGATGTCTGTATTTTTCTAGTCCCAGGCCACTCTTCTGGGTGTTTAGAGGGATATGAAGAGGGGATTAAAGACATCCACTACACGTTTTTCTTTCCTGGAATTTCCCTAGAATTAGAGCATGCATGCCTAGTCTGGCCATTGGGGGAATGAACCCCAGCTCAGTAGCCAGAGGGTGGGACAACCAGAATTCACTTGTCCAACCTTGCATTGGTTGGGGGGGGGGTGTCAGGAGTCTGGAGGAGTAGGGGGCAAAGATGCTATTCTAGTAACTACTGCCCCCACTGCCATTCCATTGCAGAGTTAGGGACAGAGGGGCACTTTCAAGAGTGTCAAGAAGGTGACAGTTCGCCGGGCGGTGGTGGTGCATGCCTTTAATCCCAGCACTTGGGAGGCAGAGGCAGGCAGATTTCTGAGTCCAAGGCCAGCCTGGTCTACAGAGTGAGTTCCAGGACAGCCAGGGCTACACAGAGAAACCCTGTCCGGGAAAAAAAAAAAAAAGGTGACAGATCTATCTTATTACTCTACACCTTGAGAACTCTTATGGGGCAGAGGCCTCTACAATGAAGAGTGGAGCTGACCCAGGGAAGGGCATGACGTTCTCATTACCACCCCCCTGCTCCCAGGTGCCAGATGGCCAATCCTGGGACTCACGAACTTCTGTGTCCTAGAGGACTGATATCCCATCTGTCTCTCTCCTAGGCTCTGCTCCAAGTCTCTTGGCCTTTAGAGGTAGAACTGTGTTCCAGATAGGTAGTTTCCCTGTGACCTCCATCTCTGTTATAAGAGAGTCTAGACTGGTTTCCTGACAGCTTCCACGAACCAGGATGGCTCTGCCTACCCTTCCCATCCCAGGCTGTTGCACTGTCAGCATCTAGTGGCCTACCTCCTGGGAGAGGCTTCCCTCCAGGTCTGGCAGCACATGCTGCAGGGAGCAGGATGTGCTTGAACATGTCTGCACAGATGTGTGCTGCTATGAGCACCAGCTCTGGAATCTGGACTGCTGGGTGTGGGTCTGAAAAGTGCCTGTGGGTCAGAGGGCAAAGAAGTCTGTGTCTGTGCCTAATGTGCATGCACTGTGTGCACAGGTCTGAGGGTGCCCAGAATCTCTTTCAGTGTGTATGTCTCTGTCCATATACCTGTGGACCCATGTGTGTTTGGGGAAGGCTCCATTGATCCACACAAGTATTGAGTGCCTTTCACATACCAGGCATGCTGCAGGTTGCTGGGCACAAGATCATGAGCAAAGTAGGCCAGTCACCCCGCCCTCTCAGAGTTCTGTTTCACTGGAGTCAGGTGGTGAGCAATAGATCTTAGATAAATTATTAGTATCCCAGGACTCAGGAGGCAGAAGTCTTTCCACGAGTTCCAGGCCAGCCAGGGCTACATAGGAAGACCCCATCTAAAAAACAAAAATTGAATTATGCTAGATATATCAGATAAGAAAAATAGAGCCGGCTAAGAGGGATCCAGAATGCTGAAGGGTCTCAGATGATGTGTGTAAATATGTTTGAGTATGCATATGAATGTGCATATGTGTGACTGAGTGTGTATCCAAACGTGTGTGTGTGTGTGCGTGTGCATGCATGCGCGCGCGTGCGTGCGTACATGCCTATTAGTTAGCTACACCTAGGAATCCTGTTCAGGCTCTTGGCCAGTCCAGTATGCCTCACTCAGCTCCCCTTTCTCAGGGAGCTGGCAGCCCCTCCCATCCCATTTCCAGGACAGCTGACTCCCCAAACCGGTGAGACAGAATCCCAGCCAGTCTCCGCGTGGGCCCTCCAGCCCATTCTCTAGCCGCACCCTGTCCAAATGCTCTCACCTCACCTCACCACCCCACCAGCTCTCCCATTCTCAACAGTATGCTGGGTGGAGGTGTGGGATGGGCAAAACACTGGGCTGTGACCTCACCCAAATCAGACCAAACTCAAGAGATGCCACAGGAGTGTTCTGGATCCAGAAACTGGATCCCATCTGTCTAAAAGCAGAACTCTGTAGTGCAGGGTGCCCCTCGGGTACCAGCCTGGATCATTGTTACCCTCAAAACTGCTCCCCTTATTCCGGGTGTGCTGGAGTTGATGTTTAGAGAAGGGAACTGAGGTGTTATGATCTGAAGGAAGGTCAGGTGGAAGGGAAAGGCCCTGGGCTTGGGGTTGTCCGCTGGGGCCAAGGAGAAGAATGCACCCTTAGTGTGTTTAGCCTAGGAGGAATTTGAAAAGGGAGAGTGGGGAAGGGAAGAGGGGAGGAAAAGAAGGTAGGAAAGAAAAGAGAAGGGAAAGGAACAGAGTCCTGGTGTCAGGCCCATGGGATGTAGGTCTCATGTTGGGGGCCCTGGGACAGAGTTGTTGGGGTCATGTAGGAGAGCAGCTTCCTAACTTCTGAGAGTGATGGTCAGCAGAAGAAAGAGTCCCATTAGCTCCCCCAAACCCCACTAACTTCCCGCCTCAGCTTCAAATATTATTTTGAGAGCTGGAGAGATGGCTCAGCGGTTAAGGGCAATGACTGTTCTTCCAGAGGTCCTGAGTTCACTTCTCAGCAAGCACATAGTGGCTCACAACCATCTGTAATGCGATCCGATGTCCTCTTCTGGCGTGTCTAGAGACATCTACAGTATATTCATATAAATAAAAAGTAAATTAAAAATAAATTTTTTTTTTAGCCACTCAAATTTAGTAGTTGGGTGCGGTTCCCACTTTTATGGCATTAATGTTAGTACTCACAAACTACTGTGATCAGATCAGCCTTGAAAAGAACACTTAAGGGGCTGGAGAGACGGCTCAGAGGTTAAGAGCACTGACTGCTCTTTCTGTGGTCCTGAGTTCAGTTCCCAGCAACCACATGGTGGCTCACAACCATCTGTAATGGGATCTGATGCCCTCTTCTGGTGTGTCTGAAGACAGCTACAGTGTACTCATATAAATAAAAGCAAATAAATAAATCTTAAAAAAAGAAAAGAAAAGAACACTTAAGAAGGCTGGAGAGATGGTTTAACAGTTAAGAGCACCGGCTGTTCTTCCAGAGGACCTGGGCTTGATTCCCAGCACCCATATGGCAGTTCTATACAATTGTCTGTACCTCCAGTTCCAGGGGACCTGATACCCCATTCTGTCATTTGTAGGTACACAGACATACTTGCAGACAAAACACCCAAACATATAATACAACTTTTAAATCTAAAAATCAAAAGAAGTTAGAATCCTTAACATCTCATCTGATGTTGCCTGCCTCTGAGAATAGAGTCTCTCTGGGAACAAAGAAGGGCCCCTCTCCATGTCAGATGGTCCCGTCAAGCTGGCTCTGGAGTGAATAACTTTACCTAACAAAGATCTGGTGACCACAGGGCCCAGGGCCATCATCCTTGTCTCCTAACTCTGGCCTTCCTCCAGGGCCTCTTTTATAGTATCTCTCCAAGGTCAGTCCTGGAAAATGGCCCTGCTTTTCATGGATAGGGAAACTGAGGCCCCAAGAATCTAGGTTGGACTCCAGGTCCGGACCTAACTCTGATCTGGACTAGAACACAGCTCTGGCTGCTTCCCTTTATGATCAAGTTCCAAGATGACTGGGGATGCACGGGAGTCTGCTGGGAGCCACAGCAAGCAGCCCCAGCTGAAACAAAAATCCCAGGCCCAACCTATGGTCTGATCACCTCATAATCACTACCTCCCTGGGTCTCAGCTGGCGCCAAGGACTCCTGGATAGCATCTCTTTTGTCCCCTGAAACAGCCCTTGGTATAGAAGCACCTATTCTGCCCATGACTCAGGTGGGGAAACTGAGGCGAGGTTGTGCTTACTTGCCTGCCTTCCTCCCACATACATACGCTTGACCCCCTGACTACCTGGAAGAGCTCTCTAAAGTCATAAGAAAAGCAGAGGCCAAAGGAACTTGACATTTTCCATTTGAGGTCATCGCTTCCATCTTTCCTTTAAGAAAAAAGAAATTTACCAGGCTGGGGGTCTGCCTCAGGGACTTTGCCCCTCTTGCAGGCTGGGGGTCTGCCTCAGGGACTTTGTCCATCTTGCAGGCTGGGGGTCTGCCTCAGGGACTTTGCCCCTCTTGCAGGCTGGGGGTCTGCCTCAGGGACTTTGTCCCTCTTGCAGGCTGGGGGTCTGCCTCAGGGACTTTGCCCCTCTTGCATGGAGCTCTTCAGTTCCATTCTCAGTACTGTGTAAACCAGGTATGATGATACAGAGCTGTAAAGCCAGCACTCCGGAGATAGAGGCAGGAATTCAAGATCACCCTCAACTACACTGCAACTTCAAGGCCAGCCTGGGCTTTGCGAAATCCCTCTGGAGAAAGAGGAGGAGAAAGAGGGACGACTGCCATGTTCCTTGGATGAAGTCAGAGGTGACCACGCCTGAGTTCCTTCTTTGCCCCTTAACCACTTGGCTAAATTCCTAGGGTCTTCCTGGAGGAGGAGGAGGCTGGTAAGGGGGGGGGGTGGGTTCAACCAGTCCAAGTGGGAAGTCTAGCTTGTCTCCCCGGTTTGCCCAAGTGTGGAGTAGGTGGGGTTATTTGAGGGCCTCCCGGTCCCACAGAACCATTATATTGTTTTGCTATCTCGGAATGAGATTAGGCGCTCCACCACAGGCTAGGGTCAGGCCTGGAAGTCAGAAAACGCTTGTCTGATGACTTTAACCTCTAGTAGCATCTCCATCACTGTGCTGTTTATTGATTTTTAATGCCTTGGTATCCTCAAACATGGAAGAGTCTCGTGGTGTTGGGAGCTCCTGCTCCCAGACCTCTCACACACTCCCATCCAGCTGGCTTCTCTCCTTCACTCTTATCTACAGCTTGGCCCTGCTTCCCTCCCCCCATGCCCTCCCCCCTCACTACTTCCAGGTTCTCTGTTGGGATCATAAATTATCCATGAGCGGTAAGTTGGCTGCTGCTTCAACCGGAGCTGAAGTGCTGATGAAATATTCAAGGACCTCGACTCTCACATTCCCCAGGGGCCTGGCCCTAGATTCTGAGTGCTGCCCCAATTCCTACTGAGTCACTGAGACCTTGGAGGTGTGCGTGGTGGTCTCTTTGCTTCATCCCCACACCATGGCTCTGTTTGCTGGGTACCGTTGGTAGTGACCTAGAGGAAATAAGGTCCAGGTCCTGGTTTAGAGCCTAGGAGGGTGCCCTAGGCATCTGCAGCCGTGCAGCAGCCTTCCACCCTGGTTATCTAACCTCCCAAATGTTCCTCAAGTCTTACTCAGATGACAGAAGTCAAGCCTGAAGAATCAGTCCTTGCTTTCTTTTGCCAGGACCCTACACTCTCCCTGGGTTGAAAAGCGAGGTTGTTTGGGACCTGACCCAGTGGACAGAAAACAAAGGTTCTGTTTCCAACTCTGCTATGCATTTGTTGTTCATGGGGCCTTAGACAAGCCCCTCTCCTGGCTCAAACCTCAGTTTTCTCAGATGTGCATGAGAGTGAAGATCCATTTCTTTCTGAGAACTCCGAGGTGGGAAAGAGGGTGTGTGTGTGTGTGTGTGTGTGTGTTGTGTGTGTGTGTGTGTGTTCCTGCAAGCAGGTGTGAGCACATGCACAGGTGTAAGCTTGCTCAGGATTGAGGGCCTGCCTGTCTGTGGGAAGGGCTCCTGATTAGCACAGGCATTTCCCAGAGCTTGTGGAGGGGAGGGTGGAGGGAGGGGCAGGCAGGCTGGCAGGCTGGCAGGCTGGCAGGCTGGCAGGGCAGATGGAGCCCCACCTGTGTCAGCCTGTGCTTGGAGTCGGTCGCCCAAGCCAGGAGCAGGAAGCTGGGTGACTCAAGTGGCAATGTCTCCCTTGTCCCTCCCTTCCCCCCTAAAACTACTCAAGTGGGGTTTGCTGGTAGTTGCTTCGAGAAGTTCTCAAAAGACCCACTTCAGAGCATATCCATGTTACAAGCCTGTCCTGAGACTTCACTGGTGGGGGGTTGGGGCGGAAGGGAACTAGCTGTTTTGGGACTTCGTTCTAGAAGGGTCTTAGTAGTGGGTAAGGGGGACAGCCCAGAATAGACATTCTCTAAAGAGATCCAGGGTTCCTCTGGGCTGCACTTCCCCCACCTCTGGTATCTGGCCCTGGCCCGTACTATTTCTGTTTCCCTATCTCTGTTTTCTTGTCTCCCTGTTTTCTTTTTTGGCATTCGACCCCGCCCACATGCCTTGCTGCAAAGTGTCATGTCTGTCGCTAGAGCCACCTCTGTAATTAGGGGCCTTCCTTGGCTGGGAGCACACCCACAGGGCTAGCTGTGGGCAGCATCTGGTCTCAAAGGCTGCTCCACAGAACCAAGTGGCACAAAGAAGTGCACCCACCCCTCCTCGAGAGACTCCTCCAGCTCTAGCTGAAGTGAGGACTCCTCCAGCAGGGGGTCCAGAGACTTCCAGGGTCTTCAGGCTGCTAGTGTCTCTACAGATCTGGCCTTGAAGGGGTCATGCCGAACAAGCCCCTCCCCCAACATCCGTGAGCAGGGGCTGAAGGACCTGTGGAGGTTCACAGATAGGCTGCAGATCGATATGAATTTCCGAATCTGTTAGAAAAGCAATCCCAGCATAAGAGAACCCCCACAATGGCTACCAAGGCCAGGAAGGGCTTTAGAATTCTTGCTCTGTCAGAACATGATAGCCCCAGGGAGATTTGTCCCCAGCTTCCAGCCCTTGAGACATCTACCTTCCCTCCTGTCTTTGCTCATAACACAAAGCCACCTCTGGCTCTACACATGCGTGAAGATACAGGAGTTTGTGTACCCCCAGTTGCATCTTTCCTTCTCCCCAACTGAACTTGTGATTTCTTTGGCTTACCACCCAGAAGTGCCAGAACCTTTGGGACAGAGGGCTGTAGTGAAAGATTCATAGGCTAAGAAGCATCGGTCATGTTGGACAAGTAACACCGGGGTTTCAGGTACCTGGTCTGCAAGGGGTGTGAGTTCTGCGCAGCCTTCTCCCCTAGTTGGCCCTGGGTGGAGACTCAACCCCAGGAAAGTTAGGACAGAAACGAAAAGCTGGAGCTTTTAGAGGATAGGACTGGGGGCAGAAGGCCTCTTCCTGGGGCCAAAGGATGGCTCTGTACCTGGAATGATAGGTAAGCATGCTCAGGACACCATTAGATTTTAATAGCCAGGGCAGAGGCCCCTGCATGATTCAAAGGTGGGTATTTCTCAGGCCACCTAGGGCTAAAAGGTCTTTGTATATGTTTCTGAGTGTGTGTGTGTGTGTTTATTCTATAGGTCTAAATACAGCCATCCATCAGAAGAGCTCTCCACCGCATAAAAGCTAAGTTCTAATGAAGAACAGAAACACAGGCTGGAGAGATGGCTCAGTGCGTTGTAAAGGTGTTTTCTGTGTCTGCCTGGTAACCTGAATTGAATCTCCAGAGCCCACATTAGAAATGTAAGGAATTGCCACAAAGTGGCCTTCACAGGCAAGCTATGGCACACCCACCACCATCACACATACACATGATAATTAGAAGAAGAAAGAACAGAAACTCCTCATCTGCTTCCTTATATGGCCCAGAGGTCTATCAGGAGGCACGAGGAAGAAATGACATAAGCAGAGGAGGCACTCTGACTGCTTTGGACAATATCTGATTGACGGTCACCTTTGCCTTAAAGAGGTTCTTCAATGAACAGTCCCTCATCTTGATCACTGGCTTCTGTCTCTGGGGAGCTTGGGATGGGCTGGCTGGTGCTCTATTACTCCCGACTCTCAGGCTCCAAAGGGTTGCAAGGTTGAGTTAATCAGATACGTCTTGGTGGCCCAAGGATTTAGTGCCTACTGAGCTCCAGGCAAGAGAAATGAGGCTAAACTGCAGGGATACGAGTTGAAGCTAGACATCAGAAGAAACTCACCGCTATCAGAAAAAGGAGACAAGGGCATTTGCTATAAGGGAGACTGAAGAATTTCCCTTTTTTGGAGATTTGTCAAATACAAAAATTCTTGCCTTTAAAGGCTGGGAAGCAGAAGGTTGGGTTGGATGCCCTTGTCCCTCTCCTTCAAGTTCAAGCTGCAAAGGAGACCAATAGTCATAGCAATGCTCAGCTCTATTCCTATGTGTCTCCTTCCCTCCAGGAGACCAAATCCCCATGCAAAAGAACTGATTCCAGGAACAGCTATTTTCTGATTCCTTTATGTATCCTCAGACGCAGGCGAAGCCCTGGTGCCTTGGCAGGCACATAGTAGGAGATTAAGAAACACACAGGAAGTGCATCCATCTGGGAGGAACTGGCTCTGTTTTCTACATTGGAGCCTCCACCTGGGGGTTTTAGCTTTGGCCTCCGCAACGTGCTGTGGCTTGTTACATACTAAGACAAGCCGTGGTGCCTTCTGCGGACACACAGAGTTTATTCAGAAGCTCCAATCCTTCCTCTAATTCCACCTAGGCGACTCTAGCCTTCCCCTGCTGCCAATTGGCTGAAGTGAGAAGAAAGGCGGCAGAGAAACCTTCAAGGGGTTTGGAAGGGATGTATGACTGGGTGGGAGGAATGGATGAAGATGGAACCCTGGCAGAGGCCGCAGCTTGGGACGGTGAAGTCTTCCTGAGCCCTGGGCTGATCACTGTGGAGTGTGGCAAGTAGGCAGGTGGGCTCATGGATTAGGTAGAGATAAAGATCCCCAGGTAAGCTAGCAGGGGTGGGAGTCAGGGAAACAGTGGAGGGGAGCAGTCCTGGCAATTTGCCAGGTGCACCTACAACTGGATTAGGGATGCTGCTATCTTCCTCTCCCTTCCAGGAAGACTTATTGGCTGGAAGAGAACAAGTTAGGCCTCGTTCCTTTCTCTACTGGGGGAATGTGGTAAAAGATACTGTTAGGATATCTTCATCTGAAGTTATTTTAGCCCGTAAGCTCTTGTGCATTTATGTGTGTGTGTGTGTGTGCACGCGCGCCTGAGTGTGTGCTTCAGGAAATCCTTTTCTAAACAGCCACTCCCCCAACTCCCACCCACACAAGCTGTTTCCTCTTGTCACTCTGTACGCTCTCTTGAGAGTTAGGATACTTTTAATTTTCTATGCAGCCAAGGTCTATGCTGGCACCCAGCATACAGTTGGTGCTCAGTACTTGAGTTGAATGAGTGAATGCCTTGGGTTCATGTTACAGCCGCAACAGCAGTCATCAACCACAGGAAGAAATACCCACGTCTTCTTAGGCTACCTACTGAGTTCTTTTGGATGGCTCAACAGCCTTGTCTACTCTGAAGGGGCTTGCTGCCCCGCTTTGGTTTAGACCTCTGCTCCCTTTCTTTCCATCTAATGTCTGATTTTCCCCCAAATCCATCAAAGTTTCCTTATACCATCATTTAATCTCCTTTGTTTCTCCCTGGAGCAGTATCCAGCCCCCCCACCCCCACCCCCACCCCCACACACTGACCCTTCTGCTCTGGGACTTGAAATAAGGTGTCCGAGTTTAGAGTGTACCATATTTCCTCTGGGAGGAACTGGCTCTGTTTTCTACATTGGAGCCTCCACCCGGGGGTTTTACCTTTGGCCTCCGCAACGTGCTGTGGCTTGTTACATACTAAGACAAGCCGTGGTGCCTTCTGCGGACACACAGAGTTTATTCAGAAGCTCCAATCCTTCCTCTAATTCCACCTAGGCGACTCTAGCCTTCCCCTGCTGCCAATTGGCTGAAGTGAGGAGAAAGGTGGCAGAGAAACCTTCAAGTTTCTTTGGAGCATAGTTTTAAAATCGTATTACATTTTATTTACTTTTATGTGTGTGGCACTTGTGCCAAGGCGGGAGATCAGAGGACAGAGGACAACCGGTGGGACTTGGCTGTTGTCTCCCTCCATGAGGTATCAGACTCGGGTTGTCACATCTGCACAACTGAGGCACCACACAAGCCCATTAAAAATATTCTTTTAACGTGGATCATTTCGAACCCACTTTGTAGACCAGGCTGGCCTCTAACTCACAGAGATCTGCCTGCCTCTGCCTCCTCGAGTGCCACCACTGCCTGGCTGCTCCAGCACTTTTGAAGAACTGTCTTGAACTGACTGTTTCATTGGTTTAAATACTGACATTCCTCAGCTGTTTAAGTGCTACAACAAAGCTTATTTCATTTAATCTCTCCAACCTAAGATAGATAAAGCTAATGAGCCCACTTTACAGAAGAGATACAGGGTGAAAGGTACACTAACTGGCCTAAGGTCATACAAAGATTAAGGGGAGAACCCAAACCCAGGCCTTCTAATTCTAAACAGAAGGGATCAGGGAACACTCCATCTTTTGTAGGGGGTTGAAATCCCAACCTAGCACAAAGCCTATGAAATGCTTTACAAACATCTTATTACTACGTTGAGGCAAGAATGAATAAGCCTGACGCTGAGTTGGCTGGCTAGTGAAGGCGTCAGTCCTTTCCCATGCCTCCCCCTGACTCACCTGTTGGACAGGTAGGGGGAAGGGGAGAATAATGAGTCTTACCTGCTCAGGGCTAGGGTGGGGCAAGTCACGCCCCACCTGTTCCATTGGCTTTTGCCTTAGTCTTACTGACAGCCCTCTGTCCAATCGTAAAGAAGAAACTTTCTATTTGCCAATAGATGCAGAGTGAGGATGAGACCTCAAGTTGGCGTCCACCCTAGAGTCGAGTGGCAGTCCCTGGGGCCAATGGTGAGCGCATAAACAGAGGCGGCCGTGGTAGAGGTCCCGGCGCGAGGCTCCGCCCCTCGATGGGATAGTCAGGCTGGGCAGCCAGTGAGATAGCCTTAGAGGGTGGGAGTCTCCCTAGGGGGCGGAGCTTCGAGGGGGCGAGAGGTGTGGCTTGGCTGTCAGGTCCCTTTGCCTTTTGTTCGGTTACTGAGTTGCTGCCTTGGCCAGAGTCCGGAGCAGCCGCCGCCCGAGCGCGCCGAGCTCAGTTCGCTGCCCGCGCCGGCTCCCTCCCGGCCAGACCCGACCCCGACTCGGCTCAGCCCGGCTCCACGCTCAGGTACACCCGATCGGGGTACGAATCACTGCGGGGGAGTAGGGACAGCAAGCGGCCGGGAGGCTGGTTCCAGCGGTTTCAGGGCAGGTGAGGGCGGATGTCAGGGAGCGCATCCTACACCAGCGACAGGGGGCGCGCTGGGGTCCGGGGCGCGGGACCCTTGGGACAAGCAATCTGGGTTGGAGCGCCCCTCCAGGCTCGGTGAACCGCAGGTCTGAGAAGGGTGGGGAGGAACTAGGGCAGGTGCCTCGGAGTTCGCGCCTCCCCCAGGGCCCCAGAGCTCCTCTGACACGGCGTCCCTGACTCTCCCCTGGAGCTGACCGAGCAGACTTTGACCCGCTCCGCCTGGTCCCGGAGCTCACGGTGACAGGAATTTACCGTTCGGGAAACTTGCTGCCTAGTCTCTTTGGGGCCACCCTCACCGCACCCCACGCGTCATCCTCGCTTTCCCTCCCTCCCTACTCCCCCAGGCCTGGGTGGGGCCCTATTGTCTGCGCCCAGCTTTCCAAACTGTGGGGGCCGAGTGCACATTTTCCCAGGGACGCAATTCCCACCTGCTGAGCAGAGCAGGTGAGCGCTTGGAAGACGGAGGCCCTGCCCTGCAGCTCCGAGCTGTACCTGTGGCGCCTCCCTCCGCTCTAGTGTACGCCGGTCAATGCCTTCTCCTACGGAGGTGGGATAGGGTGACTGGGGAACTGGTGAAGGGTCTGGGCTCAGTGCCCTACCGATGTCTGACACTGGTGGCTTGGCCTGGAGTCTGGGCCGGTAGAGAAAATTTAAGAAGCACTCGCCCAGCTTTTAGTAGCTGTGGTTTCCAAAGTGTTGATAGGGAAACAGCAATATCTTTTGATATCTGCAACCCATTCTTGAGAAATCACTCCAAACTTTCCAGGAGAAAGTAACCATGGGAGCCTTTTCTAGGATTTTCTCGTCTCCTTGTTGAGAGCTGATTCTAGGCTTGGTGGTACTTCTTGGAGGAAAACCCCTTCCCCCAGTCAGCTCCAAGCTCAACATAGGCCAGTGTGTGCGCTTTGACCCTGTTCTCCCTGCCCCCACCTCCATCCTGTTTGCCAGGACCCTAAGGCCTGAGGTAGGGACCAATGGGGGTGGGGTGGGGGCGTTGCTGAAAGGGGAAGTGCCTTCTTCCTTCCCCCTCCTCCCGAGACCACCACACCCCCTTATATGAGGCCTGCTAAGTATCTGTCCTCCCAAGCTCTGCCCCTTCCCCAGGAATGGGGTTGGGACAGGGCTGGGCCAAACTAGGAAGATGAGGAAGAGTGATCTGTCTGTCCCTAACTCCCCCATTTTATTTAGCTGGCTGACAATTGAGGCAGGATAGCATAGGGCAGGAATGTTGCTGGCCGTTCCGCTGGGTTTCTAGATTATGAAGGTGCATTCTTTCTAGAGGACTCGCCAGAAGTCCCTCCTCCACCCACTCTTTTCCTGAGTGTTTGGCGGGGAAAGTGGGACAGGAGGAAGTCTTTGCTGTGGAAGGTTTCTTCCCTGCCAGGCACCCTCAGGCTGCAAAGTGTGATCGCGCCCTCCCCTTGCCTCCCGTGTGCTGAGAGCTCTTCTCTGGCTGGGATTGTGAACTTCTACTCGCCCTTGCACTGGTTATACAAATCCGAAGAGTGGCCTTTTCGTAGGCATTTGGAGGTCCCTCCCCATCAGCCTTCTTGCCTTCTTGCGGGGGACCGAGCAGGAATGCCAGCGCTAGCCTGAAGCAGAGGGAAGGTGGGGCGCCGGTCATGAGCGCTGCTTGCTGTGACTCACCTGGAGGCTGCTGGTGGTGCTTGGTTGGAGAGTAGGGATGGCAGACAGACTCTCCCCTTGAGGAACCCCCTTAGGTCCTGTGGGGGGTAACATAAGTGACCACCTCCAGGAAGCACAGGGGGTGGGGAGGAGGGGGAGATATGATGTTTAGGCTCCTGCAGCCTGTCTCCCCTCCTCTCCATGCCAAGGTGGAGGAGGGGAAGGCATTGTAATTACATGAGCTAAATGATTAGTTTAGCTAATTTGATTGGTTCGTGGCTGTGATGAAAAGACAGTATTGAGGAAGTGTGGCCAGGAGCTGCCCGGCCCAAGCTGGCTTCTGACCGGACAGGAGGGAGGGGAAGCCAAGGTAGGATCTGATTAGTCATTTCTTGCCAGATCAAGTCTGGGCTTGGGTGACAGGAGCCTCCCCCGCACCCAAGCTCCACCCTATTCCCCCTGGAGCGGCCGTCTGGCCTGCTAAGGTCGGACTTGGAGAATGCAGCCTGTGGGAACGGAAGGTCAGGCGGAGCCTGATTGACTGATTTCCTTCCTGGGGGCCCACAGGCCACGGCCCAGGAGAGGAAGTCCTGTCCTGCAGAGCTACTTTAGAACAAGGTGACACATTTGGCTGGTCCACAGAAGGACAGCGATCTAGATAGTCTAAGGGGGCAGTTCTGAGAGTTGGGACACAGACTTGGACTGAAGCTACCTTGAGTCTCTGAACAGTGTGTCCTTACCTGCGCAGCCTGGGTCAGGGCACCTTGCTTCTTAGGCTCAGTGACCTCAGGAATAAAGAAACCTAAGCTGTCCAGAAATTACTTGACTGATGGTCACTCAAAGCCAGAAGACGACGATCTGGTACCAAGCTCTTTCACAATGGTTCTCACTAATCATGCTTACAGAGGCAGCTGCCGTTGTTGTCTTCCTCAACAACTTAGGGAAAGTTAGCAACTTGCCCAGTGGTGCCCAGCCAGACTCCAGAGAGAGTTAAGCTCAGACCTCATGCTGCTCTCTGGCTCCTCGACAACTCCGGAAGAATTTCTCCACCCATCCCCTCTTTTCTTTTGGGTGATAAATGACCAAATCTGGGACCTTGCACCAACGTAGACAAGCACTTTCCTATGGAATCCGTCATCAGCCCTGGAAGCACCCCCCTCCCCCCACCTTCCTTTCTTGACAGAGTCTCATGTAGCCTAGGCTAGCCTCTGAGATCGACCTTGAACGACTTTTTCTTATCTTTCCTTTTTGAAGACAGGGTCTCGACGTGCAGCCCTGGCTAGCCTAGAACTTGCTATCTAGACTAGGAGTCCTCACACTCACAGAGACCCAGCAGCCCCTGCTCCTTGGGATAACAGGTGTGTGCTGCCTTGCCTGGCAAGCTTTTTAAAACATTTGTTATCATCATCTTATTTATTTATTTATTTAGTGTGTGCCTGTGTGTTTGAGCATGCACAGGACACAGCACATCTGTGGAGATCAGAGGGCAACTTTCAGGGTTTTTTTTTTTTTTTTCCTTTTCCTTCCACCCTGTGGGTCCTGTGGGTCCAATTTTAGCTTTAACCCAATCAGCCATCTCTCAACTGTTCAGACCTCTCAAGTACTGGCATTATAGGCATGTAGCACTGGCTTATACCATGCTGGGGATCAAACCCAGGGCTTCATATATGTATGCTAGGCAAACGCTCTACATCTTTAGCCCTAAATGGAAGTTTTCTCCTGCCCCCTTTGGAGGGCCTCAGCTCCAAGGATAGAAGGGAATTTAGGAGAGCCCTGCTAGACGTGTGGGGGCGGTGAAGGCGGGACAGGTTTGTCAGGTGGGAGTGACTCATCACCCTGGCTGCCGGGACTCTGAAACCTCACTGTGGTCGGTGGTAAGGCAGCTCCTCAAGGCCAGGAGCTGTGAGGGTCTAAGTTAGGGGAGACCAGAGGGGAGGACAGCATGGCTCAGAGCTTTCTGGGCTGGACCCCGGAGAGGATGTGGGAGCCACCTGCTTCACTAGTGTCTGTGGCTTTGCCAAGTTAAAGTGGAGGCGGGGTGCTCTCTGGGGAATAGAGACACATGAGTCAGATTTAGGCTTGGGTGAGAGTCCTGCTGGATCATGCCAGATAACACAACCAGGCTGCTTGGAGAGGAGCTTTCTACTGCCCTGTCGTGTCTGGAGACACTAGCATCTGGGCTATGAAAACCTCCACAGGAGGATATTCCTGTGGGAGTAGAGTGAGAGGTTGTAGGAGATGCCTGTCAGCCAGAGCTAGCCCACAAAGGAAGATTTGGTGGCGCCAGGGTCTTCTTAGGTATGACTGATTTGGACCCCTCTGCCAACCCAGCACCTGGCACCAGAATGGAGAACTGGGGCTAGGTTGAGCCTGCGTACTGGTACATCCTGAAGACTGAGGTTCTTTCTACCAGATCTTCAGATCAGGACGGAACCACAGCCTGTTTACCTATCTTAGAGAAGAGAGCCCCTAAGCAAGGAGCCTTGACTGGGAAGCACCGAGGGAGAATGAAGTCATTCTTGCAGATTACCACACAGAGTAAAATTTGGGCTGGTGGCTTTCTAGCACCCTGAGGCCAATAGGGACAAGGTGGGTGGGGATGGGGGTGAGGACACACAGATGTCCTTATGAAGAGGCTAGACAGAGAAAAAGACTTCCTATCCAGAAGACAGTGTCAGATTCTCCCCGCAAGCAGAGTGATAGAAGATTGTGAGCTGCCATATGGTTCTGGGAACTGGTCTGGGTCCTCTCCAAGAGCAGTAAGTGCTCGTAACTGCTGAGACATTTCTCCAGCTCCGGATGGGAGGTCTTCATTTCAAAAGGAGAAGCAGGTGGAGAGGGCCACCCTTGCCCAGGAGGCACTTCCTGTGGGTGAAGAGTCAGTCTAAGTCCTTGGAGGAAACTTTCTGTTTGGGGACTTTGGGAAGAAGAACCACGGGGCCGAATAGAAACCCAGCGTCTGACAGCTGGCTGGCCCCGTAACTCTCTGAAAGAAAAAGGTAGTGAGATGGGGTGGGACAGGTCACTGGGATTTGTGTCTCAGCAGATGACAGACACCCTGAGGCCTTGCTCTTGGGATGTGGTTGACTGTCCCAATTTTTAGCAACTTCCTGGGATAGATTCGAAGAGAGAGAGAGAGAGTTCTTTGACCGTCTGACCGTTTGCTTGTGCTAGCCTCCTGGCCTCTTAACTTTTGGTTGGCTGCAGAGGAGGGTGCTCAGCTTTCTCTGCGGTTTCCCAGTGTGGAGGGAGATCTTATGTCTAGTGATGGCGAGAAGAGGCCAGGCAATCGACCAACTGCCTCACTGTGGGCTGTCTCTCTGTCGCTGAGTGTCAGGATCAAAGGCTTGCTCCACCATGCTCAGTTGGTCTTTTTTTTTTTTTTTTTTTTTTCTCATGACAGGGTTTTCTGTATAGCCCTGGCTGTTCTGGAGTTTACTCTGTAGACCAGGCTGGCCTTCAACTCTTGCCTGTGCTTCTGGAGTGCTAGGCTCAAAAGCATGTGCCATCACTGGCTGGCTGATTGCTATTTTATCTTTTTTTTTTTTTTGGTTTTTCGAGACAGGGTTTCTCTATATAGCCCTGGCTGTCCTGGAACTCACTTTGTAGACCAGGCTGGCCTCAAACTCAGAAATCCGCCTGCCTCTGCCTCCCGAGTGCTGGGATTAAAGGTGTGCGCCACCACGTCCGGCTTATCTTATTTTTTTAAATTGAGGAATGCACAGAAATTTGTGAGAATAAAAAGCAGCTGTCTTTAATCTGAACTGTGTGAAGCAGCCACCTTGAACCTTCCTCCCTCTCTACCCTCCTATCCTTTGCTCTTGACCTTCCACCTCCATGGGAGCTCTGTATACAGAGGTGAGCTGCTTTTATTCCTGCACAATACAGGGATTAGAGCCCAGGGAGGGCTTCCGGGCATGCCATACAAGCACTTCACTCAGAAGCCACTCATCCGTGAAGCCCTCCTATGCCCTCAACATGGCAAGTTTTTATTTTTCCAAACATGTATTTATATCGGGGAGTGTTGCCGCATACAGGCTGAAATCAAAGAGCAACTTGCAAGAGTCAGTTCTGTCCTCCTGCCATGCGGATAAAATTCAAGCCATCTGGTTATAGTGCAGGCAGACACCTTTACCTGCTAAACTATCTCAGCAGCCCCAACCAAGGCATTTTTTTTTAAAGAAAGATTTTATTATATATATATGACAAGTACACTGTAGCTATCTTCAGACACACCAGAAGAGGGCAGCAGATCTCATTACAGATGGTTGTGAGCCACCATGTGGTTGCTGGGAATTAAACTCAGAACCTCTGGAAGAGCAGTCAATGCTCTTAACCGTTGAGCCATCTCTCCAGCCCCCCCCCCCCCCAACTAAGGCATTTGCTTGAAGCCTTCTTGCAAAGCTTTTGCTTGCTGCAGCCTGCGTTGTCCGGGGACTAAGGGTTCAGGTCCCTCCTGTCCAGCCCTACCCCTGCAACATCCTACTCTAACTGGCTGGCATCCAACTGCTGTTAATGGGACTGCCTAAGCCCCAATGGTGCTGGCTAGGGGCTTGTAACAGCTGGAGTAATTTTCCACTCCCAGGAGTCCTGGTTTGGGCTCATCTGCCGGCCTGGGATGCTGGCCTCATCAGGGATGCAGCTGGAGCCCTCCGTTAGGGGAACCCATTAGGTTTCCTAGATCAGGCCACTTCCCTCTGCTACATAGCCCCCTCCATTTTCCCACCCGGCTCTGTTTGCTTTGGGAAGCAGCCCAGAAGAGAACAAACAGCAGCTGGGTCATGGCCTGAGCCTCTCCCACTCCAGACCTCTTCTCAGCCATGGTCTGGCCTGGGCTGCCCTCCAGGCTGGAAGTGAGAATGTTCCTTTGAAACATCCCTTGTCTTCTCTGGTCCTCAGCATCAGCCATGCGCAAGTAGCTTGTACTGTCTCTCTTACCAGTGTGGCCATTCTGGTGATGGAAATCATGGTGTCTGCCCAGGAGCCTCTCACCATGATAGAATGGGGTGCCGGGGTTGGGGGGACAGTGAGGGGTTCCCTCGTGGAATCAGCAGTCTCTAGAAGTTTCTATGTCTGACTGTGCAAGCCATGACAGTGTGTGTTTCTTTCTGTCCTTGGGACTGTTGGCAGTATCTCAGCTGGATCCAGAGGCACTGAGAAGGGAAACTTAGGGCTGGTGTCCTCTCTAAGCCCCTACCCTGAGGTGGGGACTTTTCTGTTGGGGCTGGCTACTACTTGGGTGGCAGCTATGTTCAGGTTACATACAGTCTGAGGAAAAGGGGTCCCATAACTACATAAATGGTTTGACTTGCCCAAAGGCCCACGGCCAGTTAGGTGTTGGTTCTGACGGGGAACTTTGTAAAGATGCTTATCCCCCTGCTCTCCTGCTTTGATGTAAGCCTGGGTCTGGGTGTGCCTAGGGTACCAACCTCTAGCCCGAAGGACCTCCAGGGGAGTCCAGCTTTGCCTGCCATGTGTGGCCCCATGCTTTGTTTCTGCATCCAGGTCTAGCCCAGCCTCTCAGGCAGCCCTCTCCTGAGCCTGTTTCTAGGTGTTTTACTGTCACTTAGCAGCCCAGCTTGGCTGTGCCTGTTGCTTGACTGTCCCTGCAGGTGCTGGCTAGGTCGGAGGCTGCTGTCACTCTTGGAGGGGTTATTTTTAAAGTCAGGACTGGGCGTCATTCTGCTGGACAGCTTGGACGGAGGGAGCGTGGTGCCAGCACCCCAGCTGGCTGTACGGAAGAACAGGCATGAAGGGCGGGGCTCTGACCCTCCTCCCCAGTCTGGAGCCAGTGGGGGAAGGGCCGTTTGCGTACCCTTCAAGGGCCTGTGTCTTCTCTCTTCCTGTCCTCCTCCTACTCCACCCTGTGATCTCTAAGCTGGCTTCTTCCTCCCTGCCACCAACAATGGAGCAGAGTCCCACTGCTAAACAAAGGTCCCCCTTTCAACTCGGAAACCCGCCCTGTCCCTGTCTCTGTCTCTACCCATCTCTGGCCCAGTGCCTGGGCAGGGCCCCCACCACTGTCTCCCTCACTTCCACCCTGGTTCTGTCCAGGGTGCATTGCAGAAGGTCTGACCTGTGTTTCCAGGGTGAAGAATGATGAGACCGAACTGGGTGCGGCCTCTCCACCCCGAGAATGGCCAAACCTATACTTTTGCTTGTTGTGGAAGAATTTCCCAGGCTCTCTTGAGTTGGTAGGGAGAAAGGTGAAATTGATTGACCATCCTCTCTGATGGCCGACTACCAGCCTTCCCCTTACAAGATTAGCTAGCTGTCTCTGTGACGAGTTCTGGTGTGTTTACTCTCTGAGCTGCTTTCAACTCTACCTTGCCCACCCTTAGCCTAACCTTCACTGACACAGGGACCCTAGCATCTTATTAGAATCTGGCCATCAGTGCTTCTTCTGAGATCATGGGGCCATCCTTTCTCAGATTAAAAAACACCCAATACTGGGCAGTGGTGGTGCATGCCTTTAATCCCAGCACTTGGGAGGCAGAGGCAGGCAGATTTCTGAGTTCGAGGCCAGCCTGGTCTACAGAGTGAGTTCCAGGACCGCAAGGGCTACACAGAGAAACCCTGTCTTGAAAAAGCAAAACAAAACAAACAAAACAAAACACACCCAAAGGGGCTGGAGAGATGCCTCAGCGGTCTTCCAAAGGTCCCAAGTTCAGTTCCCAGCACTCACCTGGCAGCTCACAACCATCTGTAACTCCATTTTCAGAGGATCTGACACCCTCACACAGACATGCATGCAGGCAAAACACCAATGCGCATTAAAAATAAATAAATCCTTCAAAACAAAGCAAAAACACCCAGAGATTCCCAGCATATATGGTAGAGCTGAGACCCTAATCTGACCAGTAGAGCTGAGACCCTAATCTGACCAATGCATAGGTGGGGAGGACCGCCACCTGTGATCACCCTCATCCTTACCTTCCCCTTCCTCCCCTTGGTCAGAGGGCTCAGCTTCTCCCAGACTCTCAGAAGTGAACTAAACCCCAGTCTGTAAGTAAGACAGACTCAGAACTGAGCATGGTGCCACCATTCCTGGAACTTGGAGCCTCTGTTTCCCCATCTATAAATTGGGAACCAGCAAAGGCCTCCCGGCAGGGTTGGAAGTCACTGGCTGTTAGAGAACAGGATGCTTGCCCTCTGATATCCTTTGACCTCTGCCTGGCCCTGGGCAGCTTTCCAGCCCTTTGCTTCCCTTGGCTCCAGGCCTGGCCAGCTGGGCCTGAGGAACAGCCTGTGAGTGAACCCCTCTCTCCTGAGGCTACCCTTGACCGCAGTGTCCCCTTCTGATCTGCGGCTGGTCCTTGGTTTAAGATGAGCCTTCTCCCATCTCTCTGGGTCCTAGATGGCTGGTTGCATGGCTATCTCAGTGGAAGGCAGCTTTGTGGTTGGACTGAGGAGTTGATGCCTGACCGGGGCAGGTCTTCCTCACCTTCTTGGACCCTATGCTTTGCCTCTATTGGGCACTGGAGGGTCAGCATCTATGGGTTTCACCTTCTCAAGAGCTCTCAGGGTTCGTGTTTTTTGGTTTTTTCTTCTCCCAAAGATGATTTCTGGGACCCACTCACTCCTCCCAGGCTCCTCAAGTTCTCTCTTTGGGAGCCACCCTTGGGACAGAGGACAGGATGGGGGTCAGAGAGAGGCAGGGTTTTCTTGAGCTGGCCTCCTCCAAGCTCCTGATTTCCTTCTGTTCCCTGCTGGAGCTGGGAGGAGGGGAGCATGAGAAGGGAGGGGGGAGGAGGGGAGAGTGCGGGGTGGTAGGGTGGTGAGGCGGTATTCTAAAATAGCTACTCCAGGCAAGTGTCTGGGAGCAGCTGTGCACATCTGGTGGCACAGAGCCTGCTGTCGGTGGCCTGGGCCTGCTGCTGTTTATCAACCCCAAACGAAACTCTGAGTCAGCCGGGATGGGATGGCGGGAAGGGAGGAAGGTGGCAGCTGAACACTGGTGCTGCTCCTGCCTCTGTCTGTTTTAGGACTGCGTGTGGCAGGGGAGGGGCTGTGCGTCCCAAGAATGACTGGGAGAACATTCATCAACCTTTCCGTTTTTTTTGTTTTTTTTTTTTTCCCCTCTTTGAAACAGTGTCTCCTTTTGTAGCTGTTCTCCCACTGGTGAACCTTCTATCCCAGTCTACCTGGTACTGGCATGACAGGCATGTTCTACCATGCCCCTCTGTCGTCATGCTCTGAAAGGTGGGGCCGGGGCTGTCACTGGGAAGAGGCCCCTGATTCTCTTTGTTCCTGGGGTGGCGCCTCTCAGTACACCAGCTGCCCCACCCTAATTTTTGCAGGTCCCCCATCATGGTGGAACAACCTGTTTGAGAGATGCTGGGCACCACCCCGTTTTATGAGTGGGCTCTGTTCATTCTCTGAAGCAGTATTGCAGTATTGGAGTGTAGAGGCAGAAGACTTTAGCATCAAGCTTGCTTATGCCTGGTCCCTTCTCTGGTTCCATTTCTAGCCAGTTTCCACATCTATAAACTGGGGAGTAAAGCTCTGAAACCCATGTGTGAGGCTGGTGGCATTGGTGAGGGGTCTGGAGGCATATGTGAAGGGTGTGAACACATAGTAGGTCTCTCTCCATGACTTGTCTGTATATAGGTGGTGGTGGTTGCGATAGGGTCAGTGCCCATGATGGTGGGGCCAAACAGACCAAATGGGGACCCCACATCAAGTAGGTGCAGATGCCCATGGGCCTTAAAGTGGCCCCAAGCCCTCAGAGCAAGGTGTGAGTCCTCAACAGCAGTGACCACCCCAGAGGGCCTGTCCCACTCTGTGCTGCTAGCCCGGGCTCCGGGAAGTGGACGATGAACGAACACCCTAGGGGTGAGGCAGTCAGGATAGCAACAACCTGGTCCCCAACAGTGAACACCTACTAAGTGCTGTCACCATAGCAAGTCCTTCCTAAGCACTATCCTCACAGCATTCAGTTGAGCATGGTGGACCGTGAGTTTGAAGCCCCTGGCACCCAACGAGAGGTAGATTTGAACAGGTCTATAGAGCTCAGAAGACTGGGAAAGCTCGGAGCTGGAGGAGAGGAAGCCCTGGTTAAGCCCGGCCTTCTGGAATTTGAGATTCAGGAACTCTGAGGGAGCCCAGGGCGTCCCAGAGAAACCTGTTGGACAGCTTCCCTGCCCCACCCAGTCTCTCATCCAATGGCTGATGGTGTGCTACAGCCTCTGCAGCCTTTCCCAGGGGACTCCAGTGGAGTGAGGGCAGGTCTACAGAGCTCAGCAGCCCTCTGAAACCCTTAGTTCCTTTTCTACTGGAAAGGGTGGGTGGGAGCAGCTGGTGAGTGAGCCTGCACTAGGCTGGAGGGATCTAGCTGTTTCCTGACTCCACACCAGAGCTAGAGAACCCAAAAAACATGGAGCTTATCCATAATGGCCCCACTGCAGCCCTACTGTGCCCCAGGCTGTCTTCTGGGCTGGGTTCACACCTTTCGCTTCACACCTGCACCTTGCTGTCTGCAACCCTCTGAGGCCCCTGAGGCTATGGTAGGGCTCCAGGAGAAGGGTAGATCTCAGCTACAGCTGAGTTGAAACTGGGGGTAATGGGGTCCCCCTAGCCAGCTGATGTTGTACTCCTGTCTTTTTGTCTTCAGCAGCCACCATGGAGGTGATGAACCTTATTGAGCAGCCCATCAAGGTGACAGAGTGGCAGCAGACATACACCTACGACTCGGGCATCCACTCCGGCGTCAATACCTGTGTGCCCTCTGTAAGCAGCAAGGGCATCATGGATGAGGATGATGCCTGCGGCCGACAGTACACACTCAAGAAGACTACCACCTATACACAAGGGGTGCCACAGAACCAAGGTATGGACTCCGGTTTTTTTTTTTCCTTTTGGGTTTTCCGAGACAGGGGTTCTCTGTGTAGCCCTGGAACACCTCTGTAGATCAGGCTGGTTTTGAACTCACCGAGATCTGCCTGCCTCCGCCTCCTGAATGCTGGAATGTACCACCACCACACCTGGCTTCACAGTTTCCACTCTTGAGGACCCGGGAAGTCTGATGGGGACATGTGACAACCCAGAGATAGATACAGAAGTCACCCCAGTGAATTCTGAATGTGTAGGGAGGCATAGGCGCTGACCTAGGGTGCTATTGGAGCCCAAAGTTTTTGGCTTCTGGGATCTCAGGAATGTAATAAGGTGACTTGCCAACCCCCTCAGGGCGGGGGCTGGCAAGATCTGGACATATTCTTTTCACTCCAGGAACCTCATGTCTGATGAGAGAGACAGGGAATACTCCCACATACCCACACCCCCCCACACACACCCAGGGTTCAAGCTTAGACTGGGCTAGCACAGGACATACAGATGTACTGAGGACGGGCATGGGGAAGCTGATTCAGTTACAGGTTCCTATCACAAAGGCCAATACTCTACCAGTCCAGGTATTCCCTTTCCTTCTGGGACAAAGGTGCACATGGCTTTAGGACTGTCATTCGCAGATGCCCCCAGGGCCCTAAATGTTCCAGGGGATGAGATTTGGGGCCTGGACGGTTGCAGGATGAGTTGAGGCTGGTGAGGTCTCTATGAACTGAACCTCTGTGTCCTGGGTCTCCTTCCTGGCTGTGCAGGCAGGAACCTCTCTGTGCCTGGCTGGACCAGTGTACTCCTAGGAGCTAAAGGAAAGCATATAGGTGGGAGAGCCCTGTAGGCAGCCTCTCCTTCCCCATTAGTTAGAGAATGACCTTGTTCCTGCCCTCTCTACTAGGGCATTGGAGCGTTGGCCACAGCAGGGCTATATGGGACTTTTTCTTTTAATAGCCCCAGCCTACCCAGAGGGAGAACCCAGTGTTTCCCTTGAGGACTCTTGCTCCTGCCTTCTCAAAGCCAGCCTCCTGTCCTGTCTCTTGATTGGCTATGTGGTCTTGGCTGGTGCCTCGGGGACTTCTTTTGGCCCCCTGTTCAGGGAGAGAGTTGCTACTCTATGGAGGATGAGTTGTGTAGTTAGACTAAGGAAGTTTAGCTTGTCTAATCTTGTGACTGGGCTGCCCTGCTGGTTACAGGAGGAACAGCGGGGCTCTGGGCTCCTGAGTCCACTGTTTTTGTTTTGTTTTGTTTTGTTTTGTTTTGGTTTTGGTTTTTCCGAGACAGGGTTTCTCTGTATAGCCCTGGCTGTCCTGGCACTCACTTTGTAGACCAGACTGGCCTCGAACTCAGAAATCCACCTGCCTCTGCCTCTCGAGTGCTGGGATTAAAGGCGTGCGCCACCACGCCCAGCTGAGTCCACTGTTTTTAGGACCTCAGTGTCCAGTGTCCTGAAAAGTAGAGATAGTATTGTACTTGATTTGAGAGATTATTGTTGACAGATGAAATAAGGTGCTTAACACACTGTCAGGTACACAGGCACTCCGCCATTAGGTATTTCTTTTTGTCTGTCATTTCTGTGTGTGTGTCTATGTGCACATATGTGCACGGGGACCCCTGGAGACCAGAAGGTGTCCTTTGGAGCCTTTAGAGCTGGAGCTCCTTGATGTGGGTGCAGGGATTGGAACTCTGATCCTCATGCTAAAACAACAGTACCCTAAGCTCCTGAGCCACCTCTCCAGCCCCTGGTTTTGTTTTTGAGACAAAGTCTCATGTAGGCTAGGCTGTCTTAAACTCACTGTGTAGCCAAGGATGCCCCTCGGTTTCTGATCCCCTTGCTGCCACCTCTGGAGGAGTGTAATTGCACGAGTGTGCCACCATGCCTGCTTTTATTCATTGCTGGGAGCAGAACCGTGTTAGGCAAGCATTCATCCAGCCAAAGCTGCTGAGCTGGCCATCATAGCAAAAGTATATGATGTCCCAGCTTCTTGGTAGGCTGAGGCAGGAGGATTACAAGTACAAGATCTACCTGAGTACGAAGTAAGTTCAAAGCCAACTTGGGAAACTTAAAGTAGTTTTAATTTTTTAAGTGTGTGAGTGTGTGCCGGCATGTATGTTATGTATATATACCAAGTGGGTGCAGTGCTTATGGTGGCAAGAAGAGAGCACCAGAACCTCCTGGAACTGGAGTTAGATATGGCTGGGAGCCACCACGTAGGTGCTAGGAATGGACCCTGTGTCCTCTGCAGGAGCAGTATGTGCTCTTTTTTTTTTTTTAAAGATTTATTTATTATATGTAAGTACACTGTAGCTGTCTTCAGACACTCCAGAAGAGGGAGTCAGATCTCATTACGGATGGTTGTGAGCCACCTTGTGGTTGCTGGGATTTGAACTCTGGACCTTCGGAAGAGCAGTCGGGTGCTCTTACCCACTGAGCCATCTCACCAGCCCGCAGTATGTGCTCTTAATGGCAGAACCATTCCTCCAGCCCCTAATTCTTTTTTTAAAGGCTGGGAATATAGCTCAGTGGTAGAGTGCTTGCTGAACAAATGTGTGGCCCTACGTTTACTTCCTAGAACTGTACTTTGATAAATACATATTCTGCTGCAGACATTTTCGTAATGATAGGTGTCAGACATGAGTCTTTTAAAATCAAATCATGGGGCTGGTGAGATGGCTCAGCGGGTAAGAGCACCCAACTGCTCTTCCGAAGGTCCAGAGTTCAAATCCCAGCAACCACATGGTGGCTCACAACCATCCGTAACGAGATCTGGGGCCCTCTTCTGGAGTGTCTGAAGACAGCTACAGTGTACTTACATATAATAAATAAATAAATCTTTAAAAAAAAAAAAAAAAAAAAGAATGACCCTGAACTTCCACCTCCAGTGCTCCGAGGTGGAACCTGTACCTTTAAAAAAAAAAAAAAAAAAAAAATCAAATCATGATCTTAGTTGTCATAGAGTTGGATGAGCTAGGAGGGCCTCATGCTATCAATGGGATGACACAGGCAAGGGCGATGATGGTCCCCTAAGACCCTAGTTAGGTTCGGGATCACGAGTGATGCCCTGTGCTTTGGAGAAACATGAGGGAGCTTGGAGCCACATCTTCAAGGCTTGCCTTGCTCTTCAGGATCCCTGTAAAATCTCCTGTAGCTCAGTCCTTATGTCATTTGGCTTTCAGGTGACCTGGAGTACCAGATGTCCACGACGGCCAGAGCCAAGCGGGTGCGAGAGGCCATGTGTCCAGGGGTCTCAGGCGAGGACAGTTCTCTACTGCTGGCCACCCAGGTGGAGGGGCAGACGACCAATCTGCAGCGCCTGGCCGAGCCATCCCAGTTGCTCAAGTCGGCCATTGTTCATCTCATCAACTACCAGGATGATGCAGAGCTGGCCACCCGGGCTCTGCCTGAGCTCACCAAGCTGCTCAACGATGAGGACCCGGTCTGTGAAGGGCCTGGAGGTGGGGTGGGATGGAGCTGGCTGTCCTCAGAGGGATGGGTCATCAAAGGATGCCACGGCCTTTGCCTTCCTTCCCTGTGAGGAGGAGCCTGGGGCTGTCTGCTCAAGGTTTCACACACTTCCTCCAGGTAGTGGTGACCAAGGCGGCTATGATCGTGAACCAGCTGTCCAAGAAGGAGGCATCCCGCCGGGCTCTAATGGGCTCGCCGCAGCTGGTGGCGGCGGTGGTACGGACCATGCAGAACACCAGTGACCTGGATACTGCCCGGTGTACCACCAGCATCCTGCACAACCTCTCCCACCACCGAGAGGGCTTGCTCGCCATCTTCAAGTCTGGAGGCATCCCTGCCCTAGTCCGAATGCTCAGGTACTCGTTTCTGTTTCTCGGCAGCACGGGTGCCAGGGGCCTCCCAGCATCCCGTTTCCTGGGCTTCCAATACAAGTTGTTACAAAGAATGGTTGAGAGTGTCCAAAGGCAGAGCTTTGACAACTCTGGGGGCGGAGCTTTGACAACTGAGTATACTTGGTCAGAGTAGATGAGGGGCAGGCTATCCTAGCAGGAGAGAACAGCATGGCTGACCCCCACCCAGTCGTGCTTCCTCCCCATCCCATAGCTTCGTACTGATGTAAATGGGAGTTCTTTGAGGGTAGAAGCTGATTTCACTCCCCTCTTATCCTCTCCCAGAGCTTCTCCTGTATGACCTTACACACAGTAGTGACTCAGCTGCCCAGGGACCTAGCATGTAATTAGCACCGTGCGGAACCTCAGATGCGAGAGTAGAGAGAAGATGCATTGTATGCTGATGTCTTTAAGAGTGGGACTGGCTGGGCATAGTGGGGCTCTTCTTTAATCCCAGCCCTCAAGAGGTCGAGAGACATGCAGATGTCTATGAATTCCAGGCCAACCTGATCTATACAGAGAGTTCTAGGCTAGCCAGGGCTCCATAGTGAGAACCTGTGTCCAAACAGAAAAAAGAAAGGAAGGGTGGGATTGGGTCTGGGGGTTGGCTCAGTCAATAGAGTGTTTGTTTACCTCTCCAGCACCCACATGAACATGCTAGATGCCATAAAGTGCTTCCCTGGCAGTGGGGAAGCAGAGACCAGAAGCATTCCTGGGGCTTGCTGGCTGACCAGTTTAGCCTAATGGGTGAGCTCCAGGCCAGTAAGAGAGCCTGTGTCTAAAGAAGGGGACTGTGTTCCTGAGGTGCACACCTGAGTTTGTCTTCTGGCCTCCATCCATGTTCATTCACATTCACACACACACACACACACACACACACACGAGCAAAATTAAAAAGGCTTTGTGCTTAAGGAAGGATGAGATTTTGGTAAGGGTATATTTGCATGGGGGTGTTGATTTAGGGTGAGCTCTCTGGATGTAACAGGGATTCCTTCCAGACCCACATTCTGGCAACTGGCTCACACGGGTCCTATCTGTTCCTCAGTTCCCCCGTAGAGTCTGTCCTGTTCTACGCCATCACCACACTGCACAACCTGCTGCTCTATCAGGAGGGCGCCAAGATGGCGGTGCGTCTGGCAGACGGGCTGCAGAAGATGGTGCCCCTACTCAACAAGAACAACCCTAAGTTCCTGGCCATCACCACTGACTGCCTGCAGCTCCTGGCCTATGGCAACCAGGAGAGCAAGGTGAGTCCCTCCACCAAAGCCTACAGCAGCATCGTAGTGGCTTCCGGCCACTTCCGGAAAGGCATATTGATGTGTCTACACAGATGAATGTGTGTCTTACCCTAGTTCTGAATTCTTCAGAACTAATAATTTAAGGATGAGAAAAGAATTAGGGATCAGGCTATAACTCAGTGATAGAATAGAATGATGCTGAGTGACGTTGGATTCAGTCCTTAGAGATGAAAAGAGGGAAGGGGTTGGGCGTGGTGGCGCATGCCTTTAATCCCAGCACTCGGGAGGCAGAGGCAGGCAGATTTCTGAGTTCGAGGCCAGCCTGGTCTACAAAGTGAGTTCCAGGACAGCCAGGGCTATACAGAGAAACCCTGTCTCGAAAAACCAAAAAAAAAAAAAAAAAAAAGAAAGAAAGAAAACAGGGAAGGGTGGAAAGATGGCTTGGAGGCCAGAAAAGGGTGATAGATCCCCTAGAACTGAAATTACCAATTGTTATAAGCCACCATATGGGTGCTGGGAATCCAACCTAGGTTCTCTGGAAAAGCCACCAGTGCTCCTAACTCCTGAGCAGTCTCCAGCCGCCTGTGTATTTTAGACAGGTTCTAACTAACCCCGGGCTAACCTGGAATCCTACATCTACTTGTCTTGGTCTCCCAACTGCTGGTGTGCAACACCAGACCTGGCAGAGCTCAAAAGGTCTTTTGATTTTTATTTATTTACTTTTAAGCACGTCTAGACTTACTCCGTGGGTTAGCCCTCCTTCCGAAAGGACTACAGTTCATCACCATCAGTGGTAATGGCTGTGACTAGCTTTCCTTTGCTACATCCTTGCCAGTATTTGATATCATCATCCCCACCCCCCAACCCCAGAGATGTTGGCTTGATAGTCTCAGAAGCCATTTACAGCTTAGCGGAAGCTTCATAAAGACAGCTTCGTCACCCCCCACTCCTCCATGCCTTCTGTCTTACACTCAGCCTTTCTCTCCCCCCCAACCCCTGACAGCTGATCATCCTGGCCAATGGGGGACCCCAAGGGCTTGTGCAGATCATGAGGAACTACAGCTATGAGAAGCTTCTGTGGACCACCAGCCGTGTGCTCAAGGTGCTCTCCGTGTGTCCTAGCAACAAGCCTGCCATCGTGGAGGCTGGTGAGTGTGAGAACCACAAGGTGGCTTGTGGGGGAACCCAAGGGTAGACTCAAACCTTAAGAGCTCTTGCTAGTTTTCCAGAGGACCTAAGTTTGGTTCCCAAGATCCACATCTGGTGACTTACAACTGCCTGTAGCTCAAATTGGGAGGGGCTGGGGCTGGAGAGATGGCTTATCGGTTAAGAGCACTGACTGCTCTTCCAGAGGTCCAGAGTTCAAATCCCAGCAACCACATGGTGGCTTACAAACATCTGTAATAACATCTGATGCCCTCTTCTGGTGTGTCAGAAGACAGCTGCAGTGTACTTATATACAATAAATAAATAAATCTTTTTTTTTTTTTCAAGACAAGGTTTCTCTGTATAGCCCTGGCTGTCCTGGAACTCACTTTGTAGACCAGGCTGGCCTTGAACTCAGAAATCCACCTGCCTCTGACTCCCGAGTGCTGGGATTAAAAGCATATGGCTATAAATAAATAAATCTTTTTTTTTTTTTTTTTTTTTTTTTTTTTTTTTTTTGGTTTTTCGAGACAGGGTTTCTCTGTATAGCCCTGGCTGTCCTGGAACTCACTTTGTAGATCAGGCTGGCCTCGAACTCAGAAATCCGCCTGCCTCTGCCTCCCGAGTGCTGGGATTAAAGGCGTGCGCCACCACGCCCAGCTAAATAAATAAATCTTAAAAAAAAAATTGGGATGGTCTGATGCCCTCTTCTGGGTACTACACAACCCCCCTCCACCTACCATCCCCCCACACAAGTAATAATTATCTTTAAAAATAAAAACAGAGCTTGGTAGTGGTGGCACATGCCTTTAGTCCCAGCACTTGGGAGGCAGAGGCAGGCGGATTTCTGAGTTCGAGGCCAGCCTGGTCTACAGAGTGAGTTCCAGACAGCCAGGGCTACTCAGAGCAACCCTGTCTGGAAAGACCAAAACAAAACAAACAAACAAACAAACAAAAAAGAGTGACCTCTGGGGTTAGGAGATTCAGGGTAGGGTCTCTGCCCTGTCAGTCTGGCTCCCTTGGAGCTAACAGGACTCCTGTCCCCTCCCCAGGTGGGATGCAGGCTCTGGGCAAGCACTTGACAAGCAACAGCCCCCGCCTGGTGCAGAACTGCCTGTGGACTCTGCGCAATCTCTCAGATGTGGCCACCAAGCAGGTGAGACAGGAGCCTGGACCTGGGCCAGTCTCTTAAACCATGCCAGCCTTCCTTCCACCTAGGCACATGACCTCTGGGACCTGTGAGTCCTCCTCCTTCATGGCGAAGGCTGAAAAGTTCCAGATGGCTATCACACCTTTATTTAGTAGGGGGCTTTCATCCTGCTTAGGGTTTGGGAAAGGAAGAGGAAGTGGGCTGACATCTTTAAGTTGGGGTTCAGGTAAGGGGACAGTTTAGATCTAGACTCTGGGTCAGGACCAGTACTACGGGGGCTGGTGAGATGGCTCAGTGGTTAAGAGCATTTGTCTGTGGCTCTGGTTACAGAGCATCTGATGTCCTCTTCTGGCCTCTGAGGGTCCTGGGCACACACATATGGTGCACAGATACACAGGCAGGCAACCAAACTTCCCTCCCTATGCTTAACCGTCACCACACCACCAAGCAAGTACCCTCGATGGGCCAGCATTCTGCATGGCCTCCGTGGGCATGCGCTCTCAGTACCCTCCATGGGCCAGCATTCTGCATGGCCTCCGTGGGCATGCGCTCTCAGTCATGTAGAGGGAGAGCAAGCAGCCCTATTGATCGTGGAAGAAACCGAGGCTCGGTGTTGAGAAAGCCCTTTTTCAGAGCTAGTAAGTGGCAGAGCTGTCATTCTGACCCTGTGATGTGTATCTCCAAGGCCTAGACCCTTTCTGCGCCACTGCTAGTCCTGGGAAAAGAGAGGTATTTGAATTAGGGATTTTTTTTTTTTTGAAGTAGATTTAGCTTGCAGACCCCCTGGTGTGACAGAGAAGGCCTGGCAAAGTAAGAAGTGCCTAAAAGCTGACGCCTATGACCCCAAAGGCCTTGCTAACTTCCCCTTGCTAACTTCCTCCTGACCAGAGGCCTCCTTTGGCCAGCAGGAATGAAGCACACTGGCCTTAGAGGCAGGTCTGTAGCTGTGGGTCTGTGGAAGGCTCCAGCCTTTCTCAGCCTCCTGCTAAGGACTTCCCTCAGGGCATGGGAGGCTGTGAGGTCAAGGTTCCCAGCTATATACAAGCAAGCCCTAGCCCTTCAGCCTGTCCATTCCCCCTTGGACCTATTGGAGAGGCTGTATAGAGATGGCTGTGTCCCTTACCCTGCATGTGCTTCCTGTCTCAGGAGGGCCTGGAGAGTGTGCTGAAGATCCTGGTCAACCAACTGAGTGTAGATGACGTCAACGTCCTCACCTGTGCCACGGGCACCCTCTCCAACCTGACCTGCAACAACAGCAAAAACAAGATGCTGGTGACACAGAACAGTGGCGTGGAGGCGCTCATCCACGCCATCCTGAGAGCCGGAGACAAAGATGACATCACAGAGCCCGCCGTCTGTGCCCTGCGCCACCTTACTAGCCGTCACCCCGAGGCTGAGATGGCCCAGAACTCTGTGCGCCTCAACTATGGAATCCCGGCCATTGTGAAACTGCTCAACCAGCCAAACCAGTGGCCACTGGTCAAGGTACCCAGTAAAGGCCACAGGCACTGTGGTGGGGGGTAGGTGAGGGGTGTGTCCCCTGTTCAGGGTCATAGGGATATATGGTAAGGATCCGGAAGAGCAGGGCCTAGACAATAGGAAGCAGCTCCCATGGCCATTTCTGCTTCAGCATTGGCTCTGCTCTTAGAGACTGAGTCTTTTCATTTATCTGCCCCCCATTTGTTTTATTATTATTATTTTGTTGTTGTTGTTGTTTTTTCGAGACAAGGTTTCTCTGTATAGTCTTGGCAGTCCTGGAACTTACTCTGTAGACCAGGCTGGTCTCAAACTCAGAAATCCGCCTGCCTCTGCCTCCTGAGTGCTGGGATTAAAGTTGTGTGCAACCACCAACCAGCTATTATTTTTAAAGTCTTCACTTATTTATTTTGTTTTTGGGGGACAGGGTCTCACTCTATAGCTCTGATGGTCCTGGAGTTCTGTAGACCAGACGAGCCTCGAACTCAGAGATTCTTCTGCCTCTGCCTCCTAAGTACAGGGGATTGAAGGTGTTTGTCACCATTCCTGACTCTGGCTATTTTTTGAAACAAGGACCCTGAGATGTAACTCAGGCTGTCCTTAGACTTTCAATCCTCCTGCCTCAGGCTCCTGACTGATGAGAATACTATAGACATGTCCCACCTAGCAATCTAGTTCTTTTATTATTATTATTATTATTTTAAAAAGTACAGTCTCAGGTATCCCAAGCTAACCTCAGATTGTAGCCAAGGTTTGCCTTGATCCTCCTGCCTCAGTCTCTCCCAACTTGCTGGGGTAAGTTCTGTGCCATCACACCCGCTCTGTGCGGTGCTGGGTATCCAACCCTTTGTGTGTCCTAACTGAGCTAAAGCCCCAACCTTAGCTCTAGATTCCTTCAGTTCTGTGCCTACAGCCCCGCCCACAAGCCCCCAGTTCCCCGTTCCTGGAGTAGCCAGGATGCTCCTGACTTTGTGGTTGTTACTGAAGTGGGGCTCAGATTCAGAAGAGATGACAGGAAGGACAAAATACCTAAAGCCGGGGAGCCGGGATCCCCCAGATGTTTTAAGGACTACCCGCCCCTCCATTCATCACTGCCTCCTTTCTTACCAGGCAACTATTGGCCTGATCCGGAACCTGGCTCTGTGCCCAGCCAACCATGCCCCTCTGCAGGAGGCCGCGGTCATTCCCCGCCTCGTCCAGCTGTTGGTCAAGGCCCACCAGGATGCCCAGCGCCATGTGGCTGCAGGTACCCAGCAGCCCTACACGGATGGTGTGAGGATGGAGGAAATCGTGGAAGGCTGCACCGGAGCCCTGCACATCCTTGCCCGGGATTCCATGAACCGCATGGAGATCTTCCGGCTCAACACCATTCCCCTGTTTGTCCAGGTGAGTCCGGTACAGATGGGCAGATCTGTCCCCAGGTGCTGCTGAGGGGTTTGGAATGTGTGGGCCAGGAGTAGTCTAGGTCTGCGTAGAGAAGGGTGGATAAGTGGCTTTCCGAACTTAGAACACGAGAGCCTTCTTGAAGTGCAGCCACAGGCAGACATGAAGAGCATCTGCAGGTTCAAGAAACAGGAAAGGGACAAACATGGAACCTAGGAACCAGCGCCTCAGCACACCGGAGCTCATTAACACTGGGTCCTAACAGTGTGGTGCACGCAGAGTCAACAAGTGGCTCCCAGGTGGCTCATAAGCAGACGGCTCGGCCCAGGAATTTACAGAAATGAAATTTAGCTCCCAGTGAGAGGCCATTTTCCACTGTCAAATTGGCCAACTTGAGGGTTGGATAAACTGATCGTCTTGTGCCCCGCCTACTTGAGGGAAGGGCAGTCTGGGAGCTATCCTTTGGCCTGGAATTCAGATCCGACTCTCTCTTGGGGGAAATCATTAGCATAACCTAAATGGACAGAGATGTACCCGAGATAATAATTGCGGACACAGTTGTTAAAAACAAGCCCTTTGTCTAATGGTGAGGAAGTAGTTTTGAAGGAAACCATGGGTGTGGTGGTACATGCTTCTCATTCCAGCACTGAGGAGCAGAGGCAGGAGGATTAGCCATGCAAGACCAGCCTTGGATGCAGAGTGAGCTCAAGGCTAGCCTGGGTTATCTTTGACTTAAAAGATAATATAAAGAATGGCAGTATGTGATATTGCCCTAGGGAGGCTGAGACTGGGGGATTGAGAGACAGTTCTAGGGTAGCCTGGGCTAATAGCAAGACCTTATCTTTTAAACAAAATAGAAGAATGCTTTACTATGTCATACCCCCGTGTGCAGTGAGGCCTCACAAATCACGGGATGCATTTTTTTGCTTTGTGGTCCTGGGGATTGAGTCAGGGCCAAGCTCAGGGGCAAGAACTCTACCCCCAAGCTACATCCCCAGCCCAAGATTTTTTTTTTCCTTTGAAATATTTTTTATTAGTTTTCAGAGTTAAGGTCTCATCCGGACCTACCTTCAGTGGAATGAACTCATAGGTTTGTAGGACAGACTCTGAAGTAATACACAAGAAAGTGCCTTATTCTACCATGGCAGGCAGAATAAAGGAGGAATCAGCATTATGGGTGGGGCTGGGAGATGCCTGCCAGTGAGGCTTTGCCGTGTATCCTCGAGGAGCTGAGATCAGATTCCCAGTACTAAGGTGCTGCGGCAGCTTTTAACCCGAGCGTGGGGAGGAGTGGAGACAGGAGGAGTGAGCCTTGCCAGACCTGGAGCTGCAGGTTCAGAGACAGACCCTGCCTGAAAAATTGAGACACAACGGAAGGGAACACGTGACTCCAACCTCTGATCTTCATACACAAGAACATGCACTCAAATGCACACGTGCCCCAAAACACAGTCACCACGATACACACATATAGAGACACGTGCGAACATATCTATAGCGAGATTGGGCACGCCTTTAATCCCAGCACTCAGGAGGCAGAGGCAGGCGCAACTCTGTGAGTTTCAGGCCAGCCTGGTCTACAAAGGGAATCCAGGACAGCCAGGGCTATTATTATACAGAGAAATCCTGCCTGGAAAAACAAAAACATATATGCATATATATAAACATACATATATATGGTGTGTTTATATATAGTATATGTGTAGTATATTTATATATAATATACATAGTATATGTTATACTATATATAGCATATATAGTATATACTATATATTATATTTTATATAGTATATTATATGCTATATATTTATATATACTATATGCTATAATATATAATTACATATAATATAAAATACATAGTGTATAATAATAAGACGGTGATAAAATATACTGGTCACGTGCTGACATGTTAGCAGAGGCTGTGTCTGCTCAGGTGTTAGGGGCCAGTCTGGTTTTTTTGCCCTTTCTTTATGCTTTCCTTGGCTTTCTCTTTCCTAAGACGGCTAGACAGGGCAGGGCTGGGCGGTGTGGCTGGTGTGCAGCCTGGCTTGCCTCACTCCTCACCTCCACCCTTGTCCTCTCTCCTAGCTCCTGTACTCCTCTGTGGAGAACATCCAGCGTGTGGCTGCGGGAGTGCTCTGCGAGCTGGCCCAGGACAAGGAGGCTGCCGATGCCATTGATGCGGAGGGCGCCTCTGCCCCTCTCATGGAACTACTCCATTCCCGCAATGAGGGCACCGGTGAGGGACCCATGACTTGGTGTGGGGGGCAGGGGAGCACCAGAGGGAGGAGGCTGGGCTCTGTTCCTCCAGCTGCAGCACTGACAGCCTCTGACTTGGTCTTAACTTCCCTCCCTCTCTGCCCAGCGACCTATGCTGCTGCTGTCCTGTTCCGCATCTCTGAGGACAAGAACCCAGATTACCGTAAACGAGTGTCTGTGGAACTCACCAACTCCCTCTTCAAGCATGACCCAGCTGCCTGGGAAGCTGTGAGTATCAGACCACATCTGATTGTGCAAGCCACGTACTGCATGGGGGACGGTGGGGGGGGGTGCAGCTCATTGCTCTCTGCAGAGGCATAGCTGACCTCAGAGAGGTGTAGCCTCCAACTCAATATTCACTTCAAGGCTGATTTTGAACTCTTTGTTTTTTGGGTTTTTTTTTTTTTAAGATTTATTTATTTTATGCTTATGAATACACTATTGCTGTCTTCAGACACCCCAGAACAGGGCATCAGATCCCATTACAGATGGTTGTGAGCCACCATGTGATGAACTCAGAACCTCTGGAAGAGCAGTCAATGCTCTTAACCACTGAGTCGGCTCTCCAGCCCTGATTTTGAACCTCCTGTCTCCACCTCTTAAGTACCATGACTAAAAGGCCTAAAGGCATGGGTTACCATGCCTGGCTAGATATTTATTTTATTTTGCAATGGGGTCCTTTATAGAGAGAGTCATGAGCCGCCATGTGGTTGCTGAGACTTGAACTCAGGACCTCTGGAAGAGCGGCCTTTACTCCTAACTTCTCTCCAGCCCAGCAATGGAGATCCTTCATGACATAGAGATAGCAGATCAAAGCATGTCTAGTTGTTTATTTTGTTTTGTTTTGTATATGGTTTCATCTGTTTGCTCGGCTATTTTTTAGTACTGGGAGTCAGATGAGGGCCCTGTGTACATCCTACAGACACTCTACCCCTGCGCTGTATCTATAGTCCTGGGTGGTGTTTTGAGAAAGTCTTGCTATATAGGTAGCCCAGGCTAACCTTGAATATATGACGATTCTCTTGCCTTGACCACTGAATACTAGAATTAACAGGAATTGGGGTCTCACTCTACCCCCAGCTAGCTTGGACTTTGTACCAATCCTCCTGCCTCAGACTCCTAAGTGCTGGGGTTGCAGGCATGATCCACCCACTGTTCCCAGCTACATATCTCTTTTGCCCACATGAATATAAAGGGTTTGAGAATGTGGTGTGTGTGTGTGTGTGTGTATATGTGTAACAGGACCCCAGGGCCTTGGCCATGCTAGACAGGTACTCTGCCACTAGCCCACATCCAGGGTTGTCTTGCTCTAATTTGCACACGGGTACTGTGTAGCCAGCCACACCCTGTGTCTATGTCTCTTCCCGACACTCCCTCCCCACAGCTGCTCTGGCCTGTGTGTGCCCAAAGCGCTAGTGTCAGGACCTCTACCCAGAGCAGGGCCTGGGAGCACGGTGCTTTCTTCTCTTCCTCTAGGGTTAGGGGAGGTGTCCTGCCCCTTGTCTGGAGCACCTCTCTGTTCCTTAGTGGAAAAGCAGGCCAGAGGATCCTTTCCCACACTTCCTATGTCTTTCTGTCCTTCCTCAGGCCCAGAGTATGATCCCGATCAACGAACCCTATGCAGACGGTGAGTGTGTGGAGCCCTAACCCAGAGCCTGGAGCTGTGTGGGCGAGAGTGGAAACTCCTGGTAGCCAGTGTGTTCCAGTCTAGATCCCTGCTGTGGGGGTGTAGGGAGGAAGTTTGGTCCCTAGGCGTGGGCCTGCTCTTCTACCATGTGTGGTCTGCAGATCTCCAGATAAGCCTTCCTTTCTCGTCCCCAGACATGGATGCCACCTACCGCCCCATGTACTCCAGCGATGTGCCTCTGGACCCTCTGGACATGCACATGGACATGGATGGAGACTACCCCATGGACACCTACAGTGACGGCCTGAGGCCTCCCTACCCCACTGCAGACCACATGCTGGCCTAGCCAGCTCCACCTCAGTAAGGCCCCTTCCTCCCCCCACCTCTCCTCTCTCTCTCTCTCTCTCTCTCTCTCTCTCAGCCTTGCCCTCAGCCTGTTGCTATGGTTACAGTGCCACTTCCTTTTCTCTCTGGCCTGGTGGGGACCTTTCCATCCTGGACTATAAACACTGGGGGACGGGGAAGGAGTGTGACAATCCTGTGCTTTTTGATCTGTTGTGCTTTGGCCTGCCTTTCTGATGATGATGATGATGATGAAGAATTATTATGGACTAGGTTTTACTCCGTGTTTCAGGCTGGCCTGAAATTCATTATGTAGCCCAGGCTGGCCTCATGTCTGTGGCTTTTCCCTAGCCTTAGTGACATCACCATCCCAGTGTCATTTTTTTTTTTTTTAACACTGGGGACTGAACCTATTGCACCTATGAGTGCTAGGGCAAGGCTACCATTGAACCACATCCCTAGCCCTGGTTTTGCCGTCTGTTACATTGAGATAGTCTCGCTAAACTGTCCAGGCAGCCTTTTACAGCCTGGAGTGCAGACATGCCTTGAATTTAGGATCTTCCTATATTAGCCCCCTATAGACCTGCACAGCTGGAGTGGGGGTGGGGGTCCTCCATTATATTTGCCCCTTGCTTGGCTAGGCCATGCTCCTCCAGCTACTTCTAAGCAAATGAGGAAAAAGACCATTTTTTTTCTGGGGGTCGTAGACAGATGTCACAATAGCACCCCTGAACTTCTGGGGGAGACAGGCCTGTCAAGCACCTGACCTCGGTGTCCTCATGCCCCACAGGTGCTGTTTCTCACCTGGAGAGCTCTCAAGAGCAGACTGTCGGAGGAGACAGAAAAGTACCTGAGCCCCGGGAGCCGGCCTGGACTTCCTGCTGAACACACGTGCTCCCGTGCTCCAGCGAGTTCCTCCATAGGGATTTTGGGATGGTGTCTGCTCCCGCTTTTCTGTCCTGGGCTGGGGATCCAGGCTCAGCACTTTCTCCCCGTCCCCACTATGGCTATGGCCACTAAAGCTTTAGACTCAGCCTGTGTCCCTGCACAGCAATTCTCTCTGCTGACTCCAGCTGCCTGGACCCCCACCCCTACCCCCACCCAGGCCTTCCTTTGTTTTTTTTTCGGGGGCCAATTTTCTCACTTGACCTCCTGGGATATCCAAGACACAGGTTCAAGGCCCCAACCCCTGACACCCAAAGCTTCTTTTGAAAAGTTCAGGGACCTTCTCGGGGGTCAGTGGGAGAGTGGAGACATTAAGTGCCCCTGCCAGGACCTGCCCTTCCCTTCAGGATGCTAAGTTTTTGCTTTGACCCTCCAGAGGGGGGAACTCTTGGTGATGCTCCTCTCACATCGCTCCACACTGGCCCATCTGCCCTGCAGAAGTGTTCTGGCTCACCCCTCTGGTGTGTGGTGAGGGGCTTTCTTCTCCCCCTCCTGTTTGACTCCCGCCACCTCCTGCACATGGGTTTGGGGGCGGGGAGCGGGGGGCAGAGGACTGAAAGGGAAGTCCCCTCAGAGAGTCTTATTATCAACACTTTATTTTTTGGTTATTGGCTTTTTCTTTTCTTTTTTTGTTTTTGTATAGACCAAAGCAAAGAAAATAAAATAACACAGAGATCCAATGGAGGCTGTTAAAAGCATTATGGTGTAGAGGAAGTAAGGGGCATGCGTAATAGGTGTGACAGACCCTCTGTCCCTGATGTCCCCACTTGGCTGATCTTTGCATGTCCTCAGGGTTGCAGAGGCAAATGAAGAGAAGGGAGGGTTTGAAGAGCAGGAGTCCATTGAATGATTTGGTCCCATGTTCACACAGAACACTAGGGACTCCAGGCTATCTTGCTCCACAGGCAAGCTCCTTGCTGGCTTCAGCCTCTGCTGTCCTGCTGTGACATCAGACGTCTTCTATACCTCAGCTCTCCATGGCCCTCGGCTTACTAATACAGGCTTCTTGTTGGCCAGAAGTGGGCCTACCCCATCCCCTGTCCACCTCTCCCTCATGACTCCTTACTGCTTACAAGTCAGTAACACTAATGTTGGCCAGCATCTTCTGCACGCTATCATGCCTCCTGCTCAGGTTGTCCCCGCTACCTTTTCTTTTCTTTTCTTTTCTTTTTTTTTTTTTTTTTTCAAGACAGGGTTTCTCTGTATAGCCCTGGCTGTCCTGGCACTCGCTTTGTAGACCAGGCTGGCCTCGAACTCAGAAATCCGCCAGTCTCTGCCTCCCGAGTGCTGGGATTAAAGGCATGCGCCACCACGCCCAGCTTCCCGCTACCTTTTCTTGCTGGCCCATGCCATCTGTCTCAGCCTTGCCCCAGAAGCACTGATCCTGGGGCCTATGTGACACTTCCCCACCAGCAATGCTAAGTTCTTCTTTTCGAAGTGGGCTGGTCATCACGGCCCTGACAAACTCTGAGAACAGGAAATTCCTGTAGCCTGTTCATGTGGGGCCAGACATCTGCCTCTTATATCTGCACAGAGCCCAGGCTAGGACTTGAGCATCACAGAGCATCAGGGTAACACCCTGCTTCCCTGCAGCCAATCACATTTGAGGATGAAATGAGAAAAAACAGGGGGTCGAGGAAGAAAGAAAAGGTCTGGGGTGGAGGCAGGAAGTTAGTTCAATCAAAAGATGACTGGGGCTGGGCGGTGGTGGCGCACGCCTTTGATCCCAGCACTTGGGAGGCAGAGGCAGATGGATTTCTGAGTTCAAGGCCAGTCTGGTCTACAAAGTGAGTTCCAGGACAGCCAGGGCTATACAGAGAAACCCTGTCTCGAAAAAAAAAAAAAAAAATACTGGGCCTTCAGGCAGAGGTGATGAGAGACAGCTGAGTGCCACAGGAGGCACCATGGAAGGGAGAGGAGGCTCCGCATACAGAGACCACAAGGTCTTTATTTAACTGCCCCATGTTCAGGGCCTGGCTGAATGCTCAGCCTGGGTAGTTTGAAAAGAATTTGGTAAAGGAAGAGCATAGGACTCTGTGAGTGTGTGTGGGAAGCAGCAAGGGGGAGACAGCACATGAGCCTGAGGTGGTGAGAGAAGATGCTAGCCAGGTGTGGAGGATACGGCAGGATTCTGCATCTGCAGCTGATGCTCCAGACAGGCAGGCTGAGACCTCACTGCCAACCACTGATGCTCACCGATCACTGAACTCAAGTAGAACCTGCAGAGTGCGCTTATGTTATCTCTGGCTGCCCAGCACGGAGCAGAGTGATCTAGAGATGCCAAGGAAAACAGCAAGAAGTCTACCCACCCCAGAAGAGGAGGTGGCAATCGCATTGTGTATCCCCATGACAGGCAGCAAGGGCAAGGGATCAGAGAAGGAAGTAAAACTGTCACAGAAAGATTGAAAGTTGATTCTAGCCATGGCGGAGCTGGAGCGCTGAGCTTCCCAGGAGGCTGACCAAAAAGGGCACATTAATCTCTGTGGCATCGATGGTCCATTTCTGTTCTCATGTAGGAGCTATCCACAACCTCGAGAAAGCCCACACTTGGAACCCTGATTTCCTTATCTATAAAATAGGGCTGTGGTGTAGCACAGGGTAGATCATGAGTTTGGTTTGTGCCTAGGCTTTTGGGGTTCCCACACTCAGGACGAACCACATCCGGCCCATCTGCTTAGTGTCAGGATAAAACGAGAAGATGCAGCAATTCCAGGCAGAAGGTAAATGGGGTTGGAGAGACCAGAGTACTGGGTGCCCTCTAGCAGACCTGGATTCCATTCCCAGCACTCACATGGCCACTCACAAGTGTCAGTAACTCCAGTTCCAGGGAACTCTGACCTCCATGGGCACCAGGCATACCTATGGTGCACAGGCATGTTCAGACAAAATAATTATGTGCTAAAAACAACAACAAAAACCGGGCGGAGGGGCAAACTTGATTCCCACAGATTTTATTCCTTTAATTCAGAAGAGATTCTTACCTGCTGTTTACTGAAACTACACCACAGGACCAGCCTTTCTACGGAGGAAGTTGAGAGCTATCTTAGCTCTGCATGGCAGCCCCTGATGAGTAGCAAGGCTCTGGTGGGCAAGTGACAGATGTGGAAGCCATTGGGTACATCACAACCATGGCTTACCACAGAAAGGTGGCTTCCTGTGCTAGCGGCAGAGGAACTGACTGAGTGGGGTATCTCTAGGACAGAAAGTGATTCGAGTCAGGAAGCAGCTATGTTGGAACAGCCATGGCCAAGGAACGGGAACCCTCTGCTGTGTGTGGAGGAAGGGCTCCTCTGTTGCCTACTACAGTCAAGAGTCCCATAACCAAGTCAGTGACTAGAGCAGAGGTACACCTATCAAAATGGTGGGTGCCACTCCAGTGTGGACAGAGGACAGTGTGGTGCTCTCAGACTTAGTAATGGGACAGGGGCAGAATCCAGCTAGACAGATTTCTACAATGAGATTGAGTGTCCCTTTACATTATTTTATGTATGTGTGTCCCAAATAGAACTCTGGGTCAGGCTTGGTGGCAGCTGCCTGTACCCGCTGAGCCATCTCACCGGGATACTCAACCTATTTTATTTTTTGAGCTGCGTGTCTCTCAAGGAACCTGGAGCTATCAATCACTTTGCCTAGACTTGCTGGCCTGCCAGCCCCAGGGGTCTTTCTGTCTCAGTTTCCTGGCACTGGACTTGCAGGCCTGCACCACTATACTTTGTTTTTACAGCTTGGACTCCAGTCATTATAGCAAGCCCTTTACTAAGTGAAATTATTAAAAACAAATGTCATGGTGCAGGAGGGGTGGCTCAGTGGTGAAGAACACTTGTAACTCCGTCTCCATGAGATCCAGCGTTCTCCTGTAATCCACGAGCAACTCCACATGCACTCATCTCTCTCTCTCTCTCTCTCTCTCTCTCTCTCTCTCTCTCTCTCTCACACACACACACACACACACACACACACCTTTTTTAAAAAGTTATTAAGGGGGGTTGGAGAGATGGCTCAGTGGTTAAGAGCACTGACTGCTCTTCTAGAGGTCCTGAGTTCAATTCCCAGAAACCACATGGTGGCTCACAACCATCTATAATGAGATCCGATGCCCTCTTCGGGTGTGTCTGAAGATAGCTACAGTGTACTCATATAAATAAAATTAAATTTAAAAAAATTATTAAGGGAGCCTTACACTGAAGATTTAAATCACACCTATAAGTCCTCATCCCAGAAACTGTACACCTTAGGCTGTCGAGATGATTCAGTGGGTAAATTGCTGGATGCTAAGCTGAGTTTGACCCTTGAACCCATTTGATAAAATGCAAGCTGTCCTCTGACCTCCATTTGTAGGCCATGGCATGCACATGTGCACATACACATTATGCAAAATTTGTTTGTTTTTTTTTTAGGTATAAAGCTAATTTAAAAGAATAATAAACCCAAGTAACTAGAAAAATAATTTAGCTGGGACCCTAAATCCTTTAGTTTAACTTGAAAACATCTATTCACACAGAGATAGAATATAAAGTTAGGCTGTAGACAAGATGTGGGGACAATTTGAGAAATTCAGTTGAATCTCAAGTTCACAAAAACTAATAAATCCAGGTGTGGTGTAGGACCTCTATAATCATAGCACCCAGGAGGTTGAGGTAGGACAGGAATTGCAGAAAACATCCAATAAAATTAATACCAGGCAGTGGTGTCAAACACCTTTAATCTTAGCACTCTGGAGGCACAGGCATAGACAGGCTGATCTCTGAGTTTGAGGCCAGCCTAGGCTGCAGAGTGAGGTCCTGGACAGCCAGGGCTACACAGAGAAACCCTATCTTGGAAAAACACACACACACAGAGTAACTAAATATTTAGGTATAGATTGGGGTTGGTGGTATGTACCTATAATCCCATCTAGAACAGAAGATAGAGGCAGGAAGATCAGCAGTTCAAGGTCATCCTTGGCTATAGAACAAATTCAGGGCCAGCCTAGGTTACATGAGACTCTGGTTTCTTGGAAAGGTGGTTGGGGCAGATAACACAGATGCATGTACAAGGCAAACATATATGATTACATGAGATTTACCATGAGCCATTGACCCATGTAGTAAGAGAAATTGATAATGGAGGCTGAGAAGCCTCAGAGTCTGCCGTCCACTGCAAGCCCAAGACTGAGGAACCAAGTGGTGTCTTTCTATCCAGGTCCTGGAAGGCCTGGGAACCAGGAGAGCCTCACTTGAGAGTGCCAGCCTGGGGCCAGGAGGAGAGGAACTGAAATGTCCTAGCCCAAACAATGAGGAGAAATAGGAGACACTCCCTCCTCTTCCTTTTGTTCTATTTGGGCCCAACAGGAAGATGGCCACCTACACAGAACACAGCAGGCTCCTTGAAGGAGTCCCTGGATTGGAACGCTCACCCTTCATTCCCTTGTCCTTTCAAGGATTCTCTCGGGGCCTGCTCTTTGCCAGGCTTTCCTCAAGGCTCTGGGAATCTCAATATCCGCTGTCCTTATCTGTTGGTAGCATCATGCTTTAGGGCCTGGGAGACAGCAGTAGTCATGCCAAGCCGGGAGGGAACTGATGCGTGCCATATCCAAGCACGGGTTGAGGCAGGGAGGGGCACTAGGTAGACAGCTGACACACTGCGGCCCAAGCAGCAAAGACTCCAGGGCCCTCACCTGGAGGGGAGAGTGGTGGGTGGGAAGGGACAATATTTTGCTGTGCCTAGCTAGGACAGCAATAGCCACCAGGTGTCAGTGGTGTCACAGTCAAAGTTGGTGGTACATTCTGATCCTGGGGACCTTGGTGGTGGGAGCTGCTGCCTTTGTATTGACTGGGAGGTACAGTGGCCTCCTGAGGGTAAATCCATCCAGTGACTATGCTTGGAGAGCCAATAAGAAGCCCCCATCCCTACCTCGGGCTCCTTTCATCCGGCCCTGAGCTCAGCGATCGTTTGGAACAGCCTTCAGACATGTAGTAGGTCTTTTTCCTTCCTTCTTTCCCTCCTCTTCTCTTTCTCCCCACTTGCCTTCTCCTTCCTGTTTTGAGAATAGGGCCTAAGGCAGCCTTAAGCTAGCCTGAAAGTTACTATGCAGTCCAGTCTAGCCTGAACGTTACTATGTGACTCCACCTCTCCAAACCCTACCTCCTAAATGCTGTGATTACAAACATACCACCAAGCACACATACACAGGCTTCCCCTCTTTATCCTCTTTCCTCTCCACCTCCTTTTCTTCTCCTTTCTCTTCCCTTCCTCCATCCCTCTCTCCCTCCTCTATTTTCTCTCCTTTCTTTCTCTCTCTCTCTTTCTTTCTTTCTCTCTTTTTCTCTCCCTCTTTCTCTCTCTTTCTCTCTTTCTCTCTTTCTCTCTTTCTTTCTTTCTTTCTTTCTTTCTTTCTTTCTTTCTTTCTTTCTTTCTTTCTTTCTTTCTTTCTTTCTTTCTTTCTAGACAGTCTCCCTACATAGTCTTGGCTGTCCTGGAACTCACCAGACTGGCCTTGAACTCACAGAGATCTGCCTGCTTCTGCTTCCCTCCGTGCTAGGATTAAAGGCATCACTTCACCCACCCCCCCCCACCCTTTTTTTCAACTGGGTCTTTAGGTTCGCACGTATGCCACCCCACCAGCGAGGTTGGAGATACTTTTTCTACTTTTGAGGCTACCAAAGCCTGGGGAGCCTGCCTGCGATTTGCTTTGCTAACAGTAATGGTAACAGTAGTTTGTGGCATTCTGATGACTGGCAAGAGCCATTCATACCACATCAACCAATGGCCACAGTTTTGCCCAGTGTGTGGAAGGCCGGGAAATGATACTCAGAGAGGTTAGAAAATACCCCTAAGGCAGCACAGCTAGCAAGAGCCCCAGAGCTGGCCTTTGAATGCCAGATGCCAGACTCCCCCTCCCCCTGGCCTTTGAATGGGAGATGCCAGACTCCCTCCCAGGCAGCTTCCCTCATCCCCCACAATTGGGACTGAGTACAGGCCTTCCTTGGATGCTCTGGTCCAATGGGTTCACACGTGGGCTGGGTAGCCTATAATGCCAGCTCATACCAGGAAGGAGGAGCTCGAGGTGGCCTGTCATCCTCCGAGCCAGAGATGTACATGCCTATCTGACCCCTCCCCCAGGGCAGAACTACTAACAGAAGTGGGGCTTGATGTAATCTTGTAATCTCAGCTGCTTAGAGAAGCTGCTTAGAGAACAGGGGCAGGGTGTATTGTGAGTTCAAAGCCTGCCTGGACAGCTTAGTTACCTCAAAATGGAAAAGAGAGACCGGGGGAGATGGCTCAGCAGTTAAAAGTGCTGGCTGCTTTTAGAGAAGATCTGCCTTGCGGAGAACATCAGAGGGCTTGAACTTCTTCAGCCCTTCCCCAAGTCTTGGAATAAAGTGGTTTGGCAGCCCCCTCCTTCAAAAAAGCAATGGGTGGTCTTCCAGAAGTCCCGGATTCTATTCCCAGCACCCACAGGGTAGCTCACAATTTTCTTTAACCTCAGTTCCAGGAGATCTAGGCCTTCTGGCTCCCGAGGGCACCACGTGCTCCTGAGGCCTTCTGGCTCCGTAGGCACCGATGCACACACCACCATGTGCTCACACCCAGAGTTTATCCTTAGATTCATCCAGCAAATATTTATTGGGTGCCTAATTATAGTCCAAAGGACACAAAAGTAAACAAAACAGACGTGTCCTCGTCGTTGGTGAAATGGGGAGACTGGATTATCTTCCCTTGTGGATGGTGCGCGCCAAGTGTTAAACAAGGAGTCGGGGTAGGGGATGAAGGCTCAGAGCGGGAGTAGGGAAAGATCACAGGCCTCTGCGAGGTTCCCAGTGCAAGAGCCAGAGAGGTGGTAGGGAGCACAGGTGTTGGGAGCGGAGAAAGCATTCCTCCTGAGACCCTGGTCCTTCTGCCTCCCGGACTCCGTTCTCCAGGAGTCCTGCCTCCAGGATTCGGCACCTCTCCGTTCGGTAGCGCTTGCTCTCCAGATCCTTGCATCTTGCCCTTCCCGGATATAGCCAGCAGGGAGCGCAAGACACAGCCAGCCACTCGCTCTGGTGCTCTGACTGCATTGCCTGAACTCCGGCTGGGGACTCTTGAACCCAAAGAGTTTGATTGGATTTTTTTTTGAGAGGAGGCATAAAGGAAAGGGGAAGAATGCTGAGGAGTAGGAAAAGCCTGGTCCTCCTGGTCCTCGGGAATTCCATTCCGTGAAGAGGAGGAAGGGTTTATGCTGGTGCTGGATTGGAGTTGGGGTGGGGCAGGGTGTACAGTGGACATCTGCCTGGGTGACAGGATCCAAGAGATTGAGCAGCCCTAGGCCTGCGGAAGTCAGCAAGGGAATAGCCAGGAGGAAATCTCATCCAATCCCAGTCCTTGGTCATTCAGAGAGTGCTGGGGGGCAACCCCTACTGGTGACCTTTTCCAGAATTTAGGCCAGGAGAGGAGGCAGGGAGAGGGAACCAAACTAGGTGTGGGCTACCCAAGGCTGGGAATTAGAGAAAATGTGCCCCTAAATTCATGGGTGGAGGTAACTAGGTGTGAAGGTTTCTGTCTCCCTGGTTCCTCTTTGGCCCATCAAGAGTTGGGGAAGACACCCTGGGAGAGACAGCACAAGACCCCTCAGGATGTCTCTATACAGGGAGTGAGCAGGATCATAGTCCCCTCTGGCTCTCCTGGCAGTGCTGGGCCCTGAAGAGGCCACAATAATGACTTAGAGAGAAGATAATTGCTTCTCCATCCTTTTTCACCCTGGTGAATGAGCAGGACCGGGGTGAGGCCGAATGTGAGCCAACACTGCCCTCTGGAGGCCACATCCAGAATTGCATGATTCTAATACTCTGACCTAGAGGATTCTCCAACATTGTCTCCATCTTTGTTTCTTTTCCCTTTTTACTCAGACTTCCCAGGGACCTCGAGACTGCTTCTACACGGGAAACATGATGTCTAACGCACATTCAATGAGCTCCTACTGTGTGCCTTGTTCTGTGCTCGGTGTAGGCTGCAAGTGCCCAGGCACAGAGAGACTGCCTGGAAGGAGGAACCTTTGGCAGATCCCTGAAGCTATGGACTCATGAGAGATGGGCTGGGCAGATGTCAAAAGGAGCCCCCTCTCCTCCTTCACTGTCCACAGTAAACACCGAGGCTGTGTCTCCTAAATTTTTGCTGACAATGAAAACATGTATACTGTGGGGGAAAGGCAGTCTATGTCTGTGATCCCAGCTCCTTTGAAGGTTGAGGCAGGGGGATTAAAAGTTTGAGGGGGATTAGTGAGATGAATCATCAGTTTAGAGAAATATTTTTCTCTTCCAGAGGTTCTGCTTCTGCCTCCCGAGTTCTGGGATTAAAAGTGTGTGCGTTACTACTTGTGTTAATAACTTAATGTCCCTAGTCAACGCACTGGTCTTTGGTGTCATATCTGGAGAGAGCAGACATTTGTCTATGTCTCCCCAGAAGAACCATATATTCTCCAGTCCCGTCCTCAGAGGCCTCCAAAGCTCCCCCCACAGTCTCCCCCCACGCCCCGCACAGGATCCGTCCAGCTCCCCTGCTCCATCTCCTTTTTGTTTTCCCGGAGACAAGTATCACTCAATGAAGGAACTCTAGCCAGGCATAGCGTGCAAGCATGGCTCTGGCAGGCCCTGCCCTTCTCTCTTATTCTATCCACCTTGCTAAAACAGTTAGATGGCATCCCAAAAGCTAGTCGCTGAGGTCTGTTCCCTTATTTGTCCACTTCCTCTTTCTGAGGTTGACTACCAAGGTCCAGCTATCAAAGTATGAAGTCCAGCCGTCAAAAGTGTACAGAAGTACACTGTAGCTGTCTTCAGACACACCAGAAGAGGGCATCTGATCCCATTACAGATGGTTGTAAACTACTATGTGGTTGCTGGAACTTGAACTCAGAAAGAGCAGTCAATGTTCTTAACAACTGAGCCATCTCTCCACCCCCAAATTATCATTTTCTTGTGGACCATATCAGTCTCCTCTGTATCCAGAGGCAGTCATTTGTCCATCCTCCCGGATAAATTCCCCTTCCCCTTCTCCCTCATCCTCTATCTCGTCTTTGTCTCTTATTCCCTGTCCCTTGTCCCTCTGAGGAAGATAAATCTCCTTTGTGCTGAGAACTTGGTCTTAGGGCTCCTGAGTGGATACCCATCATTTCACTCATAGCCCAGGCTGCTTTAGTTTTTGATCTTCCTGCCTCTGCCTCTGGAGTGCTGGGATTGCTTACAAGTGCCTGCCACTGAGCTGAATCTCTGGGTTTCAGTTCTTTGCTCCTGTTTGTAGCTCCCCTCTGGCACATGATCCCTAAGACAGCAGAGATCTAGTCTCTTTGTTCACCAATGTGTCCCAAATGCCTGTCATAATGCTTAATACATGTTTCTTAGGGGTGAATAATGATCGAAAGATAAGTTAGAGGAGTGAGGTTAAAAAGGCACGAAGCCCACCAAAAACTAAGATGGATAATGTTTCTGGCCATAACAAAAGGCAAAGTTTATGTGTTGTACCTTCACTGTAGTGACCCTGGCCTGATTCAACTCTCCACAGCTTTGTAGAGCTGTCTTAGGGTTAGCCAGGTGTAACGCCTTGTACCCTGTGTTGCTTTGAATGAGGGCGCCCTCTAGTGGGGCTCCTAGGTTTGAATACTTGCTCACAAATAGTTAGTGAACGCTTTGGAAAAGATTGGGAGCTGTGGCCTTGTTGGAAGAGGAGTGTCACTGGGAGTGGGCTTGGAGGTTTCAAAAGCTTATACCAGGTCCAGTCTCTCCATTTTCATTTTTCCCCACCCCTCTTCTCTCTGTGTATCACGATGTAAATCTCTCAAGGCTTGGGCTCGGGTGATTTTATATATATATATATATATATATATATATATATATATGCATGTATTTCCTGCCATGATGATAATGGATTAAATCTCTGCATTCCTCCAGTTGAATACTTTCTTTTATAAGAATTGCCTGGGTCACAGTGTCTCTTCACAACCATAGAACAGTAACTATGATATATATATATATTTTTTTAAAGATTTCTTTATTTATTATGTGAGTACACTGTTGCTGTTTAGAGATACACCAGAAGAGGGCATCAGATCTCATTACAGATGGTTGTGAGCCACCATGTGGTTGCTGGGATTTGAACTCATGCCCTTTGGAAGAGCAGTCAATGCTCTTTTTTTTTTTTTTTTTTTTAAGATTTTATTTATTTATTATATGTAAGTACACTGTAGCTGTCTTCAGACACTCCAGAAGACAGAGCCAGATCTCATTACGGATGGTTGTGAGCCACCATGTGGTTGCTGGGATTTGAACTCCGGACCTTTGGAAGAGCAGTCGGGTGCTCTTACCCACTGAGCCATCTCTCCAGCGCAGTCAATGCTCTTAACCGCTGAGCCATTTCTCCAGCCCCATGATATACCTTTAATACCGGCAGGAGAAAAGACTGAAGCAGGAGAGTTTCAAGTTTGAGGCTAGCCTGCCTCACAGAGAATTCCAGGCCAGCCTGAGCTACATAACAAGATCCTGATTCAAAAAGGGGAGTCGGCTGGAGAGATGGCTTAGTGGTTAAGAGCACTTGTTGCTCTTACAGGGGACCTAGCGTCCACAGGGTGGCTCACAACCATCTGTAACTCTGGTTCCTGAGGATGCAACTCCCTCTCTGGCCTCCCTGGGCACCAGGCAGGCATGTGGTGCATGTACACGCAAGCAAAACACTCATACAAAAAGCAAAAAGAATATCAATGGTGAATAGATAGATGGGAGGGAGAGGGAGAGGGAGAGGGAGAGGGAGAGGGAGAGGGAGAGGGAGAGGGAGAGGGAGAGGGAGAGGGAGAGGGAGAGGGAGAGGGAGAGGAGAGAGGGAGAGGGAGAGGGAGAGGAGAGAGAGAGAGAGAGAGAGAGAGAGAGAGAGAGAGAGATCCCAAGGGAAAGGGAAGAAGAAAGCTTGTAGGGTTCAGCAGGGTGCCATTTCTTTATTATGGCTCCCTGCTATTGTAAGATCTGAGCTTGAAGCGATCTTTCAAAACCAAACTGATTTGAGAGGATGGTTCTTCTGAGAAACGGGCGCATGAATCCCTACAGGCCTGATAGGCATGGGAAGGATGCAGGACTAGGAAGGGAAGAGGGAGCAAGGTCCAGTCACCAGTCAGAAATAGGAAGCCCTGGTCCCCAGAGGGAAGAGAAAGTGTCTGAGTGTGCCTCGCACGCTGACTGCAGCCCGTGCTGCAAAATGGCTCATCAGTGGATGCTTTTCTCCACCCTCAGATAGTAGGTACTTTCTGTTTTTCTTTTTCTTTCTTTCTTTCTTTCTTTCTTTCTTTCTTTCTTTCTTTCTTTCTTTCTTTCTTTCTTTCTTGTTTTTTTTTTTTCGGGGGGGGGGAGGGGGTTTGAGACAGGGTTTCTCTGTATAGCCCTGGCTGTCCTGGAACTCACTTTGTAGACCAGGCTGGCCTCAAACTCAGAGGTCTGCCTGTCTCTGCCTCCCAAGTGCTGGGACTAAAGGTGTGCACCACCACCGCCCGGCTTACTTTCTGTTTTTCTTAATCATACCTCTTTGTGGCTTTCTGAGAACGGTGTGAAATCCATGGACTTGCTTTCTTGTTTATCTGTCTCCCCTCTAGACTCTAAATTCCAGGAGAGCAGAGCTGGAGTTTCTCTGATTCCCTTCTCTAGTCCTAGTCTAGCCCTGTATTTGGCCTATAGAATAGGCACTCAGAGCTGGGGAGATGGTTCAGAGGGTAGAAGTCCTTGCTGCCTAAGAATGGGGTGGGGGTGGGGGTGGGGGGGGAGGCTGAGTCTGATTGACAGTATCCATGGGGAAAGCTTCAAGAGTCTGTAACCCTGGTGTTGGGGGAATGGGCTCAGGGAGCGGGGGAGGGGAGGGGAGGAGGAGAGAGAAGAGAGAATTCCCTGGGGCTTGCTGGCCAGCCAGCCAAGCTGAAACATTCCAAGCTCCAGGTTCATTGAGACATTTGTGTCAAAGGAGTAAGGTGAAAAGCAAGAGAGTTTTCCTCCAGCTTTTGGCCAGAGATGTGTTGTACACAGACATGGCTGTTCATGTACAAACACGCACACACACAAATGCACAAGCACACACATTAGAATAGGTACTCGATATGTTTGTTGAATGAATGAATGAACAGAAATAAAAGGAAATGTTTTCAGGGGAAGGGCTTTAAGGCACCTTCTCATGTAGCCTGAGCTGGCCTCAAAATTTCTATATAATTCAGGTTGGCTTCAAATCTGCCACGGAGCCCAGGCTGGCCTTGAACTCGTGATCCTTCCACCTCACACCCAGGGGCTGGGATTCCAGACGTACACTACCACCTGTGGTAGAAAGACATGTTGGAATGGCAGCGCCTCTTTACAGAGTGGGTACCGATGAAAGGGCACATTGATTCTTTCTGGGTTGTCTTTATTGGTCTGGACTGTTTGGGAAACCTGACCTCGAATGTGCTAGGAGACTCTTTGCAAAGACCTTGAGAATCAGCCCTGTCTATAGCTCAGACAAGGATGCTGGGAAGAACTGGTGCCAGAGTTCTTTAGCTTAGATAAATGTGTGGATGAAGGGCTGTGCACCGCATGCATGCCTGGTGTGTATTCATTCAACACACATATTGAGTACCTATTCTAATGTGTATATTTGTGTGTGTGCATGTATGTGTGTGTGTTTGGACCTGTACAGCAATGTGGATGTACAGTACATGTACATCTCTGGCCAGAAGCTAGAATGTACCTGGACCCAGGATGGGGTAAGACAGGTGTGTGGGACGTGTGTTGGGGTATAGGGGGAGGTTGGCTAGCACAACAATCTGAGAAGAAAGGAGGAACACTCTGCTTGCAAAATAGACCGTTGGAACAGAAGACGAACATTTGAAAAGCACTTAATGCTGGGTGGTGGTGGCGCACGCCTTTAATCCCAGCGCTTGGAAGGCAGAGGCAGGCAGATTTCTGAGTTTGAGGCCATCCTGGTCTACAAAATGAGTTCCAGGACAGCCAGGGCTATACAGAGAAACCCTGTCTCAAAAAACTAAAAAAAGAAAAAAGAAAAGAAAAAAGAAAAAAAGAAAAAGAACTTAAGGGTTTTTTTTTGTTTTTTGTTTTTTGGTTTTTTTTTTTTTTTTTGGAGGTCTGGTCTCGCTCTGTAGCCTTGGCTGGCCTGGAACTAGCTATGTTTGAGGAGTGTTTAAAAGGCAAATTCAAGCTGGGTGTGACTTGTAATTCCAGCTCAAGAAAGTCTGAAGCAGGAGAATTGAGGTCAGCCTAGGCAACATAGTGAATTTTAAGCTCGATTGGACTACAGAGTGAGACCCTCTCTCAAAAGCAAAACAAAATTGGGGTGTGTGTGGGGATTGGAGAGATGGCTCAGTGGTTGAGAACATAGGCTGCTCTTTCAGGGTTCTGCTCCCAGTTCACAGCCATCTGTAATTCCAGTTCCAGGGGATCCGATGCCCTCTTCTGGCCTCTGTGGAAAACAGGCATGGTAGTGGTGTCCAGATATATAAGCAAGCAAAACACTCATATGCACAAACAAAACCGTATGTCTGTGTGTGTATACATACATACATACATACATACATATGTGTGTGCGTGTGTAAACTGTCTCTGTCTGCGTATAAACATAAAGGCTTGTGTTTGGATCCCTAGCATCCACATGAAGGTCTGGTATGGTGGCACCTGTCTGTAAACCCCGGGGCTGAGGGGTAGGGTGGAGTTAAGTGGATGTCTTGGGGGATCGCTGGCCAGACAGTCTCGTCAAAGTGCTGAACTCCAGATTCAGTGCGAAACCTTGTCTCAAAAAATAAGGTGGCAAGGGACGGACAACAACTGATGTTGACATGGACACCTTCATACACCACATATAAAAATATTAAAAATAAATATTTTTAAAAACGTAAAGCCAATAGCCTTGTCCACTGGAGGATGGTGAATGGAGAACATCAAGAACGATTTTGAGACTTGAGTCCATGAGTCACCCATCTCCCTTAAGCCTGTCTCCCAGTCTAAAAGCACAGAAATGGCTACTGCCCTCCCACTCCTTATACCAGTTCATTCAGGACTGAGAGCCAGCTTCCAAAGTAGCCATTTTTCTGGGGAGCATACGTCCGTCCATGAGCTGAAGAGCACGGGTAAAGTCGTGAAGACCGACATCGATCAGTTCAGACCCTGGGATAACGGATGTTTTGGTTTGTGTGTGTGTGTGTGTGTGTGTGTGTGTGTGTACACGGGGATCTTGAAGAGTCGTCACAGCGAAACATTTAAGCAGGATCGCCTCCGAAGACGTTCTTTTTGGAATGTTTGAAGAACAGGTGCTTGCTTGGACTGTAGGGCTTGAGAATTAGGGTTGGAGATAAAGAACGAGTGAACGCACTAAGATGGAAGACGTCCAGGAGCGAGCGCGGGAGTGAGAGCGCAAGGACCTGTGGATGACACGCAACACGTTGAAAGCCATACCGGAGTTTGGATTTCTTGCTTAGTCTACCTGGAAAGACACAGGCGTACTGCCTCGATTCTCAGGTCACCTCGGTCTGTATACAATGTTGGGTAGGGCAACACAGAAAGCCCCTGGAAGCTGGGGTGGCGGGAGCGCGCGCGGGGGGCTGAAAGGGGGGGGGGGGGTTGTTTCTAGGCAGAAGCTACGGGTCCCTCTACTCAAGTCCAGGGAAGCGGCGGCTTTGGACAGAACCATTCTCAGAAGATGGAAGGGAAGAGAAATCCATCACCGTGAACTCGACCCCACAGAATAAGCTAGGCACTAGTTCATCTCTTTCTTTCTTCTTCTTTTATTTACTTCCTATCCCGTCACCACTGGCTGCTTTCTTGCACGATCCTGAGTCCTCGACACCATTAACAGATCAACGGTCACCCCTAGCGCCACGCGTGGTACAGCCCAGTGGAGCCCGCTCCGAGCACAGGTTATAAAGCCCCGGCTGCGGCAGCGGACTGCGGAGTCAAGATGCGCCCGAAAGAGCAGGTGCAGAGCGGTGCGGGAGACGGGACGGGGTCGGGGGACCCAGCAGCAGGCACCCCCACGACCCAGCCTGCAGTGGGTCCCGCTCCGGAGCCCTCAGCGGAGCCCAAACCTGCTCCAGCGCAGGGAACCGGGTCCGGACAGAAATCAGGATCCCGAACCAAGACAGGAAGCTTTTGTCGGTCCATGATCATTGGTGATTCGGACGCACCGTGGACCCGCTACGTATTCCAGGGGCCTTACGGTCCCCGGGCCACTGGCCTGGGCACTGGAAAGGCCGAGGGAATCTGGAAGACACCAGCCGCGTACATTGGCCGGAGGCCCGGCGTGTCCGGCCCTGAGCGTGCGGCGTTTATTCGAGAGCTGCAGGAAGGTAAACTGAGTCTCGGGGATCCCGCACTGGGCGCTATTTGGGCATCTCCAGGTAGGAGGGGGTCCACCGACTCAGGCGCCCCGCCCCCTTGTGGCTCTCAGTTCCACCTTTCCACCACTCCCGTGAGACCACAGTCTGCGGTGCCGGTTTGGTTTCCCTTTCCCCATCCCCCCCCCCTTTTCCGGTTTCCCGATTATTGTGGGTGCGTCAGGTCCAGAGCTCTCTCGCGCTCTCCGCCCGCCTCTTCGCGCCTGTTGCTGTGGCAGATCTGCGCACTCTCAGTGCCCCCTCCCCGTCTACCGCAATGCCAGCAGAGGGGCGGGGGCTGCGGGTGCGCTTTGAGCCTGCGCTAACCCGCAGGAACCAGCCTGCGTGGGTGGGTAGAGGTGTGTGTATGGGGGGAGCCTTTGACCACTACTGGGCCTCAGAGGTCTGGGTCGTACTTTTCCGAAGCTGGAATGAAGCGGGAGGAGTGGGCGGGGCACTGGGCTTCTGTACCTCCTCTTCTGGGCGGGGGCAATTTTAGGCTCAGGTGCCCGCTTCTGGGCGCTGAAGAAGTCTACTTGGCCCTCCTGTGACAAGTAACAGGTTTAGGATGGGTGACTGCATTTGTTTTTATGATCGAGGAGACTCCAGTGATGGCTAAGATGCCGATTGGGGGCGGGCATGATGAGCCCAGTATTTTCCCTGAATTCTTATCTCGAGGGACCCAGAGACCCAGGGGTCTTAAGAGTCCAGTTCATGAGCCCGGAGGATGGTTTTGTCTTTACAGCACCCAGGCCCCTCCTGAGAAAGCAGGAGTGGGGAGATCCGGAGCTGTGGAGAGGGTGTTAGGGCCAGATGGAGTGCAGTCTCACAATCTTTGTTGTGAGGGATGTAGTGGGCTACGGGCAGCCTCGTCTCCTTTCCCTGACCCACTTGGGCCTTTCCTCCTGCAGCGCTGTGTCCTAATCCACCACCCACGAAGAAGATCACCGAAGATGATGTCAAAGTGATGTTGTATTTGCTGGAAGAGGTGGGTACCTTCCTCACTCAGGCCAGCCTTCATTTTAACTCTGCCCTATAGGACTTCGGGTTTTTGTCTGTTTTCTTCTTGCCTGGGAGCCAACTTGAAGGCCCCTTTCCTGGAAGGCAAGTAGATTTCAGAGGACCAATCTGGACTGATCTTGTCAGACCCAGGAATTGGTTAATAGTCTTTGGTACTTGGACGGCTGGGTGCTGGAGAGAGAGACAGTCTTCTTGTGGCCTAGCCCTGGTTTTTCCCTCCTGTTTGGGAGGTCCCAGAAACTGCGAAGGAAATGGAATGGTTGGCTCTTCTTTTGCAGAAAGAACGGGACCTGAACACAGCCGCCCGGATTGGCCAGTCCCTGGTGAAACAGAACAGTATCTTGATGGAGGAGAATAATAAGCTGGAAACCATGCTGGGCTCAGCCCGGGAGGAGGTATCTGGGTTCCTAAGGACCAGGGAGAGTTTTCCGTGTGTCCCCTCCCCAGACTAGCACCCACTCTGCCCCCTTGTGCTTATCTTTCCGTGGCTTCTTTCCCCTGCCCTAGATTTTACATCTCCGGAAGCAGGTGAACCTGCGAGATGACCTTCTTCAGCTCTACTCAGACTCTGATGACGATGATGATGAGGAAGATGAGGAAGACGAGGAAGAGGTCGAAGAGGAGGAACGAGAAGGACAGAGGGATCAAGACCAGCAGCACGATCACCCCTATGGTGCCCCCAAGCCGTACGTGTTCGGCCTTTGTGCCCCGATCATCCGTTCTCAGAGCCTCAGTTGCTCGTTTATAAATGGGCATGGGCCTGCTGACACTGTCACTGCTGGGGAAGCCTTGGGGACTGGGATCCTCCAGCCCTTACAGTCTGACTCTCATCATCGCCCTCCCCCCTGCCAGACCCCCTAAGGCTGAGACAGCGCACCGCTGCCCGCAGCTGGAAGCCCTGCAGCAGAAGCTGAGGCTTCTGGAGGAAGAGAATGACCACCTGCGAGAGGAGGTGAGGACAGGGAGGAGGGCGTGGCCTTGGGCAGGGGGTGGTGACAGCCTCACCCCTTCCTTTTTCCCTTCCTCCAGGCCTCCCACCTTGACAACCTGGAGGACGAAGAGCAAATGCTCATTCTGGAATGTGTGGAGCAGTTCTGTACGTGACACCGTTAATTCGGAGGAGGGCACTGTCCCGAGATATGAGAGGCTGAGCTAAGGGTTTGGAGCCTGGAGAGCTGAGCTGAGGTCCTGGCTCTGGGACTTGGCCGCTGTGGTAGCCCAGACAGATTCCTTGGCTTCCCTGAACCTTCATCTTTAGAATGAGGACTGAGAACCACGGCCTGCTCCTCATCTTCTCGGGGTTTATGAGGGGCAGGAGAAGCACCATTGTTGAGCGTGGTGAAGCTCACCTGGAACCTCAGCACTCAGGAGTCAGAGACAGGAGGGTCAGGTGTTGAAGACCACCTAATGTGGGACTCTGGAGAGAGGAGGAAGGGCGGGGAGAACACGTGCCCAGGAAGGGTCGAGCACTGCAGAACACATAGAGGCCATTAAAGTCTGTCTATTATTTGGAACAGTCCAAGCTGGCAGGGTGGACAGGATGGCGAGGAGGGAGCCAGGAGCTGCCAGAGCCTGGGCACTTAGGGCTGAGACAGTTCACAGTCACACACTGATTCTAGGCTGTGCCTAGCACCGACTTAGCCTTCCTCAGTCCCTGAGGACCTCAAGCTTACCCGCTGAGATGCAGATTCAAAGGGATATATAGCATCTGGCTATTATGCTCTTTCCGAATCTCATCTCTGTCCTTCCTTCCCCTGCAAGCCACAGCTGGCAAGTCTCAGTGTCTCTAGCCCAGGACACCTCATAATGTATGATGGGGTCTCTCTACCCATCCAGGTCCCTTTTTAACCTAGCCAGGATGAATTTCTGAAACCAAATCTGGCTCTAATGTGACAAAAAAATTCCAAAATGGCTTCCCATTGGTCCAAGGATAACTGCAACCCCTTCCCCCATCTCTGTCCTGGTCTCTGCTCAATGCCCTGCCCCTCCCCCCTCCCCACTGCCCATTCCCTGCATCTTCCTTCTCGGTGTGGTGGGGCTTACATAGCCAGAGGCTCCTTCCAGAGCCCTTCCCAGATTCTGCAGCACTGAGTTGCTCACATTCACCACCTCTGGGACCCTTTCCTCTACTCCTCCGTTAACACTGGCTCCATTGTACCTCATTCTATTGGGATTGAGAGTTCCTGGTGTGGACAAGGGATTAGGTCTTACTAAGATATTCTCCAGCCCCCTGCTCTGTGTCAATAAATGATTCTCAAAAAAAAAAAAAAAAAAAAAAAAAAAAGACCTGGGGGGGAGAATGCCAAAGTCCAGAGGGACCTCTGTGGGGGTGACGGGGGCGGAGACTCAGAGCCAGGCTGACCTGTGCTTGTCCTATAGCTGAAGCCAGCCAGCAGATGGCAGAGCTCTCGGAAGTGCTGGTGTTGAGGCTGGAAGGCTATGAGAGGCAGCAGAAAGAGATCACTCAGCTGCAGGCCGAGATCACCAAGCTACAACAGCGTTGTCAGTCTGTAAGCTGCTCTGCCAGGCCCGAAGCCCTTCCCTGTGTAGGCATCAGAGTTGGCAGAGATAACGGGAGAGCTGTTCATTCTGCCCAGCCACGTCCCTAACCAAGTCCGCCCAGAGAGAATCCTACACACTCCCCAAACCAGGCTGCATGACCCCCCACTTTATGACTCCTGTTCCTCATGACTGTCAGAGACTCTGATATGGGAAGACTGGTGGGGTAGGAAGTGCAGGAGTGGGAGGCCTTGGGGAGGGGGGTTTCACACCTCATGGTTTTTTCCAGTATGGGGCTCAGACTGAGAAACTGCAGCAGATGCTGGCCTCAGAGAAGGGGATCCACTCAGAGGTGAGGTTCTATGATTCCTAGGCAAAGATCTGGAATGCACCCCCCCCCCCCAGGGACGACTTGGCTCTCCAAAGAAGACAAGCAACTTGCAGACAGAGCCTTTCTGCCCTCCACCCTGACTGGCCCACGGTCCAGCAGATACCAGTTCGTTTGAGGTCTGAAGAGGGTAGAGATCAGGATCTTGGCCAGGGTCACCCAGAATCGCACTATTTGGGTCTGGAGCTGGGGTCTTTACTTGTGCCTAAAGCAAGAGCAGGCAGAGTGCCTGACTGGAAACCCCTTGGTCCTAGCAGAGCCTGCGAGCTGGCTCCTACATGCAGGATTATGGGAGCAGGCCTCGTGACCGCCAGGAAGATGGGAAGAGTCATCGCCAGCGCTCCTCCATGTCCGCAGGCTCTGTCACCCACTATGGATACAGTGTGCCTCTGGTGAGAGTGCCCTTTTTACCTCGGTGTGCCCTGGGTTTCAGCCCTGCTGGCTGATTTCTGCCTTCAGATTATTTCTTCTGAGTGTTGGGGTGGAATGTCTCCCCTCTTGGCTGTAGGATGCACTTCCAAGTTTCCCAGAGACACTGGCTGAGGAGCTCCGAACATCTCTGAGGAAGTTCATCACTGACCCTGCGTATTTCATGGAGAGGTGTGTCTAACTGGGATCCTCAGGCTTGCCTGGTTCAGCCATGCTCATTTTGGTCCACCCAGTGCCAACTACCTTTTCTGAGTAGAGAATGGTTGACCTTAATGTTCTGACCTCCTAATGTTCAGGCATCCTTCCTGCCTCCTTATCCTGCCTCGTTCACACTGCCTAGCTCTGCAGACTCTGCATGGGATCAGTCATTTCCACCTGAGACTTTTTTTCTTTCTCTTCCTTCCTTCCTTCCTTCCTTCCTTCCTTCCTTCCTTCCTTCCTTCCTTCCTTCCTTCCTTCCTTCCCTCCCTCCCTCCCTCCCTCCCTCCCTCCCTCCCTCCTTCCTTCCTTCCTTCCTTCCTTCCTTTCTTCCTTCCTTTTCCTCCTCCTCCCCTCCTTTCCTCCTCCTCCTCTTCCTCCTCCTCCCCCTCTTCTTCTCTTCCTTCTTTTTTTTTTTTTAAAGATTTATTTCTTTATTTTACGTATATGAGTACACACTGTAGCTGTACAGATATTTGTGAGCCTTCATCTGGTTGTTGGGAATTGAATTTAGGACCTCTGCCCACTCTGGTCAACCCCGCTTGTTCTGGCCCAAAGATTTATTTATTACTATACATAAGTACACTGTGGCTGTCTTCAGACACACCAGAAGAGGGCGTCAGATCTCATTACGAGTGGTTGTGAGCCACCATGTGGTTGCTGGGATTTGAACTCAGGACCTCTGGAAGAGCAGTCAGTGCTCTTACCTGCTCAGCCATCTCACCAGCCTTCTCCTCCTTTTTGAGGCTGGATTTCTCTGTGTAACCCTGGCTGTCCTGGAACTCACTCTGTAGACCAGGCTGGCCCCGAACTTAGAGATCTGCCTGCCTCTGCCTCCCCAGGACAGGTGCCACCCTGCCTGTGCTTCATGTGACTTTTCAATGTTTATGGCCCAAGGAACTTGCAGTTTGAGTTTCTTCAGTATTCCGAAGGTCCTGATCTCTGTTAAGGATTTAATGAGATGGTTGGTGGGGGAAAGACATCAAACCTGGGGTGACCTGGCTAAGGTTTCCCCTCACCCCCATCATCTGTCTTCACATTTCAGCCGCCAGACAACCACTTGTTGCTGGTTCTGTGACCGGGAAAACTCTGAGAAATCAGTGTTTTGGGGGGGGGGCTGCTCGTCTGCTTGTTGTTTGGGGAATGGCTGTGCCCTCTCCATTCAGATCTCACCTTCTAGGTGGCTTTTTACTCCACGTGGCTGGAGATGAAGGCTTTTCTTTTCGTCACCTGACTATGACCTGAGAGGTGAACAGCCCTGGGACCCAGTCCCAGTTGGGCAGCTTGGAGTTCTTTGGGCAAAGCCATCTGACCCATCTGAGCCTTACTATAATGGATTTATTTCCATGACAACTGGCTCTGGGATGAGATATCCATCCCAGTTGCTCATCTCTAGGCTGAAGGGTGGGAGTGGAGAAGAAGAAGGGACCTCTTTGGTATTGATAACCCTCAGTCCTCCTGCTGGGGGCATGGGCTGGCGTTTTTTGGAAGCCTCCAAGATGATGCCCTCTCCCCTCACTCCTAGCTAGGACAGCTGGGGTGGGGGACTATCGGGGTGTGTGGAGTGAAGTGTTGGGGTGGCCCGTGTGGAAAGACGTCACTGTCTCCTTGCCTAGACGTGACACTCACTGCAGGGAGGGGCGGAAGAAGGAGCAGAGGGTGATGCCACCCCCACCGGCTCAAGATCCCAAGCCACCTGAAGATTTCGAGGCTCCAGAGGAGTTGGTTCCTGAGGAGGAGCTGGGGGCCATAGAAGAGGTGGGGACGGCTGAGGATGGGCAGGCGGAAGAGACCGAGCAGGCGTCTGAGGAGACCGAGGCCTGGGAGGAGGTGGAGCCGGAGGTGGACGAGACCACAAGGATGAATGTGGTGGTCTCCGCCCTGGAGGCCAGTGGCCTGGGCCCTTCCCACCTGGACATGAAGTATGTCCTCCAGCAACTGTCCAACTGGCAGGACGCCCACTCTAAGCGGCAGCAGAAGCAGAAGGTGGTCCCAAAAGGTGAGTGTTCCCGCAGAGGACACCCTCCTGCCAGTGGGACAAGCTTCCGATCATCAACCATATGAGAGGTGAGAGTAGGTGAAGACCCACCCCCCCTCCCCAGTGATCGCTTACCTCAACTCGGTCCCACTCAGTGTACTGATTTGCATGGACTTTGCATACAATTTACATACTATTTACATAGTTGCCTCCAGTCCCCCTTGGCTAGAACTGCTGCCTCAGTGTTTATTTATGCAAAATCTGCTTACAAGTCCAGCTGTCTGTCCACCTTCTTCCTGGGGGGGGGGCTGAACTGGGAATCAGGGTTGGGCTATACACACCTTTGTACCTCAACTTCCTATCTCTGCCCTATCCTTCATCCCAAATTCCTCTACCCACCAAGACTCCCCAGTCCAGCAGCAGCAAACAAACATGGGGGGCGGGATCCTGGAGCCGCAGCCCAGAGTGCCGACCCAGGACTCTCAGAGGCTGGAGGAGGAAAGGGCCACTCACTCTCCCAGTGCCAGGGAGGAAGAGGGGCCTTCTGGGGCCACCTAGGCCTGGAACGAAGGCCTCTGCCAGCAAGGGCCACAGTTGGAACATTCCCCCGGGTGAGTGTGGGGCTCCTGCAGGGTGGTAGGGGTGGGTCAGGGTCCCCTCTGCCCATCTAGAAACCCCAGCTTTGGGGGGTTACGTGCTCTGAGGGCAGGCCTTTCTGGCACTCCCTCTGAGGAGCTGTCCGGGAAGTCAGATTACTTAGCATCCGGATCTTCTTTTGTGTTAGCTCCTTTCGTCTTCATGGCCCTGTGGGTGGGTACATGTGATTGTGCACCATTTATTAGAAGAGGAACCCGAAGTTCAGAGATCTGAGATGACTTGGCCAAGGTCATACTAGGAGCAGATCTGAGCTCGTGTCTATGAGTTCTGAACCCCTGGCCTGGTCTCACTGCTGTGCACACCTCCTGCTCCCATCCTTGCGTTCCACCTGAAGTTTTGGCAGCCTCCTTCAGTCGTTCTGATGCCCCCTCCCACCCCCACCCCGTTTTTTGGGGGCACCAGTGGGTGGAACATCACTGGCTGCAGCACAGTAAGATGGCGCAGGTTGTAAGCTGGGTCAGCACTTACGTCGCTGACCACGGGGGACCTGAGTGAGGGCCAGTGGTGGTTTTCTGTTGTCTCCTCTGACAGGGCCGACTGGGTTTGAGGGTGGTCTGGCTCCTGGCTCCCATCCACCCCCTTCTTTTCCTGGGCTTGCTGTTTCCCAGCAGTCGGAAAAAGCCCCACAGACAGCTTGAGACCCCCTCCTTCTGCTGCCTGGCCAAGTCCCACCCTTCCTTCCTTTCCTCTGAAACAGGACCCTCCCCCCCATGTCTGCCAGAAGTTCTCCCTATCCTGTCCTGGTAGACCTGTCTCCTCTTGTAGGACAGGCTGAAAGAACCCCGGTCCCTCATTCTGAAACTGGGGCCAAAGCTGTGGCTGCTGGAACCCCAGATTGGCTGGCTACCAGACCCAGCTCTGAGATGGGTGTGAGTGGGCGTGTCCCTAGGGTAGACAGTTATGGGGGGCGGGGCAGGGCATCTTCTCTATCCCTTGAACCTCTCACTGTAAAGGGACTTCCCCAGTCCTGGTTGGCTTTTTGAACCTGGTCCTTTTCGCTGTTTTTTACCCTTCTCCGTTTCTATTACTGTGTGTGATGTAAAGTGTATCTGAGTGAGGGTTGTGCCCCTCTGCCCAGTGCTGTCTCTGTGTCCTGTGGCCTGTGAGTTTCCTTCTAGAGTTCTGCCTTCCTCCACATCTGTGCTCACCCAGAGCTGTGGCCTCAGCGCCTGCCCTGCTTCTGCAGCGCTTCATAGTCTTGTAGCTCGTCAGCCTTTGTATTGATATATGTGCCAATGTGGGAAATAAAGAACTTGTGAGATATCTGCCCTGTCTCAGTTGTGTTCCTTAGGGATCGTGGTGTGCGTGTGTGCGCGTGTGCGCCTGTGTATGAGTGTATGTGTGTGTATGTATGAGTGTGTGTGTATGTACAAGTGTGTGTGTGCGCCTGTGTATGAGTGTATGTGTGTGTATGTATGAGTGTGTGTGTATGTACAAGTGTGTGTGTGCGCCTGTGTATGAGTGTATGTGTGTGTATGTATGAGTGTGTGTGTATGTACGAGTGTGTGTGTGTGCGCCTGTGTATGAGTGTATGTGTGTGTATGTATGAGTGTGTGTGTATGTACGAGTGTGTGTGTGTATGCCTGTGTATGAGTGTGTGTGTGTGTATGCCTGTGTATGAGTGTCTGTGTATGTACGAGTGTGTGTGTGTATGCCTGTGTATGAATGTGTGTGTGTATGTGTGATTGTGTGTGTATGCCTGTGTATGAGTGTCTGTGTGTATGCCTGTGTATGAGTGTCTGTGTGTGTATGTATGAGTGTGTGTGTGTATGCCTGTGTATGAATGTGTGTTTGTGTATGTATGATTGTGTGTGTATGCCTGTGTATGAGTGTGTGTGTGTATGAATGAGTGTGTGTGTGTATGCCTGTGTATGAGTGTGTGTGTGTATGCCTGTGTATGAATGTGTGTGTGTGTGTGTGTGTACTGTATGGGAACAGAGCTGCAGAAAGAAGATTGACTGATATTGGATGACACACCAATGACTTTGCATTAAATATAAATGCATATGACCCATGACTGTGAGGTGTCAGGTGATGATCTATACATTTGCAGGTGGTGAAACAGAGACTCAGACAGGTTCAGTGATCTAGGGGTCTAAGAGCTGGGGATAGTGCTGAGTTTGACAAGGCTCGCTCTCCTGAACCTATCTGCCGAGAGGTCTCTGTTCCTGTGCCCTAGTTAAACAGATAAAGTGGGGAGAGAGTTGCCATCTGGCTTAGGTCAAACTCTCTAAACCTGGAATAGGAATAAGTAGGCCATCTTGGAGACACCCCCAGGAAATAGTCTTAGGGAGTGGATTAGTAACAGGAAACTAATGTAGAGGTTTGAGACAAAGTGGCTACACAGTGGTCTCACTACACTGAGCTCTTAACTTACGAGCCTTTGGGGGTGAGTCTTCATCTCTAAAGTATAATAATCCACTCATGGTTCCAAAAAAGCTTGGATCAGTTAGTTTATGTGTTCAGTATATCTCTAAGAAGCCCCCAAATCTTAAACAGTTGTGATACTCCTCCAAGTTGGAGTGGCATACACCTTTAATCCCAGTAATTGAGTAAAAGGCAGGAGGATCTCTATGAGTTCAAGGTCAGTCTGGTCTATGTAGTGAGTTCTAGAACAGCCAGAGCTACACAGTGAGACCTGCCTCAAAAAACCAAACAGAAAAGTTCAAGTTTAAAGTGACTGTGAGAGCCAAGGCAATTCTTAGCTATAAATCTTGTAGGAGGGAAAGTTGTCTACTTACAGTTTATAGCACTACACAGTAAACACACAGGGTTGCTTTTTTCCCCTCTCTTTTTGAAACTGTGACTGACTTGGAACTCAGTATATAAATCAGGCTGGCCTCAAATCTACAAAGATTTGACTGTTTCTGCCTGTCAAGTAGTGGGATAAAGGCATGCACCGTTCCTCCCCCACCCCCTCGACCCTCCCTCTACCCCCCTGCCAACTGGCAATGGTACCTTAAAGGAAAAAAATATTCTACAGTAGTACAGAGCTGTAATTTCAGCACTTGGAGGCAGAAATAGGTAGAACCGGAGTTCAAGGCCTGTTTGGGCTCTACAGCCAGACCTTATCTCAAGCAAAAAGCAACTTCAAAAGAAGACCAACAGAGGGCTGGTGAGATGGCTCAGTGGGTAAGAGCACCTGACTGCTCTTCCGAAGGTCCAGAGTTCAAATCCCAGCAACCACATGGTGGCTCACAACCATCTTTAATGAGATCTGACTCCCTCTTCTGGAGTGTCTGAAGACAGCTACAGTGTACTTGCATATAATAAATAAATCTTTTTTTAAAAAAAAAAAGACCAACAGAGAGATGGTTCAGTGGGTGAGAGAGCTTCATGGTGCAAGCCTGAGTACCTTGAATTCCCAGCACCATGGAGAGTGGAGACGACAGGACGCCTGCTGGGGCTTTTGGGCTATGAGCCTAGTTCAAGGTTTACTGAGAGGCTCTGTCTCATAGGCATAAGCCAGAGATTATAAAGGAGGACACCTAGACTCCTCCTCTGGTCTCTGAGCACATGGACGGGTGCACACACCTGCGTATACACACGCATCACGCATATACATATTCACACTCACAAAGAAGGCAATCAGACCTCATGCATGCTGTGACATATGTGTACACATATATACACACACACACACAAGTATACATAAATAAGCGTAATTACTTCTTGGGTATGGTGGTAAATATCTTTAATCCCACCACTTGGAAGGCAGAGGCAGGTAGATCTTGAGGGTAGAGGTCAGCCTGGTCTATGTAGCAAGTTCTAGGCCAGCCAGAGCCATACAGTGAGACTTTGTCTCACAAAACTAACAAAACCCAAAGGTAACCAGAGGACAAATGGTGTAGAATGGTATAGGCTGTGCCTGTCAATCCAGAACCCTGGATGATTCTTATGATGTGCTTCCTCTATACTCTGCATTCTCCTCCATGAGAGCCCCACCCCCACCCCCAACTGGCTCACCTTGTCTTCCTGGTGGGACAACCAAAATCTTCACCTCGCTTTACCTCCTTTGTCAGGCCAGGTTATTTGAATTCCCTACTCATGTTTATTACGAGACCGGAAGCACAGAGCCGCCCACCCCCACACGTCCCTGAGTCCTAGACACAATCCTTCTTGTCCCTGACATGAGGTTTTCCCTCATGGAAAGTAGGGACAGTAACCAGTAGGCTTAGCTGTTTCTAAACCTACTTTACTTAGGGTTCTAGACTGCTTCAACCCCCCTTCTAGTTCACTGACCAGAGGAACTCACTATGTAACAGTGGTGGTTCTGAACTCCTGAGTCTTCTGACTCCACCTTGCAGGCCCTAGAACTCCTTGCTTTATGAACTGTTCTTACTGTGGTGGTCCATGCCTGTTCTGCCAGAATTACAGTATTCAGCAGGCTGAGGTGGAAGGACCATCTGGAGTTGGAGACTAACCTGGTCTACTTAGTTGGCTACAGTTAGCCCTTGTCAAAAAAAAAAAAAAAAAAAAAAAAAAAAAAAAAAGGCCTAGGGTGTAGCTAGGATGGTAAAGTGCTACCATGAAGCCCAGGCCAACCTTGAACTTCCAACCCTCACAATCTCCCAAGTGCTGTGATTACAGACACCTGCCATCAGTAACTGTAGAATTCTAATCTGAGAATCTCCCTTCCTTCCTTGACTTTTTGCCTCTTAACTTGTTAAGTCTAAACTATTTCCTATTTTGCCCTATGAGAAATAGTTTAGCAGATGTAGGGGTAAGTGCTTCCCTGTGTGTCTCCTCTCGGGACCGTGCAGACAGCCAGACGTCCCTGTCTACCACAGGTACTTTGACACTAATTTTAAACATGTCCTGTTTGAACGTGTACTGCGGTCCGTTGTGGCTGGAGGAGAACTCTTTCTGATCCTTGTTCCAGACAGATGGAAAAGCATTTCATCAGCTCAGCATGTATCAGACATTGTGATTCTCTAGTAACGTCAGCACGTCTTTCTGTATCCACAACTGCTTTTGTTGATGTTTGCAGTAGTTCCCAGGATGGCAATAGTCCATCTTGTCTGCCTAGGACCCAGGCCTGGGCAGTGTAATAGGTTACTCCACTCATGTCTCTCTTAAGTCTTTTTTGTTTTGTTTTTCAAGACAGGGTTTCTCTGTGCAGCCTTGGCTCTACTAGAACTTACTCTGTAGACCAGGCTGATCTTGAACTCAGAGATTTGCCTGCCTCTGTCTCCCACCAAAACCAACACTGGACCTCCTTTAAGTCTTTAAGGATGAGTCTCTGCTATTTGACCTGACATGTGATATTGTGAGCAATAAGGTGACTTCAGGGGCTGGCACCTCCCACCATAGTGATTCTTTTTTTTTTTTTTTTTAAAGATTTATTTATTTTTATTATATGTAAGTACACTGCAGCTGTCTTCAGACACTCCAGAAGGGGGCGCCAGATCTCGTTACGGATGGTTGTGAGCCGCCATGTGGTTGCTGGGATTTGAACCTCGGACCTTCGGAAGAGCAGTCGGGTGCTCTTACCCACTGAGCCATCTCACCAGCCCCCTCACCATAGTGATTCTTATTCCTCATCCCAGGGAATTAAGAGGGAGGCTCTGTCAGCCGTCATGTTTATTTATCCAAATTATACATTCCTAGACTAAGAAATTACAAGGTATGTGTAAAGACTCACTGCACCTGTGGCAAGACACTTGGGTGGAACTCCAAGGCTTCTCTGTGCCACCTCTAACTCTGACACCATGGCCCTCTGGGTCTTTGGGGTGAGTGTTGACTCAGGCCTTGTGTTCCATAGCTTACCTTGTGAACTCTGCGTGGGGCTCTTTCCCCAGTATGCACCCACCCTGATCAGTGGCTGTTTTGGAAACCCAAGTGGATTTGGAAACCAGGCAAAGGATTATGATTTTCCATTTTAGCAGCTGGCATTGGCCTTTGACTCCTCTGCTCTTCATCTCTGAAGAACTGAATCACCATGGTAGGAGCTACCATAGTCAAGCCTGGAGCTACCATAGTCAAGCCTGCAGTTGGAACCCCTGCTTGCCCGCATTGCTTTAGCTTTTCTGTGACAATAAAGTCTACCTTGTTAGAGATGGTAATACTGTTGTTTCATATCCATTTGGTACCCTTGACATCCCTACAGCACCAGCTAGGCCAGGTAGCAGCTCCTCTGTTAACGGTAGCCTAGATCTTTGAAGATTTTTGGGTGTATTTTATATGTTATGAGGGTTTGATCTGCACACATGTAAGGATACCAGGTGCATGTGTGGTGCCACCAGAAATCAGAAGAGAGTGTCAGATCCCCTGGAACTGCAGTTACAGATAGTCATGAACCAAGATGTGGGTCCTGGGAACCAAACCCAGGTTCTCTGGAAGAATAGTCTGTACTCCTAACTGCTGATCTGATCCATCTTTAGCACACACTTTATGTGTTGAGAAGGTCTTACTCTAAAAGCCGGGCATGGTGGCGCACGCCTTTAATCCCAGCACTCGGGAGGCAGAGGCAGGTGGATTTCTGAGTTCGAGGCCAGCCTGGTCTACAGAGTGAGTTCCAGGATCAGCCAGGACTACACAGAGAAACCCTGTCTCGAAAAACCAAAAAAAAAAAAAAAAAAAAAGAGAAGGTCTTACTCTATTAGCCTAGGCTGGCCTTGAATTCAGGGGAATTCTCCTGCCTCATGTTCTGGAGTGTTGAGATTGCAGGTGTGAGCCACCATGCCCAGTAACTCCTCCAATTTCTGTGCAGATCTAATCCCCACTAGCTCAGACTGTGGCTTTTATAATAGGATCAATGCAGATGTAATTAATTACAATGAAGAAGTCATTAGGGTGTGTGCTGTAATCTGTGTGACTGGTATGTTTAGAAAACATTATCAAACACTACACACACATATGTGTGTGTGTGTGTGTGTGAGAGAGAGAGAGAGAGAGAGAGAGAGAGAGAGAGAGAGAGGAGGGGGGGAGAACACTATATATGGACAGTGTAGAGACTTACAAGCTGAATGCTGCCAAAGGCTGCCAGCAAACCATCAGACATTGGCAGAAAAAGAGATTCTCCCTCACCATTCTTAGACGGGTCCAACTCTGCCAACATGTGGGTCTCAGACCTACAGTTCTCCAGACCTTTGGGACAGTACATGGGCTTTCAGGCATCCTGTGTGGTGCTTTGTTAAGGCTATCTCTGGCAAACCAAGAGGGGATAGCCTCTCAGAGGAGCTTCATTTCCCTTTCCATAGCATTTCTATGTTCCTAGCAGAACACTCCACGCCCAAGTGGATTCCTTGTCTCACACGGCAATTCTCTTCTATCATGCCCACCTCTGGGCCTTTTGGCCCCTTCTCAATACTTCACTGAGACAATTTGATATCTTCAGTGCAGATCCCATAGAGAGGCATTTCCTCAAGGGAGGCTCCTTTCTCTGTGATAACTCCAGCTTGTGTCAAGTTGACGCACACAACCAGCCAGTCCAGTACCCACCCATGCTTAGTTTTCCACCTGGATGAGAAGGCAGATGTAGTGGGCAAGAAACCAGTTATACGCATGAAATTAGGGGCACCTCAAGTAGGAAGGGGAGCCTGCCACGTTTGGGCAGAGAGAAGAACATCCCAGGAGCTGAGACCACTAAGGGTAAAGGAGAAGGAAAGAGCATGACACGTCTGTGTGAGGAAAGGAAGGAGAAGGAAGAGACTGGATTCCCCGAGGCAGGAAGAAGGCAGCTGAGCTAGCACAGGGCTTTGGAATGGAGTTGTGGCCTCACTGTAAATGGAATGGGCAGTCTTGGGAGGTTTAAACCTTCCAATAGTGACACATTTTGACACACACACACACACACAAACACACACACACATGATGTTTTGTGTCTAGATGCATGTGAGTATAGATGTCCAAGGAGATGAGAAGAAGGTTGGATTCCCTCTAACTGGACTTATAGGCAGCTGTGATCCACCCAATATGGGTACTGGGAACTGAACCAGAATCCTTTGAAAGAGCAGTAAGTTTAACTGCTCACCCAGGTAGATCCTTGATCAGTGCTACTCTTGGGTCTGCCTCTAAGGTGTACTCAGCTCTCCCTCCTGCCTCAACCCCTCTCCAGGCAAGCACATGACATGACTCAGGGATACATTGGAAGCTAGTTTATTTTTAATATGCTTTGTAAGGACGGAGCTGAGGGTGGTGGTGGCTGGAGATGGCTGGGCTCTGGAAGAGTGTGGCTAGTCCTACTGGCCTTCTTCCTCAGCACTGCGGCGGCCAAAGTCCATCCATCCGTAGGCCTCTTCTTCTTCCTCCATTCTTGGCCTCTGCTTCTTGGACAGGTCTGAGGAGGTAACAGGAGGTAAGAACGGGGAGAAGAAGGCAAAGTCTTAAAGAACTGTGGGGTCAGTATGGAGGAACCATGACCAAACCTGGCTGGCTCAGCAGCTACTACCTGCTATGAAGTATTGAGGACCCTGGGGCCCCAGCTGCCTTCGATGGTGAGAGGCTGAGCCCAGCTTGTTGAGCTGGTGCTGTTCCAGGTCCTCATTGGTCCCTGGTCCAGACGATGCATCCTGTAGCTGGGAGCGGGGCTTCCAAGAAGCTTCCGAGAAGGTAGCTAGAGCCAGCACTAAGACCAGCATGTATACACACAGTCGAGGCATCTTGTCTGAGAAGGGAAGAGAGCTGGGCTTCAAGATGGGGATATTCCATAGTCCCAGATGTAAAGGGCTAGGCCAGATGAGCTCTAAGCTGCCTGGCTACAGAAAGAGAGAGGAAGAGGGAGAGAAAGGGAGATAGGGAGGAAGAGAGAGAGGGATGAGAGGGAGAGGGAGAGGGAGAGAGAGAGAGAGATCTGGTCTCAGTGGACTAAACTATAGAGCAATAGACTTCCTCTGATGTCCATATGGGTACTCACCTTGCCCATCCAAATGTGTGTGTGCATGCACACATACACACGCACACACACAATTTCAAATGCAAAAAAAAACCCCACAATGATCATAGAACAGTATTTTCCAGACTGCTCCGCCAGATGAGGCTAGGTCTGATGATTCTTAGAGCTTAAAGTGAAATTTTAAGTAGCAACAACAAAGAGGCATGCACACACTAAAGGGTGTTATAGATCATACACTGCCACTTGGAGACCACCAGTATGTCCATCAGAGGCTGGGCCCCATGGTTGCTAGGCAACCTTGGAGCAGAGGCTCCGAATCGTTTAGCTGATGAACAGCCTGCAACTGTACTTATGCAGCTAAGGAAAATAAATTAAACCTGGCATTTGCAGCTAAGCTGGGGGGTGAATCAAGTCTGGGGAAACCACAGCTTGGACCTAAAGTAGAATCCCAAGCAAACATCAAATTCCAAACCTTATCTGTTCCTGGGACTTGATATTTTCTGTTTTGTTTTTGTTTTTGCTTTTTTTTTTTTTTAACTTTCCCCCATAAGAAAAATGTGTATTAAAAGATATTAGGAAACAAACAAACAAACAAACACCAGGCATGGTGGCCCACGCCTTTAATCCCAGCACTCGGGAGGCAGAGGCAGGCGGATTTCTGAGTTCAAAGCCAGCCTGGTCTACAGAGTGAGTTCCAGGACAGCTGGGGCTACACAGAGAAACCCTGTCTCGAAAAACTAAAAAAAAAAAAAAAAAAAAAAAAAGATATTAGAGGCTGTGAGTGTTGACACATGTTTTCAATCCCAGCACTCAGGAAGCAGAGGCAAGCGGATCTCTGAGTTCAAGGCCAGCCTGGTCTCTATATAGAGCTAGTTGCAGGACAGGCAGGGTGGTACTAGAGAAACCCTATCTTGAAAAACAAAACCAAAACCAACCAACCAACAACAACAAAAAACCCTTAAAAATATTAGCTTCTTGGGGCTGGTGAGATGGCTCAGTGGGTAAGAGCACCCGACTGCTCTTCCAAAGGTCTGGAGTTCAAATCCCAGCAACCACATGGTGGCTCACAACCATCCGTGATGAGATCTGACTCCCTCTTCTGGAGTGTCTGAAGAAAACTACAGTGTACTTACATGTAATAAATAAATAAATAAATCTTTAAAAAAAATATTAGCTTCTTATGACAAAATTCTCAAATTAGATGTTCTGAGGGAGAGAAATATTTGTGGCTAATAAAGAAATGTTGAAAATCGCAGCTGGACTTGCTGGCTCCTGTTTCTGTCTCAGTACTTGGGAGGCTGAAGCAGAATTGCCTCACAAGGTTCTGTGAGTGCTAGGCAAACCAGGGCTAGAGTGATACTCTTTCTAAAGAAAGAATGAATGAAAAGGGGAAAAAAATCAATGCTATAGACAATTGTTCTGTCCAATATGAGCCATGCAGCTTGATAAATATGGCAGTCACTAGTTATTTGTGTCTCCTTACTTTTGAATGAATTGCTATACAATTTTTCCACCTTTGAACTAGCCACATGATAAGTACTCATGTGGCTAATGGCTGCTATATAGGAAAGTGCGGATTTAAAGCATTCTCATTATTGCAGAATTTTCACTGGCCTAGGAAAGGGCTTGCGACGCGATCCAGAGCTGTGAGTTCCAGTCTTAGCACGGCCTGGCTTCTAGACTTCAGTTTTCTCATCTTAGCAATGGGGGATAGGCCCTCACTTGCTCATCTCCCTGGCTGGCAGGAGCCCCAGGATCTTGGCTGGGTCCTAAGTGAAGCAGAAAGGCAGGCGGGAATCACGGAGACAGTGTGGCCTTAGAACTGAGACTCAGTTCCACTCTAGGCTAAGCAAGGGACCCCATCTCTGGAGACACCATGGCCTGGAGCCTCTAAAGGCAGGGGGCTTGTCAATTCTCGTCCTTGCTGTCCCTTCCCTTCTCTCCCCTCCCCTCCCCTCCCCTCCCTTCCCCTCTCTTCCCTTCCCAATTTCTCACCCACAGAGCTGGGGAATGGTTGGCTGTTGTGGCGCTGGGTCAGCTCTGCTCTGTGCGCTGCTCCAGGTCTGCCTTATAAAGCCCTTGAGGTTCCTCCCAAGCCCTCCTTCCAGGTGAGGCCAGACTCCCCACAGCAAGAGAAAGGGGCCTGGAATGTAGGTACAACCTGTCACTCTGCCCCACCCTGTCACAGAGCTGTCAATCAATTAGTTATTTATTCAGGATATGGGGAAAGGGAAGGGCTGAAACAGGGAGGAAACAGACAGGAGACAGATTCCCTGGGTTCCAGAGCAGCTCATTCTATTGTATCCCTTGGGCCATTGGCTTCCTAGTCTTCTATTGGACTACATCCCATGGGGAGGGGCTAAGAGGAGAGGGAAGAGGGAGAATGAATGAGAATCAAATGACCAATGTGCGCATATGTTGATGTTTGATGAACAGGTAGTGTATGCATGTAGGCTGACTTATTGATCCCTGTCCCCTCCATTGGGCTTTGCAAACAGGATGTCATTGTCATAGTTATCAGGAGCAATGGGCCATGGGCTGATGGGCTTGCTCTTTCTGTTGAGATTCTCATGTTGGTTGCCTTGGAACCCTTTTATGCTCCCGTTACCATGGAAAACCCTCAGCATCTCTATGCCCTCTATGTTGGGCAGGATCTGCCCAACACTCTTGGACCCTCTCCCTGGTTTTGCGCCTAATCAGACCTCTAGCCAGCCCCCTACCGGGAGCCAGTTCCTTGAGGACCTTGTGTTTCAAGACTCTTCCATTTTGCTTTCAGGGGTAGATTGTGATTTGCATAAAGAATTCATAACATTGCAACAAAAAATTACATCTTAAAATGGTTAGTGAACGAAGGCATTTTTTTCAAAGATGTACCAGGAAAGAAAAATGATACATTTCTTGGTTTATTTGATAAACTTCCGCCTGAATGTGGTTTGCAAGGTTATAACAATCTCTAGACTGTTTTTTTTTTTCATAACTGAGATGAGACATTTGCTCTCATGTATGCGTCATTGGGCCCCCTTTCCTGTCTCATGGAGCTTTGATATCCCTTGGGTCTTGTATTAGGGCAGTGGTACCCACGCTCGCAACCAGCCTTGCTGAGAATTAACAGGTGATGAAGGATGCAGGCTGCACTGTGGCCATGGCAACCAGCACCCAAATGTTCTAGTGAATAACCACTCTAATACAGAGCAGGACACGGTGACTCAGCAGATGGAATAAGAAAAAAATAAAAATAAAAAGAAGAAGAAGAAGAAGAAGAAGAGACAAAACGCAGTACAGGCATTGACAGTAATTAATTGAAACACAAAAATCTCAAAGATAGAAGGTACTGGAGGGGGTTGGGAGGAAGGACAGGGTGAGAGCAGCTCTTCTCACGTCCTGGGGGGGATGGAGATGCTGGTGTTGCTATGGTAACAGGAAATTACAAGCTTTCCAGAGAGCTAGGTTGATTTCTGCCTGTGGATCAGGTTATGCCCCCGGCTGTTCTTCCCCCAGCTAGGATGGCAATTATTATAAACAGCAGCCTGCCTCCTATTCATCAATGGTGGCTGTCATTGTAGGCACTGCAAAGTGCCCATGACAAGGGTCCTCTTCAGAGATGAGAGGCATAGCCCTTTCCCTCGGGAGTGCGCACTGCACGGCATATTGTGCTCACAAAGGCCTGTGGTTTGATAAAAGGGAAGGCTTCCTGGCTCTCCCCTTTTCTAGTTGTTGAGATGCTTTCTCCTCCAAACATTGTAGGGGAAATGACTTGAGGGTGGGTCTTGGGACAATGCAATATCCGAAGCATTTTGCACAGCACCCATGGAAATTTAATACATTTTGCACTTTTCTCCCTTTGTCTATGTTAAACCTCAGTTAGCCTTCTCTGTGAAATGGGATTTATTCATACCTGCATCACAGGGCAGGGGTGGAGGGAAACGGGAGAAAGTCCAAGCACAAACTTGGCACATTTGGGTAATTCCCTTCAAAGCATCACTTTGTGACCCCGAGATTTCCTGTCCTTCAGGAGAAAGCCCCCACTTAGTTGCCACTGGAGGAGGCAGCAAAAATGAAGTCTCTGGAGGCTGAGCCTCCCAAAGGCCATTACCTACCACTGAGCAGGAGGCCAGTGTTGGAAATCAACCCTGAGCTGTTAGGTGGTGTTTGCCTCCACTTTCTGGGCCTGTGAGGTTGGAAACCAGACCATGATACTTAGTCTCATGACCTCCCCATGACCCCCGCCCCCACCATCGTAATAGGACAGTGCATGTGACAGGCAGGTAAAGCTCTCTGCGGGAATAAATACAGTTAGTCTGTGCCATGATCCTAGGACATTAGTGTCATTGTGACTCTATTCTATGGATGAAGAAACTGAGGCCCATGGAGGGGGAGCACTCTCCCCAGCCTGAATTCATGCACATAAAGAGGAGTTGGGCTGGGGCTCCTCCTAGGAGGAGGGATGCGGGAGGCATCCCTCCCTGAGGGATGGTTCCCTGAATAAGTAAGTCCCTGTGCCAATCCTTAGAGGCCATTGCAAAGATGTCACTGAAATAAGAAACTCAATATATATTACCTGTCTGACTGGATATTACCTGTCTTCAAAGCGGAGAGCTTTGAAGTCTTAAGGAGGATCCCAGCCAAGGCTGCTGGTGTGAACAGGAGTCTACAAGGCCAGGTGGCTGAATTCGGAGGTTATGGAGAGTTAAAATGTTGCAAATAATAAACTGGGTTTGCAGGCTCAGGTCTTTCATCCCAGCACTTGGGAGGCAGAGGCAGACAGGTCTCTGAGTCTAAACTACTCTGTTCTACCACTAAGACTACATAGATAGAGTTTGTGTCAAAAAAAAAAAAAAAGTTTCGAACCAAAGGTAAATTATCCTGGGCTATTTTTCATGTGAGCCGAGTGTGGAAGCTGGCAATCAAACCTGTGTCCTCTTCAAGAGCAGGAAGTTCTCTTAACCTCATCTCTCTGGATTGAGGTACTTGTCCTTCCGTCCTTCCGTCCTTCCTTCCTTCCTTTCGTCCTTCCTTCCTTCCTTCCTTCCTTCCTTCCTTCCTTCCTTCCTTCCTTCCTTTTGTGTTTTATGTATGTGAGTACACTGTCTCTGTCTTGAGACACACCAGAAGAGGGCATTGGATCCCATGACAGATGGTTGTGAGTCACCATGTGGTTTGAATTAAACTCAGGACCTCTGGAAGGGCAGTCAGTGCTCTTAACAGTTGAGCCATCTCTCCAGCCTCTTCTTTTTTTTTTTTTTTTTTTTTTTTTTTTAAGACAGAGTTTCTCTGTGTAGCCCTTGCTTGGCTGCCCTGGCACTCACTCTGAAACTTTCCTGGCCTTGAACTCAAGAGATCTGTTCTCACAGAGATGCCACCAAACCCGGCTCTACATTCCTTATTTACTTATTTAGTTTTGGGGGTATGCATGTGCCTTGGCTTGTGAATGGAGGTCAGAGGGCAACTCGTGGGAGTCAGTTCTCTCCTTCCACCACGTGAGTCCTGGGGCTTTAACTCAGGCAGTCAGGATCGGCAGGGAAGACCTTAAGCTTGATGCTAGCCCATGGGAAATGTTCTTGACTTTTCAAATATTTTAAATTTGGCTGGGAACGTAGCTCGGTAGTAGAATCCTTGCCCCCAGCATGCACCCTGCCCCCAGGTTTATCCCTAGCACTACAAAAACAGAATCGACCCACCCAAACCCTAAATAGTCCAAATTTATTCTCATTAGGGAGCACTAGCTTAGACTGAGGGTCCGGGTAACAAGACCACCGCTGGGATAAGAATATGTAAGTACTGTCATTGCCTGGGTGAGTTGAGAGCCCCATGGGTCCAAAACCAGCCATTTTTAGGGTACTCCACTAAGGGTGACTGTTCCCTGGAGACAGGGCTCCAGTCACAACCCCGCACGCATGCCTGCCTCTCGCTCCTGCCCACCCACACAACCCGAACCATTATTGATGAGCGAAAACCGCTGTCACACAGGACGGTGCCTCAGCTCCCTAATTAGTTCTTAATAGCGGAAAAAGGGAGAGGTTGGCAGTGACTCAGCCTCGCCAGGCAACTGGGGCTTGGAGGGCGTGATGGAACTAAGGGGACACCTGTGAGGAGCTCCTCTATGTGGGCATATTAACCGCTGTGTGGGAGTGAAGGGGCACAGGGATGGCAGCCGGGACGTTGCTCTCAGGCAGAGATAGAGATACCTACCTTCTTGCCCACTTTCAGAAGCCCAGGAGCATACAGAGAGGGCATGGCTACCTCATCCTTTCCTTAGCCTCTCTTGGCATCCTCCTCTCCTTCCCCCTTCCCCTCCCCTCCCCTCTCACCCACCTGCGTCTCTTAGGTATGCTTCTCAGGCAAAGCTTGGGGAATCCTCAAACCAGATCCTAGGGATGAGGCCAGACATAGGCACAGGGGTCTGCATGCAGCATGAGTAGCTGTGTGAGAGAAGGGACCGAGCGAAGGATGCTTTGGAACTCCAGGCTACCCAAATCTGAGGATGCTGAAGCGCCTTATCTAAAATGCAGTGTTTGCCTTTAGTCTGAACACACCCTGACATATGCCGTATTTTTCTGTTATTATTTGTGTGTGTATCTCTCTCTCTTTAAAAAAAAAAAAAAGATTTATTTTATGTATGTGAGTACACTGTAGCTGTCTTCAGACACACCAGAAGAGGGCATCCGATACCATTACTGATGTTTGTGAGCCACCAGGTGGATGCTGGGAATTGAACTCAGGACCTCTGGAAGAGCAGTCAGTGTTCTTAACCACTGAGCTATCTCTCTAGCCCTTATTTTTGTTTGTTAATTTACTTTTTCTTCAAAATCATTTTTACTACATTTTTTAATTTTTTTTCATGCGTGTGGCTATGCATGCCCGAAGTGTGAGAGTGGAGGTCAAAGGACAGCTTGCAGGAGTCACCTCTGTCCTTTCACCTTTTTGGTCCTGGGAATTGAGTTCAGGCCATCAGGCTTGGCAACAAGTGTCTTTAGCTAGTGAGCCATCTCACCAAGCCGTGGGAAGTTATTTTTTTATTTTTACGTATATGACTGTTTTGCCAGCTTGGGTATCTGTGCACCACCTGTATGCCTGGTTTTGGGGCAGCCAGAAGAAGGCATCAGATGTTCTCAAGTTGGAGTTACAGTTATGAACTGCCATGGGGGGTGCCGGGGAGCAAACCTGGGGCCTCTGAAGAACAACCAACACTCTTTTTTTTTTTTTTTTGGTTTTTCGAGACAGGGTTTCTCTGTGTAGCCCTGGCTGTCCTGGCACTCACTTTGTAGACCAGGCTGGCCTCGAACTCAGAAATCCGCCTGCCTCTGCCTCCCGAGTGCTGGGATTAAAGGCGTGCGCCACCACGCCCGGCTGCGCCACCACGCCCGGCTGCGCCACCACGCCCGGCTGCGCCACCACGCCCGGCTCAACCAACACTCTTAACTGCTGAGCCATCTCTCTAGGGCCAGACTCTCGGTTCTGAGACAGGGTCTCACTGTGAAACCCTGGCTGTCCAAGGAACTTGCTATGTAGATCAGGCTGGCCTCAACCTTCTGAGCACCAGTATTAAAGACTTGTACCACCACACTCGTCCTACGAGGCAGGGTTTTATGGAGCTTCGCCTAGTCTCAAACTCTCTATTTAGATGAAAATGACCTTGAACTCCTGACCTTTTTGCCTCCACGCCTGAAGTGCTTTGCTGTACAACGCATCTTTAGTGCACATGGCGCTTTACACATGTGATCAAGGCTGTTTGAGAAATTGAGGACTGCCTGAGCTACCTATCAAGATAAAGTTTCTATCTTCTCTCTCTGTCTCTGTCTCTCTCTCTGTTTTTGTTTGTTTGTTTTTTCGAGACAGGGTTTCTCTGTGTAGCCCTGGCTGTCCTGGAACTCACTCTGTAGACCAGGCTGGCCTCAAACTCAGAAATCCACCTGCCTCTGCCTCCCGAGTGCTGGGATTAAAGGCGTGCGCCACCACCGCCCAGCTTCTCCCTCTGTTTGTTTTTTTGAGACGGTGTCTCCCGATACAGCTCTGGCAGTCTCTCACAGAACCTGCCATAGTCTCCCAAGTGCTGGGATTAAAGGCTCGCACTACTAAGCCCGGTGCAAGATCCTATCTTTCTGAAAGGTGGGGTTGTGGCGGGGGTGGTGGTGGTGGTGGGGAGAAATAGCTCAGTATTTAAGATTTACCTACTACTTTTGCCAAGGATCTAAGTTGGATTTCTGCTCGCATGGCAGCACTTGGCTTCCAACCATCTCTAGCCTCTGTGGCTACCTGCAATCATTTGCATACAATGCTGTGCTCCCTACCTACACATAATCAAAACCAAAACAAAAAAATTCAAACATAAAAGAAAAATGGAGGACAAGCTGGACGTGGTGGCTCAGTCCCAGCACTGAGGAGGCAGAGGCAGGCAGATCTCTGGGATTTTGAAGCCAGCCTGGTCTACAGAGCAAGTTCTCGGACAGACAGGGGCACACAGAGAAACTCCAAAACACACACACACACAAATGTCATAGTGAAAGTTTTTATTACGTATAATTAATATATACTAATTCAGATTTTTAGTGGAGTGTGGTGGCACATGTGTTTTATTCTAGCACTCAGGAGGCAGAGGCAGCAGGAACTCAGTGAGTTCTGGGCCAGCCTGGTCTGTACAATGAGTCATTGTCCCAAAGAAAATAATCTTAATGCATAAATGGGAAAACCGATTGAAAGGTTCCTGTGTGGCTGGAGAGTCCTTTCTCAGAGCAGTTCAGAGATGGTTGAAGTGAGGTTTAACCAGGTTTGGTTCCTACAGTTTAGACGAGGGAGCTGCGCTGCAAACCCAGTGGGTCTTCTAGGAGTCCAGGGGTGGCTGTCTGTCTCTCTTGGCTCTCAGTGCTTTCTCCCATGCCCTCTTTGGAAGCCCAGTTCTTGTTTAGTGGATCTCTGCTGTGACCCCTGGTTCCTCCATCTCTCTGGCTCCCAACTTACTGTCTATTCACCAGGTCGATCATTTTGGCTAAGGGATGGATGTACTTGTGCAGCTCAGAACCTGGCCGGCGGGCAGAGGCCACCACCGTCTTTTCTCCAGCTCCTGTCCGTCTCTCCCTGTAAAACACAGCTAGAGAAAGTTCCTGAAGTGGCCACTCTATTCAACTCGAATTATCTGCCACTGGATTGTTGCCTGGCAACATAAGTGAATTGGCTCCTCTTCACTTGCAAGGTCATCAGTGCCTGCCTCTCCGTTGCTGACACAGATGTCTGAGCCCACGTTCCGACCTCTTCTTTTCTTGTCTCTGAGCAGCCTGTCTGTCACCTTGCTTAAGGTCAGCCACTCTTCAGGACCCTTTGTCTCAGACTTTCCTACTGGCTTAGAGTCCGTGTGCCTTCACTGTCATTCAAAGTGTTCTTCCATTTATTCAACATTATTATTGTTTACTGTTATTACTATTGTAAGGGTCGGAAAATCACTGAAGGAAGACTCCAGACTCAGATAGTAAACAAAGACAAAGAGTGTTGTTTATTCTGCAGAAACCACCAGTATGCAGGGGTCAACCATTCTCCAAAATGGCAACCTCAGACAAAGGTACACAGGCCTTCTTATAGGAAACTGGGGGATCTCTCTAGAAGGATTAGGTAATCTAAAATTACATTGGTGGGTGCTAGGGAGTGACAGGTCTGCATTCCTATGTCAGGATCGTCTAACTGTAGGATGAGATAGGGCTGCCCAGCACAGCTGGCCCATTCTGAGATAAGGTATTCCTATGTCAGGATCGTCTAACTGTAGGATGAGATAGGGCTGCCCAGCACAGCTGGCCCATTCTGAGATAAGGTATTCCCCTACTTTTGTGGTTGTCCCCAGGCTGTTCTTTGGGAGCGGTTTTATGACCTTGTTTCGGGATTTTTGGTCTGTTTCTGGAGCTGGTGCCTATGTCCTTCTTTTCAAAATCAGGCCTGGTCCTTAAATGGAGACAAATGGGATTTATGTTGTCCTTTCATATTTATTATTATTGTTGTTGCTGTTATTGATAGGATCCCATGTGGTCTAGGCTGGCTTTGAACTTGGTAGCATGTGTCTGAGGATAACCTTGAATTCCTGCTCTTCCTGTTTGGACCTTTCCAAGTGCCAGGATTATGGGCCATGCCACCATTGCTGGCTATAGCACTATCCTGCCTCTGGGGAAGCGAAGTTGATCAAGTTGGCCCGTGTGCAATCTCCTGAAGAGGCAAATGTATCATGGGAGTTTTGGGGTCATGGATGGTGGATAGAAACACAGTAGGGAATGTTGCAGGATATCTGATCATACAGTGAACCCCAAGATCATATACTGGAAACATCTGATTCTAGTTGTAGTGTGGCTTAACTCTAGCACGCACCTTTATTCCAAGAGCTTTCTGTTTATTGTAAACAATATTAAATATATAGGTCAAGTGGCAGAGCAAGCAACCAGTTGACAGGGATTGTGCATAAAAATTTTTTGTAAAGAGTGAGAGGAAGTCAAGAGGACGGATAGAAAGACAGTCACACAGGAAGTAGAAAGGAGGGACATTCAGTTGGAAGGGTTTTTAAGACAGTGACGAGGAGGGTGTTTTCTTCTTTCTGGGACAGCGGTTGAGGAGGAAGGTCACCTGGGTGCTTTCTCTGCCTCTCTGAGCTAGCAGGCTCTCACTCCAGCTTCAGGTTCTCGAGTCTTCATTTGGTAAAATCCAACGATTGGGATTTTGTTTTAAAAACAAGAGACTCACTGGGCAGTGGTGGCGCACGACTTTAATCCCAGCACTTGGAAGGCAGAGGCAGGCAGATCTCTGAGTTCAAGACCAGGTTTACAGAGTGAATTCCAGGACAGCCGGGCTCACACAGAGAAATCCTTTCTTGAAAAACTTTAGAGGCAGGATGGAGAGATGTCTCAGTGGTTAAGAGCATTGACTGTTCTTCCAGAGGTCCTGAGTTCAATTCCCAGCAACCACATGGTGGCTCACAACCATCGGTAATGAGACCTGGTGCCCTCTTATGGGTGTGCATGCAGGCAGAACATTGTATATATAGTAAATCAACATTAAAAAAAAATCTTTTCTGAAGAGAGTGACAGTGTACATACATAAAATGAATAAATCTTAAAATAAAAAGTTAAAAAAAAACTTTAGAGACAGGGTCCTACTCTATTGCTCAAAATGGCACTAAACTCCTCTATGGCCTTGGCCTCCTCAGTGCTGGGACTACAGACTTGCATTACTATATTCAGCTAGTGCCTTAAAAATAAAACAAAAACCCCAGCTTGCAGATCACAGCAGGCGGTCTGGTAATCGTATGCTCTAAACATGTGTCAAAAGCCTTATTAAATAAACGTTGATAAGATAACATTGACTCAGTGGGGCCGGTTGAGGCCTGAAGGTTTGTGGGTCTAACAAGCTGCGTGGGGCTGAGCAGCAGCTCTAAAAGGCTGTCTCCAAGGTGAAGGGAGAGCTGTCCTACGTCATCAGCTCGCTCAGTGTGCAGCCTTTGCGTCGCTTGCTTCCTCTTGTCTCACAGGAACCGAGAATCAATGGCTTGATACACAGAGTGGCTGTCACATGAATGCCCCATCTTAACTTTTAATTTTTCATCGTCTTCCTGTTTTTGACCAATCGTTCCTGATGGGCACAAATGAACCATATAAAAATGATTAAAGACAATGTCAACTTCTGTGATCTGGCCTGCCATGGCTGGTTGAATGTCTTGGCAACAGTATCTGTGGAGAAGGGACATGGGATTTGGGCCACATTGTGAGGTCCTCTCTCCCAGTACACACTTGGTTTTGATGGGGGAGTGATATTGAGAATTAAACTCAGGGCCTAGAACTGATGGCCCTGAGCGTACTGGGTAAACTCCCTACCACTGAGCTATATCCCCAGCACACACTCTTTATCTACTCACTTATATGTGTGTGGTTGTTTTGCCTGCATATGGTTTTTTTTAAATTTTTTAATTTTATTTTTTTAGTGACAGGGTTTCTCTGTATAACCCTGGCTGTCCTGGAACTCACTCTGTAAACCAGGCTGGCCTCAAACTCAGAAATCCACCTGCCTCTGCCTCCTAAGTGCTGAGATTAAAGGCGTGAGCCACCACTGCCTGGCTCCATATATGTTTATTCACCACCTGTATATAGTGCCCTTGAGTCAAGAAGTTGGCTTTAGTTCCTCTGGAGCAGATTACAGATGGTTATTAGTGGGAACTGAACCCAGGTCTTCTGAAAGAAGTCAGTGATCTAAACTGCTGAGCCATCTCTCCAGCCCCTGTGGTTATTTTTAAGATGGAGTCTCATGGACCACAGGCTGACCTTGAATTCCTGATTCTCTTGATTGTATCTCTCTCTCTGTCTCTCTGTCTCTTTGTGAGACAGGGTTTCTCTGTGTTGCCCTGGCTGTCCTGGAACTCACTCTATAGACCAGGCTGGCTCAGAAATCCACCTGCCTCTGCCACCATCGCCCGGCCGTATCTCTCTCTTTTGAGTTCAGCCCTAGTTCACAGAGCAAGTTCTAGGGTAACCAGGGCTACATAGTAAGATCCAGTCTCAAAACAAATTTACTTATTGCTATTTTCTGGGGTTTTGGGTTTATATTTTGGTGATGAACCTTCAAGTTCATCTACCCTCAAAAGTCCAATGGGACTGGGCATTGTCTAGCTAATACCCATGGAACTAAACTGTTTGGGGTGCAGGGCTAGAATCCCAGTTTGTGACCAGATACATAAAAGAGCCATTAAGAGTTTGTGTGAGGTATAACTAAAGCCTTGTAGAATGAACTAAATAACTAAAGCCTTGTAGAATGAGGTTTTATGTACCACCTAAAGTTAAAAATGACCAAGAAGTCGTGTGGCCTGTACCTATAGTCCCAATTTAGAAGAACCCATGGAGCTCAGGAATTCAAGGTTAGCCTGGGCAACACAGAAGCCCACCAAAAACAAGTGACAAAGGCTTGTGTATGATTAAGTTGTATTTTATACTAATGCCACAAGAGGGCACTGCCGAGACAGGTGGCCAATTGAGTTCCTGAACAGCCTTGGATCTGTTCATGAACCTGTTTGAATTAGCTTTTAGTCATGTTTGTGGACCTGTACCATGTAAGTTGGCTTCTTTTTTTAAAGATTTATTTTATGTATATTAGTACACTGTAGCTGTACAGATGGTTGTGAGACATCTTGTGGTTGCTGGGAAATGAATTCAGGACCTCTGATCGCTCTGGCCAAAAGATTTTATTAAGGATGGTTGTGAGCCACCATGTGGTTGCTGGGATTTGAACTTAGGACCTTCGGAAGAGCAGTCAGTGCTCTTAACCTGAGCCATCTCCCCAGCCCTTAAGTTGGCTTTTTTTTTTCTTTCCCATTCTTGCTGGGTATGGAAACCTAGGGCTTCAGAAATGCTAGGCAAGTGCCCTATTACTACTAATATTTCCAGTTCTATTGATCTTTTAGATTTTGCAAAGTTACTTTATAGCCCAGGCAGGCTTGGGGAACTGAGATCACAGGTGTGTGCCACCAGGCCTGATAAAAGAAATGGGCTAGCACTAAGTACTGTGTACTTTTTTTTTTGGCTTTTCGAGACAGGGTTTCTCTGTGTAGCCCTTGCTGTCCTGGAACTCACTCTGTAGACCAGGCTTGCCTTGAACTCAGAAATCTGCTTGCCTCTGCCTCCCTCCCAAGCACTGGGATCAAAGGTGTGTGCCACCACTGCCTGGCTTTTTATTACCTGTGTACATTTTATTTTCTCATGTGCTAGGTCTGTACTTTGCCTTTTCAACAGAACCTGAGACATCTGTCAGCATTTAGAGCTGTTTCAGCCATGCAGTAGTGCACAGCTTTAAATCTCAGCACTCTGGAGGCAGGGGCAGGTAGATCGGGAGTTTCAGGCCAGACTGGTATGTAAGAGCTCCGGAACAGATAAGACTGCACTAGGGTAGTTCCTCAAAAAGTTGTGTGCAGCTTGGGACAATGGGGTATCGGAACTTGTGGGAGTGGGGACCTTCTACTCCTGAGATCCACAACTTTGCTTGCCTTATGCCCTCAGGATTCCCAACGCAGAGGACTAAACACAAGGACTAGACTACAGGCAGTTTTATTCTTCTCAAATGCTGACCCAGGATGCCCATCACTTAAGACTTGGGGATCCTCACCCATGGAAGGAGTTACAAAGTTTGGAGCTGAGACAAAAGGATGGACCGTCTAGAGACTGCCATATCCGGGGATCCATCCCATAATTAGCCTCCAAACGATGACACCATTGCATACACTAGCAAGCGTTTGCTGAAAGGACCCTGATATAGCTGTCTCTTGTGAGACTAGGCCGGGGCCTAGCAAACACAGAAGTGGATGCTCACAGTCAGCTATTGGATGAATCACAGGGCCCCCAACGGAGCTAGAGAAGGTACCCAAGGAGCTAAAGAGATCTGCAACCCTGTAGGTGCAACATTATGAACTAACCAGTACCCTGGAGCTCTTGACTCTAGCAGCATATGTATCAAAAGATGGCCTAGTCGGCCATCACTGGAAAGAGGCCCATTGGATTTGCAAACTTTATATGCCCCAGTACAGGGGAACACCAGGGCCAAAAAGTGGGAGTGGGTTGATAGGGGAGTGGAGGGGAGGGTATGGGGGACTTTTGGGATACCATTGGAAATGAATTGAGGAAAACACGTAATAAAAAAAGACTTGGGGATCCTCATTCTGCCTACACTTCAATACTTTGCAAGGTCAGGCGGCCACCTTTTAGAGCCAGTTCTCTATCATATAGGTCCCCAGGATCAAATTCACTACAAAACCCAACATGGCTGGCTTATCCCTGCCCTTAGAATTCAAGCTGAGTGTTACAAAGCAGCTCCCCCCCCACGTTACTAAGATAGCCCAACAGCCACAGGGCTCCAGCTGTTTTGCCAAGCATGTCAGCTCCAGAATGACTTCCATCTGTGTTGAGAAGTGACACAGCTCTGGTAGACGCTTCCCAGCTGAGCCCGTCTTTGCGATCCCTCTCTGTATGTAGCTTGACCTAATACCAAGTGCAATCTGGACATCAGGCATTCTGAAAACAAGCTTTATTTAAATAAGGATTTAAATACATTACATAACATTGAAACTGGAGGGGGAAAGAAAACCAAAAGACCAGTTTGTTCCTTCACATGGCACTGGCTCTTACGGAAGTTGAAGCCTCTACAGCTAGCCACACGACCAATGGCACCAGCTTGGCATTTGTTCGGCTGGCCTCACCCTTCATGTTGCAACACCTCCCGGCGAGGATAAATCTGCTTCTAAAGACCACCCTGGTGGTGAACTAAGTGTCCATGACTTCTCTGGAAAGGCAGCCCTTTCTCAATTCTACCTGCTCAGACACCAGGGCCAGAGACTCCCGCTAGTGACCTAGCTGGGGCGGTGTACCCATTCTGTTCAAGTGGTGACACTCTCCTAGGGCAGGGGACTCTGTCCAGGGAGCCCCAAGGAGCCTCTGGTCAGACACAGCCTCCTGGGATCTTGGGGTTCTTGGCTTGCCTGAAACCTTGTCATTGCTTTGTTCCAGGGTGGACACTGCCAGGGCTCACTGCTCAACCTGTTTAAATGAGGGACTTCAAGACTACACAGCATGGCTCTTTTCAGTTTATTGCATGAAGGAGTTACACTAGTCCAAGTTAAAAGCGGACCCCAAATGATTACATTATACAAGCTGTGAGGTTTTTAAACTTGTGACAAGGGACAGAAGGGAAATTCTACTCATTGCAAGGAAATCCTCACTTAAGCTTCAGAGAGCCACAAGCACTTAAAACCCATGAACCTTCAGCTGATCGTCCTTAGCCAGCCCAATCTGCAAAAAGAGGACAAGGGAGAGGGACAGGTTACACGAGACGTTGACAGGTTCTCCCATTACACCTTGCAAGGAATCCCAATAAAGAAGAGTACTTCAGTCTATCCCAGTAGACACAATGGTTCAATTGACCACTGTTACTATTACTGTTTACTTCCCTACGCCACCCCAAGTACTGTTTGAAAGTGGGAATATCTACATGTATTTAAAAGCTCAACTGTAAGGATTAGAAATTTAGGAAACCCATAAAGCGTTGAGGGCGGTCTAAACTCACCTCTATCAGGAACTGGCATATGTTCTTGCGCTGGTCACCCTGTAGCTGAATTACTTCTCCATATTCTGGATGCTCAATTACAGTACCATTGCAGGCAAATTTCTGCAAGGACAAAAGGATGCAGCATCTAAGAGGCCATGCCATCAACACGGACTCCCCTTGACGTTTGCACCCTCTCCCTTGGTAGACCATACAACATGCTCTCTCCACAGCAGACCCACCTTCTTAAACGCCTTCACTAGTTTCTTTTTATCGTAATCATCAGCGATCCCTTGGACAGTGGTAAGGGTCTTCCTGCCGTTTCTCTGTTGAATTCTTATATGGATATAATCCTCAGTGCCAGCAGGAAGCAGGTCATCACCCTTACTTGCATCAGCAAAGGGGTCTGTGAAGAAATAATCCGGAGGTGTCCTTTGTTGTCCCTCCGGGAACTGGCCAGTACTAGAGCTAGCTTTCTGCTCTAGGCCCGCCCTCCCTCCAAGGCTGATCACGTGCTGGAGAGACCTAGTGGGCAGGCAGCGCCCCACCCGGCTGATGCAACCGACCGGAAGCCAGGCTCCCGAGGCGGGGCCTTCCCTCCCAGCTCCGCGACAACGACGGTGACGTAGAGGACGTGACGCAGGGGTGGCGGGAGGGGGCGGGTGTGGCTCGCCGAGAGGCAGGAGCCATTAGTAAATGCGCCACCCGAGACGCCGGGCCCGCCCAAGGGCTCACCTCCCACCCGTTTCTTCCGGGCACCCTCGGAGGTCGACCCTGGGAGCAGATCTCGGTCCCACGGGCATCACCAACCCTCCAGGCCCGAGCTAAGAAGGCCTCGCCGCGCTCGGCGGCTCTCTGAGCTCCGACCCCGCCACCCCCCCCCCCCAACTCGGGCCCGCGCGACCTTCCCCAGGCTCACCGAAAGAGTGGAGGTTCTGGATAGCGGACATACGATACGATTCCTTTTCCTCGGTGGAAACGGCCTGCGGAAGGCGGCTGCGGGAGAAGGCGGGCGGGGGGGACGGAGCGTCGGGAAGCGAGGGGGCTCGAGGGGGAGGCAGCTGAGTCCTCGGCGGCGGCTCAGTGACTGGGGCGGAGGGGCGGCGCCTGTATTCACTTATATAGCCGCCCCTGTGACGCCAGCGCGCTGCCCTCACGTCTCGGCCCCACCCATGGAGTCAAGCTCCTGGACGCCCGAGCGCTGCGGCTTCCTATTGGTTGAGGGGCGGGGTCAAGGCTCGACGCCTGCGCACTGGGTTTGGCCTGGAAAGGATGTTCTGTTGACTCAGGGAGGGGAGAGAGGGGGGGAGGGAAAGCTTGGTCCGCCTGCGCGCTTGCGCAGTGGGCATGGTAGTTGTCTGAGCGGCCGCGAAAACTGGCGGAGGTTTCGAGCGCGCCTGCGCCTACCGCACGTTCTACCATCTTGACCCTGTTGGGGTCCTGGCACTAGCTCTGAGATGGGTCTTAGGGTGAGGATCGATTTGCTTTCTTTAAGGGGTAATTACGTGCGGGTCCTCCAAATTCGACTGATCAAGCCACCCATCAACCCACCCTTCTCTGCACGTATTCACAGATTTAGCCATTTAATCAGCATAAAATAACGTGATCAAAAATTGGACCTTACATAGGGTATCATTTGGATTAGCAAGTTTTAAAATTGGTAACCAAAAATTGTTATTTAGATTAATTCTTCTAAGGAAGGAAGTAGTCCCTTAGGTAGGAGTGGGGACCCCAGAAAAAAATGACCAAGCCCCACAGGGTGCCTTTTGTCCTACAAGCCTGTGTGTGAGGTAAAGCCTTTGTAGAGTCTAGGTGAATATTTTTTTCAAAGCAGTTAACCTTTCTTTTTGGTTTTTCGAGACAGGGTTTTTGGCTGTGCTGGAACTCTCTGTAGACCTGGCTGGCCACATGGGGTCTGCTTTTGCCCCATGAGTGGTGGGATTAAAGGCAGGTGCCGCCACTGCCCAACTAGCAGTTAACCTTTCAATTTATTTTAAAATTTAAATTTTCTGCAGTGTATGGAATGGCAAATAGAGCTAGCTAGACAAGCATTTTTCCACTGAACTATAGTCCAGCTTGTTTATTGAAACATTCTTTGTTATAGGTGTGAATGGTGAGTAGAAATTAGGGATCTTAGATCCAAAGTCCCTCAAGAGCCAGGGGAATCAGATTAAAGAAGAAACAGCCAGGCCGGGCAGTGGTTGCGCACACCTTTAATCCCAGCACTTGGGAAGCAGAGGCAGGTGGATTTCTGAGTTCAAGGCTAGCCTGGTCTACAGAGTGAGTTCCAGGACAGCCAGGGTATACAGAGAAACCCTGTCTCGAAAAACCAAAAAAAAAAAGAAGAGACAGCCAAGTGTGATGTAACTGGGTTTGTGGGAGCCAATAGGAGAACCAGGGGCTGACAACTACTGTTGTCAGACTTTATTCAAATGCTCCCCAAAGGGTGGGTGCTTTATATAAAATCTCTTAACTTAAAAATACTGCCAACTTCTAGGTATGGTGGTACATCCCAGCTCTCAGGAGAAGGAAGCCAGAGGAAAAAGTTCAAGGTCAAATGAATTCAGTGCTAGACTGGCTACTGTCTCTGAAGAACCAGAAAAATAGGCCGGGTGTGGCGGGGCACGCCTTTGATCTTAGCACTTGTGAGGCAGAGGCTGGCAGATAGATAGATGCCTGCGAGTTTGAGACCCAGCAGATCTATACAATGAGACTCTGTTTCAACAAGAAACTGCTGGATGGTGGCACACGCCTTTAATCCTAGCACTTGGGAGGCAGAGGCAGGTGGATTTCTGAGTTCGAGGCCAGCTGGTCTACAAAGTGAGTTCCAGGACAGCCAGGGCTATACAGAGAAACCCTGTCTCAGGGTGGGGTGGGGGGGGACAAAAACAAACAAACAAACAAACAAACAACCCAAAACAAACCAAAAACACAAACCAAAAAAGCCCAAAACAAATACAACAGAGAGCAAATGCCAAAAAGCACCAGACAATCCCAACAAAAACTTGCAAGCTTAGTCAGCCGTGGTGGCATGCGCCTTTAGTCCCAGCACTCCCGGAGGCAGAGGTAGGCAAATCTCTGAGTTCAAAGCCAGCCTAGTTTATAGAACAAGCCCCAGGACAACCAGGGCTGTTTGTTACCACAGAGAAACACTGTCTCTTAAAGCAAACAAACCAAACTAAACTAAAACAGCAACAGTAAAAACTTGTGTGCTGGCCTCGTGAACCATCAGTTTATGCACAGGTCACCAGTCTCCCTGACCTCCTGGACAGGCAGAAAATAAACAGACTAATGATACTGGGTCGAGAGAGGTGCTGGGGAAAGAATTGAGCTGGTGTGACAAGTGCCACAAACCCAGGCTGCTCCTTCAGATGAGCTGGTTAGATAAGACCGGTAAGGCGGTGGCATCGTGGCCTGAGTTTATAAGATGCTGTGGAGCAGGGCAGAAACTCACCAAACAGAACATTCCCCAGGGAGGAAAAGTTGGACATGAAAGGATTTTATTTGGGGGGCGGTGTCCTGGGGATTGAGTCCAAGGGTCTTGCTCATGCTGGGCAAGTGCTGTAGTCCTGAGATGTTTTGTTTTGAAGATGCACTCATTTTTTCAGGGCTGGAGAGATGACTCACTGTCTGCTCTTTGAGAGAATCTGAGTTCTAATCCCATGCCTCACATGGTGGCTCCTAGTGAGCAGTAACTCTGGCCCCAGGAGGTCTGACCTTCTGGCCTGCACTGTATGCATGTGACATGCAGACACACACACACACACACACAAACGAAAAACACCTATATACATAAAAAAAAAGTAAGAAATAAAGATAAGTGTATGAATGTTTGCCTGCACGCGTGGGACTGAGGCCTTCAGAGGCCAGAAGAGAATGTTGGGAATGGAACCTGAATCCTCTGCAAGAACTGTAAAGTGCTGTTAACTGCTGGGCCACCTCTTCAGTACACCCCTAAATGTTTTCTTATTTACTACACGATTGGCACCCCCACCCCCTTTTCTTTCTTTTTTTCTTTTTTTTTTTTGAGGCAGGGTGTCATACAGCCTTGGCTGGCTCTTAACTCCTTATTCTCTGACTCTGTTTCCCAAATGCTTTGCATACAGGATGTGCCATGGAGCAAGGGCTCTAAGCAATATTGGGATTTAAATAATTTAGCTCCCTAGATGTCTGGAAAGGGAACATATATGTTATATGTGTGTGTGTATGTGTGTGTGTATGTCATGTGCATCTCAATACTATTCATCCAAACTTGAAGACCTGATGCCCCAGCCTGGCAGCCTGGGAACCTTTACGCTCTCGGATATGGCTCTGCTAGAGAGATCTACCCAGAGTTCAGTTCTCTGTGTTGTGTGAGACCAGATTCCAGTCCCCTTCCTCCATTTCCATAGCAACAGTTTTAGTGCCAGTTTTTTCAGTAAATTCCACCCCCACAGGCCTTTTCTTTCTTTTTTTCTTTTCTTTCTTTCTTTCTTTCTTTTTTTTTTGGTTTCGTTTTTTGAGACAGGGTCTCTCTGTGTAGCTCTGGCTGTCCTGGAACTCACTCTGTAGACCAGGCTGGCCTCGAACTCAGAAATTCACCTGCCTCTTCCTCCCAAGTGCTGGGATTAAAGGCGTGCGCCACCACGCCTGGCCCCCACAGGCCTTTTATAATCACTCTGCACACTCTCTGTGTGTGTTCCCCTCCTTGGCCTGCTTTTCCCTGAACCACACTTTTTTTTTTTTTTTTTTTTGGTTTTTCGAGACAGGGTTTCTCTGTGTAGCCCTGGCTGTCCTGGAACTCACTTTGTAGACCAGGCTGGCCTCGAACTCAGAAATCCGCCTGCCTCTGCCTCTCGAGTGCTGGGATTAAAGGCGTGCGCCACCACGCCCAGCTGAACCACACTTTCTTGTCCCGTTCTTTCCGATTCTCCTGGGTCTTGGTGGTCCTCATTCTCCACCACAGCCGTTTCAGGGAGCTCCCTGAGGCTTCTCACCAGAGAAAGCTCATCTGAGGTGAGAGCTGGTGTTTGCACCCGCTCCTTCCTCCCTTGGAACGTGGTCTTCCCTCCTCTGTGTCTTCCAGGCTCACCCGGTATGCCCTTGCTCTGAGAAGACTGACTGCATGTCCCTCATTTCTGGTATTACTTATTTTGACGTTAGGAGACCAGGGTCTCATGTGAACTAGGCTGGTCTCGAACTCTTAATTCTCCTGCATCTACCTTGAAAGTGCTGGGTTTATAGACATGTCTCACCATGCCTGGCATCATGATATTTATCACGCTGCATTGTGTTTATCTGCATTTTAGACTAGCTACATAATTTGCTAGCCTCACTATTAAAATGAACATGATGGCCTTGGTCTAAAAGCAGTTAAAATGTTTAAGACAGGACAACAGGGCATACATTAACTGCTCTGTAAGTGAGGGGTATTGTAATTTACACAGGTCACACGCCCTCAAATCTGGCTCTGCCTCTTCCCTTGTATCCTTGCCAGGCTGTGCGTTTAAGGAACAGAACAGTTTTGTGTGTTCTACTTTGTACTGAAGGCGGTGAGTGGATGTGTAGGCATTCATTGTAGCTGCTGAGTTACTAGGAATGGCCAACCCCCGGCTAGAAGCTGACCTCTTGCTAATCTCAGAGTGTGGAAGCACAGGAGTGATGAGAATAACTCTTGGCCTGGATCTCAAAGAGAGCTGTGTCTCTGGCCTGTTGCGGAGAAAGGAGGGTGGCCCTCCGTAAGCCACTTTCCCAACTCTTGTAGGCGCTTGGCCAGTGTGCACCTGGTATGCTAGTGTGTGCTTTCAGAGCTGACCTCCTTGCTTGTAAACAGTCATTGCCACACATACACTTTGCCCCAGGTGGAATACAGGTGAGAGGGCAGGTGACAGGGAGTTAGAGACTGCTTTTGTTGAAAAGCGCCAACTCTTCATTTGGCTTTACAGAGATCTGATAGGTAATTAAAAACAGGATTAAAAGCTAGGTGGTGATGGTGCACGCCTTTAGTCCCAGAACTCAGGAGGCAGAGACAGGTGGAGCTCTGTGAGTCTGAGGCCAGCCTGATCTAAAGAGTGAGTGCTAGGACCACCAGGGCTACACAGAGAAATCTGGTTTCAGAGAGAGAGAGAGAGAGAGAGAGAGAGAGAGAGAGAGAGAGAGAGAGAGAGAGAGAGAGATAGTGTGTGTGTGTGATGCCTGGTATTCCTGGCTTCATATTGCATCTGGCTACATCATAATAACATTTTCTTTCTTTTTTAAAATTTTTTTAGATTTATTTCTTTATTATGTATATAGTGTTCTGTCTGTGAGTATGCCTGATCTCATTACAGATGGTTGTGAGCCGCCCTGTGGTTGCAGGAATTGAACTCAGGACCTCTGGAAGAGCAGTTAGTGCTCTTAGCCTCTGAGCCATCTCTCCAGTCCCCCATAACAACATTTTCAATAGTCCAGTTCCCCAGAGTAGCCTTGAGAAATTGCCAGCCTTTGCCCTAAACCTTAAGGCCTAATGTGCCTCTGTGACTAGGCTATTCTCAATATCAATGCCGTTCACTCATCTGGGACCCCAGGAACCACAGGCTTGACTGAGGAACCCTTTACAACAAAGGGCAGAAATGCTCCCGAAGCAGCCTTCGTCAAGCCCTGCCTAGACAGTCCAGAGATAACAGTCAGAGGCCACAATCAACTTGACCTCACCAGATGGAGAACACCTGAATGCAGCCAGGGAAACAGAGTTTGCACGATGGCCCTTAGATAGACCATCAGGCATCTGCTTTTCCTAGCACGGCCCAGTGGAGAATAAAGCTGCCTTCACCAGCCTAAAACTCACAGAGATCTAACTGCCTCTGTCTTGAGAGTGCTGGATTAAAGATGTGTACCATCATACTCACTCTGTTCTTGACAAATTCCTAGGATGATGATTTAGGTTTGGGGATGGGGGGGTGTTTTGTTTTCTTACTCCCCCCTGCACCCCCCTCGCACCCCCCAACCCCCAAGACAGAGTTTCTCTGTGTAGCCCTGGCTGTCCTGCAACTCACTTTGTAGACCAGGCTGGCCTCGAACTCAGAAATCTGCCTGCCTCTGTCTCCTGAGTGCTGGGATTAAAGGGGTGTGCCACCACGCCCGGCTATGGTTGGCTTTTCGAGACAAGTTTCTCTGTGTAGCCCTGGCTGTCCTGGAACTCTTTCTGTAGACAAGGTTGGCCTTGAACTCACGGCGATCTGCCTGTCTCTGTCTCAGAGTTCTGGAATTAAATACCAGTGGCCTGGCTCTTCTTTCTTTCTGTCTGTCTGTCTGTCTGTCTGTCTATCCATCCATCCATGTGTCATTTTGCATCCCAGGGTTGTATCAAACTCATGCTCATTCTATCTCAGCCTCATTAGCACTTTCCATCAGTTTTCTTGTGACCCGGTCCTCTTATCTGGACTCTGCTTCTATTCCCTGTAGCACAACTGCATGGTGTGTAGTCAGGTCTGAAGTCCAAGCTCTGTGCTGTCAGGTCAGTATCACTCCAAGAAAACCCTTCTAGAGTCCACCTTCCAGGCTCTGAGCTTGCACCCGTTCTAGGAACTTGTGGCCTTGTTATGGATCTGGACTGACTTCTCTGAAAGTGACCTTGGTCCTGGCTTCTTCTTAGCTGCTGGGCAACTGAAGGCAGGGTGGGAGCCCAGCGAGACAGTTAGGAATCTGAACATTAGGTAGGTGTATTAGAAGGTATTTCCACCTCTTGCCTGGCTGGTACCTGTCAGTCTTCATTTTCTCTTCCGCTCCGTGGGACCAGTGACATCCTTCTTTTAGGTTCATACTGAAGGGACTTACGTAGTAGAATGCCAGTATAAGGATACAAATGTAAATTATTTTATTTATTTATTTATTTATTTTTCCGAGACAGGGTAGCCGTGGAGAAGGGACGTGGGATTTGGACCACATTGTGAGGTCCTCTCTCCCAGTACACACTTGGTTTTGATGGGGGAGTGATATTGAGAATTAAACTCAGGGCCTAGAACTGATGGCCCTGGCCCTGAGCATGCTGGGTAAGCTCCCTACCACTGAGCTATATCCCCAGCACACACACTTATATGTGTGTGGTTGTTTTGCCTGCATATATTTTTTTAATTTTTTAAATTTAATTTAATTTTTTTTTTTTTTTTAGCAACAGGGTTTCTCTGTATAACCCTGGCTGTCCTGGAACTCACTCTGTAAACCAGGCTGGTCTCAAACTCAGAAATCCGCCTGCCTCCCAAGTGCTGGGATTAAAGGCGTACGCCACCACCGTCAGACACAAATGTAAAATTTTGAAATCGCTAGATAGATTCCGTTTCCTAGAGAGAGAGCCTCTGAGAGCCAGGTGGGACAGGAACATTCCACACACACACACACGTGGGGATGGAGCTGAGATGGGCTCCTCTTCATGGTGACCCTTTTAGGAGGATACCCTGGGGCATCTGTAGCCTTGATAAAATTCCTCAGGACCTTAAATGTAGCACCAGAGCAGCAGGAAGGGGGGCAGCATTCTCTGGGGGAAAATTAGTATCTCCATGGTAACCAGGGAAGATGGATGATGTGATCCAAGGCACCTCCCTGAGTTTTGCTACTGCTGCAGAAAACCCTGTGATTGAGAGAATCCCAAGGAGACTGGAACCCCTTTATACCCAGAATGGGGTTTTTGAGCAGCCTGCTGGGTTCTAATTGGCAAAGATGACCTGACTTAGAGGAAAATCTAATTCCTGAGATGTGTCTTGCATGTCTCATTTGGGACCTCCTGCCCACGAACATAAATGACTGGAATAGCTCCCTCCATTCCCCACCTACTCAGAAGGGCCCAGAGAATGAATGTTGCTATTCTTGACTCTTGGAAAAGGAGAGAAACCCAAGCCTGCTGCATTCCTACCCCAGTCAGCAAGACCTGAAGTCCACTTGGGACTCTTCCAACTGAGCTAGTAAGGGACAGAGGGGACCTGGAGGGCTCTCCTCCTGGAGTCAGGTGGAGAGACATCAGGGGGATACTTGTGGCAGAGAGGGCTTGTGAGCACTCTGTAATTTATTCCCTCCCTCCCCTTTCCTGCAACCCAGATAAATTCTCCCCTGTATTCCCTTCCTCTGCCCTTGTCAGGGACTCACCTCTGCCCGCCCACTCACATGGGAATTCAGCTCTGTTCTTTCTCTTTTAAAAGAGGTACAAGCTACGTAATTCATTAATTAATTTATAGGCAAAGCTTGCCACAGCACCCTTGTTGACTTGGGAGGGGAGCCTGCAGGATTGACTTTGCTTTTTTTTTTTCTATTTTTTTCCTTCCTTTTTTTCGTAAAAACAGAGTTTCAGGTGGTTGTAAGTGCTCCAGCTCAAGATTTAGTTCTTGCTTTTTATCATATGGGTCCCTGAGATAATAATTGGGTGGCAGGTACCTTGTGCTGGCTAGTTTTATATTAATTTAGCACAAGCTGGAGTCATTTGGGGAGGGGGAGCCTTAGTTGAGAAAGTGCCCAACCAGAAGGTCTGTGGGTCAGCATGTGGCACATTCACCCCCCCCCCCCCCGCTCCCTCCCTCCCTCCCTTCCTTCCTTCCTTCCTTCCTTCCTTCCTTCCTTCCTTCCTTCCTTCCTTCCTTCCTTCCTTTCTTCCATGACAGCGTACCTATAGTCTTGGTTCTTCTGGAACCCACATAGATTCTCCTGCCTCTCTCTACCTTCCTCTTGCTGTAATTAAGCCATGTACCGCCATGCCCGGCACTGTGCATTTTCTTGACTGATTATTGAGATAGGACTCCCTGGGCTGCAGATGTAGCAGACTCAGCAAGCCAAGAGGAGCAAGCCAGCGACAGCAGCACTCTTCCATGGCTTCTGCATCAGTTCCTGCCCTGACTTCCCTGGATGATGAATTACAAGCTGTAAAAAGAAATAAGATGAAATGATCATTTCTGTCCCTAACTGCACAAAATTGTGACTATCCTCAGGAGGTCAAGGTTCATTTCTTTCTTTCTTTTTTTTTTTTTTTTTGGTTTTTTTCAAGACAGGGTTTCTCTGTGTAGCCCTGGCTGTCCTGGAACTCACTCTGTAGACCAGGCTGGCCTCAAACTCAAAGATCTGTCTGCCTCTGCTGTCTGAGTGCTGGGCTTAAAGGTGCAAGCCACCACCTCCCTGTGCGAGTAACATTTTGATTGGATCTAAGGCCAGCTTCATGAGATGGCACTATTAAAAGGGCCAAGAAACTGTGACTAGGTAGGTCATAGGCCTTATGGGAGAATCCAATCTATTATCATGCTAAGTAGATATATTATTAAGATGACTCCTAATGACTTACTGCTATACCTCTGTGTCAGAGCATTTTCCAGCTCTTGTCAGAGGGCCTTCTCTTTACACTAGACAACAGCACAGAGACCCAAAACAGGCCAATGCACAGAGAACAAAAGACTGTGAAGTGTTCAGCACTAAATTGGACATTTGTGTTCCACTCCAAGGCTCAGGGATCTTTGGAGAAGAGGAGAGGGACATCTGTAAGAGCCAGATATGGTGACTGGCTTCAAGGATGACATCATTCTCCAGACACAACAGGGGAAGTGCACATATAAATTCATAGCAGTTGTGACAGCATGCCTAAGACCTAGACAGGCTCCTGCAGACAGATGGTGGTGTGTGGAGGGGGTGGGGCATAAAATCCCACCCCCACTGGAGGGGGTGGGGCATAAAATCCCACCCCCACTGGAGGGGGTGGGGCATAAAATCCCACCCCCACCGGAGGAGCTATTGGCATTTGGTAGCTGCCTGGTGGAGAAGAAGAACCAATTTAAAAATGAATAAATGAAAACAAAACCCTGGAAGGTTGACTGCACACTTAGGTGGGCCTCATTCCCTAGATTAACTGGGCAACACAAACTGGACTTAATGCGGAAGAAAAAAGAAAGAGGAATCTCAAACTTGGATGGGAAGGGGTGGGGGTGGGGTTAAGAAGGTGGTAAGGGAGGGGTTGGGGGTAAGTATATTTAAAATGCATTGTATGAAATTCTCAATAAAATATTAAAAAAAAAAGACATATCCTCTGGTTGATGAAGACCCTACTCAACACGTATCCCCTCCACAGCTCCCCCAGTTTACTTCTTTTTCCTCCCCATGAAAGCCAAACTGTGTATCTGAGTTTCCGAAGACAGAATCTGGGGTCAATAGCACTCCTCCATCTTCTCAGGTCTAGCCTGGGAATAAATGAAATACCCTTCCCACCTGTGTTCAACAGCCTTTGGATGTTGAGTAGATAGACATGATCTGGTGACATATTTAAGACATTCGTTTTCATTTATTTATTTATTTATTCATTTATTCAAGACAGGGTTTCTCTGTGTAGCCCTGGCTGTCCTGGAACTCACTCTGTAGACCAGGCTGGCCTCGAACTCAGAAATCTGCCTCCCAAGTGCTGGGATTAAAGGCGTGCGCCACCGATGTCCGGCCCACCTGACCATCTTGATCCTGCCCTGGTCTCCTCCTCCATCTGTGTCTTCATGGTGACTTCTCTGATGAAGTCCTGAGTTCAGTTCTCAGCACTTGTGCCTGGCTACTCACAATTGCCTGTAACTCCAGGGGATCTGCCTTCCCCTTTGGCCTCTTGAGGGCACCCCCCCACACGTGTACATAATTAAAATGTAAAATAATGTGACTGAGTGTGGTGACATATGTCTTTAATCCCAGCACTCAGGAGGCAGAGGCAGGCAGATCTCTAAGTTCACGGCCAACTTAAGTTCTCTTGGTCTACAGAGCAAGTTCCAGGTTAGCTAGGACTGCATAGTGAGACACTATCTCCAAAAGAAAAAAAGAAAACGGACTAGAGAGATGGCTCAGCGGTTAAGAGTACTGACTGCTTTTCCAGAGATTATGAGTTCAATTCCCAGCAACCACATGGTGGCTCTCAACCATCTGTAATGGGATCTGATGCCCTCTTCTGGTGTGTCTGAAGACAGCTATGGTGTACTTATATACATAAATAAATCTTAAAAAAAAAAAGAAAAAGAGCTGGGCGGTGCACACCTTTAATCCCAGCACTTGGGAGGCAGAGGCAGGCAAATTTCTGAGTTCGAGGCCAGTCTGGTCTACAGAGTGAGTTCCTGGACAGCCAGGGCTACACAGAGAAACCCTGTCTCTGGGTGGAAAAAAAAAAAGTAAGAAAACAAAACACCAAAACACCCCACCCCCATCCCCAAGCCTAAATCATCTTCGCCCCCCACCCCCCACCCCACCCCAGACAGGGTTTCTGTGTAGCCCTGGCTGTCTTGAGTTCTGGGATTAAAGGCATGCACCACCACTGGCCAACTCAGAAAAAAAAAAATCTTGAAAGCTGTTTTCTAGGTCTGGGTATGTAGCTTAGTGACTGAGCCTGAGTATTTCCCAGCATGGACAAAGTCCTGGGTTCAATTCCCAGCCCTGAAAGTAAGAAAAAGTAAACTACTCAAAGCATCTAAAGTCTCTCGGATAATTTTGCTAAGCTAAATTAAGTGATTTATTATTATGGTTTGAATAGGACATATCCCCTCCTGTACTGGGGAATTTGTTGGCAGCAGTGGTCTTTTGGGAAGTGTTGGGGTCCAGAGAGCTCTGACTGTTGTAATCATGGTGGAATTTGACATCATTATTGGGGAGGTGGTGGTGAGAGGCCAAACCTACTCTATCTTGAGACCAACTTCCATCTTAAAAGAAGAAAAAGCCTGAGAACTTGACCTACGGCTGAACCCAAGCTACACCCAGGAAGGACCCTGTCCTTGGCCCGTACCCCAGAGTTCTGCCCTACCAACTGCCTGGCAACAGTTAAAGATGAGTTTGACTGTTTCAGGGGTACTTTCAGACCCTTTGCCATGGTTCACGGTCTAGCTTCAGAACACCCACCCCTCGGCTTACAACAGTTACTCTACTAGACACTTGCCAGGCTGGACAACCCCCAACCGCTCCCATTTCCTATAAAACCTTGTCCTGCCGAGGGTTCAAGGCTGCTGCTCTGCCTTCCTGTCCTGCTGTGTCAGGGTTGGGTTAAAGGAGAGTCCTAGCTTGAGACCCTAATGCAATCACATGGGAAATGGCTCCTTGGTGGACTTTTGGGGTTCACAAACGCTTCCTAGCATAGCAGTGGGAAGGTTCCGAGGCAGGCCCTGGATGGAGGAAGTAGGTAATGGAGCATGTCTCTGTTATCTTCTCTTCCTCCCGACCTTCCCCTCTTCCCTCCTCTTTCCTCGTCTGTCCATCTGGTCCTCCCACCTCATTCCTGGCTGTTCTGAGGCCAGCTGTTTTGTCTATCCTGTGGTCCCGCAGGCTGAGTCTTGCTTCAGGACACTGCAGTAGAGGCAGCTGACAGACATTTCTCAAAGTGGGGGTTAAAATAAATCTTTTCTTCTTTAAGACTGTTTCCCACAAGAAAATCCCCCAAACCCAACCCAAACCCAACCCAACCCAAATCCCTCCCCCCCCCCCCCCCAAGCCTGAGCTTTGTGGTTGATCAGACAGGCTTTTAATCCCAGCACTCAGATGACAGAGACAAGAGAGTCTTTGGGAAATCAAGACCAGCCCAGTCTACATATTGAGCTCCAGGACGACATAGAGAGAACCTGTCTCAAAACCAAAAGAAAAAGAATAAGCAAACCCGAGGCCCTGGAGAGGTAGCTCAGTGCTTGAGAATCCCCACTTTGCTTTTTTTGTGGGTCTGAATTTGATTCCTAGCATTCACACCAGGTGACACACAATCACATCAAGGTGACACACAACCACCCGTGATTCCAGTTTTAGGATGATTCCGTGTCTCTGGCCTCCTTCGGCACCTGCATGTGTGTACACATACCCAGTCACAGACTCATAACTAAAGAAATAAAAATCTAACAAATACCATGCCTAAAAAAGAAATACCTGAGCTGAAAAAAACAAAACAAAACCCAAACATCTAATTGTTTCTGATGTGTTTATAAAAAGATAAAGAGAGGAGGGGATATGTTTTGGTAGATTTGTGGTGAGGTATGGGGATAAGGAGTGCCTCTGAGCAGGGCAAGCACATGGAGAGAGAAGGGGAAAGGGGGGATGGGGGAGGGGGAAGAAAGGGGACAGAGCTGGAGCAGGAAAGGAAGAGCAAGAGCCAGAGAGGAGGGGGCAAGCAGCTCCTTTTATAGTGAGTCAGGAATACCTCACTCAGCTTTCTTTCTTTCTTTCTTTCTTTCTTTCTTTCTTTCTTTCTTTCTTTCTTTCTTTCTCTCTTTTTAAAAAGATTTATTTATTTTATGTATGTGAGTACACTGTAGCTGTACAAATGGTTGTGAGCCTTCATGTGGTTATTGGGAATTGAATTTAGGACCTCTGTCTTTTCTGGTCAACTCTGCTTGCTCAGTCCCTGCTCACTCCAGCCCAAAGGTTTATTTATTATTATAAATAAGTACACTGTAGCTGTCTTCAGACTCACCAGAAGAGTCCGATCTCATTACAGATGGTTGTGAGGCACCATGTGGTTGCTGGGAATTGAACTCAGAACCTTCGGAAGAGCAGTCAGCGCTCTTACCCACTGAGCCATCTCTCCAGCCCTCTCTCAGATATTTTTAACAGTGGCAAAACTGTGACTAACACAGATAAACAGAACTGGAATTATGAAGACAGTTGTGTACCACCATTTGGGTGCTGGGAATTAAACCTGGGTCCTCTAGAACAGCCCAGTCTTCCTAACTGCTGAACCACCTCTCCAGGCCTCCGCATACAGTTTTTTGAAAGTTTTCTTTTGTTGTTGTTGTTGTGAGGTGAGGTCTTCTTCTGCAGTGCAGGCTGGCCTAGAACTCCTGTTTCTCCTTCCTCAGCCCCGGGACTGGGATTGTGTGGCCGGATGTGTGTACCACTGTGCTAGGCTTTCTTAGGGATGAGGGCATGGCAGCTCGTTTACCATGTTTCTCTTTGGTGCAGATAGCAAAGGTTGACAAATTTGTCCTAGGACTCTAACACAACCCTACAATGAGGGTGTGGCATCTTTTTTTTCTGGCTACCTGGTTTTTCTTTGTTTGGGTGCATAGCCAGCCTTTCTTTGGGTATTTGCCTTGTTTTTCAACCCTTTCCCCTTATTACATCATTTCCGGTTTTCCCCTCCAGGGTGCTTTACGCTGGTCCCTCGGCCCCCTCGGCTTTTCTCCAGGTGAATAGTTCCAAGCAGATTTTCCAGATGAACGCATCTTTAGGTGCCTTCCCCACACATAGGGACAGTGACTCATGTTCCCTCCGGCAGCTTAGGAGATGAGATAACCTTTCCTCTTCCAGTGACGTCTCAAACTTCTCTCCCTTGGCTTCTGAGATTCTTTCCCTGATCTCTGCTGAGGTTTCCCAAACCATAGTTTCTCACCCTTAACCGTTTCATCTACTCAATGCCACTCAACTGTTTCTTGCCACCATTTTATAAAAAGGGACACCAAAGGCTCAGCATCTTCCGAGTAGAGAAAAGCTTAAGTCCTTTGATCCCAGCATTTAGGAGACAGAGCCATGCAGATCTCTGAGTTCAAGATCAATCTACAGAGCAAGTTCCAGGACAGGCAGGCTTAGGCAGTGAGGGAGTTGGAAAACAGAAAGCTGGTGGTAATGTCGTAGCTAAAGGGGGCCATGTCCCAGCCCCAGGAAGCAGCAGAACTCAGTAGCCTCAGCTGAGGCTCTGACTCTAGAGACAAAAATAGAAGGGACTACTGGGACAATTGATGCTGGTTAGCTGGAGCCAAGAAATTAGCAGTGATTAAGATGAGACCAGCATCACTGAGGTGAGATCTGGGAAGTGTTTTCTGAGATCACAAAGAAGCTGTGTTTCAGAGATAGCCCAGGTTGTACCTCATGCTGCATCTGCACTTGGTAATGTGTAAGAGTCACCCAGGTGGGAGGCTGGTAAGATGGTTCAGAGGTTAGGAACACCGACTGCTCTTCTGAAGGTCCTAAGTTCAAATCCCAGCAACCATCCTTAAGGAGATCTGACTCCCTCTTCTGGAGTGTCTGAAGACTGCTACAGTGTACTTACAGATAAGAAATAAATAAATAAATAAATAAATAAATAAATAAATAAATCTAAAAAAGAAAAGAAAAGTGTTACGGGTTTTGAAGGCATGAAGGGGTCATGGAGATTTAAAGGAGCCCAGAAGATCAAGTGTGGATTCCAGACATTGAAACAAGAAGCTGTAACACTGAAGTTGCCTTGGAGACTCCAAGATGTTAAAGATGCCAGAGCTGTGGGATACCTGCTAAGGCATGGAATCAGCCCAGGAGAAAGAAGTTTGTTGCAGTCAACAAAGATGAAAAAGGAGTTGGCGATCTGAAAACCTCTTTGATATATGTCATGGAGATGCAGAGTTTGAGGTTTGCCCCAGCAAAATCTTGCTTTGCAGATTTTAGTTAAGTGATTGGATGCCTCTCAGAAGAGATTTTGAACTTTGAACTTTTAACATTGTTGAGACTGCTACAGACTATGGGGACTTTGGAAGTTGGACTAAATGTATTTTGCATTATGTTATATTTAGGTATAGCCCTCATAGACTCGTGTTTGAACAAGCCTATGGGGGCCAGGGAGTGGAATGTGGTGGTTTGAATATGCTTGACCCAGGACACCTTGATAATAATGAACTAAACCTCTGAACCTGTAAGCCAGCACCAATTATGTGTTGTCCTTGTACGAGTTGACTTGGTCATAGTGTCTGTTCACAGCAGTAAAACCCTAAGACAGGCTAGTTTTGTGTCAGCTTGACACAAGCTGCAGTCATGAGAGAGGAGGGAGGCTCAGTTGAGAAAATGCCCATTGTGGGTGGTGCTGTCCCTGGGTTGGTGGTTCTTGGTTCTATAAAAAAGCAGGCTGAGCAAGCCATGAGGAGTAAGCCAGCGAGTAGCACCGCTCCTTGACCTCTGCATCAGCGCCTGCCTCTAGGTTCCAGCCCTACTTGAGTTCCTGTCCTGACTTCCTTTGATGATGAACAGTTCTGTGGAAGTATAAGCCAAATAAACCCGTTCCTGCCCAAGTTACGTTGGTCATGGTAACCCTAAGATATGTACTGATGTGTGTGTGTGTGTGTGTGTGTGTGTGTGTGTGTGGTAGTCAAGAGCATCTATAGAGAAAGTAAAGTAATGCTTACTAGAACTAGGAGAGAGGAAGGAAGAATCAGTGTTCAATGGTTATGGAGTGTCCAGGGCTCTCTCTCTCTCTCTCTCTCTCTGTCTCTCTCTCTCTCTCTCTCTCTGTGTGTGTGTGTGTGTGCATGCCAAGCCAACTCAGAAGAAAGCATTTACTTGGGGAGGGCTAGCTTACATTGTTTCTGGGGATTAACCCATTATCATTTGGGGGAGTGTAGTGGCACGTAGGCATGGTGTTGGGGGAAGTAGCTGAGAGTATTACATTTTGGTCCATGGGCAGGAGAGAGAGAGAGAGAGAGAGAGAGAGAGAGAGAGAGAGAGAGAGAGAGAGAGAGAGAGAGAGAGACTGGGTTTGGTGTGGACTTTCAAAACCTCATAGCTGACTTCCAACAAGACCACGCCTCCTAATCCTTCCCAAACAGTTCCACCAACTGGAGACTAAGCATGAAACTGTGGGAACCATTGTCATTCAAACAGGTGAGAGGACAGGTCCCAGGAATTGGTTCTCTTCTACCATTTGGGTCCTGGTAGTCTGGTGGTCCAACTTAGCACTTTTATCCATTGAGGTATTTCTCCAATCCTTCTACCTTGTTCTTTTTGTTTTTAAATTATTTATTATTATTATTATTACTATTATAGAGGGATCTCTTGGTAGCCTAGTCCCTTTGGCCAGGGATCCACCGTTTCTGCATCCCGAGTGCTGGGATTGCAAACACACGCCCTGCATGAGCTCTTTTTACATAGGTTCTGAGGACTGAGCTCAGGTATGTATCACACAAGCCCTGCACCGACTGGGCGTCTCCCAGCCCCAGAAGGTTTAGTTTGGCTGCTAAAAAAGAAAGTAATGATCATGGGTGTCTTAGTCGGGGTTTCTATTCCTGCACAAAACATTATGACCAAGAAGCAAGTTGGGGAGGAAAGGGTTTATTCAACTTACACTTCTACGTTGCAGTTCATCACCAAAGGAAGTCAGGGCTGCAACTCACACAGGGGAGGAACTTGGAGGCAGGAGCTGATGCAGAGGCCGTGGAGGGGTGCTGCTTACTGGCTTGCTTCCCCTGGCTTGCTCAGCTTGCTCTCTTATAGAACCCAGGGCTGACAGCCCAGAGATGGTCCACAATGGGCTGGGCCCTCCCTGCTGATCACTAATTGAGAAAATGCCTTACAGCTGGATGTCACGGAGGCATTTCTTCAATCGAGGCTCCTTTCTCTGTGATAACTCCTTCTTGTGTCAAGTTGACACACAAAACCAGCTAGTACAATGGGGAAAAAATGGTCCCAGCATGCATGAGGCTGAGGCAGGAGGACTGCCATGAGTCTCAAGCCAGAACCAAAAAACCGTTGTCTCAAAAGACAAAAATAAGTTGGGAATGCTGGTGGTGGTACATGCCTTTAATCCCAGCTCTTGGGAGGCAGAGGTAGGTAGATGTCTATAAATTCCAGGCCAGTCAAATATACTTAGTGAGACCCTGTCTTTAAAAAAAAAAATCGGCCGGGCGTGGTGGCGCACGCCTTTAATCCCAGCACTCGGGAGGCAGAGGCAGGCGGATTTCTGAGTTCAAGGCCAGCCTGGTTTACAGGACAGCCAGGGCTACACAGAGAAACCCTGACTTGAAAAACCAAAAAATAAAATAAAATAAAATAAAAAAAAAATAAAAAATAAAAAAATCCCGGGCTGGTTTAGAGCACTGACCGCTCTTCCAGAGGTCCTGAGTTCAATTCCCGGCAAGCACATAGTGGCTCACAACCATCTGTAATGGGATTTGATGTCCTCTTCTGGTGTGTCTGAAGACAGTGACAATGTACTTATATAAATAAAATATTAAAAAAAAATCCCACCAAACCCACAGCCTGGATGTGGTGGCTATTCTTGTTTCATTTTGTTTCTGTGACCAAAACTCAGTCAGGGGAGGAAGGAATTTCGTCCACACTTTTAGGTCATAGTCCATCACTGAGGGAGGTTGTCAGGAACAGTTGAACAAACTGGAAGGACTACCCATTGAGGAATTCTGCTTACTGGTTTACTCACAAGCTCAGGCTTAGCTAGCTTTCTTACAGATCCCAGGACCACCTGCCCAGGGGGATTGTGCCGCCCACAGTGGGCTGGGTCCTCCCACATCGATGAACAATAACTATTCCATCTCTCCAACTGAAACACCTACGGGCCAATCTGACATAGGCAGTTCCTCAAAGGGTTCTTCCTTTCAGAGGCCCAGAGGCTGTGTCAAGAACACAGTTAAGTCTAACTCACGCAGTGAGTTCCAGGACAGTGTGGCTTTCATGAGTCTGTCTCAAACCCTGCAAAAGCCAGGTGTGGTGGGTCATGCTAGTAATCTCAGGCTCCATGTTGCTATGAATTTGAGGCTAGCCTGGGCTACAGAGTGTGACCCTGTTCCCCCAAACCAAAACACTGGGGGTGGAGAGATATCTCAGTAGTTAGGACATGGAGCACTTTTGCAGAGGACCTGAGTTTGTTTCCTAGTACCCACGTCGGGTGGCTCATAACCATCTTGGTTATGTGGTTTGAACAGGAATGGCCCCACAGACTCATGTGTGTGAATGCTTGGCCCACAGGGAGTGGAACTATTAGGGAGTTTGTGGCCTTGTTGGAAGAACTATGTCACTATAGAGGAACACAGAAAGCGATACACACACACACACACACACACACACACACACACACACTCACAAATACCTTCCATCCATATATACACAATTAAAAATAATAAAAATTAATCTTAAAAAAACTAAAATATTCAACCAAACATATAAACAAAGCTCAAAACTAAACAAAGACTTTATCATGGAAAACTTTATGTTATACTTTACAGTGCATACATGCACAGGTAATTCACAGAGTGAAACTTCTGTTTCAAATCAAACCTGCCTCAGCATCTCTCCCCTCCCATGAGTCACTGTTACAACCATGGCAACTCTGTTACCTTGGAGATAACATCCTAGATCAGTGGTTTCCAACCTTATGTTGCTGTGACCCCCAACCATAAAATTATTTTGTTGCTACTTTATAACTGCAATTTTGCTACTCTTAAGAATTGTAATGTTTTGGGACTGGTGAGATGGCTCAGTGGGTAAGAGCACCTGACTGCTCTTCCAAAGGTCCAGAGTTCAAATCCCAGCAACCACATGGTGGCTCACAACCATCTGTAAGGAGATCTGGCGCCCTCTTCTGGAGTGTCTGAAGACAGCTACAGTGTACTTACATATAATAATAATAATAAAGAATTGTAATGTTTTAAATATCTGATATCCAGGATATCTGATATGCATCCCCTGTGAAAGGGTCTTTTGATTCCCAAAGGGGCAGAGACCCACAGGTGGAGAACCGCTGCCCTAGACCCTCACTTCCTACTCCATATCCAATGGGCTAAGAACACCCTGGGTTCCCCTTGCACAGTGCTCTGGACTGGCTGTTTTTTGGCTCTCACTGGGGTTACAGAAGAGTTGCCCAGTCTCCTCCTGTGTTTCTCTGCCCCCAGCCCTGCTTCCCAGTGTCCGACTCTTCCATAGCAACCAAAGTCTCACCTTGTTCTGTGGGATACCTGTGGAGTGAGTCTTTGTCTTTTCCTTTAAAATTTATTTATTTATCTAATGTGTATCAGTGTTCCACCTGCATGCTTGTGAGTGTGTGTGAGTGCGCTGGCTCCCCTGGAACTGGAGCCACAGACAGCCATGAGTTGCCATGTGGACTCTGGGAACTGAAGCCTGATCCTCCAGAAGAGCAGCTAGTGCTCCCAACTGCAGAGCCATCTCTCTCTCCAGCCCTTCTGTCTTTCCTTGATGTGGTCAATCAGCTCTGGGCTCTGCTTAGCTCCATCTTCCGCCCCTATGTCCTGGGTATCAGAGCATTATTGCGACATCCTCACCCTGGGATGGAACAGATATTTGGTTCTTTCTCAAAGTCTTGAGGTTTTGCCTTAAAGTTACCATTTCGCTGAGGCCCTTCCTTCCTTCCTTCCTTCCTTCCTTCCTTCCTTCCTTCCTTCCTTCCTATCTATCTATCTATCTATCTATCTATCTATCTATCTACCTATCTATCTAAGAATGAGACTGTGTCCACTATATAGACCAGGATGGCTTAGAACTTAGAGAGTTCCACCTGCTTCTGCATCCTGAGTCCAGGCATCAAAGTTGTGTGACACCATGCATGGTCTGATCATCCAGTTTTAATTGCGTTTCAAACCAACCTCTCCCCCTGTCAATCCACATTCCCTTCTCTGTCTTCCCCATCCTTTCTCTCTCCTTACAAACACAATTTCCATTAGGCTTCTGGCTAATGTGCTTACCCTGTTCCGTCTCCCCCGTTCCGCCCCACCCTCCTGTCCTGTCCCCCCACAACCCCCCCCCCCCCCGCCCCCCCGCCCTCCGGCGGTGTTACTGATGTTCAGGTAGGCTTAAATCTCTCTTGTCTGTTTGCTTGTGAGCCTAGCTTCTAACTGCTGAGCTCCCCAGCCTCTGGCCACCACCTTTTTATGTAGCGGAGGAGGACAGTGCTGGATAGTTTTATGTCAACTTGAGAGAAGCTAAAGTCATCTGAGAAGAGGGAACCTCAATTAAAATGCCTCCATAAGATCGGGCTACAGGTAAGCTTGTAGGGCATTTTAAAAATTAGTGATTGATGAGGAAGGGCCCAGGCTACTGTGGCTTCCATTCCTGGGCTGGTGGTTCTAGGTTCTTCTTATTTTTGATTATTTTATTTTATTATTTTATGTGTACAGGTGTTTTGTTTCTATGTATGAGCAGCACATGCATGCAATACCCCCAGATACCACAAGAGGGCACCAGATCCCCGGGGATTACCGATGGTTGTAAACCATCATCTAGGTACTGGGGATGGAACCCAGGCTCTAAATCACAGAGCCAGTGCTTCAGCCTTTGTTGTTGTTTTTTCGAGACAGGATTTCTCTCTGTAGTCCTGGCTGTCTGGAACTCAGAGATCTACCTGCCTTTGCTTCCCAAGTGCTGGAATTAAAGGAGTGAGGCACCACTGCCCAGTGGTCCTGGGTTTTATAAGAAAGCAGGCTGAAGCCGGGCGGTGGTGATGCATGCCTTTAATCCCAGCATTTGGGAGGCAAAGGCAGGTGGATTTCTGAGTTCGAGGCCATTCCAGGACAGCCAGGGCTACACAGAGAAACCCTGTCTTAACCCCCCCCAAAAACCCCCCAAAATCCCAAACAAAACCAAAAAAACCCCCAAAAACAAAAAAACCAACCAACCAACCAACCAAACAAACAAACAAAAAAGCAGGCTGAGTAAACCAGTAAGCAGCACCCCTCCATGGCCTCTGCCTCCGGTTCCTGCCCAGTTTGAGTTCCTGGCCTTTGATAATGAACGTGGAAGCATAACGTCAAATACATTTTTTCCTCCCTAGGTTGCCTTGGTGCTGGCGTTTCATGGCAGCAACAGCAACCCTAACTAAGACAATGGCTTTGAGCCGGGCGGTGGTGGTGCACGCCTTTAATCCCAGCACTTGGGAGGCAGAGGCAGGCAGATTTCTGAGTTCGAGGCCAGCCTGGTCTACAGAGTGAGTTCCAGGACAGCCAGGGCTATACAGAGAAACCCTGTCTCGAAAAAACAAAACAAAACAAAACAATGGCTTTGAACTTAAAAAAGTCTTTACTTGTATTTATACAGATGTGTTTGTGCCTGAGTTTACCTGTGCCGTGTGTGTGTGTGTGTGTGTGTGTGTGTGTGTGTGTGTGTGTGTGTAGGCACCCGCAGAGGCGGGAACATGTCAGCTCCCCTGGATCTGCCATCACAGGTGATTGTGAACCCTTTGAATTGGGTGCTGGGAACCCACCTGAGGTTCCCTGAAAGAGCTAAGCACTTATCTGGGGAGCCATCCCCCCAGTCTTGACCTTAAGCTTCTGGTCTCTACTTTCTGAGTCCTGGGGTTACAGGCAGGCCTGTATCCAGTTTATGTAGTTTTTTTTTAAAAAAACCTATTTATTTATTAATTTATTTTATGTATATAAGTACACTATAACTGTTTTCAGACATACCAGAAGGGGGCGCCAGATTCCATTACAGGTGGTTGTGAGCCACCATGTGGTTGTTGGGAATTGAACTCAGGACCTCTGGAAGAGCAGTCAGTGCTCTTAAACACTGAGCCATCTCTCCCACCCCTAGTTTATGTAGCCTTAATGACTGAACCCAGGCTGAACCTTGGGCCCAGTGCATGGTAGGCAAGCTCTCAACTCTGCTATAGCAAAGTCCAAATGTTTCCACACCATTTGGTATGGCTTGTAGTAAGGTCCTGAGAAATGCCAAACACGTATGACATAAAGAACATTGTTTAGGTAAATACCCCAGTATCTGTGTGTAGGTAGCAACCCCAGGCCTCTTAGATTTTATTCACTTCTTATTTCTAGTTGTCTCAGATTTCTTCCCAGGTATGTCCCTGGTCGGCTCTCTGGACATCCTGGTCGGATGTCCGATGACATCATCCCCTCCCCCAACCCCATGACTCAGATGTGGCAATGTGTCCTGTCATCCCATATCCTGTCTCACATGATCTGTTCTTCACCTAAGGACTGTGGTCACACGTCCTTGGGCCTGAAACTCAAGGAGTCACACTTGATTCTCAAGTGGTCTTCTCTAGTGACCTAGATATGGTATCTCCTGAATTACCTTTTGTTCTGAGGGAAAACAGACTCCAAGTTCAGTTTGGAGGCGCCCCCCCCACCCATGTCTTTTCCTTTCTGTATCCCCTGGAGCTCCAGCTATAACCTGTTTAGATCAACCCAAGAGGAATTTAGAATTCCAGGGTCTAAGCAGTCATAGAACAGGCGCACTTCCAGCGGCGGCCACACGATGGCAGCACAGACCGGGTTTAGAGACGAGACCTGCTGCCTGAGCCTAGCCTTCAGCTGCTGATTATTACTGGGGCTCCAGAGGTGTGTGGCACAGTCCTCTCTTTACGGCTGGGGGACTTTGGGGCTGGCCCAGGGGCGTCAAGCGTGGGGTTGTGTGTCTGTAGACCGACCAGGAAAGGGCCTACCATGGAGTTCGATCCCGCCGACGAACATGGTGAAAAAGAACACGTACACACATGTGCACACGCACGCACTCATACACACACGCGCGTGCACACACGCACATACTATAATGAAAATGTAGGACAATTTCTTGTGGAGTGACCTGGGATAAGCTCTTTGTGCCTTTGGGGCAGCTTCCCACCCATGCAGGGAGTGGGTCGCTCCTTTGGATGATGGTTGTTTGGCATTACTGGAGTGACAAATGGCCCTGCAGCTGCCAGCATCTCGCAGCTGATACTTCTGAGGCCCTAGCGGCTCCAGCATTGATAACCTCCTACCTGAAGTTGGGAGGCAGTTATGCCACAGGGCCAGCAGGGGGTGCTGTGCTCTCTGGATCTGGCATTGGGTTCCCCAGTGGGGTTGGTTGTCTTAGTCTGAGTGGATTCAGGGAGGTTCGACTGGGATGCAGTGGGTAGCGTTTGTGGGTGTTGACACAGTTTGCAACTGATGGTCAGAGTTCTGGGTGGCGATTGTGGGTTTACCTGTAATCATTCATTCATTTAGTGTTTAAGCACCTGTCAACTGTCAGGCACTGCACTGGGAACAAAGCTGTTAACAGGCGCACGTCCCGTTCCATGGTTGTAGATCCAGGTGACAGGGATTAGACAGGGCTCTGAGTGAGATCAAGGGAAGGGGCAAGGTAAGTTGACAACCAGGAAGGCATGGGGAGCCTGGGGGAGTGGGGCTGTATGGGAACTGAAGTGAACAAGAGATTCATAGGACTCTCCTCAGGCACTGTCCTGGGGCGTGTGGAGACTGCTCAGAATCTAGGACTAGCCTACCGCACACAGTGTGTGTGTGTGTGTGTGTGTGTGTGTGTGTGTGTGTGTACATACCAGGTGTGGGTGGGTACATACCAGGACTGGAATGAGCAGGGTCCTAGGAGCTTAGCTCCAAATGTCAGAAGGCATCATGTCCCCTCTGTGTAGGTCATTGGGCTGTGTGGGGAAGGAGGAACACTCCGTCCCTCCCAGCAGAGACTAGATAGTGCAGCGGAAAGTGAAGTAATATGTTAGAGTCCAGGGGAGCGGAGGGAAGAGGCTAATGGGGGGCGGGAAGAGAGAGGGGGGAGAGAGAGGGGGGGAGAGAGGGGGGCACAGAAGGATGGCAAGGGGTGCTCTGAGCCTCAGTTGAGTCAGGGGAAGTGTGGGGCAGTGGGGAGGGGGAAATGAGGGCCATTTCTTTCCATTATGAAGAGCAAAGCTCTCTGCTCTGGTCAGGGAAGGGGAGTGGGCGGGGGTGGGGTGTGTCATCTCATACGTCCTTCGCAGGTCAGAGAGCAGGATTTGAGGGCACTGGATCAGTGGAAACCATCTCAGGCCACTTATCAGATGGGGAAACTGAGGAAGGGGGAGTCCACTCTTCCAGACCGAATTCTCAGTTCCTGCTGGCACATATTGATTGATTGTATATTATGAATGCACTGTAGCTGTCTTCAGACACACCAGAAGGGGGTATCAGATCCCCATTACAGATGGTTGTGAGCCACCATGTGGTTGCTGGGAATTGAACTCAGGGCCTCTGGAAGAGCAGTCGGTGCTCTTAACCCCTGAGCCATCTTTCCATTCCTTGCTGGCACATTTTAAAATGCCGGCACAGACTCCTAGGAGCTGCTCAGGAAAATGCCCATCAGTACCAACCTCTCCTAGTACCTGCTAATGCTGAGTACTTCCCGCCCAGTCTCTCTCCCGTGAGCAGCACTGAGATCCATAGACCTCTTGCTTGACTGTGTGTGTGTGTCCATGTGTGCGGAGGTCAGAGGTCAGCCCCATCTGTTTTTCCTCAGGTGCTGCCCACCTTATTTCCTGAGGTAAGGCTACTCATTGGCCCATGACTCATGGAGTAGGATGGCTGGCCATCAATCTGAGGAGTCCACCTGTCTTGGCTTCCTCAGTGTTGGGATTTCAGGTGATTGCCCCACACCTGACTTTCCACATCTCCTCTACAGGGGAGAGAATGGAGGCTGAGAGAAGTTAAGTGGCAAACCCAAGGCCTCATGGCTAGCAAGATTCACACCCAGAGTCTGGCTCCTAAGTGCTCTCCCAGATGCTTGGAAGGACACATCTGCTATAGATCAGCTGGCAGGCAGGGTTGGGGCTGCCCTAGGGGCAGGGGTAGAGTTCTGCCTGTGTGCACCTCGAGTGCTAGAGGAGCCTGTGATCTGGGAGGCTGCTGTCAGAGCTGCAGGCGCCGAGTGAGTGGCCCTGAAGCATCCAGCATATCCTGTTTCTTCTTAGAACGGTAGCTTCCTGTTACCATGGAGCTGGGACAGAACCCTTCCCTGGTGCATTTCCCAGCTCTGGGACCTCAGTTTACCTCAGCCCCCTCTATCTCTACCTACGCTACCCCTTCTCTGTGCCACCCTGTGTCCCTGACACTTGGTCCCCTTGGCCGCTGTAGGCGCCGTTTCCCCTGTGTCTTTGCGTGGTTGATATATTCATTGGCCTGGAAACCTCTCGTGATCAGCAAGGTGAGTGGCCACGGTGCTGCCTGGTGATGCTCTCCATCCACCTAAATATGCCTTATTTCCTCTTGGAGTCCTGTCTGGGTATTTTCCCTCCACCAGGCAGGTACTGGGGGTGGGGAACACACTGCCCTTTTCTAGGGTTTCTCCTACATCTAGTAGAGCATCTTGCGTGGTGCTCAAGTGGTGTAGGGTGGATGATTGTAGCTGCCACCTTGACACACCTGGGAATAAAGAGCCTCAATTGAGGAGTTGCCTCCATCAGGGTGGCCTGTCTGCACGCTTCTGTGGACCCTTAAAGGAATGTTTCACCAAGGACTGAGTTCCTAGATGCGCTTTCTGAAGTGACCACCAGGTGGCAGAAGAGGCCGAGTCGGCGATCAGACCAGATGCTCCGTCTGCCGGCAGGGGGCGCTACTGCCTTTCAGATGCAGAGAACCTAGGTGACTTGCTGTGGGAGCAAGGGAGGCTCAGGCCAAGGGAAGGTTGAATTTCTTTCGCCAGGCAGCCGGGTTAGAAGCCTGGGTGATCCCTACTCGCATCATTTGTACAGAGAGTGGTGAGTCCTGCTTATAGGTCCCACAGGCCGACTGTGAAGGGTGCTCTGCCTCCCAGGCGTGAAAGATATCGCAGCGATGAACTGTGAGGCTGTGGCCCAATAAGGCTTTGGTAATGGGCACCTACATTTGAATTCCATAGAACTTTCCCAAGTCATAAAAATATCCTGAGCTCAGGATGTAGCTCAGTGGTGGACCCCCTGCCCAGCATGCTAAAGGCCCCCGCATAACAAAAACAGAAACAAATGTCCCCAAATCGGGAACTATTGTTCCTTGGATGTTTTAAAAGAATGACTGTCTGATGTTGGAGTGTTCAAGGCAGTAGTCTGCATCCCGCCGGTGGAGAGCAAGGGCGTAGGAAGTTCGGGAAGCTGGGGGCAACATGATGTCTTGTTCTCAATAAACGACAACAAAAGAAAACGCTCAAACAAAAATTGGGCTTATTGGTAATTTCCTGTAGCTGGCAGGACTTGAGAGGCTTAGCTGAAGCAGAAAGATCTCCTACATTTGAGGCCAGCCTGAACAGTACAGAAAAAGACTCCCACCCCCTTTTAAAAGATAAACTATCTAAAATGTAAAAAAAAAAAAAAAAAAACAAAAAAAACAAAAAAAAAAAACCCAACAAAACCCCCCCCAAAACCCAAAAAAACAACAAAAAAAACCTACTTTATTTTATTCATTTATTTTTATGTGTGTGGATGTTTTTGCCTGTGTATAGTCGGTGCCCTTGGAGGCCAGAAGAGCGTGTCAGATTCCCTGGAAGTGGCATTACAGAGAGTTGTAAGCTGCTCTGTGGGTACTGGGAATAGAACCTGGGTCCTCTGGAAGAGGAGACGGTGCTCTTCTTGACTGCTGAGCTATCTCTCTAGCTCTGCAAAAATGCTTTTTAGCTGTAGGGTGAGTTTGGCCCTATGAAGACTGAGACCAGGGCTGGCCACACTGTAGGTACTCAACTTGGCAGTGCCGAGTGTCCCAGACCCTCCAGGGAGGCCTCCTGAGCCTGCATAGGTTAGGGTTGCGGTTCTCAAAATCAGATTTTGCTGCTTCGGCTCCATTTGTGGGAATCGAACTATGAATGTTAGAGTCATGGCTGCTGGCTGCATCTCCACACCCTATGCTCTGCCTTAGCCCTTTTCCCCTCATAGGGAAGCCATTCCTCCCCTCAGGGAAGCCCTGTTTTCACCATCAAGAGAGGCCCACTCTCAGCTCTTCTTAAAAATGCATAAAGCCAAAGGCACTTACGGTTGACTCTAGAGTTCATGAAGTCTTCTACTTTTATTTAGATTGTTTTGAGATACTAGATCATATAGCACAGGCTGGCCTTGAACTTACTATGCAGCCAAGGATGACCCTTGAACTTCTCATTCTTCTGCCTCCACTTCCCAAGTTCTGGGAGGAGGAGATGTGTCCTCACGCATGGTTTTAGGTGGTGCTGGGGAGCCAACCCAGGGCTTCAGGAATGGCTGGCAGTTGGTTACCAACTGAGCCACATTGCCAGCCCGAGTTCATGAGTTTCGATGAATGTTCATACCTAGGGAATCATCACTATAGCCCAGACAGAGAATACGGTCAGTCTTGATTTAAAAAAAAAAAAAATATATATATATATATATATATATATATATATATATATATAAAATGAAACTCAAACAAAATCTCTCAGAGGTAAAACGGGCGCGGTGTCCCAGTCCCAGGAGAGCCCTGGTCAATTCTGTGTCAGTGTTGCTTAGGGACCTCGGTGAAGCGGGGCAGGTGGGCACTTGGTGAGGCTGTACACTGTGATTTGTGGGATGGAAACTAACAAATGAAGTAAGAGCCAAGCTGTGGCTGGATCCCAGTCCCCGGTCCCCGACCACTTGGCTTCAGCCTCATCCTGCTCTGCCTGCCTCCGTTCTCTGGTGTCTTCCCCACACCTGCTCCACTCCCAGCCACTCCAGATGCGACTGAGACTGCAGCCTCGCATCTCCTGCGTTGCTGGCCAGAAATGCAGAGTCTCAGGTTCAGCCACAGGTAGAGGCTGAGCAGCACTGGCTTGCCTTGCCTCTTCCCTCGGAGTGGTGGCTGCACTTTCTCTTCCCTGATGCTCTGAGGGCTTCTGGAAGGCAGGAGCTGAGTTTCAAGTTATCTTCTCTAGGGCCTCCATCTTTCTGCCCCGGGGAGAGCCAAAGATGGATTCACAGAAGGAAGGCCAATGGGCGACTGGAGTTTTCTGGGGAGGGAAAAAGGAGCTTGTGGGAAGAAGGGGCCAGAGGCGGGTGGTTTAAACTTGTGGAGTCTAGTCCTCCATTCACTGGGATGGCTTCTGCCCAATCCACTCAACGAGCCCAGCACATTTACATACATTTGCATAATTTAACATACACTTTACCTTCTACACTCCTTTCCTCTTCTCCAGGTTCTCAGAGGAGCAGTTGGATCTGGGGGCAGGGGACTGGCAGGGCCAAGGACTGGGGCACTGGGAATGTGCCTGGGCCTCAGCTCTCCATCCTGGGAGATCAGCGCTTTCCTATCTGGGTGACTCTCCCAGCCCAGGGCTGGCTGGGGCAGCTTGGCTGGCACTGGGCTGGTCCCTCTTGCTGGGGTTCCACAGGGCTCCCCCTTTCCCCTGTACCCCCATGACTATGCTACACACAGCTGTTCTTGTGGTAGGATGTCTACAACAGTGAGACAAAATGTTGACCTTGAAGATATAGAGCCTGCTGTGTGTGAATCTGGTTCCACAAAACACAAAAGCAGGAGCCATGAGCCTAGGCTGTTAGAAGTCATGGTTATGGGGCTGGAGAGATGGCTCAGCAGTTAAGAGCACCAGCTGCTCTTCCAGAGGTCCTGAGTTCAATTCCTGGCAACTACGTGGTGGCTCACAACCATCTGTAATGGGATCCGATGCCCACTCCTGGGCATGTGTCTGAAGAGGACGACATTGTTCTTGCATACATAAAATAAATAAATATTAAAAAAGTCATGCCCCCACTTTGGGGGCTAGGGCCTAAAGAGAGGCACAGGGAGCTCTTGGTACCACTTACATTCTTTGTCCTCTTCATGCTAATGATATGAGTGGGTTCATTCTGAAAGCCCATTAAGTTGGACAGTGGTCCCATAAGTACTTTTCTGCACAAAAATAACAAACTATGGAGGCTGGAGAGATGGTTCAGTGGTTAGGAACTGCTTTTCCAGAGGACCTGAGTTCAGTTCCCGGAAAACCCATGAGATTTCTCTCAACAGCCTGTAACTTGAACTTTAGGAGATCTGATGCCCTCTTCTTGTCCTCTGTGGGCACTCACACACATGTGACATACGCAGACACATACACACATATACATACGTAGAAATAAAATAAGAACAGGCTGGAGAGATGGCTCAGCCGTTAAGAGTGCTTGCTGCTCTTACAGAGGACCTGGATTTAGTTCCCAACACCCACATGGTGGTTCACAACCATCTATAACTCCAGTTCCAGAGGACCCCGATGCCCTCTTCTGAGCTGTCTAGGCACCAGGCAAAAGTGTGACCCTAACCTTCAACAGGCAGGCATTCTGTGCATGCTAAGACCTTTCTAGAAGCTCTCTGTCTCCCATCCACCCTTTACTTTGTCTATCCCCCTCGTGAGGGTTCCTGAGTTTCTTCTGTGTCTATTTGATTTGCCAGCTGGATTGTGAAGTGGCCCAGGGCCATGCTGCCCTTGTGTTCTCTGGCATAGGATCTGAACACAGAGATTCCTCAACATCTCCGGGGTACTTCTTCTACCTAGAGGACACACTCTCCCATCCTCTGAAGGCCACAAGTGGGCTAAAGGGTGGGGCAACAGAATCAGAGGACGGATGGCTAACTTGGGGTTGCCTGGAGGGGGCATCTCTGTATCTGTGTCCTCAGAAGGCTGTTCTCTGCAGCGTTGATGCCCTGACCTCTTTTTCCTGCCTTGTCTACTGAGGGTGGCACTTCCTGTGGCCTGTGTGTTTCCCAGAAGCCTGACTCCTTACAGAGCCCTGACTTCATACTTAGGGAAGAGGAGACAGGGCTCTGGCTATTTTGGACTTGTTTGCTTGGGCCCAACTTACCTCTGCCACTGCTTGTCCTGAGAGTCAGGGCCTCCTGGCTGCCCTAGTTACAGGACCCTGTCAACAGGCTCAGAGCCCTTCTCTGATCCCGAGACTTCCTGTCACTGGAGCACTGGTCTCTGGCCTCTGTGTCACTCTTTTGTGAGTAGGAGAAAAATTCAGCAGTTGTGGGGTCAGCCAGACAAGCTGAGGGATCCCCTTGGGGAACTTTAGGGCCTGCCTGAGAGGTATGGTTAGTGGGGGCCAGTAGGCTGTCACTTTTAGCTGACAGGTGTATGGTGGCAATGCCCCCCAAAGCTCTGTCCCCAGGTTCCCCTGGGAGGCAACTGGAAGTGCTGGGGTGGGCCAGGGAAAGCCCAGAGCCTAAGCTTTGGCCAACTTGATTCTAACCTGACGCAGGTCTGTTGCTCTCCCTTGCCTCAATTTACCCTCTTGTCAGCAAATTCTTCCCACAGGACTGAGCTACATTCCCTACAGTAGTTTACAATTTGGTAAGGGGTCAGGAGATTCCTCCTGCCTTATAAACTGAGACCAGAGTCTAGACGTGATGTTCCGCAGGCCAAGTGTTGCTTTTGGCTAAGTTTCTAAATGCTAGAGGACAGCTTCTGCTAGTCATTTTATCTCTTGTGTGCATATCCTAGAACTCTGGAGTCCCAGCTAGCTGCCCTGCCGGGGCCAGGGCTTCATTTTCTATGCCCCTCTTTTCTGGAAGCCCAGCTCTGGGGGCACTGGAGAATGGACTTGCTGGCCTCTCTCCATCCTGGGGCCTGCTCCTATCCAGGACTCTTGGCTCCCAGTTGCTTGAGCTTGGGCCCAGGATCAGCCCCGAGCAAGGCCCTCTGAGCCCACTTGGTATACATGCCCACCCGGCCTCTCCTCTCCTCTTTCTCTTTTGTTTTGCCAACATGAGGTTTTGGAAGGGCAGGTCTGAATCAGACTGCAATGAGGTCATGTGTTTACTCAAAGCAGAGGATTGGGTCTTGGCATTTCCTGGGGGATGGGTGTGTGGGTGGGGGTGGGGGGTGCATGCTTGAGTTAAAGGAGAGACCTCTCTTGGCCTCCCTACTGTGGTGACCACCATTCAATGTCTCAGGCTGCCGGCAGGGCCAGGAGGCCAGATGCCATCTTACCTCTAGTTTGTCCACACCGATGGCACTGCTTGGCCACAACCTGAGTCCCTTACTTCCCTTTGATTTAAACTGTGGCTTCTCCCCAACCCCCTAGACTGTTCCTGCCCCATCAGTGCGGGGTGTGTGTGTGTGTGTGTGTGTGTGTGTGTTTGGCTCTGTGCTGTTTGTTGGCCAGCGACCTCCTGCACCGGGTTGTGTGCTCTCAGATGCTAGACAGAGCCTCTTTCGACACTCCGACCTCTAGCTTGCCTGTGGCTCTGCACCAGCGCCATTGCAGGTTGGCTCAGGCTGTGACAGCGACCTGGTGGGCTACGCTGGGTTATTGCTGGGTTGGGGAGAAAGGACAGGCCCTGCCTTTGGGGTCAGTGGAGTAGGAGACCCTTTCTCTCTAATACCCTATTAGTCTTTCTGAACCTAGCCCTGGCCCCTTGCCCATTACTTTTATCGCATCCCACACATCCCAGCTGGGCCCAGAGATAGTGAACTAGCCTTTACTACCAGGGGTTTCAAGGCTGATTACAGTTCCGTGTCTGGAACGTCATCCTTCCATCTCTTCGCACAGACTTGTCCAGCTCACGACAGGAACACGGAGCAAGAAAATTCCCTCCAGAACTGCCTAGTCCAGTTCCTGATTCTTCAGAGGTGGGGAAATCGAGGCCGAAGTAGGGGCAGCGATTTGCCCAAGGTCACAGGTCCAGATCTGATGTCTGGGGCCCACCTATATCCAGGAACTGGGTCCTAGGTGGCCTGAACAGGCTGAGGTGTGAAGTCAGTCAGTCAGTCCTAGAGTGGGGACATACATCTCAGAGGCCCAGTCCCGCCAGATCTCTTTGGACCCCTCCAGCCCGCCCCAGCAGCAGAAGAGATCCGCCCTTCCCCCAGCACTTGACCCAGCCAGGCTTTCTCCCTAGAGCCAACCAAGGATAGGTGCAAGTCTGAATCGGCCCTGGGAGCTTCGAGTCCCAGCTGGCCCTCCCTGCCCTGGGGCTTAGGGAGAGGGATGTGAGCTCCACACCCCAAATCCTTCTGCCTTCCCTCCCCACCCACACTTCTGCCTGGGGCCCAAACATGGCAGAGAGCCAGGGAGTCAGGGAGCCAGGCCCTCACCCTCTGGCCTTGGTAACCAAGGCACAACACCCAACACTGGAGACTGTTTGTCCTGCCAACGCCACACCCAACCAACCTAGGCCTGCAGTTCAATCAGCTGGGGGAAGAGGCTTAGCTCAGGGTGGGATAGGAAAACTTTGGACGATGGGCTCAAGGTCCATGGCCTGGAGACTCTCACCCTCCTACCACACTCTCCAGGAGCATAGAATACCTGGCTGTGGTCTCAGCAGCTTGGCCCCTCCTCCAGCCCCAGCTTCCAACCCTGAATCCCTGATTCAGCTAAAGGGCCTGAATGGAGGGTCCAAGTGTGATCCATAGCAGAAGAACAGAGGCCAGAGAGCAGTCCCTTGGCCAGTGAGCCACAGCAGGGTCTCAGGGAGGGAAGCCATGGTCTCTTTCTTTCCACAGGCAGGGAACAAAAGGGAGCTTGGCTCCTTCAGTCCTGGAGGGCTCTGCTGTTTGGTGCCTAGGGAGGAAAGAATTGGTCTAGCCTGGAACTGTGGGCAAGGTGGTGGGATGTGGTACTTAGGGAGGCTGGGGTAGCACAGATCAAAGGGTAGTGTTTCTGGCCTTCGCTGGCCCGTGGTATTCATATACTAAGGCTTGAGGCTGTGGGGAGAGAGAAAGGCTGATGGGGAACGCTTTCCTGAGGATCTCTCAGATCTCTCTCTTTTCTGGAAAGAACAAGGGTCCTGGCTTCCAGGCTGAACTTGGGCTGAGGGAGTGAGGCTGAGATGCCCCAAGTGCCCCTGTCCTGGGAGACAGCAATGGAGGATCTCGTGGGGCCCTGTCTGCAGTGGGGTTTAAGAAGACTTGTGGGACTTGGCCAGTACTTCTGTTTTGTTTTGAGAAAGGGTGTCCCTGCGCAACAAGCCCTGGCCATCTTGGACTTTTGTAGTCCAGGCTGGCCTCGAACTCACAGAGATCTGTGCTGGGATTAAAGGTGTGCGCCACCATGCTCAGCCTAATATTTCAGTTTTTAAGGAAAGGTGGAGAGACAGAACCTTTTTTTGTGATTTTAAGTTCCTTCTCTTCTCTTCTCTTCTCTTCTCTTCTCTTCTCTTCTCTTCTCTTCTCTTCCCTTCCCTTCCCTTCCCTTCCCTTCCTCTTCCTCTTCCTCTTCCTCTTCCTCTTCCTCTTCCTCTTCCTCTTCCTCTTCCTCTTCCTCTTCCTCTTCCTCTTCCTCTTCCTCTTCCTCTTCCTCTTCCTCTTCCTCTTCCTCTTCTTCTTCTTCTTCTTCTTCTTCTTCTTCTTCTTCTTCTTCTTCTTCTTCTTCTTCTCTCTCTCTCTCTCTCTCTCTCTCTCTCTCTCTTTCCTTCAAAACCCTGGCTGTTCTGGAATTCACTGTGTAGCCCCTGCTAGCCTCAAACTTGGGGTGATCCTCCTGCCTCAGCCTCCTGAGTCTGGGATTATAGATGAGAGTGTGTTTGTACTCGGCTCAGAATCCATCTTCTGAACTCCGCCTGACGGGCAGGGCCCAGGCTCTCCTCTGAGGTCCCAGGCCTACTCAAGTCATCAGCAGTTTGTAGCTGCCTGTTAAATGATTCTGGGTTAAGTCTCTGCTGCCCAGGTTACACAGCTCAGTCCCACATGGAAGACACCAAAGATAAAGCATCCCCCAGATCCCTGTCCACAAAGCAGGGGACCCAGGCTCAGAGAAGGCTCAGGCTGGGGAGTAAGGGCTTAGTGACAGTCTCTCAGGGGCCTCTAGCTCTGATGACACTGCTGTGTGTGTGTGTGTGTGTGTGTGTAAGTGCATATACAGCCCAGTACAGTGTAGAAGGGTACACTAGACAGTGTCCCTGCATCTATCCCCCCAGAATCATGGTCTAGGTGGGTCCCAATTCCAGGCCCTGTCCCTTGCCTGGCTCTGGCTATGGAGAAACTTCAGGCAGGGTGTGGTGGGAGAGACTTGAACTGCTGAGATTGCAGCTCTGCAGACTTACCCCACCCAGGCTGAGTCAGCTCGCTGGCAGGAGCCAGAGGGGTGGCAGCTTTCCCAGGGCCAGCCTGGGCGAGTCTGCATTCCTCCCCAGGAGAGCGTCTGGGCTTGGCAGAGCCAGGTGTGCTGTGCCTCTCCCAGCCTCGCCTGCCACCCGCACCTGAGCCAGCTCAGCGCTCAGGCTTTGTCTAGGGACTCACCTGGCAGCTGCCTTGAACTGGGTGTGGGAACTGCTTGCCTTGCATGTCCTTGCTGGGTGGGGTGCGGGCTCAGGGAAGGCAGCGTGCTGGAGCCCCAGTTCCCACAGTAGCCAGGACAATGGCAGAGGGAGGCGAGACGTCAGTCCCTGCCCACCTCTTTGCCTCTGCAGTTAGAGGCCTGGAGTTTGAGGGGCAACACAGCATGGTTGTGGGCTTTGCCCTTGCTGGTGGCTGAGGCAATGGGGGCAGAAATCTGGGTGTTCCATGAGCTGTGTTGGTGGGACCTGCAGAGGCTGGGAAATATCAGGGAGGCAATTTAGGCTTGCAGCCCTGCTGTTGGGAACCCTTTTTTTTTTGACTCAGTTGGCAGCTATAGGTAGCCAGGTGGGGTGGTGGGGCACAGGGCGGGAGTGGGGTCTTTTTCCCTTGTAGATCCCCAGTTCTGGGGATCATTACCAACATCCACCACCCTGGCCCTGCTCCTCTGGGTCCCAGCTGGGCTGTCTGCTTTGCCACCTGGGACTGTGAAGGGATCTACATAGGGCATAGGTCAAGGTCGGCTCTCATTGACGCTAGAGTCTTCCCACAATCCACTTCTTTTTTTTTCTGGGTCTCATTTCCTCTCCTATAGAAAGAGTATGGGAGCCCTTTACCTTGCTAATGTCATTGGGTAGAATGTGATTCCTACCATCCTCCATTTCCCATGACACTATGAACAGAACTCAGGGCCTATCTATGTGTTCTAAGCAAGCGTGTACTACTGAGTGACATTCCTGCCTCAGTATGTGATCTTTCACCGAAGGTGTGCTTGGGATCTGATGGGATGGACTGATACCATCTTCCCTACCTGGGACCCTGGGTAGCTTCCTGTTGCCCTCTGTGGTCAGGATAAACTCCCAAGTGGGACTGAGCAGGAAACCTGGGACTTGGAGACCTTACCTCGTATTCAGGTTTTTCCTTGATGCCTTTGCTGGAGCTCACACCTCAGTCTGTTTCTGGCCGTAGGATGTTCCCTCACATTGTGGACACATTCTTAGGCCTCAGCAGTTTGGGACACAACTTGTTTGGTCTGTGCTGGGTCCCTCCATTACACCCATTTCGAGCTGTTTTTGGGAGCCCGTGGGCTCTGGCCGAGCCCAGGACAGCTTGGGCTACAGAAAGCAATTCTCAAGTCTTGGTGGGAACTGACAGGGCTGGCCCTGGGCCCAGGGTGGGCGTGGGAATTCTGTCCTACTGTCAGGATGTGGGATGCAGGGTTTGGGATGGGGAGAGAAGGCAGGATGGTGCTCTGGGCCGTTGGGCCTTCCATGTCTAGCACAGCCTCTGTTGTGAGGACTGAAGGCTGCCTGGCTAGGCCTGGGTGAGGGTGGGGAAGCAGAGGAGGTACAATTCCTGGGCCCATCCAGCCCATTGCTGGGCATGGGAACAGGACCAGCCTGAGATGCCCAAACTGGACATGAAGCCCTCAGCAACTTTGGAGGACAACATTCCCTTCCCAGATTTCCTTTGGCCGAACTTCAAGGGGCATTCTACAGTGACCTTGGTCCTGGGATGTCTCTGGAGACTGGCTTCCTACCCCTCTCTCTTGTCCTGTGCCTCGCTGGGGTGGAGGAAGGAGTGCTACAGCTCGGACAGCCTCACTCTTTGTCCTGTCCCCATGTCCTGAGGCTGAGGCTGGCTGAGCATGCACGTATACATGCATGTGTGTATACATTCGTGTGAGTGTGTCCATTCATGTGAGTGTGTGTTTAGTGGGGGAGGGCAGAAGGGCCACTGTGCATTCAGACTGTGATCTCTGTAGTTGGGGTCTGGACTGCAAAGGATTCTGGGAACTGTTCCCTGACAGCCAGGTCTAGGGCAGCTTGGGAAGTTGTGGGAACAGGAGAGGACAGGTTGGAAGGGAGCGGCCGCTGCTGGAATGTGCAGGCCTGGTGCACCCCACCCTCCCTCAGTCAGGGTTGGGCCCTCTCGGTAAAGCCAGCACTCAGTCCTTCTCTAGCTGTCCCCAGCTCTGCCATCAAGCACCCCCCACTTCCTGCTCGCTCCTAGGAGGTGCTCCATACCCCCTGGCTTTTTGTTGGGCTACCACCAATTGGCCCAGCTAGGAAAGGCTGGAGGTCCCCCCAAAGGGGGGAGACCTTTCTGGAACCCCTAGAAACTTCTCCGAGTCTTGACGCTGGGAAACATTAGTCCTCTGTACAGACAAAGGTTTTGTCGCCCACGGGGGACCTCATTCTGAGGAGTTAGGGAGAGACAGGGCCTGTGGGAGGACCAGTGGGTGGATTTCTAGGTCAGCCCCGCTCCCCAGGTGACGTCTGAGGGTCAGTCAGCCCTGTAGATTCTGGGTCCCCGTTTGCCAACCTCTGTAAGGGAAGAACGGGTTCCCTAGCCCATACCTACTGCCTTTAGGATCCAGGCTGCTTTCCCTGCTAGGGTCCCTGCAGGCTGGTCCCCCCCCCCAATCTCTCTAAGCTCAGCATCCATCTCTGTCTCCCCTCCTCTGGCTTGTCTCACTCTTTCCAGAGAGTGTGAGCTTTTTGTGTGCCACTGGCCTTCACACCTGACAGCCATACCCGTGTGGACAGGCAGTGTCTACCGTGACTCCGGTTTGTGCTGTGCCTCTGTACCTGTCCTGTCTCCTGGCTGGCCCAGGGTGCTTAGATGCCCCCAGAATTTAATCTGCTCAGGCCTTCGGTGTGCCTCATAAGGATAAGTGATAGCACCCAAGTGTCCCTGTCAGGTTTCCTGGCCAGGCCTTGCCTCATACAGTTCAAAGGTGACCTAACTGGAAGGGAACTGAAGCTTGATGTCATCAGGGCCTGGTGACCTGTGTGTGCTGTCAACACTCCTGGTCCTGATTCTGCTTACTCTAGACTGGGGATGTGGGGGACATCACTCTACCTTGGGTTTGCTTTCTCCTGGGAAGATTCTAGAAATCTATCCTGGGATCACGGCCTGCTCAGGCTTGTCTAGGGGTAGCCCTGTGGTAATGTAAGGTTTTTTTTTTTTTTTTTTTTTTTTTTGACTATAGTGGCAATGGCAGCTTTGTGTGAGTGTGAACGAGTGTGTAATGTGACAATGAAGAGGCTGTAGGACTGAAAGCACAGGCAAGTGTACAGGGCAAAAGTGTGCACACATGAGACAAGTGTGACTGTGTGTCAGTGTGAGGCAGTGCGCGCATGTGCGATTGTCTGTGAGCATGTGAGAGCATGTGTCTAAGCTTAGAGTGTAGCTGTGTGTGGGCCTGAGGATGCGGGGCTGTGAGGTATGTGTCTGTGTGCCACGTGGACGCACTAGTGCAAGGGCATGTGATTAGACTTGAATGAGGTTGAATGTGTGAGTCCATATGGTAGCCATGTGCAAATGTATGTGTGGGCTGTGTAGGTGTGCATTTGTGTGCAAGCTCGGTGAAGGTGAGTTGTATGTGCACCTGTGTGAACTGGCCACTTGCAGTGGGAAGTGCTGAACTTGAACTCAGGCCCACCTCTCCTCTAAGGTCATAGTCAATGTGAGGGAAACCCAGAGTCTTTCTATGAATTCTGGGAAATTCCAGGGAATTGCAGGCTCAACCCCCGCCCCCCCCCCCCCAGGGGAGTTTCCACATTCTAGTGAGAACTTGGAGGCCTGCCTTTCTTTCTTTCTTTCTTTCTTTCTTTCTTTCTTTCTTTCTTTCTTTCTTTCTTTCTTCCTTCCTTCCTTCCTTCCTTCCTTCCTTCCTTTCTTTCTTTCTTTCTTTTTTTCTTCCTTCCTTCCTTTCTTTCTTTCTTTTTAAAAACGTAACATGGAAGAGAGTCAAAATAATACTGACAAAATGTATGTAGGATTTAAGACATAGAATCACAGGACCTTGCACTATCATGCATTCTGAAATGTATATGTGTGCACACATTACACATGACACACAGATCCATACCTCACAGTCTTATACCCCCAATAAAGGCATAGAATCTACTATGTGTTATTAGACACTCAAACTTAAAAAAATTAATTTAATTTGAAATCACATGAATGTGTGCATGTGTGCCTTTCTGTCTGTCTGTCTCTCTGTCTGTCTGTCTGTCTTTGTGTGAGAATGTGTAAGTGAAGTGCCCACAGAGGCTAGACATATTGAATTCCCTGGAGCTGGACTTCCAAGTGATTGTGAGCTGCCTACTATGGGTGCTAGGGACTGAACTTGGGAAGGCAAAACATGCTCTTAACTGCTGAGCCATTTCTCCAGGACCTCAGACACTAAATCTTTCGACATGGGCCCTTCCCCTATCCTCATGGCCCTGGAGTTAGTGAGCAGAAGCCATTCCCAGGTCCACATTCAAAACAACCGCGGTGTCTGTCTAGCTAGCCCCGAGCAGCTCAGTGCTGCCCTCTGCAGGCACACGATGAGGGCTTCGTGCCTCTTAGCTCCAGCCTAGGTGACAAAGAGCCTATCTGGCTCATTCAGTGAGACCCTCTTGCTGTTCACCCACACATGCAGAACATGCTTGGATGTGCATGTAGGGTAGCCATATAGGTGTGCACATAGCCGTTTCTTTCATTGGTTTGTATCGGGTACCCAGTTTTGGGGGGTCACACCCTGTGTGGCATGCACACCAATAGCAGCTGCCGTTGTTAAAGAATTCTCAATAGGAAGAGGGTACTCCTCTTGAAGGATAGGGACTGACTCAGGGGCTCCCAAACTCGAAGCTGGCCTTGGGGTGAGCAGTTTCATAGAGGAGCCTAAGGGGTAGGAAGGAAGGAGTGACACGTGGGACAATGGATACAGTGGCTCAACTGGGATTTGGTGCAGTGGGAGAGTCGGGGGGTGGCATACTAGGGAGTAGTATAATGAGGAAGATGAGCTGACCCAGACTCCAGGGAAGGAATCTGAAGAGGCAGCTGGCAGATATGTGGTCCAGCATCTTCCTGAATTTCTTCTCCAGTGTCTTTGTGAACAAGGGTGCAGTACCTAAAATTACCAGCAGAGGGTGCTCTAGCTACAGGATTGAAGCTTAGGTTGCACTCTGTAATGCGTTCTTTCCAAGAATGGAAAAAGGCTGGAGCCTAGAATCCTTACAGGGAGGCCAAATGGCTTCCCTTTTGGGGCAAGAGGACCTTGGGACAAGAGGTGGGGCGGGACTCCACACTGTCCCCTCAGCTTCCTGGTCAGGTACCTGCCTGTTCAGCTTCTATTCTTTTGTGTCTCTCAGCGACTTTGAAACAACCCCCAGGACCATAAAGGCCCCTCTGGTCTGCCCTGGAGGTTTTCCTCTAGACCCCAGAGTCTGTTGAGAGTCAGACAGCCTTTTTAGAAAGCTCCTGGTTGTTATAATCCAGGGCTCCGCCCCACTTTCTTACTTCCCTGGACGGCCTGTAGGAGGAGATTCCTCGTCTGTTTTAAGCTGGAGTTGTTAGGACCACACACAGCTCACTCTCCTGCCACAAAGATCTAGAGGCTTCCACAGGGCTGGTCGGTGGGCACAGCTCTCTTCCTAGCTGAGCTTGGGACTTGGGGGCTGTTCCTTAATGGCTGTGGGGACGATGAAGATTATGGAGGAGGGCCCTTCAGTTGTATATCCTTCCCTCCTCTCCTTTGGGGAAAGGGCTTTCCCAACTCTGGTGACTTGGTCATTCATTTGATCATTTATTTGACAAGCATTGTTTGGTGTGTCCATTTCTGGGGACAGAGACGGAGGTGGCAGGGTCCCATCACCAGTAAACAGGTGAGGATGTATGAGGTGTCCCTCAGCTTCCCTCCTCCTGAATTATGTCTGCAACACAGAATTACAATCATCACTGCCCACCTGCTCAACCCAGAAAGCCATCCCCCTGTTTCCAACCTGTCCTGGCCTGTGTCCTGCTGGCCACCTGCCCTGGTCCATGCACCTGCTGGCTACCCAGCTCTGTGTCCATTTTCATGTCTGTTTCCCAGGCTGTCACCTCAGTCTGGGGTGGGTTCTGGCTTCTCCCCAGTGTTACATTTTTCTCTCACTAAGGAAAGCCTTTTTCTTAAACTCCAGGAGCCGGGGGTGGGGTGGGGGTGGGGCAGAAGCAAAGACACAATGGATGAAGGTGACCCAAAGGGACTGTTCATATGGAAAAGAAGACCCACAGACAACATGGGGAAACCACTCACACAGCGAGTGTGCGGAGGCTGAGCCAAGCTTGTGAACCACGTCATCAGTGGGCAAGGAGAAGACAGGCAAAGGTCAGGAAAGGTCAGCTCGTAGGGGTTGGTAGGGACCCAAGAAGAGATCCTGGATATTTATGTCAACTTGATATGAGCTAGAGGTATCTGAAAGAAGGGAACCTCCATTGAGAAAACTTCTCCATAAGATCCAGCTGTAAGAAAATTTCTTAACTAGTGATTGATGGGGGAGGGCTCAGCCCATTGTGGGTGGTGCTGTCCCTGGGCTGGTGGTCCTGGGTTCTACAAGAAAGTAGGCTGAGCAAGCCAGCAAGTAACCCTCCTCCATGGCCTCTGCATCAGCTCCTACCTCCAGGTTCCAGCCTGTGTGTTCCTGTTCTGACTTCCTTCAATGATGAACAGTTCTGTGGACGCATAAGACAAACAAACCCTTCTCTCCCAGGTTGCTTCCGTCACGGTGTTCCATCACAGCAATAGAAACCCTAACCAATCCAGGACGGATGCTTCGTGTCACCCAGGAGTTAGGAGTGAAAACTGAGGTGACCAAGGAGCCTTTTGACATTGGGAAAGGTAACCATAGAGCCTGCAGCACGGGGAACAGCTGGGTCTCACTGGTTTCCAGGGCTGCTACAAGTTAGTGGAGAAGCTCAATCCTATTTGGTTGGGAGAGTGGAAGCAGAATGATCAGAAGCTCAGAGACAGCTAGAGAAAGTACCCAAGGAGCTAAAGGGATCTGCAACCCTATTGTTGGAACAACATGATGTACTAACCAGAACCCCGGAGCTCTTGTCTCTAGCTGCATATGTATCGAAAGATGGCCTAGTTGGCCATCAATGGAAAGAGAGGCCCATTGGACTTGCAAACTTTACATGCCCCAATATAGGGGAATGCCAGGGCCAAAAGAATGGGAATGGGTGGGTAGGGAAGTGGGGGGCGCTATGGGGGACTTTTGGGATAGCATTGGAAATGTAATTGAGGAAAATATGTAATAAAAATATTAAAAATCAAAAAAAAATCAAAAAAAAAAAAAAAAAGAAGCTCAGAGACATCTTCTAGTCTGCCACTAGATAGCAAGTTTGAGGCCAGTCTGGGCTACAGGGGACTTTGTCTTAAACAACAACAACAACAACAACAAAACAGTCATTGGGTATGGTGGCATGTACCTTTAATCCTGGCACTTGGGAAGCAGAGGCAGGTGGATCTCTGTGAGTTACAGGATTGCCTGGTCTACATGTGAGTTCCAGGAAAGCCAGGACCACACAGTGATACCATGTCTCAAAAACAAAACAGTCCGGAGGGCTGGAGAGATGGCTCTGTGGTTAAGAGCACTCATCACTCTTGCAGAGGTCTCACGATTGCTTCCATCATCCAGACTGAGTGGCTTACACCCATCAGTAACTCCAGTTCCAGGGATCTGATACCCTCTGGCCCCGTTGGGCACATGCACACACATGTATGCATGCATAAGTATGTATTTTGCGCACTTGCATCCATCCATCCATAATAATAAAAATAAATAAAAAATGAGAAAAAAGGATAAAGATTATTTGCCAGCCAGGTGAATGTCTATACTCCTTGGAGGTAGGTGGGTTATGTAAACCCAGAAGTTCAAGGCTAGCCTTGGCAACACAGCAGGACACTGTCTCAACCAAAAATAGAACATTACCCATTAGCCCAGTGATCCCATTACCAAAGTTTCCCCTAAGATTGGGTTTGTAAAATTCACACCACCATATGTTCAGGGATGTATACTATGCCATTTTGTGTAAACAAAAAACATTGGAGTCCAGAGATGCTTGGCAGGGAGGAGTGGATGGAAAGAGTCTGCTGTTTCAGAGATACTGTTGCCTGGGAGACAGGCCTTGAGAGATGGATAGTGTTTCCTTCTGTGGAATTAAAATCTAAACAGTCTAGAGCTGTATCCCAATGGGTAGAGTGCTTGTCTAGCCTGGACAAAGCTCTGAATTTGATTCCCAGCACCATATAAGGCAGTGCCTGAAATCTCAGCACTAAGGAGGCAGGAGGATCAGAAGTTCAAGGCTGCCCTTCTATACATAGCAAGTTTGAAGCCAGCCTGGGCTATATGAGAACCTGCCTTTCTTTTTTTTTTTTTTTTTTGGTTTTTTTTTTCGAGACAGGGTTTCTCTGTGTAGCCCTGGCTGTCCTGGCACTCACTTTGTAGACCAGGCTGGCCTCGAACTCAGAAATCCACCTGCCTCTGCCTCCCGAGTGCTGGGACTAAAGGCGTGCGCCACCACGCCCGGCTTAGAACCTGCCTTTCTTAAAACATCTAGACACGTAGACATATTAAGAGTAGGTAAAGGTTGAGGACATGGCTAAGTAGGGGAAATCCATGCTTAGCATGTACCTGGCCCTAGCTTCGGTTAAGCAAGCAAGCAAGTTAGGGAACAAATGAATGAACAAACCCAAGCACAGCCATGCGGAATACAATCTGAGTTCCTCAGTATCCCTTCCTTGCAGGTTTCTTCTCAGCCTTCGTTCCAGTCACTTCCCACATGTTCTGCAAGCCCAGACATTCCCCAGAGGGGTTCCAGGAAGCTCTCTCTCCACAAAGCTCTCCCTGGAAGCAGCCTGTATCCCAGCGAGGCAGGGAAGCACTTTGTCATGTAGACGTCTGTGGAAGAAGTGAACTGAAGCCATCAGCAGATTCTGCCTTGCCTGGCCCAGGGGATTGTAGATCCTGGTTCTCAGGCCTGACACCCCATAGACACCACCCTGAAAGCTCTAGAGCAGCCTGTGGGTCATGACCCCCCCCTTTTGGTGTGTGTGTCACCTATCAGATATCCTGCATTTCCAATACATACATTATGATTCATAACAGAAGGAAAATTATGAAGTAGCAAAAAAAAATTTTATGGTTGGAGGTCACCACAACATGAGGTATTAAAGGGTCACTATGTTAGGACAGTTGAGAATTGCTGCTCTAGGGCATCAGGGGCTTCAGTCTCTGTCTGGTGGCTCAGCCTCACTCTCCACAACCTCAGGCTCTCTGAAGAGGCGCTCAGCCCAAGGGCCTGCACATCTGGAATTATCTTCCTTGTGTATAGCTGGCTCCTTCCTCAGCTCCTCTTAGCTGTAGATGGGGACCTCCTTAGACTCGGAGAACACGTTCTCGGATTTGTTGATCTTACCCAACCTTTCCAGCAGACAGATTGCTCCATTAGGGTAGAAAAGCGGGCTCTTACGTCACCACCCGATTTCCAGTGTCAGGGACAGCACCCAGCACAGAGCTCATGCTTAGCCAATAGAAAGACAAGCTGCATCTAACCATCAGGCTCCTTTCGCCAGCACTCTGGTTGCGTCATTCCAGGGTGCTGACCCAGCTTCCGGCCTTCAGGTATTCCCCAAACACACCTGGCAGGTCTTCACCTCTGCCTGGCTCGTTGCTTCTGCCCTGGCTTTGGAACCCAGCCTCCCAGTCAGTCCCTCCCTCTGAAACTGCTCTGTGCCTCCGTGTGAGTGACTGGCTCCTTCCTCACCCTGCCAAGGTGCTGGTCCACACATACCTTTGTCAGGGCACAGCGCTATTGTACTCAAATGAAATGCCTGTCTGTCTTTTGCTCACGGCTGGCTCTCGTGAAGGGCAGGGCTGGGCTGACTCAGGACTGCATTCTGAGCCAGCCCAGCCCAGTGTCTGCCACACAATGAACGGGATGAATGGGTGCTGACTGAAGTCTAACCTTGGGCTCTCACTGTCTGTATCTATCCAGTTGACAGGTCACCACCGGCAGAGCGCTTACCACGTGCAGGGTACTGAGCTAGGCGGTGGGACCAGAGAGCATCTTTTGGCTGCAAAGGATTGCCAGTGTAGACGAGGAACAGACCACAGACCTCCTTGAGAAATCTAGTACAAGTGAGAAGGGTTAGGGGACTGGATTAGTTTCTTTTTGTTGCTAAGACAAATGATCACCCCAGGGTCTTAAACACACACACACACACACACACACACACACACACACACACCCTTTCATGACTGGAAGATAGAAGCCCACATCCCGGTGTCATGATGGCTGTCTTTCTCTGGGGATCCCGGAAGAATCTGGTCCTTGCCTTTTCCAGATGCACCGTGCTGCTGGGATGCTCTATCCAAGTCTCCCGAACCACTGACATCTGCTTCTGCATCTGCGCTGCCTGACTCTGCCTCCCAACTCCAGGACCCTCGTGATGACGCTTGAGTCCCATTTGCAGAGTCCTATTTGCTTTATGAGGCATTGATTCCCAAGTCCCCAGGGTCAGGGCAGGTACATGCTTGGGGTTTGCAGACACCGATCTTACCTTTCATTGCTCTTGGGCCACTGACAACTGAGGGCTGTAGTGTGCCTACCCTTACAGGTTCGTCATGTCCTCACTGGTGATGGGCCTGACAAGCCTAGCCCTCTTGTTCTGCACAGGAATGAAAGTGGAAAGAGTCACTTATCTGAGGCCACACTGAGCTCTGATTGGATATTAGGTTCTCCAACTTGGGGTTCAGAGCCTATTCTATGTTGAATGTATTCAGGGTTATAGGTCAGGCGATATCTGGTCTTGGGGGCATGAGGAAGCTGCTGCTCCTTAGAGCCTTGCTATAGAAAGCACTTGCCTGTGACACACCGATGACCCAAAGCTTTGGGCTGAAGAACAGGGGAAGGCCGCTGGGCTTCAAGGCTTGAAGGGCAGGACTGGGGTGAGGAGGTGAGGGAGGCAGCGTGTTACCTGAGCCGAGGAGGCTGCAAAAGGATGTCTTGTCTTCGCCACCATCTTTAGAGGAATGGACAAGGCGATGGCTTGCGAGGCCGTGGCTAGGCAGCTCTGAGTGCTATCTCTTTTTCTACGTTTTCTTTTGGAGACTGGCCAAAGCCCAAGTATGTTTTCTGTGGCACGTTGGGCTTTCTCGCTTGCTCCTTCTCTGAAGCTGTACATGATGAGGGCAGCAGATGGGTGCTGGCTGAAGTCTCGCTTTGGGCTCTCACTGTCTGTATCTATTCAGTTCGCAGGTCACCACCAGCAGAGCTTTTGGCATATGGCTGCTTGCTGACCTCCACTGTTTTTTTTTTTTTTTTTCAAGACAGGGTTTCTCTGTGTAGTCCTGGCTGTCTTGGAACTCACTCTGTAGACCAGGCTGGCCTCGAACTCAGAAATCCTGCTGCCTCTGCTTCCCAAGTGCTGAGATTAAAGGCGTGTGCCACCACTGCCCGGCTTGACCTCCACTGTTGAACACACCAGCCTAAGTTAGACAGGATGGCTTTCTCCCTTATCCATCTCCATACCCCTCATGCCAGCGCCACCAAGGTTTACAAATTGCCTATCCTGTGGTTTTCCTGATCGGTCTTCCCTGGTTCTCTGTCATCCATTCCCAGGTCTTCCTATAGTTCCCTTCCTGGGTCCTTTGTGTCATCCTAGCTCTCCTTGCCTGCTTCCCCTGTCAGTAAGGCTGGTGAGCCATAGTGAGGAGGGCTGGGGAGTCGGCAGTGGACCAATGGCTGCTACCCTGAGCTTGGGCAGAAGCACCCGACACACCAGCCCTGGATGAAACCTGACCGTGAGGCCAAAGAGGAAACCAGCTCGTCCACCATCAAGGAAACTTCTCTTTGCAACAGAGGGAGACCATTACAGTCACCATAATCAATTAAAACGTAGAGTTGTGGGGTGCAGTCCCAAAGAACACATCTACAACGTAACTTGCCTACCTAAGGCTCAGGGAACATTGTGGAAGAGGGGACAGAGAAAACTGTAAGAGCCAGAGAAACACCGAGCTTGCTTGATTGTGATTCCTAGGAATTCCAGAAGCTGCACCCAGAAACATTGCTCACGTATGTTGCTGCCTAAGTAGGAGTGGAACAATAGAGATGCTGATTTTGATGGGGAGCTGGGGGGGGGGAGGGCGTGCAGGGAGGCTAAGAAGCCTCAGTCCTTCACAAAGAACTATAGTTACAGGCAACTGATGAATGTTGAGAGTGGGAGGCATAGTCTTCCCGTGGAAGAGCACACCGATTGGTTATCCAATACCAAATGGTCAACCCTAAAAACATATGCACAGGTAATGTTATACAGACCAAATCAGTTGTACTTATGTGCTTAGGAAAAAAAATACACACACACACACACACACATACACACACGCGCAACAATAATTAATGAAAAGTAGATTCTGAATTTAAAAGAAGAAAGAGGGATAAATGGGGGAATTTGGAGGCAGGAAAGGGAAAATGATCTAATTATAATATAATCTCAAAAAATAATAAAACATATGGGGTCCTGGGTCTTCTGGGTTAATTTGCACCACCCAGTGTAATACCTGGAAACTGGTTAGAGGGAGATGGTAATGGGGTGGGACAGAGTTGGCTATCCCCGGCCCCCAGAGGGATCCCCCAGTGTCTCTGGAGAGGTCAGAGTCATTAGGGTATTAGGCATCCCTGCCTCTCCGTACTGGGAAGAGACACGTGGCAATGGGGCGTTGTGGGCCCTAAGGAGGTGGAGGGTGCGGTTGCCTCTGGAGCAGGAGACAAATCATTAGTGGGTGGATCTGGGTGGGGCTGGGCCTCAGTGCAGAGCCGGGAAACAGAACGGAGGAAGAGGAGGATTCCACTTGAGGGCAGGGCTGGCAGGTGTGGCTGGCTGGCTGGAAGGATGTATATTCTAAGGGATGCTTGGCCTGGGGTGGGTGAGGGTGGGGAACCTGTACGCGCCTGGCTGGCCCTGCTCATCTGACCCCTGGCAAGGTGCCTCCTGGTGACAGGGTCTCAGTGTCTGGGTTGCATGGACAGAGCAGGGGGTGCTAGTACAAGGGCCTGCGAGTAAAGTGATGGCTTTTGGAGTGTTTTTCTCATCTTCCAAGTCAAGGTTCCTGTAGGAGACAAACCAGATGGAACCTTTTTATATTTTCAATCACTCAATTCTAACCTTTATCCTCTGTTAGGAAGACACACCCCCCCAGTCACCCTAACAATTCTATATGCACTACCTACTCCTTACTGATCTGATTTAAGATAGGCCTCATTCCAAAAACCAACCTTGGGGCTCACAGGAGCTGAGCAATGGGGCAGATGTGACATGACTTGTGCCAACGTCAGTGCGCATTTGTTAAGTGCTAGCTATAGCCAGAGCTCCCCCACTAATGAAGTGAAGGTGAACAGACCCAGTGTAAGGAGCCTGGTTTCCCTGGACTTCTGTTCGGCTCAGGTCTGAGACAGGCCTGGCTACAGTTCACTCTGGAGCCTGTTGGCTTTTGGGCAATCTTTGGAATGAGTCTGGGAGTCTTGTGGGGTGGTCCAGCTTGGAGTTAGCCCACAGGGTTCTGGAGAACATCCAGAGGTTCCCCACCACCACCCCCATTTCCCCACAGGACTTCCTCTTGCCTCTGTTTCCACCTGGGCTTTGATCCAACGATCACTGTTCTAGTGTGAAGGAACCCTTGGACTTCATCTCCTCTCCTGCTTTCAGTGTTGACAGCTGCGGGGGTAGCAGGGGCCTCTCCCTGTTGGGGCGGAGGGCAGGCCCAGGCAGGAGACTTGCTCGATTGCTGGGCCACAGGGCTTCTATGGCCCTCAGATGTCTGGACGGGCCCAGGCCTCCTGCCCTAGCAGGGCAAGCGGAGCTGCTGATGCTATCGCCAGGTTGACTTGACTGGTGTTCTTTGGCTACCTCAGTTTCCCCATGGTGTTGTGAGGATGGGAGGAAGAAGGCCCGGGTCTTCTCACCCCTGGCCAGGGATGGCCACTCATTGCAGAGGGCTGTGGAGAACTTCTTGGGACCCAGAGCCATCTTGTGCTGTGTCTTTGTTTCTCCATGTGGACAGGACCTAGGCCCTGATACGTGCCAGACAATTACTGTTCCTCTGAGCCACATGCTGAATCCCACTGAATTTTCCTTTATTTTATTTTTTTATTTTGGATTTTTTTGAGACAGGGTTTCTTTGTGTAGCTTTGGCTGTCCTGGAACTTGCTTTGTAGAGCAGGCTGGTCTTGAACTCACAGAGTTCCACCTGCCTCTGCTCGCCCCCCCCCCCCCATTGCCACCACCACCCCAGTTTTTATTTTATTTTTTAATTTTTAGTTTTTTTAAAAATTATATGTGTGTGACTGTTATCCTTGATTATATGTCTGTGTATCGTGTCTGTGGCTGGACTGTGTCCTGCAGAGGTCAAAGAGGGATTGGATCCCCTGGAACTGGGGTTGCAGATGGTCTGAACCATTGTGTAGGTGCTGGGAATTGAACTTGGATCCTCTGCAAAAGCAACAAGTTTTTTAAACCACTGAGCCATCTCTCTAGTCTTTTATTTCTTAAAACTTCCATCTATGCTGTACAAGCCTTTAAATTTCAGCACTTGGGAGGCAGAGGCAGGGGGATCTATGTGAGTTTGAGGCCAGCCTGATCTACGTAGTGAGTTATAGGACAGCTAGGGCTACACAGAGAAGCCCTGTCTCAACAAACAAAGCCAAGTGGAGCAAAACAAAACAAAGACAACGACAACAACAACAACCCAAACCCAAGCCAAACGACCTACACACAGAAACAAGAAACAAAGGCAAAATCTAAAACCAACCCCCCCTAAAACAACAAAGACATACTCTGTGTGTGAGTGTATGAGTGTGTGTGAGTATATGTATGTGTGAATGTATGTGTGAGTGTGTGAGTTTTAGTGTGTGTGAGTGTATGTGTGTGAGAGTGTATGTATGTGTGAGTGTGTGTGTGTGTGTGAATGTGGCTGTGTGTAAGTGTGTGAGTATATGTATTTGTGGGTGTGTGTGAATGTATGTGTGAGTGTATATGTGTGTATGTGTGTGTGTGAATGTGACTGTGTGTATGTGTATATGTGTGTGAATGTGAGTGTGTGTGCGTGTGTTTCAAGCCTGCCCCAGACCCTGGAGGTCAGAGGATCACTAGTAGAAGCCATCTCTCTCCTACCTTGTGGGTCCTCAGACCTGAACCCAGGCCGTTATGCTTGGTGGTAAGTGCCTTTACCCATGGAGCCATCTTTCTAGCCTCCTGCTTTTTTATATGTCATTTTGAGACAGTCTCAATAAGTCGCCCAGACTGGCCTTGCTCACCCTGCAGCCTAGGGCAGGCCATGACGTTGTTTCTTTCCTGCCTCAGCTCCTCACAGTCTGGTGTTCCACACTGGCTGGAGCTGTCTAGATTTTGCCCTTTAGTTGGGTAGGGAAGGCTAGCTAGCCAGTCCTTCATTGTGTGAGGCCTCTCTGGGCTGGGGAGTTAGAACAGAAACCAAGAAACAGACATGGCAGCCTAGAGAAGAGTGGCCTGAAGTTTGTTGTTAGGAATAAGGGACGCCATGGGTCCAGTTGGCAGTTGGTATGGTGGTGATGAGATATTGGCTGGGACTTTTGGAGGTAAACAGAGGCCTAGCTGACTCAGCATTTCTGGGGCCCTGGAAGCTGAAGCCTGGGGTCACCAGAGGCAGAAACTGGACATCTTCCCCCCCCCAAGATCTTTGAGGGAATGTGGAAAGATGGTGATGCTAGCCAGGATTTGAGGAAGCTGAAGGCAGGGTGGGCTTGGGGCTGGAGTCCAGGTCAGAGGGATAGGGTGACCTCCCACCCACTGACCCACAGCTGAGGGGAGCAGAGGAGCAGGGAGACTGGGGGAGGGGCTGCAGGGAGTGGTCTGATGGGCGATCCAGAGAGCAGCCAGTACAGGGAGATGGCCAGCTCCTAAGGAGAGGGGGTTCTTGGGAGTGAGGCTCTGGCACTATGTGGAGTGTGGGTGGCCTCCATAGCTGGCCTTTCCCTAGAACTTGTTCCTGGCCCACTCAGGTGAATGCAGGTTCTGCCGGCTTCCTTTTCAACCCCAAGACAGTCTAGATTGGCAGGAAGTCCTTCTTGATATCTAACCTTGTGGTGGCGACTGGGCATTTCTCTTTCATGTTGGCTCTGAGTCTTCCTTATCAATAGCCTTCACAGGCCAGGTGGAAACGGGTTGAAGCCAGTGCCTTCTCCTTCTTTCTCAGATAGTTCTTACAGTTCTTACTCTGGTGCCTCAGGTGAGGGGCATCTTCCCGTGAGAGCCACCCCTTCCCGTGAGAGCCACCCCCTTCAATCCAGGGTCTTTCCAGGAGTTCTGGGCTATCTGGGAAACCCAGCTCCCTCCCTCCCTGTCCCTGAGTGTGGGCAAGGATCCCAGGCCACCCGTGTGTCTCCCATCTCTGCCTGGGCCCCGGGCCCTGGCCACCCCTGGAGGCTCCACATTCAGACAGGCTCTGCTCAGACGCCAGTGTCCTGGCAGCACCTAAATCATTAGCGCCGCAGAGATTAGGCAGCTAATCTCCTTGCTGGGTGGAGCTGCTGCCAGGCTGTGGGATCTCACCGCTCCCCTGCAGGGTGCCTGCTGACTCCCAGGACTGGGATGTGGCTCTTCCATGGGGCCTGACTCCTACTCAGGGTAACCCTGGTTATAGTCCTGCTTTTCTGTGGCTTGCCCTCCCCTGGTGCTGTCTCTGGGAACCCTCTGGGTAGGCTTTCCTCAGTTGTGGGGCAAGTGAGCAGGGGCCACACTTTTTCTCTGGTCTCAGGCTCCGTCTCCATCCTCCACACCCTCTTTCCATCTCGTCACAGCTTTGCCTGAGTCAAAAAACCCTTGGGAGATATCAGTGGGTTTCTCCTTTATTATTATTATTATTAGAGAGAGAGAGAGAGAGAGAGAGAGCGAGCAGCATGCCATGCTGTGTGTGTGGAGGTCAGAAAGACAATTTTGTGGAGTCAGTCCTTCCTGCCTTTACCGTGAGTCCTGGGGACTGAACTCAAGTCACCAATCTCATACAGAAAGTGCTCTACCTGCTGAGCCATCTTGTCTACCCCAATTTCCTTTAAGAGATGAAGAAACAGATACACGCTCATTGACTTCTTGAAAACCTAGAGCTCCCTTTTGCCAATGGCCATATTTCTTCTTTCTTAGTCAGGGACCCTCAAGTCTGAGGCTATGTCTTACCTTGAAAGCTTGGAATAGTTCCAAGAGAGCTGAGGCTACCCCAACTTAGACTGAGGGGCCCTACCAAGACTATCACGTATGGGGCAAATAGCCACGTCTTTCTCCCTGAGACCCTGGAATGTCAGGAGGGACCAGATCGCCTTCCTGGTTCCTGGGCCTGTGGAGCCTTGTTTGAGGCCCTTCCCTGTTCCTGGGCTAGATTCTTCGGACTCCCCCCCAAGAATGAGCTCAGCTGCCTAATTGTGGTTAAAGATGGAAGATCACCCTAGCCTGGGGCTACAGCTCCAATACCACCTTTGTTTTGGAACAGAACAATGGACCACTAAGAGGTCATCCATGCTCAGGCTGGGCAGACACAGGAGGGGGCCTCAGGATACAGGGATGAATTACACAGGTCCAGCCCAAGCCTCAGGCCCGGTGGCTGGCTGTAACAGAGACAAATTACAAGGTTGGGGTTTTGGCTTGGACTTCAAGGAACAGAGGCTCAGGCTCCCTTCAGCCTGGCTATAAAGGGTAGCCCAGGGTCTCCATCTAGTCCAGACCCTGTTGCTTGACCTGAGGATAACATGGCTTCCACTACCAGCATCCGCCAGTTTTCAACTTCTGGCTCCGTTAAGGGCCTTTGTGCTCCTGGCATGGGATTCTCCCGGATGTCCTCTGTCCGTGTTGGGGGTGCCTGCCGGGCTCCCAGCCTCTTGGGAGGTGGAAGCTGTGGCAATATGTCGGTCACATCCTCCCGCTTCTCAGCAGGCTTAGGAGGCGGCTATGGTGGTGGTTACACTTGCAGCCTGGGTGGGGGCTTCGGCTCCAGTTTTGGTGTGTCGGATGCCCTCCTAGGGGGCAGCGAGAAGGAGACCATGCAGAACCTCAATGACCGGCTGGCCACCTACTTAGACAGGGTGCGTGCCCTGGAGGAGGCCAACGCTGACCTGGAAATGAAGATCCGTGAGTGGTACAAGAAGCAGGGCCCCGGACCGGCTCGTGACTACAGCCCCTACTTCAAGACCATAGAGGACCTGCGGAACAAGGTGGGAGCCTCTTACCTCCCTCCTGCTGTCTGCCCGTGGTCCATCCTCAGAGCGGAAGACCTCCCCATCATAGACTTCCACCATTTGGCCATTCACCCCTCCTTCTTTCACATCTCTGGAATAACCCTGTGTCTCTAGGGGTATCCTGGGTTGTGTGGTCTTTGGGAACTCTCCAAGAAGATTGAGGAGAATTTGTCTCTTCTCATGGAACTTATCTGGGGTGGGTGATAGAGGAAGGATGGGATAGCTTCAGGACATTGAAAGCAGTTGTGGGCATCGCAACTGTAGAGAATAGCCTGATAAAGGGACTGGGAGGTGGACAGTATCTGGCATGGATACTGCAACATTAGGCTAGGTGTGGTCATCTTCTTTTCTCTGGGGCTACTCTCCTGTAGCCTCACCCTTCTCCAGGTCAGCATCCTTGATGGATGGCACCTGTCTTTTATCCAGAATCTTGGTAATCCTTCAACACTTTAATGTTCAGTCTATGCCCTGTTTCTTGCGCTGACTTCAGAGTCTGTGTGTTCTCAGGGTGTGTTAGTTGTGGGTTTCTCTCTCTCTATGATGGCTCTTTGGGGGTCCGGTTTTCAACTCAGACTGGAAGCTAGCTTGACCGAGGTGGACCCTCTCTCTGCCCCTTACATACTTTCTTGATCTCTAAGAAAATGATTTTGGCATCTGTAAATGTGGCCACTCAGGTCTTAGCACAAACCTGCTCTGGGATGGTCTGGGCACTGAGCCCTATGGAAAGCAGAGGTTGAAGATCACTGAGAGACAGACTAGCCACAGACTGGTCCCAGGCAGCTGTGAGGCTGACCCAGGCTCTGGGGTAGAGAGCCAGCCCTACGGCGGTCTGGTGAGGGGCTTTGTCTGCTCCTGCCTGGGTCCTCCACCTGGCGTCAGGGGATTCCTGCAATCTCCTTTGGAAGCAGAGATCCTGGCTGTGCCAGATCAGATACCAGGTTTTGTTGGGGCAGCGGGGAACCCAGGGGAATCCTGGTGAGTCAGTGCTCGGCATTTTGGGGTTAGCCAACACTTTGCCATCATCCTCAGAGCCAAGTCCACCCCCTTCCCTGGATTCCCATTCCCTGACCTCAGTATTCTGGCTAGGCTTCCTGGGCACACTGCATATCAGGTACCTGGGGACACAGAAATGTCCAGGTCTCTGCAGGCTACAGATGGTGAGGCAGAAGAAGGGAAGAAACTTGACCCCTAGGTTCAGCATGCATGACCAAGTCACTGCATGGAAATTAGGGCATGGAGTAGGGTCTTGGAGAGGGCTGAGGTGGCCCTAGACATACGATGGTTCCCATGTCTATGGAACATCTTCCTCCTGGATCAGCCTGAAACCATAATAATTTCCACCCAGCTCCTGCTATGGGGTGAGCACTCCTCCCTTCCCCCAACCCCATTAACACTCTTGTTTGGGCCCAGCCTTGGGCATTTCCAACAATTATGGACTTCCTGTCTCTTCTTGGGCTCTGCCCTGGCTTTGAGAAGGGGCCTGGTCATAACCTCATCAATCAATTAATTAGTCACATAATTAGACAAATACACCCTGGGGGCTGACTGTGGGCCAGGCGCTGTGCCCAGGCCTGGGGAGTCCAAAGAGAACCAGACAGGTATGGTCTCGATCCATTTCCATGTTGTTCTGAGTCCAGTGGGGGAGCAACTAACACAAAATGTAGTGGAAACTGAGATAAGATTGTCCCAGAGATGGATATGGGCTATGAGGGAGACAGTGGGGAGATGAGGGGGGCAGGGAGACACAGTGACATGGTGGGGGGAGTTGGCAGGGCTTTCTAGAGCAGGTAGGGGTGAGCCTGGAGGTGAATTTAGTTGGGAATAAGGCCCAGGCAGCTTAGACCCCATGATGACAGATAGATGCCTGTTTCTCTATGTCACCGTGTTATGTCCCATTACTCTGTGAGTCCTTGGGGGGTCTTGGCAGTTGCTGAAACCACTGCTGGGTGTTCAGAGGATGACACCAAAGAGACATTCATCACCCCTCCTATGCAAGGCTGCATGCAATAGCAAGGTACAGCAGAGCCTTCTGGGGCTCTGTGGTGGGTACTTGCTCATGGAGTTCACCATCATCCACAGATCCTGGCAGCCACCATCGACAACGCCAGCATCGTGCTGCAGATCGACAACGCTCGCCTGGCGGCCGATGACTTCCGCACCAAGTGAGTCTGTGCCTATGGGCTGCCCCCAGGGAGCTGGTGGTGGGTTCCCACTCTGCACACAGCACAAGCACGGTGTGTGGACCATGCCCCCTACCTCCAACCCTGCAGGTATGAGACAGAGCTGAACCTGCGCATGAGCGTGGAGGCCGACATCAATGGCCTGCGCAGGGTGCTCGATGAGCTGACCCTGGCCAGAGCCGACCTGGAGATGCAGATCGAGAGCCTGAAGGAGGAGCTGGCCTATCTGAGGAAGAACCATGAGGAGGTGAGGCCAGCATAGGAGACATTTGAGAAGCCCGCTGTGGAGCTGGGTCCACAGAACTTCTGCAGGTTGAGTCTGTGTACTAGGTCCAGCCCTCATCACCAGTGCATTCCTGGCCTGGTGCTGACCCTCAGTGAACCTTGAGTGAAGTTTGGGGGGGGGGTGCAAAGGGTAGTTGGGAGGGGGCAGGGGATGTGGGGGGTGATCCTCCAGAGACTTCCTTCCGCTCATCCCTGCAGGCTTGGCTGATCGTGCAGGAACAGTTAGCTCACTAATGAGTGAATCAGGCTAACACGCAGTACTAATTATTATAATTAATTATAACAAGGCGCGTTTGCTCAACCTTACAACTGATCCACTACAGTTACTTCCACTGATACTGACAACACGGCTCTTGCCCTTCTCCTCTGGAAGCAAAGAAACAGAGGCTCAGAGAGTGTTAGAGACATACCTAGCGCTGCACAGTGACTTGACCTCGTGCCTGTCCTGTCTGACTTGTATCCATCCACACGAGGGTCTGACTCCATCTCTCCACAACTCCCCACCCCCCCTGACTCCCTTTTCTAGAGACTTCTGAATTTTATGTCCCCAGAGTGCAGTCCAAGGATGGAGGTCTAAGACCCCACTTGGGACTCAGGCACTGTGCCTTTGTGGCTTCCTTCCCAGCTCAGCACTGCCTGTCCTGGACTGGGGGAGCTTGACTCCCAGGTGCAGGACACCCAGACAGCGATTCCCTTAACTTTGCGGCTGAGTGCAGAACTGTCCCTTCCCACCAGACCAGCATTGCTTAATACAGTCTGGCTTGGACAGATGCCACCACAGGGTGTCTCACCCATGCTTACGCTCTTGGGTTGATGGCTAAGGGACAAGGCTAGGGGTCAGAAAGTAGGGTGAGGTTGCCTTTTCTTCCCTTCCCCCTCACCGGAATCTTCCTCTCATTTCACACAAATTCGAATGTAGGTGCTAGGTGTGCTTGTGTTAGAGTGTTTGTTAGGGGAAACTGATGGAATCCACAGCCGGAGGAGTACAGGGCCTGTCCTCCGTGTGGCAGCTTCACCCGGGAGTTGCTGGCCTGGCTGTCTACCTGCTTCCCTGAGATCCAGGGTCTTTTCCCAGAATGGCTTTGGGTGACCTCCTGCTGTCTGTCCTCTCTGCCCAGGAAATGAATGCCCTTCGTGGCCAGGTGGGCGGGGACGTCAGCGTGGAGATGGACGCTGCCCCCGGTGTGGACCTGAGCCGCATCCTGAACGAGATGCGGGATCAGTATGAGAAGATGGCGGAGAAGAACCGCAAGGATGCCGAGGAATGGTTCTTCACCAAGGTGGGTGGCCGTGTGCGGCAAGTGTGCTCACGTGTGGTTGTGGATGCTATCTGCCGGCATGGAAAACATTGGAAACCACTCAGAGCTGTACTCAGGCTTTAAGGTAACTGTGAGGCCTGGAGAAGCTCAGACACTCAAGGCTTTCCCTTGTGGCTATGGCTGTGGCCTGCGGAACTGATCCAGGCCACCCAACCTGGCTCAGGCTCCACCTATCACAGCTGTTCACTGCATGTGTTTGGATATGTAGCGGTGCTTTGGATAAACACCTACTGGATGAACATTGGTGGGGCCTGGGGGCAGTCACTAGCACACCAATAATCTCTGGTGCCTGCTTTGAGGTGCTGTAGTTCGGCAAGTGTCCCTTGCAGGTTCTAGATACATTGCATGTGTTCCTTGTGGGCAGAGAGGGGCTCTGGTTACAGGTGCTTATGAACTCCTCTGAGGCCAGGGAGGGGTAGTTCTGGAAGGATAGGGCTTAGGGACAGCTCTCATCCTCTGTTCCCCCTGAAAGCCTCCTTTAGTCTCTATGTTCACCCTGCCTTCCAGACGGAGGAGCTGAACCGAGAAGTGGCCACCAACACGGAGGCCCTGCAGAGCAGCCGGACAGAGATCACGGAGCTCCGCCGCTCTGTGCAGAACCTGGAGATTGAGCTGCAGTCTCAGCTCAGCATGGTGGGTCACTGTCCCTGTCCTGCCTGGTGCTTGTCACTTCTGTTGAGCCCTGCCACACAGAACCCCTACTTGGATGACCAGAAGCAACCTGTTTAGCCCACCCCATTAGTCTCTCTCTGCCCCAGTTCATTTAAGTCACACAGATGGGACCACGCTCCCTCCCAGGTGGGTGTCATCTTTGGGGAAGGGTTCCACTCTTGTCTCACGGTCAACCTGTCCCTTGGGCCACAGAAAGCATCACTGGAGAACAGCCTGGCAGAGACAGAGGCGCGCTATGGGGCCCAGCTGGCGCAGCTGCAGGGCCTCATTAGCAGTGTGGAACAGCAGCTGTGTGAGCTGCGTTGTGACATGGAAAGGCAGAATCATGAGTACCAGGTGCTGCTGGATGTGAAGACCCGACTGGAGCAGGAGATCGCCACCTACCGCCGTCTGTTGGAGGGCGAGGACGCCCAGTGAGTGGGGTCTAGGCACCTACCAGGCTGGGCTGGGTACTACCTTGTCCAAGGAATGTCACCAGTTCGATGTGAATGTGGAGGTGTGCAGGGGTGAAACGGATGGAAAAGGCGTGGGTCTGACCGTGAAGATTGTCATGGGTACCATCTGAAGCACATAGACTAGATCTTGTGGGCCGTGGGGAGCCATGGAGTGACATGAGGCAGAGAGATGGTCATCTAGATCTTTGGGGAATATTTGCTTTGGCTATGGAGGGAAACACGGGCCAGTGTGGAAGTGGGTGGGCAGAGGAGGCTGTGGAACAGGGAATCTGGCCAGCTAACAGAATCTCCAGTGCCAGGGGTGGTGTTGTGTAGACAGAAGAGAGGTCTTCCTAAAAACAGCAGGATGGGATGCCCATGTCTGTGTGTGTTCGAGTGCGTGTGTGTGTGGGCGTGCATATGAGAGAGAGAGAGAGAGAGAGAGAGAGAGAGAGAGAGAGAGCAAGAAAGCACATGGCTCACAGTTGCTATGCAATAAATGCCGAGGGACTATGCAAAGGAGTGGGTAACAATGACCCTGGGTTTCTGGTTTGGATGACTGATCTAGTGTGACCAGTGACATCATTAGCCAGGTCAAGGCAAGGTGCAGGACAAATGATACTTTGATTTGGAATTGGAAATGCTTAAAAAAGTCCATGGGGAGCCAAGAGTGTCCTGGGGTCTCCATGGGAAGCCAAGGGTGTCCTGGGGTCTCCATGCTTAGCCACAATTCTAGATTTTGCTTTCCAATAATGGTGAATTTTGTCTATAGTCAAACCAGTGTCTCTTGCTTTAAAGAAAGGAGTCTTATTGGGCCCTTCAGGATATGGAAAATCCACTTGTGCAGTGTCTCCTTGTAAATCATGCTTTAGTAGCCCACAACACAGGCACAAATGCCCTTGGCTATTTCTTTTTTTCCTTCCTGTTTCGAGGAGCCTATGGGATTTGATGCTTGGTTTGTGCTGTTCTCTGTGAACTCCTAGCTGTGATTTCACAATTTGTGGGATCTCTCTTACTCTTTTGGGGCCTCTTCAGCTGTTTATCCTTCCCAGAGGTGCTCCCAGGGTCTCCTTGCTTGTGACACCTCTGGGCTGACAGGTCCTCTTCTCCCTGCAGCCTGGCTACTCAATACTCCTCATCCCTGGCTTCGCAGCCCTCCCGAGAAGGTAAGAGTCTAATCCTGTCCTGCGTATGGGACATGGGGGGAGATTAGCAGTGCTACAGCCTAGCTGGTGGGTTGGTCTGGGGGGAGGGGCTCCTGCCTGACCCTCCCTGTGACCCCTCCTTTGTCATCTGTAGGTATGGTGACCAGCCGCCAGGTGCGCACCATTGTGGAGGAAGTCCAGGATGGTAAGGTGGTCTCCTCCAGAGAGCAGGTGCACCGCTCCACCCACTGAGGTCCCCGTCTGCATATGATAGCCCAGGCCCAGGACCTTAGGCTGCAGCTCCCTGCATCTACTGCCAAGCCTGAACTCCCATGAGCTAGCTGTTGCCTTCTGTGTTTGCTTTGTGCTGCCCCTTACAGAGAGGCCCTTTGGGTTGACCCCAGAAATTGCTAATAAAGCTTTGAAGAAGTCTGATCCTTGAATTCATCATTTGTCTGGTCATTGGCTCAGGCAGCGTGTGCTCAGCAGCTGGGGAGGGTTCACCTAAGCGTCTGGTATCGCTTGTCACCTGCCTGCTTGTTCTGCCCACTCCATGCAGGCTTGGGTTGTTTTGGAAGTTAAGATGGGAGGAGATGGAAGGATTGAGGGTGGAGGTGGGGAGCATCCTGTTTTCTAAGAATTTGCCTCTGGAGCTGGCTCCTGCTTGCTGGTCCCTGGGAGGGCCTGCAGGCTTTCTGGGTACCACACCTGTTAGAGAACACCTGTATTAAAACAAAGGGACAGGGGTCTGACTGGGAAAGGCAACTAACTTTCTTGGAGTGGTCGAGGACCTTGATGGATGAGGGGGTGGCAGCCTGGTAGTCTCAACCCAAGAAGCCAGACCGGCTCTACCTGGCACCCTGGGGGTGTGTGTGGGGTGGGGCGGCGGCGGTGTTTGTGAGTGTGGGGGGCGTCCTGTTTGCTTTGGTGGCTTGGCAGCTCCTGGGCTATTGGGGAAACCTCTCCCAGCTGCCGATGGGGGCTGTCTAGACCTGTCTGGGAGGAGGAACCCATTGGCAGTCTGAAACAAGACCTCATTCCGCCCAGCAGGCCTCCCAGGACCCTGGGACTGAGGGCTGGGCTTAGGATAGTGGGTGGGGCTAGGTGGAGCTAGGGGGTGGGGCCTGTGGCCCACCCTGGGGAATCATGCTGTGGTCTTTGTCTTGGGGAACCTGGCATGAATGGGGTGGGGTAAGAGTGTTAAGCGATATCTTTTTTTTCTTCCCTCTGGTTGGGATTTGAGCTGTTCTATCCTCTTAGGTCTATCAGGATACAGAAGAGGGTAAGGAACGTGAAAGGAAACAACTCATTCATGGTCCCTACAGACTCCCTTTCATAAGGGAGTCTCCTATACATAGCTCTGTTTCCCCCTGAACTTTAGCTGAGCTCCTATCTGCCCACCTGGTCCTGGAAGCTGTACTGTAGGAAGGAAGTAGAGAAAAATCTAGAAGGGAAGTCTGGGCTTCCTAAGGGACTCAGGGATGGGGACAGTTTCAGAAAACTGGCAAGAATGGGCCTCATCCCAGGATGTGTGCCTGGGTGTTGGGACTGCTCAGAGGGGTGATTCCTGGGTCAGGGGTGTTGCAGCTAGTGACGAGCAAAAGGATGTGCTATGCCAGCCCACGGCTTGAGTGAACTGGGCCTGTTTGGACATCGCATTCTTTGCTAAGCTCTGATTTCCTGCCCGGGTTGGCAATTGGAGGCTTGAGGTAGTTTCTGTGTTGTGTGGTGGGCCTGGCGGGTATAGACCTAGTTCTCAAGTCAGGATGTGTACTTGGTCTTTCTGATTTCCCCAATCCCCAGATCCAGGCTTTTCACACGCGGGGAGTGGCACGATGGGAAGGAAAGACACCTCAGGTGTGTGGGGTGCCTAACTCCCTACCTCATTTCCCATCAAACTGGGGTGGCAGCTGCCTGGGAGGGCTGGGTAGAGGTGACGTCGCCAGCTCTTCTTGTCCGTATTAGGTCATGGGAAAGCGTAGCTGGAGGGCCTGCCTGAATCACAGGTGACAGGCTTGAGACCAGAGACAGACAGACTGACACACGCACATGCACACACACACACACACACACACACACACACACACACACACACACACACGATCATGATACCCAGGACAGGGTTTGGTGAAATGAAGCAGAGCCCAGAGGTGGGAGGGGAGGGGGCCCATAGCCACCTGGGAGCTGGCGGGTGTCCAGGGGTGATGAAAGCCCAGGGGAATGGAAACAGCGGAGAGCCTGTTGTAATCGCTACGCCCACTGGCTGCCCTATAAAGGAAGCGGGCGAGCCCCAGCGCAGCACGCATCTTGGTGCCTCTCTTCCTCCCAAGCCCTCCAGCTCCACATCCGTTGCCCGCTGCCACCATGACCACCACCATCCGCCAGTTCACCTCCTCCAGCTCTATCAAGGGCTCCTCTGGCCTGGGTGGAGGTTCATCTCGGACCTCCTGCCGACTGTCTGGCAGCCTGGGTGCAGGCTCCTGCAGGCTGGGGTCAGCTAGTGGCCTGGGCAGTGCTCTTGGGAGCAACAGTTACTCCAGCTGCTACAGCTTTGGCACTGGCAGTGGTTATGGAGGCAACTTTGGGGGTGTCGATGGGCTGCTGGCTGGAGGGGAGAAAGCCACCATGCAGAACCTCAACGACCGCCTGGCCTCCTACCTGGACAAGGTGCGCGCCCTGGAAGAGGCCAACACTGAGCTGGAGGTGAAGATCCGAGATTGGTACCAGAAGCAGGCCCCGGGGCCAGCCAGAGACTACAGCGCTTATTACCATACCATTGAGGATCTGAAGAACAAGGTAGGATTGCTGGCGGGAGGGGCATCAACCACCCACTTCCTGCCCTCCAAGGCCTGGAGTCAACTGGGGCTGCCATAGGGTCTCTAGGCTCTAGTTTGACCCATCTCCCTTTGAAGGGGCAACTGGCTGGGCCAGGAACAAGCTGGCATTGTGAGGCTCCTTTGAGTGTCTGTTTCCTCCTGGAGCAGTCTTCGTGTCATTGATGCCTACCTAGACTGTGAGACATCATGGTCTAGGTGGAGGTGGAATCATGATCTAGGTGGAAAGCTGGTTTCATAGAGTGGAGCTAGATTTGTGAGTGTCCCAGGAAGAAGGGGTTTGGGTGATGGGTTCAGAGTGTGCCCCACAGCAATGCTAAGAGAGGAAGCAGGAGAGGGGTAGGGTAGTGGACTCCTGTGGGAAGGTTCTGGGGACTTTCTTTTCTGGTTTCCTTGGCATTTCCTTTTGTCTCTAAGGATATTCTAACATTATCTAACTCCTTCCACCTTCCAGCTTGAGGCCTCTTTAGCCCTCAGGCTGAGACTGGCACCAGGAGGGTCTGCATGAGCAGACAGCGCTAAGTTTCATCTCATTGAACTCCCTCCCATCAGCCCATCTCTGCCAACAAGGGCAACACTGCGTAGGGAGTGGCTGGCAGGAAAAGGGGTTTTCTCTGAAAGCAGTGACTCCCAGCCTCCAGCCAGGAAGCCTGGCTCAGAACGTGGACCTGGGTTGACCCATGGTAAACTCAATGACCTATTGCTTTGTCATTTCTCCAGATCCTTGTGGCCACCGTGGACAATGCCAGCATCCTGCTCCAGATTGACAATGCTCGTCTGGCAGCCGATGACTTCCGTACCAAGTGAGTCCCAGAGGGTTACAAGCTGAGGGGAATTCTGGGGCAACTTTCCTCACCCTATGACTTCTCAGAGGACAGGGGAGAGGGCCTTGGAGTTATGAGCTGAGCCCTTAGTTGGATGAGCAAAGACAGGCTCTTCTGAAGGTAGCTGGGGGAGGAGGAAGCAGAGGAGGAGTCAGGAAGCCAATGGGCATGGGGTCTTGTCTTGTTGTCACTGGGGTTAGGGTTGCAACTTGCTTCCATCCCACCCTCTGATCCTCTCTCAGTTGTTCTGGCTTTGGCAAAGGGAAGGCAGAGATGATACCAGGACAGAGACCTATGTGTTAGAGCATCCTGGCCTGAGGTCTCTGGTTTTTCATTGCAGGTTTGAGACAGAGCAGGCCCTGCGCATGAGCGTGGAGGCCGACATCAATGGCCTACGCCGGGTGCTGGATGAGCTGACCCTGGCCAGAGCCGACCTGGAGATGCAGATTGAGAATCTCAAGGAGGAGCTGGCCTACCTGAAGAAGAACCACGAGGAGGTGAGGAGGCAGGGTCAGCAGGTCAAAGAAGATGAGGAGTGGGTGGCAGAGCCCTGGGGTTACCTGCAGTGGAGGGCGTGGGCGAGAGGGCTTGTTGAGTTTAGTCATCCCATAGGGCTGCCCTTTTTCTTTAGAGTCTTCATTTCTGTGGTCCAGAGCTTCCACACATCCCTGCATCTTAGGGACCTGCTGGGCCTCAGAGAGGCCTTCCCTCCTCTCCCTGCCTCACTCACAGTGACAGAGGAAGAGGGAGATGCCCAAACCCTTGTTTTAGTTTCACCTCTTAAACTTGGACTGCACAAAGGCATTTGGAGATTGGAAGGGAAGGTTTTTTTGGGCAAAGGCCTAGAATCAGATGTCACTGGAGAACCCTCTGTGTAATGAGGGAGGCACAGTGTGAAGGTGGGCATCGAGTCCACACAGAGCAAACAAACAAACAAACAAACAAACAAACTATAGGAGGGTCAGAGGGAAGAGGCTGGGCAGATCTAAAGGTTTTTAGGAAGGGGCTTAGATCTGAATGTGGGCTAGGGAAGGCTTAGGTCTGTAGGGTCAACACTGGCCCCGAGGACCACATCTTCATCCCCTCTTCTCACAGGAGATGAATGCTCTGAGAGGCCAGGTGGGCGGCGAAATCAATGTGGAGATGGATGCCGCTCCCGGTGTGGACCTGAGCCGCATCCTGTCAGAGATGCGTGATCAGTACGAGAAGATGGCGGAGAAGAACCGCAAGGATGCCGAAGACTGGTTCTTCAGCAAGGTGAGAGCAGCTGCAATCCAGACAGGCCTCAGGGTCCTGAGCCCTGACAATAACCTGTCATCTTAGGGGTGCTCTACCTGGTCAAACTATGTGGACTCTATAGAGTCAGGATTGCCCATGGCATCAACAGAGCTGGTGTTAGCTAGGCAGTCATCTGGGGGATGAGTGGGAGGTGTCTTGTGGAATCAACACTGTGGGTAAAGACCCTGGGGATTTCCACCTTTCTTTAAGAAGCCAGGAATCAGCATCAGAGGCTGGGCTACATGTCCTGGCTGATTCTTAAAGTTTCTGTTCTATTGCCTGCTACTTGTAGAGATTAGCCATAACATTTCAATGAGTATGTTTCAAGCCTTGGGGAAGTAGGGAGCTTGGGGACAAGGCTGATCAAGGCTCAGGGGAGCTCAGGAAGGTGATTACAGCTAAGGGATAGAGTATGAATAGATCCAAGGTACCTGTCTGAGCTCTGGGTCATGGGAGCCATGGAGCGCCTGACTTCAGGAAGGGTCCAGGCTCATGCTTCCTGTCCTGTGTCCTGTTTGTAGACCGAGGAACTGAACCGCGAGGTGGCCACCAACAGCGAGCTGGTGCAGAGCAGCAAGAGCGAGATCTCCGAGCTTCGGCGCACCATGCAGGCCCTGGAGATCGAGCTGCAGTCCCAGCTCAGCATGGTAAGGATGCTGTTATGCACCCAGGGATGGATCCAGCACCTGGGAGGCAGCTTTGCCACTCTCACTGACTACCACCTGTCCTCCTGCAGAAAGCATCCCTGGAGGGCAGCCTGGCAGAGACAGAGAACCGCTACTGCGTGCAGCTGTCTCAGATCCAGGGGCTGATCGGCAGTGTGGAGGAGCAGCTGGCTCAGCTGCGCTGCGAGATGGAGCAGCAGAACCAGGAGTACAAGATCCTGCTGGATGTGAAGACAAGGCTGGAGCAGGAGATCGCTACCTACCGCCGTCTGCTGGAGGGAGAGGATGCCCAGTGAGTAGAGGCCTACAGGACTAGGGCGTTAGGGGCGAGGAAGGTACTCTCGGATTTCATCTAATCTCTCCAATTTTTATTTTTTTTTTCAGCCTGACTCAGTACAAGCCAAAAGAACGTAAGGATATTGGTAACTGAGGACTGGGGTAGAAGGATGCATGTGGCAGGAATTGCCTAGCAGATTGCTGGGCCAGGGTCCCTAAGGAGATTCAGGGTATGATGGCTAATCTTCAGTAAGCATAGGAGGAATGGACCTGTTAGGGCTTAGAATTGATGCTCAGAGGAAAGATCAAAGGAGAAAGATTGGTCTGATGAGGGCATGGAGAGAGGGCTGGTTACCATGGAGATGATGGTGTAAGGAGTAGACCTCATCTGAACTGGAGAGCCTCTTTGCTCACACTTCCCTATAGATGGGTCAGAGCAGTTTTGTCTCTGGGGATTTGAGCCTAGTGGGAGATAGGGTCATGGTCCCTGGCCTCCAGATCTCAGTCTTTATGGGGCTGGGTGAGACATGGTCCTAATTCTGGGGCTTCTAGTCAAATAGAGATGATGAGGAACTGGGCTTTTGTCTTGGGTATCTCTATGTGGTGGAGGAGATGGGAACATAGTCCAAGCACTGCAGACTGCAAAGGAGTGGCTATAGGACTTATTTCATTCAGCACTTGGTCTTCACTGAAGGACAAGGTGGGTTAGAACCAAATAGCCTGTTTAGGGGACCACAGCTCACACAGGGGTCGCAGCAGAATGCAGGGTTGGAAAGAAGGCAGGTGAGGGCAGGAGGGATATACATGAAGTGTGGTGTTGAGAGGTGAGCGAATACTTTGTAACATCCATCAGTAGAGGACCAGGGTGGGGGTGGGCCGGCTTCCATGCAGGGGACTGAGGGCGGAGAGTAGTTTTCTTCACCTGCTCACAGCCCGAGTGTCTGCTTCTCTTGCAGCTGTGACCACCCGCCAGGTGCGCACCATTGTGGAAGAAGTTCAGGATGGCAAGGTCATCTCATCCCGGGAACAGGTGCACCAGACCACCCGTTAAGGACTCAGCTCCTTCTGCCCAGTTCCCCGAGGCTGCAGAGAGGCAACTTCCCTCTCCGCTCCGGCATCAGTCTCCTGCTTCAGCCTCTTCCCAGCACTCCTATGCTTGATACCATTAAAGCTTGCTGACCTGAAGTGAACGGTGGCCTTTGTTCTGAATGCTGAAATAAATGACCATGGCGACAATAGGTGGACTGGTGTGTGTGTGTGTGTGTGTGTAGGGTACAGGGGAAGCATTCTGTGGATACCCATCATTACTCTTATAGATGAAGGTAATGGGTTAGCTTGTGTAAAGAGAGCTTAGCCTGTTTTGTATCCCCTGAAGACATCTCCCCCCTGATGGGGATGGGTGGTTCAGGCTAAACCAGTCTTGGATAAGAGTCAGCGCATCAGGGGTGGCCCTAGGTAGCCTTCTCTTGTCTTGTATGCAGTCCCATGACCTCAGGCAGTCACGAGGCTCTTCCTTCCGAGCAATCTCATTTCTCACCCATAAATGGATGGGAAGATCTCAAGTGCAGGAGCCTGATTCCCCAGGGGTGACTCATCCAGTCTCTGAGTCCTCCCTGAGAGAGGAGGTGGACCAGGTTGGGGAGAGGCCCGCAGGTAGAGCGGGTGGGTTGAGGTTCCCATGGGAGTCTCGTGAACCCACAAGAACGGCTTTCATGGTCCTAGTTTGGCGATGAGTGGGAGGCCCGTGCTTCTTGGAAAGGGCAGGTTCCTACTGGGGATGGGAGGGAGGAAGAATGGAATCTTTCTTTCAGTGTCTCCTCATGTGATCAGTCAGCTAACGATAGGGGTGATTTGGGGCCCTGTGTAGGGCCAGGACAGGGAGCAGTGGCCCTCTCCCTGATGGTTGGTACTCTTGATTCCTCTCTGGCGGGAAAGGTGAGGGAGGGAAACTGAGTCCTGAGGAAATAGAGGAGGGACAGTTCGTGCTCCAGCTGTGCCTAGGGATTTCTGGATGCCATGTGAGACTCATTCTGATAGCAGCTGTGAAGAACAGAGTCAGGGGCACCTACTTTTGAGTAAAATCTGGAAGTCACTGGGAAAGGCAGCTGCCTTCCTGGTTTTATCCAAGGACTGGAGGAGAGGGAGGTTGGGTAGAAGTATAAAGGGGGTCCTCTGTCTAAATTCACTACAGGGATTTGGGAATGGGGGGCACTTTTGAACCAGCACCTAGAGATACCTTCTCTCTCTCCCAGTGCCCAAGAGTGAGAGTGGAATCTAAGTGCAAAGGCACTGGAGGCGTCAGAACCCCAGAGGCCTGATGTGGTGGGAGCTTGAGGTCAGGGGAGGCCGCCAGGGGAGAGGGATGAGCCCCAGCCACTGGAGGGTGAGGACTGTGGGTGGGTCACAGGTTCTTCCTAGACCTTGGAGGACAGAGTTTACCATGAGAGGTGAGAGAGCAGTGGTGATGCTGATGTGGGGGTGTGAGTTCTTCCTTGGGCTGCAGCAGCATCAGTGGTGATGCTGATGTGGGGGTGTGAGTTCTTCCTTGGGCTGCAGCAGCATCAGCAGTGATGCTGATGTGGGGGTGTGAGTTCTTCCTTGGGTTGTAGCAGCATCCGAGGGACTCAAAGCTGTACCAGCTCTGCGTCATCAAGCTGGCGCCTCTCAGCTCCCTGCCAGCAGGTACACCTTGGATGGGGGCAAGAGAGAAGCTTGCTCCCCTAGCCCCTGATGTGCATCAAGTCATAACCGGAAGAACCAGCCTGGGCCAGGATGGCTCACTCTGGGGGAGGTGGGGGGAGGGCATGAGCTCATTTATCTGAACCACAGACTTAGGAAGCAGGGAGAATCTGGGGAGAGGTGCCGCATTGAGTGGATTGGGACACCAAGGCTCTGACAAACTGTGACTCAGCTATTCTCCCAAAGTGTGACATTATCAAGTTGGAGGTGGAGCAGGGGAAGGTGAGAGTGAAGCCCTACTCTGTTCTGGGAAGAGGCCATAGCTCCACCTCCTACCTCTCCTCAGCTGTTAGGCAGGGAAGGGCTTCCTCCATTCTGGAGACTGGGGATTTACTCTTACTGCCATTGGGAGGAGTCAGTGTTGGGAGGTGGTGGTGCGGGAGATACTCCTGGATTGTGGACCTCTCCTGAGTGAGTAGGTGATATGGGTTTGGTGTGTTCTGTGGGGGACCCCCCCTGGAAGGGCCCATGGCATGAGGTCAGACTGCCACACTGAGTCCTAGGGGACTGTGTAGAGAACCTTGGTGGCTTTGTCCCAGGACATCTTAGATACTGGGGATAAGCCTGGCTTGGGACTGAGTGTTGAGACTGTGGAGGGGTCACTGTTCATCTCTATGCAGTCTGCCCACACCACCAACTCCCCTTTCCTGTGACAGACACAGCCCCATGCCACCAGTAGTTGAGCCTGAGACTCTTCTTCCGTCACACCAGCTCCTGGTAAGATGGATGTGGTGAATAGCACTGTCTGCGGTACAGCATGTGCCCAGCACAGCACTGAATCTAGGGGAAGAAGGGACAGTGGCCTGCGAGGACTTGATGGACTTCAAACAAACGGTGGGCCTGACAATACAACCCTCATGCAGTGTGTGTCTCTTGGAGAGTTGAAGGGAACAGAGATACCAGAACTAGTGTGGTTCTGCCTCTAGGGACAGGGCAAGGCCATATCCCAGCTAGAGAAAGAGCCTTAGGCCTCCTCAAGGGCTCCTTGTTTGTGACTGGTGTGAGGGCCTGTGACAGCCTTGCTCTCAGTGGGGGACATCAGGCATGCAGGAGGGAGAGGACCGTGCATATACATAGGAAGGGCTTGACCTATGTGGATTCTTACTGATCCAGGACTAGTCACAGAACTGGGTCTGGAATGGATTATTTGTTCATTCCTGAGGATCTTGCTCTGTCTCCTTACATGGTGGTCTTCTACCAAGACCCAGACACACAGCACTGGAATTGTCCCTAACGAATTCTCTCACTAGCCTGGACATTTTGGAGGACCTCTCTGTCTTGTTCTTTGAGTCAGGGTCTGGCACATAGTGGGTGCTTTCTAGACCCCATTGAATAACTGCAGCGATGCTTAGTGGTCTAGCAGGCACTTGCTTTATTTTGTCTTTCCCCTCATGTGCCTGTGAGACAGCAGTATGATTTCCACAACCCAGAGAAGAAAACAGGTCCCCAGATACTGAGCAGCTCACCCCTGCCTGACTCCAGGTTGCTCTGTCATGGTGAACCACATATCCACCAGGGACCTCCCTGGACACCCCACCTCCCCCCATCTCATAGCTCTCAGAGCTGCCTCCTGCATCTCCAGCCTGGGAATCCCCTGGGGAGCTTGTAAAAGAGCCCCAAGACCAGGCTTGTCCTGGATAATGCTGAAGCAGGGGCTGGGGCAGGCAAGGAGTCTGTGTGGAGATTCTGATGATCCCATTGGATTTAAGAACCGCTGTGAGTTGAGGTGTGGCATTGGCCAAAGATATTTCCTGGCCAATTCAAACGTGACAGAGACATGACTTCATACCTGAGAAGGGGTGGGGCGAAGGGCAGAGATGGGGGAGGAGTTTATTGCCTGGAGATATGCCAGCTTGACTGGATCAGCGCCTGTTCCCTGTAGCTTAATGGTTCTGGTTCTGACAACTTTGGGACAAATATGCATCGCTAGCACACAGGAAGTATCCTCCACTTCTCTACTTTATTGCACTACCTGAAGCCCGGACACAACCTTGCTCTGCCAAGATCCTTCAGAGGGTCAGACTTCTCCTTTATAGTTAGGTCCCAGATGAGGTCACACTTCTTTAGTTGTTTCCTGTGGTGGATTTGGTCGGGGAGTCAAACACCACAGGACTTCATACCACCAGAATGCCTGTGATCCTGACTGTGGGTTTCTCTCCAGGGTCAAAAGACAGGTTGTCTCCTATCCCCTAACCTCTGAGAGTAGAGAGCAGTGTGTGTGTGTGTGTGTGTGTGTGTGTGTGTGTGTGTGTATGTGTGTATGTGTGTGTGCTATCTGTGGTGTTCGCTGAGCACTGCACTGTTCAGTCAGTCCAGGAAGACGACTCTAAGATCTTCTGGGCTAGGCCTTGGTATGGTCTTTAGATTCCTCCAGAATGGACACATTTGGTGTGTGTGTATATGTGTGTGTGTTGATATGAACCCTAGCTTCCCAATTGGAGCTGGGTTTGAGGCTCTGCCTCCTTTCATGCTGTTAAATCTTGGGCAGACATTTCACTTCCTGTAGTTGGGGTTTGGTAGCCTATGGTGAGCAAGATGACCATTTCCAATCCTAGGGAAGATGGATTTGGGTTTGGGCATGAATTCCTGGCCCATCCATCCATCAACAGACCGGTTCCATGTAGCACAATTAATTACTCAAATCGATCCTGGCAGCAGCAGCAGTGGCTCCATACCTTTCCCAATATTCTGGGTTCCTGAATGAAACACACCCACAGCCTTTTATATTTTGATAAGCCTTAAACAACTCAATGGCTGGGCTACTTCCTAACCTCCACGTGGCTAATCCACCTCCCTCTGATATTCCCAAGTCTGTGCTTACTAAAATCTATATTCCATCTTTGCAGCCCAGGACCCAGTCAGGCAGCCCTCTTGGGCCACTCTCCCCTGGCTTCTACATGGTGGCTATGCTCTCTCTCCCATACCTTCTCAGCCATGCTGTCTTTCCTGGCCTAGTAGTAGTTCTTCTTTCTTCCTTCTTCTGTCCATTGCCCAGGAATCCTAAAAGCTGTCTGTCTGCCAGCCCAGCCATTGTCTGCTGGCAACTTTATTTACCAATCAAAACCAACTGGGGTTCAGCGTCGCTCAGTGTCTTGTATGCAGATGTGCAAATTCTTGTGCAATTTTGGGTATCCAAATTAACATAATATAAGCAACATTAGACCAAACCCGTTTCCCCTTTTTGTCCAGTTAAAAAGACTCTCAGATATAAATTGAACACAATGAAAACTATTATGCAAATTGTAAAGTATGATATACACTTATAATGTCTAGTCTATCATATTTGGCAATTTAGATGAATTACTCTATCATCTATCCTAACTTAAAGATAACACAGAAGGAACATATGTGGGCCAGCTCAAGGCCCTGAAAGAGGACATAAAGATATTGGTGATGGTTGACTGCAGATGGGCTAGCTCAGGGCCTCCAAAACAGATATGAGACAGTGGGTGATTGTGGGCCCTGCTGTTTAGATTATATTAAAGAATTTTAAAGATAGTTTTCAGGATGGTGGTAGTGGTGCATGATTTTAATTCCAGCGCTTAGGAGGCAGAGGCAGAGGCAGAGGCAGAGGCAGAGGCAGAGGCAGAGGCAGAGGCAGAGGCAGAGGCAGAGGCAGAGGCAGAGGCAGAGGCAGAGGCAGAGGCAGAGGCAGAGGCAGAGGCAGAGGCAGAGGCAGAGGCAGAGGCAGAGGCAGAGGCAGAGGCAGAGGCAGAGGCAGAGGCAGATTGGTCTCTAAATTGGAGGCTAGCCTGATCTACAGAGTGAGTTCCAGGACAGCCAGGGTTACACAGAGAAATGTTATTTCGACAAATGGAACGAATCGGGAGGAAGAAAACCAAACAGAAAAAAATTAATATTCGGGAGCGCATGTGCTGAGGTCCATTGCTCTTTCCCCTCAGAAGCCTTTCACTTTTGGGGTGCTTAAACCCTTAAGCATATTCTTGGGTCTTATACTTTGACTTCTAAAAGATGAAATTCTGAGCAAAGTGGGCTTGTGAGAAAAAGCACACCCCTTTTCTAGACGTGTGTTCCCTGGGAGACGCACATGGCAGCAGATAACAGCAGGGAGGAGAGAATTGAAGCCCTGTGCCTGTCAGGGTAGAGGCCGCTGCTGCTAAACTCAGCATGTCTAATGTGTGTGCTCCTGCTTCCTTGCTCTGATCAAACCACTCAGTGCTTGATACACTAATACGTCCCATCTGAAGTCTTCTTTTCCTGGAGACGACTGCTGGGGTCAAGGCCAGAGGAGACTATAGACCACAGCAGAGTAGTTTAACTTCTATTTGAGTGATCAACAGCCCAAAATGATTGTGATAGCAATAAATACACTTTCCTGTCCCAGAATAACTTAGGCAAGACTCTTTGGGCTCCTGTCACCTCAAGAGAGGAACGTCAGAAAAAACGACAGAGTCAAGTGCCGTGGGTGTGGCCTCATGGGATCCAAGAGACTGCTTTTGGGCCCAGACTCCATCCTTGCTCTCAGGCTGAGGCTATGCCCATTGTGGTCAGAGCTCCTACCAAGCACTATGGGCAGGTCGGTGAGAATTGGGCTTACCTGGCTCCTGACTGCAAGGCATCATGGGAGCCTGGAGAGTTCTGGCTTCATGGCTAGAAGCTTAGTGGCACTGGTTGACTCCCACCACTCTCGTGTTCTTCCTCAGTCCTTGTCACCTACAAGGTTAATCCAAGGATCAAGAAATGATGTGAATTTGAGAGGGGCAGAGAGAGATGGTGAAGAGTCTGATGTTGCTGGAGCCTACTGAGCCTCTGTCACCTGTAGATTGGTGTTGGGAAGAACACCCACCGTGGGGCTGCTTCTGAGAAGTGTGTAGCAAGCATGACAGGTATTCCTTACCAGTGCAAAGCCCTGTGCACACTGGGTGAACAAAGCCACCACGCCCAGCTTGAGCAGTTCCTGGGCAAGATGGTTTCCACATGGGAACTCTGAGGCCCATGGAGGGGCAGAGTGGGGATAGGGCTGGTGACACACAAACAGTATTAGCAGCAGGATAGAATTCCCTCCTACTGAATCCACAGCAGAGCAAGGGGGTGCCCCTGAGTGGGTGAGGGCAGGAGGTGGCATGGAGGAGCTGTGGCTGGGCACTCTCTTAGTGCAGGGGTTTTATGTTAGGAGTCAGAATATGGAGGTTGGATCGAAAAGCAAGGCTGCAGAGGGAGGATGGAGAGGCTGAACACAGGAATAGGGTCCTGCAGGCATGCTTCTTTGTGACTAAAAGAACTGAGGCCCAGAAGGATGACAAGGTCCTCCTGTACTGGGCAGTGAGTGAGAGGCAGGGTGGGCCTGTGGCAGCATAGTGTGTGGATGCTATGGTGGACACCACTCTTGTCATCCTGGTGTCTCAAAGGCAGCTTCCAAATGCAAACTAGATCCTATGGGAATGGAAACCTCTGATTTTTTAGAACTAGAAAGGACTGCAGCTACCCAGCCCAGACTTGTCCCTCTGGAGGGAGAGCAGGCACAGAGAGGGGAGGTGAAACACTTCAGGATCCCTGTTTAGCAACCTAGGTCTACCATGGGCCTTGTAGGACTCATACGACAGTATCCAACGACAGTTTGGGATGACATCAGTGAGACTCTAGCCACCAAAGGTTCTCACTGTGGGGCAGGGACTGGTTGACTCACAGCCTGAGGACGCGCCTGCCAGAGGTGGCCTGCACCTAGGGCTCCTTGTTGCTTTCCCCTCAGGCTCCTGGAACAGAAGCCCATTTCTGACTACACAACGTGAGTCAGTAGTGACTTGAATTTGTGTGTTTTTCTCTTGGCCCCACACCCACAGATCTGGGCAGGAACTCTGAGCCAGCAATGGAAGAGAGAGAGTCCACCCTGGGCTGAACAACCCAGAATAGGGTGTTAGACAGGACTGACTGAGGAAATCCACAGGGGAACTGGAGTCAGCAGTTGGAGGTACCGCCTTCCCCTGGTGCATATAAAAGAACCCGGTGTCTGAAGCACCCTCAGCATCTGCAGCCTCCACAGAGCAGTTCTCTCTTCTCCCTGCTCACTTGCCCACACTCTCCAGTTCCTCAGCATGGCCACCTGCAGCCGCCAGTTCACCTCCTCCAGCTCCATGAAGGGCTCCTGTGGCATCGGTGGTGGCTCTAGCCGCATGTCCTCCGTCCTGGCTGGAGGATCCTGCCGGGCTCCCAGCACTTACGGGGGCATGTCGGTTACCTCCTCTCGCTTCTCCTCTGGCGGAGCCTGTGGGATTGGAAGTGGCTATGGTGGGAGCTTCAGCAGCAGCAGTTTTGGTGGAGGACTTGGTAGTGGATTTGGCGGTGGTCTTGGCGGTGGTTTTGGTGGTGGTTTTGGTGGTGGTATTGGCAGTGGTATTGGTGATGGGCTCCTGGTGGGCAGTGAGAAAGTGACCATGCAGAACCTCAATGACCGCCTGGCCACCTACCTGGACAAGGTGCGTGCCCTGGAAGAGGCCAACAGAGACCTGGAGGTGAAGATCCGGGACTGGTACCAGAGGCAGCGGCCCACTGAGATCAAAGACTACAGCCCCTACTTCAAGACCATTGAGGACCTGAAGAGCAAGGTGGGTGGCTCTGGTGGATGAGAGGTTAGAACTACAGTGGCCTTTAGCAAAGACAGTTTTAGAGAGTCTAATACATAGGCAAGAAGACTAAAGACCTTTGGAGGTTAGTGGTCATAGTTATCCAGAGCAGTGGCTGAGGGTCCTTTAAGAACATCCATGCCTCAGGTGGACCTGGGACCCTGACTCTTAATATTCCTGAGGGACACTTTATGCTGCAAGCTCAGCTCTTTAACTCTGTGCCCAGGATAGGGGTGATGGTAGACATGAGTGCACGTGCATATAACTTGAGCTGTGTAGAGAAGTATGTAATCAGCTGTCAGAAGCTCTAGGAGCTGGCCTGCTGGGCTTGGGTGGCTCCTTTTTCTCCCATCTGTCCTTCTACCTTGAGTCGTAGGGTCTCTGGGTGATCTGACTTCACATCTTTTCATTTTCTCTCTAGATCATTACTGCCACCCAGGAGAATGCACAGTTCACTTTGCAGATTGACAATGCCAGGCTGGCAGCTGATGACTTCAGGACCAAGTGAGCAGCCAAAATGCTGGGCAGAGGGCAGAGGGCAGAGGGCAGAGGGCAGAGGGCAGAGGGCAGGGACAGAGTAGGTCCATCTTCAGCTTTGACTTCTCTCCTCCCAGGTATGAGAATGAGCTGTTCTTGCGGCAGTCTGTGGAGAACGACATCAATGGCCTGCGCAAGGTGCTAGATGAGCTGACCCTGTCCAGAGCTGATCTGGAGATGCAGATTGAAAGCCTCAGAGAAGAGCTGGCCTTCCTGAAGAAGAACCACGAGGAGGTGTGGCTCCTGCTGGGTTTGGGGATGGAGGGCTGGTGTGGTGAGTTTCCCAGGAAAGGTGACCATGCTCTTGTGATCTTTCCTAGGAGATGCGTGCCTTGAGGGGTCAGACTGGTGGGGACGTCAATGTGGAGATGGACGCAGTCCCTGGTGTGGACCTCAGCCGCATTCTGAATGAGATGAGGGACCAGTATGAGCAGATGGCAGAGAAGAACCGCAGAGATGTGGAGGCCTGGTTCCTGAAAAAGGTGGGGACCCACTTCCTCCCTACTCCATGACTCTTGGCCAGGTAGGCTTTGGAGAGTCTCACACCTTTCCTTCTCTTCTGTCTCAGACTGAGGAGCTGAACAAAGAGGTGGCCTCTAACAGTGATCTAATCCAGAGCAACCGAAGTGAGGTGGCTGAGCTCCGCAGGGTGTTCCAGGGCCTGGAGATCGAACTGCAGTCCCAGCTCAGCATGGTATGAAGAATGGGGCCCTAGTGCAGTCCAGTAGTCCCCATCCCTCAGGAGCCACCAGGGAATGAGACTGGAAGCACCATGGTATCCATTATAGAGATTGAGAAATTAAAGGCAGAATGTTGGGGAAACATTTTTCCAATATGTCTCTTCTAAATACTGCTCCAGCTGGGGTCAAGATCCATGTACCTATCTAAGTAACGTGCCCATGTTCCAGCAGAGACAGAGGTGAGCATCACCATTGATCTTCATTCCCCTTTTCTTCCCTCACAGAAAGCATCCTTGGAGAACAGCCTAGAAGAGACCAAAGGCAGATACTGTATGCAGCTGTCCCAGATCCAGGGCTTGATCAGCAGTGTGGAGGAGCAGCTGGCTCAGCTGCGCTGCGAGATGGAGCAGCAGAGCCAGGAGTACAACATCTTGTTGGATGTGAAGACAAGGCTGGAGCAGGAGATCGCCACCTACCGCCGTCTGCTGGATGGCGAGAATGTCCAGTGAGTTGGCCCTGAGTCCTTGCTCACAGTACCTCTGCCTCTGCTGCTCCCTGCACATCTAATGCTGCTGTTTTTCTTCCCTCATCCCAGCAGCTCCTCCTCACAGCACTCCTCTGGACAGTCCTATTCTTCTCGAGAAGGTAAGGCTCCTGAGACCAACAGCTTGATTCTGCAGAGTCAATGCTAAGGCCCTCCTTCCAGAGTCCTGGGACTCCCTTTCCCTGCTTGGCAGCTTGCTTAGCTCCCAGAATCCACCTTACCTTTTTCTTTCTCTTTTGCAGTCTTCTCCTCATCCTCCCGCCAGCCCCGGTCCATCCTCAAGGAGCAAGGTTCAACCAGCTTCAGCCAGAGTCAAAGTCAGAGTTCCAGGGACTAATGTTTTGCCTAGAGCCTCCTCACCCACACCTGCCTCTCAAGCTGAGGGCTTGGGGCAGGACCCTGTTTTCTTTGCGCAGTCCCCATCTGTCTCCCCTACCCTCTCATGGTGGTAGGCTAATAAAGCTTTTTGGTTGATGCAAACTTGTGTGATCTCCATGTCTAGCTACTGGGAGAGGAGTTGAAAGGACCTCCCAGGAACTTCTCTTGGGTCCTCAGACTTAAATCGGTGCAGTGAAAGATTGTGTTTCAAAAGACCTTGCATAAGTTTCCAGAAGTTCTCTATGGTATCACGGTGGGGGTTGGGGTTTACTGTGGGTATCCCAGGAGGGATGATATTCATGTGTGTGGATGGCCAGTGTGTGAGATCCTACAAAGCATCTTTAAGTATCTTCTTCTAAGGACCTTGCAAGGCAGATGAAATTAGGGCCATTTTGGGGTTGGGAACTTCTACGAATCAAGGGGTACATGTGTGTTTATTTAAGACACAGCATGAGTCATTTGAAGCTTCCCCTCAGGTCCAGTGTGTGGCTGTAACCTATGCCTTTCTTTTAATACCTCTCCATATCACGTGCTCAGCTATTTCTCCCCTAAAGATTTCTATGTTTGACCTCTGAACTTTGTAGTTGTGCCTGGGAATGATGGATCTTCTACACATAAGTGAATCTCTCTCTGTCTCTCTCTGTCTCTGTCTCTCTCTGTCTCTTTAACACACACCCACACCCACACACACCCACACACACCCATACACACCCACACACCCACACACACCCACACCCACCCACACACACACACACACACACACACACACACACACACACACAGAGAAAGAGAGAGAGAGAGAGAGAGAGAGAGAGAGAGAGAGAGAGAGAGAGAGAGAGAGAGAGAGAGATATTTTGGCTTTGAAGGGAAGGAAGGTAGAGCCTTAGGGAGGAGTTTTGGTCATGGCCAGGATAAAAATCTCTCCAAGGCTGACCTTTCCCCCTCTCCTTATCCATTCCTTCCTTTGAATGGAGATATGTACCTGGGAGATATTTGCTACCAGTGTGCTCTTCCACATCTCCATTTCTCCCCATGGCTAAAACCATTTCTGGAGCTTTTCTTATCCTTCCCAGAAACTGTGTACACACATCTCTTTCCATTGGTCTCTCCCATCCCAAGTTCCAGCCAGATGACCCTTCTCACAAGAGCATGGTCAAAGTCATGGTCAAAGCATGAGAAATTGAGATCAGCACACCTTACTCTTGAGCCTGTGATGGTTTGGGCCTGATATGGTTCCCTTTCCTTCTCCCACTTGGCTCTTCCCTGAGCTGCTCCCATGAGTCAACTCTTCCTGCTTAATTGCATGGTCCACACCTCTCAGGCTCTGTTCCTTTTTCCTGGATGCCTTCCAGAATTTAAAAGGAAAAAAGATTTATGTACATATAGTAGCATAATGTGTGTGTGTGTGTGTTTCTGTGTATCAGTATGAGTGTGTGTGTAGTATGTGTTGGTATGAGTGTGTGTGCATGTGTTGGTATGTGTGTATGAGTCCATGTGCATATGTGTCAGTATGTGTTCGTGTGTGTGTGTGTATCTGTGTGTGTTGTATGTGTATGTGTGCATATGTGTCAGTGTGTGTTTGTGTGTATGTATGTGTGTGTATGTGTATGAGTGTGTTGATATGACTCCTAGCTTGGCAATTGGAGCTGGGTTTGATGCTCTGTCTCCTTTCATGATGTTAAATCTTGGGCAAACATTTCACTTCCTGTAGTTGGGGTTTGGTAGCCTATGGTGATCAAATTTGTAATACTAAGGTAGAAAGATCTGGGTTTAGACATGAATTTCAGGCCCATCAATACATCAACAGATTGGTTCCATGCAGCTGTACACAATTAATTACTCAAATTGCTTCTGGTAGCAGCAGCAGCAGCAGCAGCAGCAGCAGCTCAATACCTGCCACAATGTTCTGGGTTCCTGAATGAAATACATACACACAGCCTTTATATTTTGATAAGCCTTAAACAGCTGAATGGCTGGGATACTTCCTAACCTCCACGTGGCTAATCCACCTCCCTCTGATATTTCCACGTTTGTGCTTACTAAAATCTATATTCCATCTTTGCAGCCAGTCAGGCAGGGTCCTCTTGTGCTGCTCTCCCCTGGTTTCTACATGGTGGCTATGCTCTCTCCCCCATACCTTCTCAGCCATGCTGGCTTTCCTCTCCTATGCCCAGCATGGTGGGTCTCCTTCTTCTTTCTTCCTTCTGTCCATTGCCCAGGAATCCTAAAAGCCCTGCCTCTGTCTGCCAGCCCAGCCATTGTCTGCTGGGAACTTATTTACCAATCAAAACCAACTTGGTTCAGATGTGCAGATGTGCAAATTCTTGTGCAATTTTGGGTACCCAAATTAACACAATATAAGCAGCATTAGACAAAACTCACTACACTTCCCCTTTTTGTCCAATTAAAAAGGCTCCTTTCTCTCAGATATAATTGAACACAATTATAACTTTTATGCAAATTATAAGGTATGATATACACTTATGTTTAGTCCATATTCGCCAATTTAGGTAGATTACTCTCTTATCTATCCTAACTTAAAGAATTTACAATTCTATACCTGAGTTATATTTTAACTTGTATTACTCTCTGAAAACCATCCTTTCAAATGTAGATCATCCTTAATGCTGAACATCTTGTTTGCATATGAGACTATAACTAGTCTTCAACTCGCTCAGAGATCCAAGAATGAATTAAATGTTACCTGACTATATAGGAAGTAGAAAAAACATAGTTTCCAAAACATACAATTTGTAGAACAGCTGACTGCCTAGACAATCTTCTATATTCCTCAGAACAGTGTTGGAGCATTTGTCTTCAGCCTTCTGTCCCATAGCCATCTGACAGACCTTAAGTGAAGCAGGAAATATGAAGGATTTGCTTACATTGTCTTGGCAGAGCTAAGCTGTTGACTATCTTGCATCTTGTGTCCTTTCCTGGACAGTACTTTTTGTCTGCAGATGAATTAGGGAAATTCTTGCCCACTGGCTACCTTGCCACAATTGGAGCAACTCCATATGGAGGTAATGATGCTCAATATTCTCTTTGAAGTGTGAAGGTGATATAGTCAGGAGCAGACATGTCTCCTAGTCAAAAGATTTATAAATAATGAAATGATTTTAAATACCATATTTTATGGATCTCTGATGTGAGGAGCGGGTGGGGCCGACACCCCAAGATGGCGCCCCGGACGGCTGCCAGTTCTTATGACCTGCACCTGACTTCCTCATTACCTCAGACGTAGCCATATCCCATCTGCCTGCACTGCTCAGACCCCATGCCTCGTCAGCTTGCCTGAGGTGTTGTCACTTGCTGTGAATCAATGGACTGCTGTTACATGACTGGGGTGATTGGGAGGAGTCAGTAGTGTATTTAAGGCATGCCCAGGGCTTCTTCAAGCAGATTTCTGCTCTTGCATTGCAATGCAAAGTGTTCCTGAATAAACCTGCTTGAAGAAGGACAACGTGGTGTTGCATCTTTCCTGCTGGTCGGGGTGGATGCGACATTCTGATGCTTTTGAAGACTATCTATTATAGTATATCTGAACTGCTAAACTGTGACTGCTCTTAGTACTTATTTGAATAATATTGGAATCATTTTATTATAATTAAATCAGAATAAAAAATTGTCGTGAGTTTACTACATGACCTTAACTTGCATTACTTAATCATCCTAAACAGTTTGTAATTGCAGTTATAAAGGACTGGGTTTAAGCGCTGTATTCCTAAATGAGTTACAGAGGCACAATGCCTATTTAAGAGTATCAAAATTTATACCAATGAAAACCTTAAACCTGTGTCAATATTTAAATTCTGTACCAGTGTAAGAAAATATAACTTCAATTCTGAATCAAAATGTGAAGATTCCTACCAATGTAAGATTATGGCTATAAAATATTTCATTTATGAGTAAATTTAGTAATCTATTCCCATATATCTAATATCTTATAATATTTCTCTATTCCCATTTTTTTCTTTCCGATCCCTTTCCTTTACCTAAGAAAGAAAGGATAGAGAAGACAAAAGGTCACCAAGCCATCTCAGTTAGTTTACAGGTTCTCCAAAGCAGGAGTGAGGATTAAAAAGAAAAAAAGAAATTAGACAACATTGTAGCATGACCCCAGCCAGTTCTGAGGCTGAGGCCGGTTTATTTCTTCCAGTCTGCTTTTTATAGCATTTTAATTACATGCAGATGATAAGGTCAAGCAGTACAATAAAGCACAAAGAGCCAAGGAACAAGCAAGGCAATAGACAAAGTCCCATGATCACTCCTGTGATCACCGTTTCTAAGGGCTTACTAGGATGACCAAGATATTTGAGCCTTCTTCCTTCAGCTTTCTTCTTCCTGAAGCCTACTTCTTTGTGCTAGCCTAAAATCAGATTCCTGCCTGAACTTACTTCCCTGTTCTAGCCTAAAATTAGATTCCTGCCTGAGTTTACGTCCTTGTCCTGGCCCAATGTCAGGTTCCTGCCAAATGGCTCCAAAAGTTCTCCACATCTCCCCACTTTTTATTCATACACAAGACTGTGCCTGTCTTAGGTCATTCGACAAGAATGTCTTCCTTACCGGTCATGGTCTGTCTTAGGTTGGTAAGGCACTGTGCAGAACTTATCCATCATTGGCTGGCAGCCTGTTAAATTAATAACTCTGTCTGGGGGTTAATTTTTAGTTTCAGGCCACACATTTTGGCCACCAACATGTTGATGTTGTTAAAGACAGGTTTTATCACAATGGGCAGGAATAAATGTATTCACAGGTCAAGAAGGGCTAGCATGATCAAGCCATATATGCCATTCTTAAAGCTTGACCAAGATGGAAATACAGACCTCAGGCCATGAATAATTTTATCAGCTGTATCTGCAGCATCAAAGCTCAGCAGAGCAGCATTCTTTAAATTCATAATCTCACTATGCAAAGTTAAAACATCCAGAGAGGTGTTAGAATTATGCCAATGTTGTCTAATTTCTTTTTTTTCTTTTTAATCCTCACTCCTGCTTTGGAGAACCTGTAAACTAACTGAGATGGCTTGGTGACCTTTTGTCTTCTCTATCCTTTCTTTCTTAGGTAAAGGAAAGGGATTGGAATTATACACTGCAAGTGCCTTTGAACGTTTTCCCAATTATAGTGACCATCATTGTAAATTTTAGAAGTAACACAAATTCATTGGCATTTAGCATGACATCTGAGATGGCTCTTTACTCTTAGACTCTGGACCTCCTCTCCAATAATTTGAATAGTATCATAAAGAGTGTCAATCCATTGTTCCAAACACATATCTAGGTCCTCTTGAATACTCAAAACTTTAGTAACATTTTGCTAAATGATTAACAAAAGTAGCTGTTGTAACTTGTGTCAAAGCAATTGCCGAAGCAGTGGTGCTAGCTATTAATGTAATTAAACTGTATCAGCAACACTCAAGCCTACTACCCTCTTGTTTCTGTTTAAAGCCTGACTGAGGTCTTGCAGTACTTGCAACAAAAGCTGGTTGATCGACCACCATAACAGACATGCCAGTTTTCAATACACTAAAACAATTGGAAAGTGTACAATCAGTCGGGCAGTGGTGGTGCATGTCTTTAATCCCAGAACTTGGGAGGCAGAGGCTGGTGGATTTCTGAATTCAAAGCCAGTCTGGTCTACAAAGTGAGTTCCAGGACAGCCAGGGCTATACAGAGAAAACTGTGTCAAAACCAAACCAAACCAAAACCAAAACCAAAACCAAAACCAAAACCAAAACCAAAACCAAAACCAACCAACCAAACAAACACAATGTAGAAAGTGTACAATCAATACAACTTATATTAAATATTATAGAACAACATTTTAACATGACCAATTAATAAAAGATTAGGAGCCTTAGCATATACACTAACACTTGTTCCAAATCCAGATCCTGTCCCAGTTTTATCCACTGCAAATGTAACTTCATATAAGGCAGTGGTCAACTTTCAAATATGTCTCTGAAACTGTCCAGAACCAGCATTCAAAATGAAGACTGCTATTTCCAATATTGGATTGATTTCTAGAGTAGCCTATGATTGAGTCAGAATAACTGATCACATTAAAGGGAAGAGAGGAGTCATTAAAACTTCTCTTTTTGATTCTCTGCCCCACAAGTTCTAAAGTCTTGAGGCAAGGCAGCTTGTCCCATCTGGGATATAGGCAAGCAAAGGTAGGTCAGGAACATATGTCTAATACAGCTTCCCAGTCTCCAATGTCAGGCACTCAGCAAGCTCACAGGTCAGCATCATTCTTTGTCCCAGCATCAGCATGTCTCACCAATCACTCTGGCAGCTAGCATGTTCCTTCAGCACCCTGCAGAAAAAACTTCCCCATATTAAATACTGACCTGATCAGGACCATGCCATGTGCCAGTATGTGGATCCTTCCATTTCACCTAGGCATAAGTATGCCTAGTTGTAGGGTACCATAGACACTCAGAGAGTTCCTTGGCATCCAAATGTTTTAAAAATTTAAAATAAAAAGAACATAATTTAAATAAATTTTTGGTGTACATGGGTATAACTCCCCCCTTTTTATTTTATGAAGATATTGTTTTAAAGTTCCACAGTAACTGTTTCTCAACACCTTGTCCTTGAGGGTTATAAGGAATCCCAGTAATATAGGTAATATTAAATTGTCAACAAAACATCTCAAATGCTTGACTGTAATAGTCAGTTCCATTATCTGTTTTAATCTGATTTGGAACACCAAGCATAGAAAAACAAAGTAGGCAATGCCTAATTACATATTTAGTTGCTTCTCCTGTTAATGAAGTTGCAATTAGAAAGCTTGAAAAGGTGTCAGTAGACACATGTACATATTTTAATTTTCCAAAATCAGAAATATGAGTAACATCCATTTGCATAATTGATTAGGTATAAGTCCTTGAGGATTAGCACCATTATGTGGTACAGAAAGAAACTGAGGACATTCAGGACAAGTCTTTACAATTTGACCTGCACATTCTCTAGAAATGCCAAATTGATGTCTCAAGCTATTACGATTTTGATGATGTAAAGAATGAGATTGTTTGGCTAATTGTTCCTGTGTAGGGCCTATAATCGTCCGGGCATACAAATTTGCTCTGGCATGCCCTGACTAAGGGGTATAGGCAATCCAGTATGAGCTCTTTTTTTTTTTTTTAAAAGATTTATTTATTTATTATATGTAAGTACACTGTAGCTGTCTTCAGACATTCCAGAAGAGGGCGCCAGATCTCGTTGCGGATGGTTGTGAGCCACCATGTGGTTGCTGGGATTTGAACTCTGGACCTTCGGAAGAGCAGTCGGGTGCTCTTACCCACTGAGCCATCTCACCAGCCCCAGTATGAGCTCTTAAATGTCCTACAAAATAAGGAACAGTATGTTCTCTTAAATTGAGTTGTATTTGAATAATCACAAAATTTGAGAATTAGCAGTATCAGAAAATGGACCAGTTTTAAGTAACTTCAAACTATGAGCTATATATTGGCTATCAGTATACAAATTAAAAGTTGAATTTTTCAACATTTCAAAAACAGCAGCTACAGCATGTAGTTCAATTATTTGTGCTGAAGCAGGGGGGAACTCAAGAGAATGAATATGTGATCCAATCACACATGCTGCCTTTCCCATTAAATTTATACATGCAGCCCATAGAAAATGGGCTTCTGTAAATACAGTAAATACAGTAAGCCCATTTTCTATGGGCTGTATGTATAAATTTAAAGGAAATACAAAAGCATGCATAGAGGGAAATTGTTAATAACTAGTCTTTTGGATAATGATTATCAATTTTGTCTGAAAAGTTTGCACGTGCCATAGGACAAATCTCAGTATCCTCCAATAACCAATTTAATTGCTGTTTGGAATAATAAATATTTCATTCCCCAAATACTTTCTTGATTCTATCCTACAATTCTGTATTAATACAGCAACAGCTTCATAATTGGGTGTTAAAACTTTACTTGGAGATAAAGAAAGATGAACCCACATTTATGGTCCCTTTTGCCAAAGGACTGCTGTGGGCATGTGAGTTGTAGCAACGATGCAAACAGCCAACAATTGATCATAGATTATATAATGTATCTGTTGTTGACTAATAGCTTCCTCTTCCCTTTTTAAAGCCATTCATCCCTCATCAGTTAATTGTCGAGGGGAATTAAGATTTACATCCCCCTCCAGAATATCAAACAGATTTAAGTTCTTCTGTGTGGTAAGCTTAAGATGAGGTCTTAGCCAATTAATATCTCCTAACAACTTCTGAAAATCATTTAAAGTAAGTAAATTGTTTTATTTGAATTTTCTATGCCACAATTTGTTTAATATATAACTTATGTTCCAAATATTGAAAAAGATATTGCAGCTGGGTGGTGGCGGCGCACGCCTTTAATCCCAGCACTTGGGAGGCAGAGGCAGGCACAGGGTTTCTGGGTTCGAGGCCAACCTGGTCTACAAAGTGAGTTCCAGGACAGCCAGGGCTACACAGAGAAACCCTGTCTCAAAAAACAAAAACAAAACAAAACAAAACAAAACCCACAAAAAAAAAAAAAGAAAAAAGAAAAAGATATTATCTTTGAATCTTTTCTGGAACAACCACTCCTCAAAATTTTAAAGCTTGTTGTATAAGAGCAAAGGTTTGAAGTAAAATGCCTTTAGAGGGATCAGCTAATAAAATATCCATATAATGAATAATATACACAGAAAGACTCAAAGTCCTTACTTCCTATATTGAAGCAGCAACAAATTTTTGACATAATGTAGGACTTCTATGATGCAAAACTTCTCAATGACATTGCTTCATGTCACTTCAATTACAAGGTCACTAAAAGCAAACCCTTTGCAATCACCAGAATGCAAAGGAACAGTATAAAAGCAATCCTCTGAATCCATAAGAATTCTGTAAGAATTTCCTAGAATGGCAGCCTGAGTAGGCAAGCCAGGCTGCTATGCCCCCACAAGTTCCATAGCCTCATCAACCCTTCACAAACCCTGCAACAATCTCTACCTGCCAGATTTTTTCTTAATTACAGATATGTATGAGTTAGAATCCTGAGCCTGTGATCGAACTGCCAACTGCAGCCAATGGAACATTGGCAGTTTAACTGCAATCTTCAAGTTTCCCTGGCAATTCCAGCGCACAACCACAACGTTGGAAAGCAAAACTCAACGCCAACAAACAATCCAGTCTCTCTAAAACCACCAAGTGAATCGCCCATGTTACAAAGTTTGGCTGCCAATTTGTGCACATGAACACACGACAGTGCAGCTTTCAATACCTCAAAGAGACACTGCCCTAGATGCTATCTTTTATAAGTCTCATTTCTAGGATAAGAATTACACAAAATATTATCCCAATTAGAGATATCTTTAGAGACCTGTTTCCCTGGGTTGGCTTATGCCACATGCTGCTGTTCTGAATTACTCCAACCCTGAGTTACCAGTTTTAAGCCAACTTTCTGTTACCAATGTTATAAAATTTTAATCATACCCAATAACTTATAAGTCAGTAATTTATAACCAAGACATGCAGAACATATTTATACTTTTAAAATCAGTCAGAAACAAAAATGAAGTGGCCACACACATCTTCTATATTTAGACTGGACAAAATTCTTACTTTTTCTAGCTATAATTTCAAGAAGGCAGCACCTTGCCACTGCTGAACCCAATAAATACAGTCATTGAGATTTTTCTAGGAAAACCAACCATCAGCTTACTTGCCATAGAAGCCAAGAAACTGCTGGCCTCTTTAAGAGCAGCTTTTACAGACATTCAGCTCCTGGCAGGACTTCTCCAGCTATGCTAGACTCCTAGCTACAGGTGCAGGGTTCCAAAGGCCAATTGAGACTGCTTTTTTTGTTTTTAAAATGAGTTAAAACTAAATGAAGGGGTGAATGACCAGTAGATAAAGTTTTAACCATTTTTTTCTTTTGAACATGAAACACAGACCAACATTCAAACAACTCAATGAAAACTCAGACATACATTGACAGACATGGACAGATTGGTGCACAAAAGACAGACAATAGACAAAGAGGGAAGAGAACTAGATGTCCCAAAGGAACCCAGATATCCTGCCTAAGGGACCCAGAACCAGAACTAAGCATTCCTCCAGTAGGAGCCAGAGAGGAGGCAGGACATCTTCCGACCTCCTCCTATCCCTAGGAGAGCTCTGAAATGTTTTGTTCATTTTCCTTCTCTTTCACTAAGGCAAGCCTGATAGACTGCTTTTCTCAAGCCCATTCTGTCTCATGTCTAGGGTGTAAACTACCTCTAGTCAGGGTCCAAAGACTAAAAGCATCTACGAGAATTATCTTCGCTTCTCTAGATTTTAGCATAACTCTAAACACATACACACAACACATTTTACCACTACCCTGTACTCCTACCATGTTTATTCACTGCTGCCCCAAATCTTGTTTACTTTCCATCGCGTGCATGTACTTCCTGTGGTCTTCTTCACTGTACACTGATTACTGGAGCTCCAACATTGAGGTGCCATTTGACCAAGCCAGCTCAGTCAATCAACAAGTTCTTCAGTGCAGGAGTGAGGATTAAAAAGAAAAAAGACCATTAGACAACATTGTAGCATAATCCCAGACAGTTCTGAGGCTGAGGCAGGTATATTTTTTTCACAATCTGCTTTTATACCATTTTAACTACGTGCAAGTAATAAGGCCAAGTGGTACAATAAATACAAATAGTCAAGAAACAAGCAAGGCAATAAATAAACTCCCATGATCACTGTTTCTAAGGGTTTTTCAGGACAACCAAAATATCCGAGCCTACTTCCTTGTCCTAGCCCAAAGTCATATTCATGCCTGAAGCCTATTTCTTTGTTATAGCCTAAAATTAGATTCCTGTCTGAACTTACTTCCTTGTTCTGGCCCAATGTCAGATTCCTGCCAAGTGACCCCAAAAGCTCTCCACAGAAAGGATAGACAAAAATCCCCAAGTCTAAGCTCTCTGTTTAGTTTCCTACCTGTCCAAAATTATTACCATTTCAAAACTGTCTCTTAAAATGGCAATATATCTATAATTTTAAAAATAATCAGGTATGTTCCCCCAAACATATATCTCAATCTTGTTCTTATTAGGTAAGAAGTTTGCTCCAGAACGTTCTGACTAATAGTCCTCCAAAGACAGCACAGAAGGAACACACGTGGGCCAGCTCAAGGCCCTGAAAGACGATATAAAGATATGGGTCGTGGTTGACTGCAGATGGGCTAGCTCAGGGTCTCCAAAACATATAGGGGAGACAATGGGTGATAGTAGACCCTGCTATTTAGATTATATTCCAGTATTTTAAAGATAGTTTTCAGGATGGGTGGTAGTGGTGCATGAATTTAATCCTAGCACTCAGGAGGCAGAGGCAGAGGCAGAGGCAGAGGCAGAGGCAGAGGCAGAGGCAGAGGCAGAGGCAGAGGCAGAGGCAGAGGCAGAGGCAGAGGCAGAGGCAGAGGCAGAGGCAGAGGCAGAGGCAGAGGCAGAGGCAGAGGCAGAGGCAGAGGCAGAGGCAGAGGCAGAGGCAGAGGCAGAGGCAGAGGCAGAGGCAGAGGCAGAGGCAGAGGCAGATTGGTCTCTAAATTGGAGGCTAGCCTGATCTACAGAGTGAGTTCCAGGACAGGCAGGGCTACACAGAGAAACCCTGTCTCAAAAAACAAAACGAAATGCAAAAAGCCAATCCGAACAGAAATACCAAAAACCAAACAGAAAGACTTAGCTTTCAAGACAGCATGTGCTGATTTCTGTTGCTCTTTTCCCTCCTAAGCCTTTCACTTTTGGGGTACTTACACCCTTAAGGATATTCTTGTGTCTTGTACATTGACTTATAAAAGACAAAATTGTTAGCAAAGAGGGCTTCTGAGAAAATCACACCCCTGTTCTAAAAGTGTGTACCCTGGGAGTGGCACAGGCAGGTGACAGCGGGAAGGAGAGAATTGAAGCCCCTTGTCTGTCAGGGTAGAGGCCACTGTTGCTAGCTCAGTTCCCCTTGCCTAAAGTGTGTGCTCCTGCCTCCTTTCTCTAATGAGACCACTCATTGCTTGATTTACTAATACGTCCCATATGAATTCTTCTTTTTTAGTAGGCCTGGAGACCACTGCTGGGACCAAGACCAGAAGAGACTATAGACCACCGCAGAGTATTTTAACCTCTAGTTGAGTGGCCAACAGGTCAGAATAATATGAGGTAGCAATAAACAAACGTTCCTACCCCAGAATAACTCAGGCAAAACTCTTTGGGCTCCTGTAAACTCAAGAGAGGAACAACAGGACAATGACAGAGTCAAGTGCCCTGGGTGTTGCCCCATGGTATCCAAGAGACTGTTTTTCGGCCCAACTCCATCCTTCCTCTCGGGCCAAATCTATGCCCATTGTTGTAGCATGAATTATTTAAAAAGCAATCCATGCTATTCTGGCAGTGCACAGGTGGGCAGGAGGGTCTGTTCTCATCTCTGCAGACTCTCTGACCTGAAGCTCTGAAATCTGTCCTCCTGGCTCCCTAAGTTCCCATGGCAGGTCGCTGCCATGCCGGCCCCATGCTTCCAAATTTCCATGGCTTTTTGGGCCGCATTTCTTACAAACCCACACTTTGCCGCTGTACCTTTGTTTCTTTAGGCCAGTTGATTCGCCTTGTGAACCAAGGGCACCATACAAACTTAGTTTAGAATCAACAGGTAACACACAGAATTAGCATCAAAATACAAATAGCACCAGGGTTTTCCACAACACATTGTGGTCAGAGCTCCTACCAAGCACTTTGGGCAGGTAGGTGAGAATGGACTTACAAGGCAACTGCCTGCAAGGCATCATGGGAGGCTGGAGACTTCTGGCTTTGCTTCTATACACTTAGTGGCACTGGTTGACTCCCACCACACTCTTGTTTTTCCTTAGTTCTGAGGGAAACCCAGGAGAGCTCAAGAACTGCAGAGTCCCCTGCAATTTTGCATAAGAGTCCTTTATTATGAGTCTCCACCCGGATCTCAAACCTTCCCACCGGGTAGGTCAAGAGTGCGACCACGAGCTTGGGTATCTTGGCACTTATATACAGCATAGTTAGAAATTCTTTGAATGCTTAGGGGGAAGGGAAGGGATGGCGGTTAAAATAAGTCATAATTCAGACACGATACCATGGTAGGGCAGAATCTGGAGGGTGAGAGAGGGATTCTCCCGACCTAAAGATTATCATTTGTGGGGCTATCAGGAACTAGTTTTATGGCCAGCCATTTAACTGTCTGTGACCCCCGATTACCTTTCTTCTATGAAGTAAGTGTAGGACCCTAATCTCCTTTCTCCAAGGACAGGCACCGGCTGCACCTGGTTATCTGGGAGAGTGCTAGTCTCGGTGCCACTGAAGCTGGGGAGTTTTGTCATTTGTCTTACTCAAGCGGGCACCTGTGGCTCCTTGAGTCCTCTTGGAGTGGTGGTGGGGGGGGGGAAGAATCCCCACATTTTCTGCAGGGGCGGGGGAAGCAGGGGTTGGAGAAAGCAGAACTTCTGAGCGAAATCGCCAAGGCAAGCTGCAGAAGCAAGCCACTTGTGTGTCCCACAGTGCTTGCTGTGGGAAAGAGCCTAGGGTGGGGGATGTGGGAGCTGGCAGAAGCAAGCAGCCTGTGCTTCTGAGGGAAAACACAGAGGCAAGCTGCCTGCACACTCACCAGGCTTGTTGTGGGAGAGGGCTTAGGGGGACTTCTGGGGGAGAGTGCAGAAACAAGACACCTGTGCCCTTCATTCTCACCTACAAGGTTAATTCAAGGATCAAGACATGATGTGAATTTGAAAGGTGCAGAGAGAGATAGTGAAGAGTCTGATGTTGCTGGAGCCTACTGAGCCTCTGTCACCTGTAGATTGGTGTTGGGAAGAACACCCACCGTGGGGCTGCTTCTGAGAAGTGTGTAGCAAGCATGACAGGTATTCGTTACCAGTGCAAAGCCCTGTGCACACTGGACGAACAAAGACACCAAGCCTAGCCTAGGCAGTTCCTGGGCAAGATGGTTTCCACATGGGAACTCTGAGGCCCATGGAGGGGCAGAGTGGGGATAGGGCTGGTGACACACAGACAGTATTAGAAGCAGGATAGAATTCCCTCCTACTGAATTCACAGCAGAGCAAGGGGGTGCCCCTGAGTGGGTGAGGGCAGGAGGTGGCATGGAGGAGCTGTGGCTGGGCACTCTCTTAGTGCAGGGGTTTTATGTTAGGAGTCAGAATATGGAGGTTGGATCGAAAAGCAAGGCTGCAGAGGGAGGATGGAGAGGCTGAACACAGGAATAGGGTCCTGCAGGCATGCTTCTTTGTGACTAAAAGAACTGAGGCCCAGAAGGATGACAAGGTCCTCCTGTACTGGGCAGTGAGTGAGAGGCAGGGTGGGCCTGTGGCAGCATAGTGTGTGGATGCTATGGTGGATACCACTCTTGTCATCCTGGTGCCTCAAAGGCAGCTTCCAAATGCAAACTAGATCCTATGGGAATGGAAACCTCTGATTTTTTAGAACTAGAAAGGACTGCAGCTACCCAGCCCAGACTTGTTCCTGTGGAGGGAGAGCAGGCACAGAGAGAGGAGGTGAAAGGCTTCAGGATCCCTGTTGAACAACCTAGGTCTACTATGAGATATGTAGGACAGTATCGCAAGATATTTTGGCATGGTATCAATGCACTCATTCCTGCCAACTAAGCTTCTCACGGTGGGGCAGGGATTGGTTGGTTTACTGCCTGCCAGAGATTGCCTGCACCTAGCCCTCCCCACTGTTGTCCCTTCAGGCTCCAGGAACAGAAGCCCATTTCTGGCCACACAACCTGTATCAGTACTGACTTGAATTTGTGTGGTTTTTTTTTCTTGGCTTCACAACCACAGAGTTGGGCAGGAACTCTGAGCCAGCAATGGAAGAGAGAACGGGGGAGGGAGGGAGGGAGGGAGGGAGGGAGTGAGGAAGGGAGGGAGGGAGAGAGAGAGAGAGAGAGAGAGAGAGAGAGAGAGAGAGAGAGAGAGAGAGAGAGAGACAGAGAGAGAGAGAGAGAGAGAGAGAGAGAGAGAGAGAGAGAGAGAGAGAGAGAGAGAGAGAGACAGAGACTACCCTGGGCTTAACAATCCAGAGTGGGGTGTTAGACAGGACTGACTGAGGAAATCCACAGGGGAACTGAAGTCAGCAGTTGGAGGTACCGCCTTCCCCTGGTGCATATTAAAGAACCTGGCGTCTGAGGCACCCTCAGCATCTGCAGCCTCCACAGAGCAGTTCTCTCTTCTCCCTGCTCACTTGTCCACACTCTCCAGTTCCTCAGCATGGCCACCTGCAGCCGCCAGTTCACCTCCTCCAGCTCCATGAAGGGCTCCTGTGGCATCGGTGGTGGCTCTAGCCGCATGTTCTCCGTCCTGGCTGGAGGATCGTGCTGGGCTCCCAGCACCTATGGGGGCATGTCGGTTACCTCCTCTCGCTTCTCCTCTGGGGGAGCCCGTGGGATTGGAGGTGGCTATGGTGGGAGCTTCAGCAGCAGCAGTTTTGGTGGAAGACTTGGTAATGGATTTGGTGGTCGATTTGATGGATTTGGTGTTGGTGTTGGTGGTGGTCTTGGTGGTGGTTTTGGTGGTGGTATTGGCGGTGGTCTTGGCGGTGGTGTTGGTGGTGGTTTTGGAGGTGGTATTGGCGGTGGTGTTGGTGGTGGTATTGGCGGTGGTGTTGGTGGTGGTATTGGCGGTGGTATTGGTGGTGGTATTGGCAGTGGTGTTGGTGGTGGTTTTGGTGGTGGTATTGGCAGTGGTGTTGGTGGTGGTTTTGGTGGTGGTATTGGCGGTGGTGTTGGCGGTGGTATTGGTGGTGGTTTTGGTGGTGGTATTGGCAGTGGTGTTGGTGGTGGTTTTGGTGGTGGTATTGGCGGTGGTGTTGGTGGTGGTTTTGGTGGTGGTCTTGGCAGTGGTGTTGGTGGTGGTTTTGGTGGTGGTATTGGCGGTGGTGTTGGTGGTGGTTTTGGTGGTGGTCTTGGCGGTGGTCTTGGTGGTGTTCTTGCCAGTGGTATTGGTGATGGGCTCCTGGTGGGCAGTGAGAAAGTGACCATGCAGAACCTCAATGACCGCTTGGCCACCTACCTGGACAAGGTGCATGCCCTGGAAGAGGCCAACAGAGACCTGGAGGTGAAGATCCGGGACTGGTACCAGAGGCAGCAGCCCACTGAGATCAAAGACTACAGCACCTACTTCAAGACCATTGAGGACCTGAAGAGCAAGGTGGGTGGCTCTGGTGGATGAGAGGTTAGAACTACAGTGGCCTTTAGCAAAGATAGTTTTAGAGAGTCTAATACATAGGCAAGAAGACTAAAGACCTTTGGAGGTTAGTGGTCATAGTTATCCAGAGCAGTGCCTGAATGATGTCCTTTAAGAACATCCATGCCTCAGATGGACCTGTGACCCTGACTCTTAATCTCCTGGAGGATACTTTATGCTGCAAGCTTAGCTCCTTAACTCTGGGCTCAGGATAGGGTGCTGCAGACAGACCTCAATTGGGTCCTCCATCTGCAGGAAAACTGGGGTTCCAGTACAGGTGGGCAAGGAGTTGGCGAGAAGGGGGTGACAGACAGACAAGGACACAAGGGAGTGTGTTGTATCTGAATGTAATGTCAAATTGAGCAACAAACTTTTTATATAGAAGAAAAATAGGGAAGTTAGGTGACACATTGGCAAGGTACAAATGAGGCTACCAGATGCTTAATGACTCTTACACAGAACAGAGGAATGCAAACACAAAGACTGGCAGGAACTGGGCAATAAAACAACTGAGACAAAGTCAGCATATTCTTTTTGTTTGTTTTGTTTTGTTTTGTTTTGTTTTTGAGACACGGTTTCTCTGTATAGTCCTGGCTGTCCTGGAACTCACTTTGTAGACCAAGCTGGCCTCGAACTCAGAAATCTGCCTGCCTCTGCCTCCTGAGTGCTGGGATTAAAGGTGTGCACCACCATGCCCGGCTTGGTCAGTTATATTCTTAAAAATCAGGTGTGAGGACTTTATACTCTCAGGGCAAGGGTTTTCACACCCAAGTCATGGTTCTAATTAGGTAGTTCCACTCTAGCTAACCTCATGAATAATGCAGTATTCTAAAACCACAGCCTGATCTAGTTCCTAAACCATTGTGAATTCCTGTATATGGAAGCGACTTGGCTTTTATTCTAAGTGATTGTGTGAGGGGACTTTCTACTAATAAGTAATGTATTCTGCCATACATAACTATAATAAGAATTCTAAACTTATGTTGCTAAGCTTGCCCTGAGATTTCTAACTCTATGTAGTAGATAGTAAAGCCTGATTTTTCTCACTATCTCTCTTACAATACTAAAGGAAATTCTGAATGTCACTGAATAGGCAACATTTTTACTGAATTCCAAGCCCATGGTCAACTCAAGGACTACCTAGAGCATTGGTGAAGGACAGGAAGGAAGTTCAATTTTGCTTAGGTATTTGGCAAGTCATTGCTTGGAGGCACCTATAATAAAACAATACTGAAAGAAAGCATACACATCCATCCGCAAGGACAAGTTTGGAGCATTCCTTATATGGGATGCCACGGTTCCAGGAGACTAAGTTTCTGTGAACTTTTTGCCCAGGGTCTGCATCCAGGCTTCTGGCCTGTCACATGTTTCACTACTGGAGTGGATGTAGCAATAGGGCTGATGGTAGACATGAGTGCACGCCCATATAACCTGAGCTGTGTAGAGAAGTATGTAATCAGCTGTCAGAAGCTTTAGGAGCTGGCCTGCTGAGCTTGGGGTGGCTCATTTTGCTCCCCTCTGTCCTTCTACCTTGAGTTGTAGGGTCTCTGGGTGATCTGACTTCCCATCTTTTCATTTTCAATTTCTAGATCATTATTGCCACCCAGGAGAATGCACAGTCCACTTTGCAGATCGACAATACCAGGCTGGCAGCTGATGACTTCAGGACCAAGTGAGAAACCAGAATGTTGGGCAGAGGGCAGAGGGCAGAGGGCAGAGGGCAGAGTGCACAGGGCAGAGTGCACAGGGCAGAGTGCACAGGGCAGAGTGCACAGGGCAGAGTGCACAGGGCAGAGGGCAGGGACAAAGCAGGTCCACTTTCAGCTTTGACCTCTCTCCTCCCAGGTATGAGAATGAGCTGTTCTTGCGGCAGTCTGTGGAGGGCGACATAAATGGCCTGCGCAAGGTGCTAGATGAGCTGACCCTGTCCAGAGCTGATCTGGAGATGCAGATTGAAAGCCTCAGAGAAGAGCTGGCCTTCCTGAAGAAGAACCACGAGGAGGTGTGGCTCCTGCTGGGTTTGGGGATGGAGGGCTGGTGTGGTGAGTTTCCCAGGAAAGGTCACCATGCTCTTGTGATCTTTCCTAGGAGATGCGTGCCTTGAGGGGTCAGACTGGTGGGGACGTCAATGTGGAGATGGACGCAGTCCCCGGTGTGGACCTCAGCCGCATTCTGAATGAGATGAGGGACCAGTATGAGCAGATGGCAGAGAAGAACCGCAGAGATGTGGAGGCCTGGTTCCTGAAAAAGGTGGGGACCCACTTCCTCCCTACTCCATGACTCTTGGCCAGGTAGGCTTTGGAGAGTCTCACACCTTTCCTTCTCTTCTGTCTCAGACTGAGGAGCTGAACAAAGAGGTGGCCTCTAACAGTGATCTAATCCAGAGCAACCGAAGTGAGGTGGCTGAGCTCCGCAGGGTGTTCCAGGGCCTGGAGATCGAACTGCAGTCCCAGCTCAGCATGGTATGAAGAATGGGGCCCTAGTGCAGTCCAGTAGTCCCCATCCCTCAGGAGCCACCAGGGAATGAGACTGGAAGCACCATGGTATCCATTATAGAGATTGAGAAATTAAAGGCAGAATGTTGGGGAAACATTTTTCCAATATGTCTCTTCTAAATACTGCTCCAGCTGGGGTCAAGATCCATGTACCTATCTAAGTAACGTGCCCATGTTCCAGCAGAGACAGAGGTGAGCATCACCATTGATCTTCATTCCCCTTTTCTTCCCTCACAGAAAGCATCCTTGGAGAACAGCCTAGAAGAGACCAAAGGCAGATACTGTATGCAGCTGTCCCAGATCCAGGGCTTGATCAGCAGTGTGGAGGAGCAGCTCGCTCAGCTGCGCTGCGAGATGGAGCAGCAGAGCCAGGAGTACAACATCTTGTTGGATGTGAAGACAAGGCTGGAGCAGGAAATCGCCACCTACCGCCGTCTGCTGGATGGCGAGAATGTCCAGTGAGTTGGCCCTGAGTCCTTGCTCACAGTACCTCTGCCTCTGCTGCTCCCTGCACATCTAATGCTCCTGTTTCTTCTCCCCATATCCCAGTAGCTCCTCCTCATAGCACCTCTCTGGACAGTCCTATTCTTCTCCAGAAGGTAAGGCTCCTGGGACCAATAGCTTGACTCTGCAGAGTCAGGGCTAAGGTCTTCTTTCCTGAGTCCTAGAACTTCCTTCCCCTGCTTGGCAGCTTTCTTAGCTCCTAGAATCCATTTCACCTTTTTGTTTTCCTCTTTTGCAGTCTTCTCCTCATCCTCCTGCCAGCCCCGGTCCATCCTCAAGGAGCAAGGCTGAACCAGCTTCATCCAGAGTCAAAGCCAGAGTTCCAGAAACTAATCTGTTTTGCCTAGAGCCTCCTGACCCACACCTGCCTCTGAAGCTAAGGGCTTGGGGCAGGACCCTGTTTTCTTTGCGTAGTCCCCATCTGTCTCCCCTACCCTCTCATGGTGGTAGGCTAATAAAGCTTTTTGGTTGATGCAAATTTGTGTGATGTCCATGTTTAGCTATTGCGAGAGGAGGTAAAGAGACCGTCAGGACCTTCTCTTGGGTCCTCAGACTTAAAAAGGTGCAGTGAAAAGATTTTTTTTTCAAAAGAGCTTGCATAATTTTCCAGAAGTTCTCTATGGTGGGGTGGTGGTGGTGGTGGTGGTGTTTACTGTGGGTACAGCAGAAGGGATGATATTCATGTGTGTGGATGGCCAGTGTGTGAGATCCTACAAGAATCTTTAAGTATCCTCTTCTAAGGACCCTGCAAGCAGATGAAATTAGGGCCCTTTTGGTTTTGGGACCTTCTAGGAATCAAGGGGTACATGTGCTTTCATTTAAGACACAGCATGAGACATTTGAAGCTTCCCCTCAGGTCCACTGTGGCTACAACCTATGCCTTTCTTTTAATACCACTCCATTCCACGTGTTCAGGTATTTCTTCCATAAAGGCTCCTATGTTTGACCTCTGAACTTTGGAGTTGTGCTTGGGATTGCCTCTTCTACACAGATTGAATTTCTCTCACACACATGAACACTCACACACATTCACAGATCTTGGCATAGAAGGGAAGGAAGGTTGAGCGTTTGGATGGAGTCATGATCTTGGCCAGGATAAAAATCTCTCCTAGGCTGTCCTTCCTCTCCTTACCCATCTTTCCTCTAAATGCTGATATGTACCTGGGAGAGGAGTTGAAGGCACCTTCCAGGAACTCCTCTTTGTTCCTCAGACTTAAAGTGGTGCAGAGAACAGATTTTCTTTCGGAAGAGCTTGCAGAGGTTTACAGAAGTTCTCCATGCCAACAGGGTGAATGAGTAGACACAAAGAGTGTAGATATTCTTGTTTGTAGATGGCCGTTGTGTGAGATCCTACAAAGGATCATTAACTATCGTCTTCTAGGGACCCTGCAAGGCAGATGAAATTAGGGCCCTTTTGGGGTTAGGAAGTTCTAGGAATCAAGGAGTATATGTGTTTTTGTTTAAGAAGCACATGGTCTTTGAAGTTCTTCCCCAGGTCTATTGTGTGGGTACAGTCTGATTGTTAATACCATTCCACGTGTTCAGGTATTTCTCCTCTAAAGACTCCTAAGTTTGAGCTCTGAACTTTGTAGTTGTGCTTGGGAATGGCTTTTCTATATACAAGTGAATATCACACACACACACACCTACACACACACACACACACCTACACACGCACACACACACATCCATACATCCACACAGACAGACACACACAGACACACACACACATCCACACAGACAGACAGACAGACACACACACACAAACACACACACACACACACACACATTTTGTCATTGAAGAGTAGGAAGGTAGAGCCTTAGTGTGGAGTCATGGTCATGGCCAGGATAAACATCTCTCCTACACAGACCTTCCTCCTCTCCTGATCCATTCCTTCCTTTAAACGCTGACGTGTACCTGGGAGTCATCCTCTTCCCCATATACATCCAGCCCTATGGCCAACACTATTTCCTGAGGCTTTCTTATCCTTGCCAGAAATTGTGTACTCATTTCTTTCCATCTCTATCTTCCATTTCTGTTTTCAACCAGATAATCTTTCTCACAAGAACATGGTCAAAATTAGGAAAATTTAGATTAGCGCTCTCTACTTGTGGGGCTGTGAAGATCCCCCTTCCTTCTCCCACTTAGCCTTTACCTGTTCTACTCCCATGAGTCAACTCTTCCTGCTTAATTTCATGGTTCACAACTCTCAGGCTCTGTTCCTTTTCCCTAGATGCTTTCCAGAATTTAAAAGGAAGAAAGAGTTATATACATACAGTAGCACAATGTGCGTGCGTGTGTGTGTGTGTGTGTGTGTGTGTGTGTGTGTGCAAGTGCATGTTTGGTTGCATGTAGAAGAGCCATTCCCATGCTGGCTTTTATTCTATTTCTACCTCCCACTTTCAACCCCAGCTCTTTCTTTTCCTTTGCTCCCTTATTTCTAAACACTAATATTCTACTTCTGTTTTTTTAAATTATTTAGTTTCATTTAAAAATCATTCAGCTTCCTTTTTTGTCTGAAGCATGATGATTTAGTTCTTTTATATGCATTGACAGTCACTACTTTTTGAGTAGAGTCATAGTTTTGGCTTCATGAACATTTACATTATGGTAGCTATATATTATTCATAGTCAAAACATGTTTTTTAGTGTAGTAAATTTCCTTGGAATAAACATCTCTTCCCCCAGTTTGTTTTGATTTTCTTTGTACATGTCACTCATCTGTTCCCTGATTTTTTTGTTGGATATATGTATTTTCTTAATGTGTCAACACCCTGGAATTTCTGTCACTTTCATCTTGATGATAGATATATATTCCTTTAGGAGTCTTCTGTTCTCCTTCTCCAATTTGTGTTATGGTTGCTCTCTGAGCTTGTCACTTAGATGAAATCTCCATAAATAGTCACCCATTTTTGTTGATCTCTATCTATCTGTCTCTTTGTCTCTGATCCTCTCTCTCTCTCTCTCTCTCTCTCTCTCTCTCTCTCTCTCTCTCTCTCTCTCTCTCTCTCCCTGCCCACCATTATAGGAAATCACATGTTCCATCTATTTCCCAAGACTTCATATAGGTTAGCATTGTTACTGTTATTGAAGTTCTCATGTCTGAGAAGATCTTTTGTCTAAGCTCACTCTTTGCAGATAGTTTGGCTGGGTATAGAATTCTAGGTTAAACAGTGTCTTTCCTTAGCCTCTGAGGGTCTTCACTGGCTCTTGATGTTGCTATTGAAAATTCTCCTGCCATTTTGGTTGTGGATCCTCTGCCTTGTTCTATTCTCACTCTCTTTACTGGAAATTTTATTGTTTTTTTTCCTCCCTAAGAAAGCACTATCACATGTAGTGCCTTAATGCAGCTGTTTTCACATTGGCTGGGTGTTAGTATACACTTCTACCATGGGGACTCAGTTCTTACATTCTGGAAAATTTCCTCATTTTTAGAGCTTCCTTTATTCACTACCTTTGTCTGGAACTGCTCTTTTTTTTCTTTTCCCTTTTTCATGTGTATCCCCTACTCTCTTCCATTTAACTCGTATTTCTTCACTTTTTGAAAAAAATTAACTTTTCCAACAAAATATGTTATTTAAAATAAAAAACCTCTGTGATGTTTTTAATATTCCATAGCCCTGAATATTTTTCCAATAGCCATTTGTTCTTGACTTAAGATGTCTTATCCTATTGTGTCTGTATCTTAGATAATTCTATTCCTTTTGTTTTCTCAGTTTCCTTGAAGTGCCTTATTTTGTTTTGTTTTTGTTTTTTAAACTCCATCTTTCATACCAGAAACTCTTCTCAGATTCCTTCTGGTCCTTGATAGTCAATCACATTTTAGAGAAAGGTACAAAGGAGATGATTTGTGTGTGTGTGTGTGTGTGTGTGTATATGTGTGTACATCAGAGGGGTTTGTCTTCTGGAAAGTCTTACCATGAATTGATATGGTGGGGAATGAACTGTTTCCTTGAAGTGCCCCAGGTGTTGTACCTGGAGATAATTTCCCTTGAGATGGGTCTTCTTCAGAAAGGATGTCTCTAATTTCCTGTGTGGGATGTAAATGTTAGCAGTTTTCTGGGACATGTGTGGGATCAGTGGTATGGGAAAGGTCCAGTCTGTTATTTGTGATTTTTTTTTTAACAGTCCATTTCAATGTGTTACTCCCTTTCTTGGCTCTGGTTGTTCAGATCCACTAGAGATTATTTCTTTTAGATTCCAGATTCTTTTGGTCCACAGGGGGAGTGGTCAATACCTATTTGGCATACAGAAGGAAAGAGAAACTATAGAGACTTTCCTACTTCTGTTTAAGACCTTTAACCCACTCTCCTATTTCTCTAAGACAGGGTCTCACCACGTAGTCTAGGTTGGCATTGAACTTGTGATTCGACTGCCTTAGCCTCCTGTATTATATAGGGTTATGAGCATGCACCACTACAGCTGGCTCCCAGTCTCCTGTCTCCAGCTTACTCTTAGCTTATTTTCACAGGTGTCTGAGGTTATGATTTGTGGTCTGCTTCATTCTTGCTTGGGTGAGTCCTCCGTTTCTCTTGTGTCTTTCAGATTCTGACACTTTGCCTCTTCTTGCTCTTTGTTCCCATGGATTTTATCCAATTACAGTCATCGTAGTGGTACTTAGAAGGCAAAACTAAATTATATATTTACCTTGTCATTTTATTGTGAAATCCCTCCTTTACGTAGTAAAACCATATTTATCTTTCTAGGTTGCTGATCCAGATTCATTATTTTACAATAAATAATCTTTGTTAATTGTTCAGCAAACATCACTCTTTTTCTTTTTGGTCACCAAGCCTGTCCTCCAGATTATAGGGTGAACCTATGATTCATACTGAATCTTAAATCCCAATACCCCAAAGCAACTACTGGTAAAAAGTCCCTCATTTTTACATGTATATGAAAACACTTATGTATATTATAATTACAGTTACAGGACACTGAATCCATTTTACATTCAACTTTTCCCATGGTGCTGTGTATCTAACTCTAAGAGCCTCAAGAATGCCAGACAAGCATGGTATGACACATAGGTATCATCAGCCTCAGTTTTTATTAATATAATAAACAAAACACATTCCTCTATTATTAAATATCCCTTTTTAATGTTCTTTTAACTGTTTGTGGCTGCTGTCACTGTAGAAAGAGCACAGCAGTGAACATCCTTCTACCCAACACTTGTCATGAATAAATGTTTTTGGAATATCCCCTTAGGCTTGCTCTCTGAGGTGTAATCACTAAAGGAACAGATAGAAATGTTTCAAGGTTCATAGTTTGTACTGCCAAACTATTTTCAAGAGGCGCTGTGCCAATCCAAATATTTACCATCCAGGCAATTGGAAGGTCCAGTTCAAGACACGCCAGCCAACTTTGAGCATTGTCTCGTGAGAGCTTCCTAAATGAAGTGATGCACCCGTCTCTTTTAGAGATGACATCGTTCAGAGACCCTTATACAGAGACACAGACTTGGGCTGTTGAACAGCTCCTGGACTGGTGCTCATGTTTGGAATGGGATGTCAGCACACAGGGTATAGATCCCATGTTCCCTGTGTGTGGGAGCTGTTGGAAAGAGTGGTTGGTGCTACTATCCTCAAATGGTTTGCCTCTGATCAGTGGACCCATGGGAAGCTCATGAGAAAGGCTGCCACTACATAGATAAGGAAGCTGAGGTATGTATTTGCTGGTTTTGCTTTATTATGATAAATCACAGGATGCTATGCAACTTCACAAAGGCATTTGTTTTGGCTCATGGCTTCAGAGTCCCATTGGCTCAGCCTCTGGTGATGACCTTCTTGTAGGTAGAATCCCAAAGTGGCATAGGACATCACTTGATAGGACACACAGGAGTGCCAAGTGCTTATCTGTGTATCTTGTCTCCTCTTTTTTCTTCTGTAGCCACCAGGATTCAATAATGACCTTATTTTAATGAAGTCACTTTGCAAAGATGCCCCACCTCCAAACACTGTAGTTGGGCTTAAGTGTCCACCCTCCTGATACCATAGAAATAACTGCAGGAGTTGGGATCCTGCCTAAGATCCTGGGGGAGAGAGGTGTCATGAACTGTATTCAAATCATACCAAGGCCCAAGATAATCAAGAGGGGCTGGGAGGAGAAGTATTCTTGGGGCTCAGCAGTTGGTAAAACTCCTTGAAGATCAGGGGTGGCATTTTCCTTGCCCATTGCTACATTTTGCAAACATAAAACAGTTGCCTTTTAAGGCAAACTGGGGAGGAAATTCAGTTGGTAGAGTGCTTGCGCAGTATGCCCAAAGCTTTGGGTTCTGTTCTCCAATACCACACAAATCAGGACTCCAGTGGTGGAGGCAAGGGGATTAGAAGTTCAAGGTCACCTTGGCTTTGTGATTTGAGGTCAGCCTGGAGTACAGGAGACCCTGACTCAGCAAACACACCACGCCCAGACACAAATAATACATAGCGATATTAAGACAGAACTAATGCTTTGATTCTAGGAGCTTCTTTTTGACAAGGGACCTGACAATCTACCTGGAAATGCCTGCTGATCCAAGTCCTGAATCAGCCCTGGCTGCTTCTTGAGCTTCCCGGTCAGGATGGAGAGGCTCACGGTGTACCTTGTCACTTGTCCAGTTGGAACACACCCTCAGATTCCTTCTGCCTGAGTTAGTGTCAAGGTTTGTGAAACACTGTTTCAGATCATTGCTAAGACAATGGCTAGCGTAAGAGTTAATGATAGCCCGCAACTCGCCCCCGCTGATGCAAATCAATTAGTGGTTAGCGTGTGAGGTTTACTTTCTTTGGGCTTTTTGTTTCCAAGAGCTATAAAAAGTTCAGAGTTTCTTCCCAGTGTCTGAGAGAAGCAATTTCTGATGCTAGACTGCCCACTACTGAGGTTTAAGCCTCTGACGCTCTCTGAAGACAAACACAGAGGAAGCAGGCGAAGCTTGGTGTTTTGTTAGTCAACCAGCTACATTAGACTTTATCTAGCAAGTATGGGCGGGCTCCTTGGGCCATGGGTGGGGCTAAGCCGCGGAGCTTTGGTTAAAAGTCTGCTCTCTCAGGCTGTCATGGAACCTTCTCAGAGGAGTTTCTGACAGGGAGGCTCATTGTATGGGCACAGGGTAGCCTCCATGGGGAGAAGATAATGCTGTAGAAGACAAGTACTGGTTTGAGTCCTGAGGGATGGAGTTCTTGACCCGGCCCTTCCTCTACTGTTATCTGGGTTGCTATGGAGACAGACGTAGGTGTAGCTCTATTCCCAATAGTTGAATGTTTCTGATGGGATCTTGTGCAGATGAAGGGGTGACAGGCAAAGATACCAGCACTTCTGGAGACTTCCTTTCCAATTTTACCTCTTGTTGACACATCTGGCTTCAAGGGTCCTTCTTCTTCCTCCAGTTATTAAATTGTTACACATAAAGTGGATGCCTCTCTCCTCTCCTTCATTTCTCTATGGCAAAATAGAAAATATAAGTAAAACACTTTTCTATCTTTTGGTGCTCAGAGTCTTAAGTTCCCTTAGAGTATTTTCTAGCTGCATTATACATGGTATGTGTGGAAGATAATTTTTCAAATTGCACAAGTGCTACCTTTAATGTTAAGTTTATGGAAAAGGGGGGGGGTGCTGGAGAGATGGCTCAGCAGTTAAGAGAACTGATTACTTTTCCAGAAGTCCTGAGTTCAATCCCCAGCAACCATATGGTGGATCACAAGCTTCTGTAATGGGATCTGATGCCCTCTTCTGGTCTGTGTGAAGACAGCGACAGTGTACTCATATATATTAAGTAAATAAACAAATATTTAAAAGTTAATAGAAAAAAATCAATGCCAAAGGATGTAGGAGCTAGGAGCTGTGGCACATCCACCACCCCAGCTACTCAGGAGGCTGAGGCAGGAGGATTACTTGAGCTCCAAGTTGTTTGCTTGGTTCATTGAGTTGGTTTGACATTTTTGCTTTATTTTTCTTTAGAGGGGCTGAGGATTGAACTGAGAGACTCATGCATGCTGAGCAAGCACTAGATCCAGTATTTGCCTGTTTGATTGTTTGTTTTTAATCGGGGACTCACTGTGTAGCCCAAACTGGCCTTCAACTCAAGATTTTCCTACTTCTGCCTCTCAAATGCTGGAGTTACATGAACCATGATACCTGCCTTTGCAGCCTTTTTAAATTTGGAAATTGATGTGGTATTCAATAAGTAAATTTTCCCTTTCTATCTTTAGTATTTTGGGGGACAAGGTGTCATGTAGTTGAGGCTAGCCTCAGACTCTGTTCAACTGGGGACGGCCTTGAACTCCCGAGCCTCCTGCTTCCACCTCTTAAGTTTTGAGATTAGAGATGTGTATCATCCCGCCTCATTAGCTAACTCTTTAGTTTTCAAAATTTTTTTATTTAATTTCTTTTTCTTTTCTGTTTTCTCTTTTATGGTGTATGTGTGTGTGTGTGTTAATGAGGCTTATTAGCTAATTTGGGCTACACAGTGAAACTCTGGTTCCAAAACCCAATCAAACACTGAGTGCGGCACTTACTTAGCATATACGAGGCTCTTGCCTCAATCCTCAGAACAAAAATACAACAAAACCACCAAAACCAAACCAGTTATCCAACCAAACAAAAACCCAGCCAAAACCAAAACCAAAAGCAGTTTGCCTGAGCTATTGGCTTCCCAATTTAAAAATATTTGTTTTAAAATTTGTGTGTATGAATGTGTTTGTATTGTGCCAGTGGAGGACAGAAGAGAGTGTCAAGTTCCTTGGAACCCTAGTTACAAGTGTAAGCTGACGAATGGGAGCTGGGAACTGAACTTGGGTCCTTTGCAAGAACAGCAAGGATTCATAACCGCTGAGCCATCTTTCCAGTCCCTGTCCAGTCAATAGAGCCAGTTTTTAATTTGTCTTGTGCTCAAATAAGATGACTATACAGGCCGGGCGTGGTGGCGCACGCCTTTAATCCCAGCACTCGGGAGGCAGAGGCAGGTGGATTTCTGAGTTCGAGGCCAGCCTGGTCTACAAAGTGAGTTCCAGGACAGCCAGGGCTATACAGAGAAACCCTGTCTCGAAAAACCAAAAAAAAAAAAAAAAAAAAAAAAAAGATGACTATACAACTGGAAAACGATAACTCAGGGAAGAAAATAAGCCAGAATGTAGACCTTGCAGAAGGTGGCCTGGAGCCATTGGGGTGAGTGAGGCCATCGTGGGCTTGGCCCCTGAGTGTGAGCATGGCAGATCCTGTGCTGCTCTGAGTCTGTTTTTTACCTGTATGTCTCCAGTATGAAAACCTAAAGGATTAGGGTTAGGGATTCAAGTCTACAGTAGGTGGGCAAAGCAAGCACTTGCTTACCCCTTTGCTCTCTATTTTGACAGTTTCTCAGATGGCCCCACCCATTATTGCCTCATTTGAGTCTTGCAACGAGGCTCAGATGTCCAGATAGACATCTGTGTTGTGGCATTTAATGCTGAGCTGGAGCAAGCACCTCTTCCCTGTTGGCACGGTCAAGTTTCCTTGCCAGCTCACATAAGCCTGATTCATCCCATTTTACAGGCGGGGAAACTGAGGCTCAAAGAGGTGGGGCAACTTAGCCTAGAGTTCATGACTGGTAGATGAGGTGACAGGAAAGTCCCCAGGTGAACTGACCCCTGGTTTCCCTTGACTTGATTAGCGTCTCAGAGAAGTTAATGTTCTAGAAGCAGCCCTGTGAATCCAGATCAAGTCCACTACAGGCTGCTTCCCAGCAGGTGGTGTGCTGGGCTAGGTGTAGATGGGGTTACAGTGATAAATCAGGTCCCGCCCTGGCTGTAGGGAAAGACTTCCTCACAGCGTCTCACAGATAAGATGCTCTTTGTCCTGCTTCAGGTGCCTCCGGTGTGTGGGGGTGGACAGTGCCCACGGAGGCTGAACTCTTTCTCAACAGCCTGGCCTTGGTGGATCATCTCTCTCCCACTCCTCCTCTGGGCAAAGTGGTGGGGGCTGGGCACTGGAGCTGACAAAGGCCTAAATCATGTCTACTGTTTACCTCGTCTGTGCGGATGGCCCCAAGAAGACTTGTAAACTTGGTTCTAGGTGGTGGGAATAAAATCCTGTGAAGCTGATCTGCCTGGGCTGGGTTCCAGCCTCCTCCCACCTACCTTCTGTACAGCTCTGAGGGTAAGAAGGGGTAAGGATGTTGAGACTTAGTCGCGGTGAAGCCTTCTGAGTGTTTGGAGAGGAGATCCTAAGAGAGCAAGAAGTTTTACCTCTAAGCTAGCCCCATGGGGAGCTGTTTCAGTTGAGTTTACTTTGCCCATCAAAAGGCTTGAATAGTCAGTTTCATATTTCCTTTCCCTACCACCTCGACCATCTCCAGAATCCCCATCAACACCACCTGTCTAACTCTATTACTCTTATCATCACCATTATCTCTTCTGCCCACCATAATCATCACCATTACCACTACGACGACCACCACCACCCTCACTACCTTCACCACCACCCCCATCACCTTCAGAACCATCAATATACCCAGTACCACTATCTCTAGCTCTTTCAAGTGCATTTTCTTTATGGGCTAAGTAAACATGTAAAGAAAGTCTCGGGGCACCAAGATGTCACCCACACTACGACAGCTGAAGGATGGATGTACCGTGGGTGTGACAGCAGAGGGATCGTCAGTGCATAATGACAGAGAAGGAAACTAATAGAAGACCTTTCCAAAAGACAGGCTAATATCAAATTACCAAGGAGAACCCCCCCTCACACACACCCTAGCTCCCATGGGAATCCCTGGGGGCAGACAGTGCTTGGTGGACCTGGTGAAGGCCTGGTGACTTCTGCTTCCTCTCCCCTAGATTATCTTACCTTATCCCTATGGTCACCAATTCTTCTTCCTCCCATCCCTGTACCTTCCCTTTCGTATACTTAGTGGCAGAGTTGTTTGGCTTGTGATGTACTCCCCTCTTAGTCTATGCATGACCTGAGATTCAAGGCTCCTTGGCATGCTGGAGCTTGCTTATACTGACTCTTCAGAGTCAGGGTTAAATCTCCAGGAATTTTTTTGAACTGATTGTTAAACATGGTCAGTACTAACAATTAAATTATGTAAGTGTAAGTTAGGTAAAATATACTAAAACAAAGATAGTAAATACTTTAAACATTGGGAGCCAATTCTTTTTTTTTTTATTTCTTTAATATTTAATTTATATATGTGAATACACTCTTGCTGTCTTCAGAGACACCAGGAGAGGGCAGTGGATTTTATTATAGATGTTTGTGACCCACCACGTGGTTACTGGGAATTGAACTCAGGATATCTGGAGGAGTAGTCAGTGCTCTTAACCACTGAGCCATCTCTCCAGCCCAGGAATTGACCCTTAGCAGAAAGCGGCTATCATCTCTGCAGCCATCCTCTCTGCAGCCATCTGGGGCTATTTTCTTATAGGTGGTACTTTTCCACTCTGATGAGAGACTTGTTTTCCTAGCAGGATGTTTTTTGCAAGAAGCCCACCACAGTGGAACACTGATAACATCTTGTTTTTCTGCTATACATCCTGGACCTGTGGCCAAGTGTCTCCGGGTGCACTCCCCAGTGAGTGCATATATACCCATAGTTGCCTTCCAGTAAAGGAGACCCGAGGCTTCAGACTGGATAAGATGGACTGTTCTGTCTCCATTCTTCACGTCTCTTGCCCCCCAGTCCCCACTCTTTCTCTCTTGCAGACCCTGTTGACTGACCCATGGACCGGGTCAAAACATATTACTTCTAATTTATTTTACTAATATCTGTGCTCCTGAGGTGACTTATGACTATTTTATCTGTATAGTAGACATGCTATTTAATAGTATGTTACTGTACATCTCCTCCCTGTGCACCAAATTAACACAACTAAAAAAAAACCCCAAAACAAACAGTACAAATTGGGGTTTGAGTTATTGTTTTATTTTCTTGATTTAAGAATTGGCTGAAAACGTGTAATAATGAAAATTATTATTAATTTTTTTGCTCTGTTTTGTTGTTTTGAAAACAGTGTCCAGGCTGGCCTGAAACTCAGTATGTAGCTGAGGATAACCTGGAACTCCCAATCTTCTACCTCCCAAGTGCTAGGAGTATAGTCATGAGCACACCTGGCTTATTGAAAACAGATCTTAGAAGAGTGTCATGTCTGTTGTCATTAAGTATAATAATTAAATAATTAACAATTAAGTGAATAATTAAAACTTCGGATCAATTATTTTTTAGTATTCAAAACAATTCTGAATGTGCATAAAAGTCAGAGTATCTTTTCATTTTTTAAATACGCGTATGTGTGTTTGCCTGCATATATATCTGTGTACCATGTATGTGTATGGTGCTTGCAGAGGCCAGGGAGGGTACCAGTTCCCCCAGGACCGGAGTTATATCTGCTTGTGATCTCCCATGTGGATGCTCGAAATTGAACCTGTGTCTTCTGGAAGAGCAGTCACTGCTCTCAGTCTCTGAGCCACCTCCGCAGCCTCCTCACCCAGGATCTTGACAAATGATACATTTCCATTGGTAAATGATACATTTCCATTGGTAAATGATACATTTCCATTGGTATTCAGGGCAGAGCAGTATTTGGTGTCTGTAGTCGTAAGTTGCGTGTGTTTGGGAATGTGTGATACATAAGCTGGGCAGAATAAAGTGATAGCAGCCACCCACCTCTTCCGTTAATAAAATTTATAATAAATGTACCATCAAAGTATAGATTCCATTTCTTTCCTGGGTAACTGGTTGTTAAACATTTTCTGACATACTAATACTCATTTTTCTGACTTTCCTAATACTCAAAGATTTGGGCACCTTGGTTTGAGCTTTCCCCAAACTGACCTTCAGTACCCAAGCCTTGAACCCCAGCCTTTCTGACTGTGGTCCTGAGCAGCCTCCCTCAGTTCTCGGGGCAGATGGCTATAAGACATTGACTTTGCTCTCAAACCCCTGACTGCTGAAAAACATTCCTTTACTTTTCCCCTTGAGGTAGAACTACTAGGGTGTCTTCTGCCACTCTGTCCCTGTCCTCTGTCTGACTCAGGACTCCTGACACAGCCATTCTGACCATGGTGCTGACTCTCTAGCAACTCACCTTGTGGTGCCAGGAGTTCCCACAGCCCCACCCCTGGCTGGGAATGCCTTCCCTGCTCCACCCTCTAGAATGTTTCCTGCTCTGCGACCCTGAGTCAAGATTCCCTTTTCAAGAAGCCTTCTGTGTGCCATCTACCTGACCTGGCAGCTTTCCAACTCTGGTTTCCCTTCAGCCTGCAGAACAGAGAAATCTTGTTCATTTTCCACTACCAGTGTGCTTCAGTGGCAAAGAATGGGGTTCCCTCATCAGTCCAGAGTAATTACAGTGAATTACTATGTTAAATACCTACCAGGCAAAGCATGTTTACAGTCTAAGGTATCCAGGTACTGTAGGAGGGCTCAGGTCATGGGGTGTGTGGGATGGAGTGGGGAAGGGAAGGATAAGGGCAGTGGGAGGGGGAGTCAGGTAACCTGAACTGACAGGGCAAGCCCTCTTGGGAGAGGAGAGGTCTGAGCCAACACTATTCTTTATCTGGATAATGGCAAGCATTCCTCGTGTTTTCCTTTCTGTCTGTCCCTTCAGGTATGCTTTGAGGGGACACCATGGTGGCCTTTGTCAACAGTCCAATACTACAACTTTTTAGAACCCCAAGAGAGAATCCCGGTGTTGTCAGATTGGACACTGAGAGCCTCACTACATTCTTGATCTCCAGTCTCTGCTTTCAGTTTTATCAGGTAGGGCAGCCCCAAGCTGAGAGTTGCAGCCAGGCTTAGCTGCTGTTCGTTTCTATTGGTTTCTTGTCTCTTTTGCTCTGCTTAGATACTTCCCTGAGCAATGTGATGTCATTCTTCACATCCTCTGTTGGTTTGGTATCCCAATGACCCTCAAGCATCAGTAAGGATACTTACTTCTCCTGCCCTGATTGCGCAGACTGCCCTTTCTCAGTATGTCTTTATTGATCTGCTTACCTACAATCCACCTGTCTGCTGGCAGTTTGTCTGTCCATCTGTCTCTGCATCCATCCATGCATCCACCCATGCATCCATCATGCACCCACCCATTTGCTTACCCATGCATCCTCCCATGCACCTACCCATGCATCCTCCCATGCATTCTCCCATGCATCCACTCATGCATCTATCATGTATCCATTCACACATTCACCCATGCATCCACCCATGCTCCCACCCAGGTATCCACCCATGCATCCATTCATACATCCACCCATGAATCCACCCATGTATCCTGACTTCATTCATTTACTCATTCTAGTGCTCCCTGCCTCTCACAAACCCCAGATCAAACCCAGAGCCTTACACATGCTGGGCAAGCATTCTAACACTGAGCTCATTCCCTGGATTCTCCATCCTATCCCTTCATTTTGCTTCATTACATTTATTCATCTATCTGCCCACACTCCACCCATCCATCTATTTGACCATTCATCTATTTATCCATCCATCTATCTATCCATCTATCCATGCGGCCATCCATCCATCCATCCATCCAGCCATCCATCCATTTGCCCACTTATTTACCATCCATTTTATCTACACTCCCTTTCCTTCTCTTCTTCCTTGAGACCTCACCTTCCACCCTCTGTCCTTCTGTCCTTTATGAGCATCTGCTCAATGCTGCAGTGTCTGTAGAAATCCTAATCTAAAGCCACGTGGAGCAGAGGTTTGGTCCTAAGGAATGTGAGGGATTTGGAAAGGGCAGAGAGGATAAGTGTAGAAGTTAAGGCAGATGCTGGGAATGTAGGTGCTAGTGATAAGCATCACAGCAGAGCCTCATGAATAATGGGCTGCAGAATGAAGGCTGCATGTTCCCTGTGCTGGAAGCCAAGGTGGTTGGTGACCATATCTATTGCTGGGTCCTAGTCATCTGACCACCAATGTACTTAACCTGGATATGTTCTTGGGATGCATGCAGCCAGAGTACTCTGCATATATTTTTACCCTACCTGTCCCAGATGTGGCACTGTTAGATGTTTTTCATTTTTGAAGTAGGATCACCTGTGTGTTTTGGGCACTTCTCATTATTTCTCAGAGCTTTACATTCCCACTTGTGAACCTAAGAAGTTGGTCTAGACCAGTGGTTCTCTACCTGTGGCCCATGACCCCTTGCAGGTTGGTGTATCAGATATTCTATATATCAGATGTTGACATTACAATTTGTAACAGGAGCAAAGTTACATTTATAAAGTAGCAACAAAATAATTTTATGGTTAATGATCACTACAACATGAGGGGCAGTATTAAAATGCTGCAGCATTAAGACGGTTGAGAATCCTTGCTCTAGACTCTAGAGCCTAGGTTGAGTTGTGTCTCTTGGGGACTTTCTTGTCAAGGGAACCTGTCCTTGACAAATGAGGGTTGGATACAGATGGACTATGCAGGGTTGGAGCCTTGCTGTAGAAGTTGAGAAGTTTCTAACTCAATGCTGCAGTGTCTGTAGATTGTCATCCATAGTGTGGGGACATTCTCTGTCCCATTAGCTTTACAGCACAGCTAGGCTTCAGATGACCCAGATGGCCAGGCTGGCCTAGGAGACTAGCAACCAGCCAATGGCAGAGGTCTCTGTGGAAAAGGGGACCCTAGGCTTGGTGGATTACTTCAGGCTTCTGACTCCCTGCCTACATCCCTGCCTGCTGGCCCGTTCAGGACCAAATGTTGCTCTCCTCTGGCTTCAGAGGCTGCTTAGGTTCTAGCTTCTCTAAAAATGACAAACCCGAGTGCTAGGTGACCTCTCTCTGAAGCTTGGCAGGGAGGGTCATGGTAGGGCTTAGGGGCCTGGAAGAGAAAAAAGGTTTTTTTTTTAATCAGAAAAAATAGAGAAGTCCAGTCTTGAAATTGAGGATACTATCGGGGTGTGGTGGTGCATGCCTTTAATCCCAGCACTCGGGAGGCAGAGGCAGGCGGATTTCTGAGTTCGAGGCTAGCCTGGTCTACAAAGTGAGTTCCAGGACAGCCAGGGCTATACAGAGAAATCCTGTCTCGAGAAAAAAAAAAAAAAAGAAATTGAGGATCCTACCTGTGGCTGGGGAGGATCCTGCTGCTTATTTCTTTCCCACAGGGTGGAAGCTACCCCAATTCCCCCAAAAGACTCAGGAAAACAGGATAAGGGAAATGCTTGGGCCAGACACAATGGCATGTCTATAATTCCCAAACTAAGGAGAAGCTGAGGATCACTGTGACTTCAAAACCAGCCTGGCAACATAGTTAGAGCCTGTCACAAGCAAGCAAGCAAGCAAGCAAGCAAGCAAGCAAGCAAGCAAGCAAGCAAGCAAGCAAGCAAGCAAACAAGCAAGCAAGCAAGCAAGCAAGCAAGCAAGCAAGCAAGCAAGCAAGCAAAGAGATAAACAAACCTTCCAATGTCAACACGTCTTATACACACACACACACACACACACACACACACACACACACACACACACACCAAATAGAGACATGTAGTATTTGTCCAAAGGAAGTCAGCTGGGGAATATTCTAGACTGGGTAATGAGAGGGTTCTAGGACACTCACTTTAACTTGGGGTATAGAGGAGGGAGCCAAAATGTTCTTTCTCTGGTAAGGACCTCTGCTTCCCTCAGGCCTCTCCTGGAGTGCTGTACCTCTCTAGGGAGTCCAGAACAAATCATATTCTTGAGCCAAAAAGGTGATAAGTGTTCTTTACCTCCACTGATGGAGCCATAAGTTAGAGAGTCAAAGACGAAGGGGATATCAAACTTGTGAGTAACCTCTAGGTCTCTTCTTGGGCAAAATAGAAATAGGAAGGTAGGGAATTCCACTCCAAGGTCTTAGCCTCTCTACGTGGCCAAGTCAGGAGCAACAAGTCACGGTGATGTATCTTTCTTCTCTGACCTAAGAAGATGCTTGGAAAGATACAACCTCATTTGTTTGGAATCCTTGGCAACGAACAGCACCTGTCTCGTCACGAGAAAGCAGGAAAACTGGAACAGAGGTATTCTAGCAGATAGTCAACCAATCCTGTTCAGAGGTGTCAAGGTCATGGAAAACAGACAAGTTGGAGGATCTGCCCTGGGTCTGAGGATGCACAGGGGACTGGATGAAGAATGTAGCATGGGATCTACAGTTATGCTCTGTAGCAGAGAAGGAGCCGTGTTGGAAAGCCAGCAAAATTACAGGCATGTCTGTGGTTGATTAATGGCATAATTTGTGTCAGTGTTAATTTACTGTCTTTGAAAACTGTATAGTGCTCATGGGATGTGTTCATGATAAGGGAAACCAGTGTAAGGGTACAATGTATCCTCTAAACTCTTTTCTTGAACTTTAAAAATTTATTGTTATTATTATAATTATTACCACCATCATCATCATCATGGTCATGATGATGATCATCATCATCATCAAGAGTGAGTCTTATGTAGCCTGGGCTGGCCTCAAACTTACTGTGTTGCTGACAAGTATCTTGAGGATGATTCTCCTGCCTCCACCTTCTAAGAACTAGAATTACAGCTGGGCGTGGTGGCACTCCTTTAATCCCAGCACTTGGCAGGCAGAGGCAGACGGATTTCTGAGTTCGAGTCCAGCCTGGTCTACAGAGTGAGTTCCAGGACAGCCAGGGCTATACAGAGAGACCCTGTCTCGAAAAACCAAAAAAAAAAAAAAAAAAAAAAAAAACCAAAAAAAAAAAAAAAGGAACTAGAATTACAGGCATGTGCCACAAAACCTGGCTGAATTTTTTCGTTTTGAAAAACTTCTGAGAATCTAAAAATATTTTAAAATAAAAAAAATTAAAAATTGCCAGGCGTGGTGACAAAGGTTTGTGATCCCAGCACTGGGAGGTAAGGAGTAGAGAGGTAGAAATTATAAATTTGGAGCCAACCTGGGCTACATAGGGAGTTCTTGTTTCCAAACAAAACAAAACACAACAAGAAACAAAAACAACAGCAACAGCAACAACAAAAACCAAACCACACCAAACGAAACAAGACCAAAAAAAAAGTAAAACAAACCAAATCCCAAACCAAAATAAAACTAAAATGCACCCTCTAGCTCAGAGCACCCATGAGTTTGTGAGGATTCGAAAGGTGGGGTGGGAAGCTTGGAGCCAGTACTGAGCAGCCTGCATCTCCTTCCTGCTTTGCCCTCTGCATCCCAACTGGCACAGCTCAAAGCTGCTTTCTCCAGAAACCTCCTGATTGTCCCTGCCTGCCTCTTATCATAATTATTCCTGCCCTGCCAAGCTTTTTTTTTTTTTTGCCAAGTTTTCCCTGCCGCCTCCACTACTGGCTACCAACACCCAATTTGCTACAACAGTGGAGGGTTTGTGTAGCCTCTTCCCAAAGCAGGGTCTCTGCAGGGGCTGATAAGGTAAGGACAGAAATGAAGTCACTCTGAACTGGGGGGCATTAGATCCAATAAGTGCAAACAGTAAGAGACAGAAAAAGATGCACAGTAAAGATGTGTCGAGTTTGAAGTTTTGATGCCCTAAACCCAGGGTCTCCAGGAGACAACAGGAGCTGGTGGAGGCCAGGAAGGATCCTTCAGGTGGAGCGTGGCCCTTCCATCTTCTCTGGGGGCCTGTGGTGCCCAGAACCGTGGGGTAATACAATAGGTTTGTGTTGTTGAAACTGCTGAGTCTGGCGGACTGGGATCAGTTTTCTCATGCTCGCCCCTCTCTAAGGCAACTTTGAAAGTCTCCTCTACTCTTTTTTAGGTAAAAGACTTCCAAAGGCTGGGCTGGCCTCTTCCACTATCTCTCCCACTAGCCTGTGGGCTTCTACACCAAGGCTGTGTCTATCCCCCCCCCCCCACCGCCCCCCACCTCACCCCACTGCAGCCCTGGCTCCTCCTCCCTGAGGATGCAACTCCGTAGCTCCACCCAGACCTCAGCACACAATGAGGCTGTGTAGGGGCTGCCTAGCCCAGTCCCTTCACCTGTTTGGGTTGGCATAGGTCTCCCCACCGCAGGGAGGTGTAGGAGACTCACTAACCACAGAGTGCTGGCTGCCCAGGCCCCTCCTTCCCTCCGTGTTCCTGGGCAGGTGGAAGGGTGAGGGAGATCTGGTGCTTACACGAAACATGCTTACAGGAGGTAGAGGTACGCCAGGTCCCCACAGACTGAGATGGCTATTTGATGCCCATTCCAACCCATTAGCCTTTGCTGCCCCAGAGACTACATGCCTTGAAAATCCTGGTCACACACCATGAGTCTAGGAGTGTGCTGCCTTGTTCCTACTTCCCAACTGGCTGGGCCTTTGGCAGCTCCTTGGCCATGGGGTCTAGAACGTTGGCCTTGCAGATTCAGTCTGTGGTAGTGAGTGGTGGCAAAGGTTCCCCCCTTTAACCGGTGTGTGTTTATCTGACATTCATTTCCTCTCATCTCTATGTTCCCCTTGGATAAGGTGGAGGAGCAAGGGGGAGAGGAGGAGGAAAACCAGGGTAAGGAGGAGGAGGAGGATCAGAGGGAGGAGAGACTGGAGGAGTAGAGGGAGGAGAGACTGGAGGAGTGGAGGGGTAGGGAGAGAGGAGAAGGGGGAGAGGTTGGGTAGTGGAGGGGAACACTGGAAAGAAGGCTTCTTGGAGTCCCACTGAGGGACAGGAAGCAAAACTTTTTTTGGTTCAGGGTGTTAGGTCAACTAAAGACGCCGGAGTTGGACTCTCCACCCTGCTCCTGTGTGTGTATCTCCCTGGATGCTGTCTTTTCCTCCAGGAAGGATACCCCTACCTCATACCTTACCCGGTAGCAACATGGTTTCTAATAGAAGTCTCTCCCTCAACCCAAATCCCCTCCACCTAGTGCTGGGGAAATTGCAGGGCTGGGCCAGGGTTGGGGAGAATACTCTCTGGAAGGAGATTAGAAGTGTCTGTCAGGGGTGGGTGGAGCTGGGTGGGGCCCCAGGTTACTCATATCCTCGCTAGTCCTTAGAGAGGCAGATTTGGGGGAGCTCTCAGCCTCAAGAGTACGTCTTAGCATTGTCTTCTGAGCTTTTAAGCCCTGCTGTGGGGAGGGCGTTAATTTCTGCTTTGGTGGCAGGAAGGGTCAGGTGGGATTGGCTATCTAAGGTGCTACGTCCTTTCTGGGAGCAGTTGATACCAAGAACAGTGCAGGAGCCTCAGCGGGGGCTGTTGGGGCCTGTCTGGGAAGATAGGACGTGCCAGGCAGTCCCAGACACGACCACATTCCTCCCGACATGCCTGCAGGGGTCTATGGAGCTGAGGGGCAGGAAGTGGGTGTTCTGGGGATAGTTGAAGCTTGATATACAAACCTCTGAAGTAGAATTAGCTGGGTTCTTGGAGCTGTACCCTGATCCTCAGGGACTCAGGAGTCAGAAACCCTCTCGTCCACTTTGGCTATTATGCCCTTGGCTCAGTCCTGCCTTACTCCCAGGTGCCTGCCTTCCTCCTCCCCTTATGTGTCTTGGGTGAGCTCCATGGGAGATGAAGTGAGGGTGTTTGAGTCAGCCCTCTGCCTCTCAGCTCAGCTATCTTGGCATCTGGGGCTGGAAACAAACAAACAAACAAACAAACAAATGAACAGACAAACAAATCTCTCTAGGCTTGTTCCAGGCATGTGCCCTTACCTGCTTTGAGGTCAAAATAAGCTCCAACCCTCTGGACAGACTCTGTGCCACCCAAAGTTGACCCTCAGAGCTCTCTGCAGTAGAAACAATGGGTGGATGCTTTTTCCTCCCACTTTTCAGAAGAGCAAATTAGGACTCTGAGAAGAGCCTGACTCTGTGCTTCTCAGTGTCTCTGAGTCCTTTGGTGGCCTAATAGTTATTGTCACAGATCTGCGTGTAGGTGTGTGGTGGATATTAGGGTCTGTACCCAGGGCTCAGGGGCAGCTGCCTTGAGTCTGAGCCACCTGGCTAGCTGAGGATGTGACAGATAGCCAGTCCTTAGTAGGTAGCGCTGAGGGTGGCCACGCCAATGTACCTCCAGCTACGTGCCAGTCTCCTGCTCTGGTGGTCTTTTTCTACGTGTAATAAAGGACTCTCCCACCCATTTAATGGGAACTAACAGGTCAGCAGGTTTATGGTGTGGTAAGGCCCTACTTGTCATTCTAGCTGAGCCCAGAGCCCAGCGTGTGGGTTCCTAAGGGCTGTGGCTCCCAGGGCCTCATGGGAAAGTGTAGCCCGCAGGCCCACCCCTCCCCTGGTGAATCATGCCTGGCGGGACGAGAAAGCCCAAAACACTTCAAACAATGAGTTTCCAGTAAAATATGACAGACATGATGAGGCAGAGGGGAGGAGGGATCTGATCGGGAGTTGGCGCTGGCCTGGGAGTGATGAAAGCCAAGGGGAATGGAATACGCCAGGCCCGCCCCCTCCTCACCACTATAAAGCACTATCATCTTTTTCTAACACACCTGAGCAGCTCTCTCTTCTCTCTGCCGACTCACTCGCTCACTTGCTCACCTCTCTCAAAGCCATGGCCACTTGCAGCCGCCAGTTCACCTCCTCCAGCTCCATGAAGGGCTCCTGTGGTATCGGTGGTGGCTCTAGCCGCATGTCCTCCGTCCTGGCTGGAGGATCCTGCCGGGCTCCCAGCACCTATGGGGGCATGTCAGTTACCTCCTCTCGCTTCTCCTCTGGGGGAGCCTGTGGGATTGGAGGTGGCTATGGTGGGAGCTTCAGCAGCAGCAGTTTTGGTGGAGGACTTGGTAGTGGATTTGGTGGTCGATTTGATGGATTTGGTGGTGGTTTTAGTGCTGGTCTTGGTGGTGGTCTTGGTGGTGGTATTGGTGATGGGCTCCTGGTGGGCAGTGAGAAAGTGACCATGCAGAACCTCAATGACCGCCTGGCCACCTACCTGGACAAGGTGCGTGCCCTGGAAGAGGCCAACAGTGAACTGGAGGTGAAGATCCGGGACTGGTACCAGAGGCAGCGGCCCACTGAGATCAAAGACTACAGCCCCTACTTCAAGACCATCGAGGACCTGAAGAGCAAGGTGGGTCAAATGGACAACAGGACTTGCCATTCCAGTTTCCTCCAAGGCTTCAGATCATCAGTAGACTCCTAGAAAGACAGTCTCTAGTCCCCAGTGTCTCTCTCTGAGACCCTCCCTGGCCATCCCCCATAGAGCTGGTCAGTGAGAAGACGGTGCTGCTCCCTGGCTTTCTTTACTCCATGCTTTTATGTGCTCCAGTCCTTAGCCCACGTGAGACCAATGGTTCCTGCCCTTAGCATTTTGCAGAGGAGGAAGTTGAAGGTTGAGAGGTGCTGTGTCTTGCTAAAGATCAAGAGAGGGGGTGGTGCAGAACTGAGGTTAGAGCACAGGTGGCTCACCCTCTGCTACAGGGGGCAGTTACCTCTTTAGCAGAAGGGAGGAGTGAGCCTGTAACGGGACCCACTGAGCTAGACACCCAAACCGCTCATTAGCTTGTTAGTCTGGGCTGAGGCTGCCTCCGCCCTTGAACCTTGGCACCAGATAGCCTCTCCCTATAGCCAGGCAGACGTAGAAAAACCCACACCCACAACTATCAAGACCCGTATATTTTTACTACAAACCAGAGGGAGCCTGGCAGAGTTGTATTTCCAGAGCTCCTCTTCTTCCTCCCGTTAAATCTGCTTGGCTCTTGTGCCTCACATAAGTTATGGAAATTAGACGGGTCCCTGGCCGGAATTCCAGTCAGCTTCAGAGATCCTTCTGTCATTTTTTTTCTTCTTCTTCTCTAGTTTCCTCTTTTCTAATCCCCTGGGCAAGTTGGGTTTTGTCTCTTGGGAAAGTCCCACCCTTGGTCCATGCCCCATGGGCTTAGAAAGGAATGCGTGTGTCTGCAGATGGCTGATAAGGCTGTTCTGTACTGAGAGGAGGATCCAGAAGATGAAAGCTATGTAGGGATCCTTAGGGGGACATTAAAATGCCAAGCCCCATTTTAGGATTATAGGTGAGTGGTAGTAATAAGATCTGAATTCTGGGGCTTTTGAGCCTGGGGCCAGACCTTTGCAGTTTTTCTGTTGAGCAGGATTCAAGTCCTGGGTTGAAACTGACTGTGTGGGGTTGCCTCTCAGGCTGCTGTGGTAAACAAAGGCTCAGGAGATGAGAAGAACAGGATTCAAGCAAGAGCAAGAGAGAAGGGCCAGTGCAGGCTGCAGTGACATCTGCCTACACATATTTGTTTAACCGAAGACCCATGGCTTTTCTGTTCTACAGATCCTGGCAGCCACTGTGGACAATGCCAATGTCCTCCTGCAGATCGACAATGCCCGCCTGGCTGCTGATGACTTCCGGACCAAGTGAGTTTGTGGTGTAGGGCGGGGCATCTTGGATCGGTGTTTTCTAACCAAGGTTGCTTTGTGCTGGGAGAACCCCCTGAGGTGCTTGTAAAAATATAACACTCTGGGGCTCCACCCTTGGAGCTGGGTTCAGTTATTTGTAACCAGTTACCTAGGAGATTGTGATCCACAGCCAGGTGTGAAATCTGTCACATGCTCCAGCTTCCCCTAACTGTCCCCTAACTGCAGTAGGCTGTCATATATGGAGGCCTTGGGCCTTATTGGCTGGCTGAAGCTGGAAGTGCCTCTTTCAGGCACATGACTAAGGGTGAATTTCCTTATTCTCTGGACCCTAGGAATGTTCAGACTTAAGCAACCAATGGGCACAGTCTCTCCACAACACCCCGGGTGCCAACTCTGGGAATTATGCATAAAGGAAGAGAACAAAGCTTTCAGTGTGGCTGGGATGGATAGCTCATTCCTTTTCTCTTGAATCATTCCAGGTTTGAGACGGAGCAGAGCCTGCGCATGAGCGTGGAGGCCGACATCAATGGCCTGCGCAGGGTGCTAGATGAGCTGACCCTGGCCAGAGCCGACCTGGAGATGCAGATTGAGAGCCTCAAGGAGGAGCTGGCCTACCTGAAAAAGAACCATGAGGAGGTAAGAGCTAAGTGGAAAAGCCAGCTTAAGAGGGTGGATGGATGGAGAGAAGCACTGGAGTAGCAGATGGTGTTCGGGGTGGAATCACCTCTTGCTGGAAAGCCCTGTGAGCCACGTGGCTCTTGATGATGGGACCTTTTTTTGTCTCTGCAGGAAATGGCCTCCATGAGAGGCCAGGTGGGTGGAGACGTCAATGTGGAGATGGACGCCGTCCCTGGTGTGGACCTGAGCCGCATCCTGAATGAGATGCGGGATCAGTACGAGAAGATGGCAGAGAAGAACCGCAAGGATGCTGAGGAATGGTTCTTCAGCAAGGTGGGTGCCCTTTGGAGAGGAAAGAATACAGAGTACCCGCCTTCCAGGGCTTTCTAGTGTGAACCGTTCTCTCTTGTTCACAGACAGAGGAGCTGAACCGCGAGGTGGCCACCAACAGCGAGCTGGTGCAGAGTGGCAAGAGTGAGATCTCCGAGCTCCGGCGCACCATGCAGAACCTGGAGATCGAGCTGCAGTCCCAGCTCAGCATGGTACGGATGCTTTTGCACATAAAGGTCGGCCTTGGACTTACCGCAAGGGCATGGCCATTCTCAGTGATTCCTTGGCTTATTTCTCTCCTTCACAGAAAGCATCCCTGGAGAATAACCTGGAGGAGACCAAAGGCCGTTACTGCATGCAGCTGGCCCAGATCCAGGAGATGATCGGCAGTGTGGAGGAGCAGCTGGCTCAGCTGCGCTGCGAGATGGAGCAGCAGAACCAGGAGTACAAAATCCTGCTGGATGTGAAGACAAGGCTGGAGCAGGAGATCGCCACCTACCGCCGTCTGCTGGAGGGAGAGGACGCCCAGTGAGTGCCTGGCTTACCCTTTAGTTCATGCCCCTTCCTCTCACAATCGTCCCCCATATGTCTAACGGTCCTGATATTTCTGTTTTTGCAGCCTTTCATCTTCCCAATTCTCCTCATCCTCTCAATTCTCCTCTGGCTCTCAGTCATCCAGAGATGGTAAGACTCTCTCCTCCACCTCAAACCTGGGCCTGGAATAATTCAGATCTTTCAGCAGATTGACAACCTATATTAGAACTTTCTTGGGGATTAAGCTAAGTGTTTTACTCAGTATTTTCTATGAGTCCCTTCAGAAAAAAAAAACAAAAACAAAAAACAAAACAACAAAAACAAACAAACAAACAAACAAAACCAACCAACCAACCACTTTCTAACGTTCTTCAGAGCTAGGACTGCTCACCTTAATCTTGTTCCTCCAATGGGTGTTTGGGTAGATTTGGGTGACGGAAATCAGCACCACGGAGAGCACCCTACATCACTCCTCTCCTTGGAGGTGTTTGGGTTTGTTGGACCTTCTAATGCGTTTGGTTCTAGTTGGACAGCACCAGTTGAGTGCTCCAGTCTGAGAACACAGACTGGACGTGAGGCAGCAGGGAGTGAGGTGGTAAATGGGACAGAGGAGGAGCAGCGGGAGACAGCCTATTCCTCAGCATCTTGGCTTCTTTCTCTCATTTAGAACTCTCCATCTGTCCACCTCACTAATGCCTCTTATCTCACCTTCTCCAGTGACCTCCACCAACCGTCAGATCCGCACCAAGGTCATGGATGTGCACGATGGCAAGGTGGTCTCCACCCACGAGCAGGTCCTGCGCACCAAGAACTAAGGCTGCTACATGCTGCTCAGGCTTACGAGGCTCCTGTGTGGACGCAGATACTGCTGGAAGAGCCCCTGTATTGTACCTATAGGCTTCACTCTTTACTTGACCCTTGTCCTTCCTGGCAAGCAATAAAGCTTCTTTTTCTGAGTTGCACAATCGCTGCCTCCCTGGTCATTGTCAAGAGTGGGGGTGGGAGGAATGTGCGAAGTGTTGCTTTGGAGCACAGAAGAGCACCTGGCTCTGGCCTCTGGGACTGGGAGAAAGGGCCCTGGGGGCGGGCTTGGCTCAGGTCCCAGGTTGGGTTTCACCACCTCAGAAGCTATAGGTAACTGTGTGCACCAGGTCATGGGATCTTTTAGGACAGAGGCATAGCTCCTCATTTATTTGTTTGTCCATACATTCACCAGATATGGAGTGCCTTTAGGTGCCAGGCAGTGTGCTAGATGAAGGATTCTTTTAAAAAATATTATTATTGCTGTTGTTGTTGTGTGTGCATGATATATGTGTGGGTGCATGTGTATGTGGAGACCAGAGGACAACTTTGCAGTTGGTTCTCTTCTTCCACTGTGGGTTTGGGGTATTGAATTCAGGTTATCAGGTCTGAGTAGCGCTTCTACCTGCTGAGCCATCTCACTGGCCTTAGGTTAAGGATTCCTCACGATTTTGTGATCCTTTAAGATGACTCTGAATTGGAACGTATACATTTTCTCTATGTATCCCATCTCTAGATAAGTAGGAAACTTTGTGTGCAATGTTATGGGGTTCACTAGTCCCCTAATACTCTGTGCACCCCAAGTACTAACACATACTCTGTTGGTGTCATATCTTCCTGAGATGGACTGTCTAGAATTGAGTCTATTCTTTAAAGATTTATTTATTTATTTTATGTATATGAGTACACTGTTGCTCTCTCTCTTCAGACACACTAGAAGAGGGCATCGGATCTCATTACAGATGGTTGTGAGCCACCATATAGGTGCTGGGAATTGAACTCAGGACCTCTGGAAGAACAGTCAGTGCTCATAACCACTGAGCCATCGCTCCAGCCTTGCTTAGTCTATACTTAGTCAATTTAGAGCAGTGGTTTTCAACCTTCCTAATGCTGGGACCCTTTAATACTGTCCTTCATGCTGTGGTGACCCCCAATCATAAAAATATTTTCACTGCTACTTCATAACTGTACTTTTGACACTGCTGTGAATTGTATTGTTTCCTGATGGCCTTAGGTGGCCCCTGTGAAAGAGTTATTGGACCCCAAAGTGGTTGCAACTTCCACATTGAGAACCACTGATTCAGAGGGTATTGATGACCCCCTCTAAGCCCCAGTTTCCATACCACTGATTCAGAGGGTATTGATGACCCTCTCTAAGCCCCAGTTTCCATACTACTGATTCAGAGGGTATTGATGACCCCCTCTAAGCCCCAGTTTCCATATCTGTAAAATGGGGATGATAATGGTCCTTTCTCCTGGTCTTTTGGATGTTGACTGGATGCACAGTCTGTAAGAACATTGTCCAGCATAGTCCCTGGAGCATGCAGGCTCAAGGCAAGGTTGTGTTAGCAATGCTGGGTACCATTCAATGTAAGGGCATTCTAGAGGCTTCTAGAATAGGCTAAATGATTTCTAACCTTGGCCCTGCTCTGTATTAGTGACCTTGGAGATCTTAGCTCTCAGTTTTCTCATGCGTACACTAAAGATGATGTAACCTGTGTCTTGTGGTTGATATACAAATCTAATGAGTAAGTTGCACCTTAAGATCCAGGCTGACTTCTGAGCCTGGTGGGCCATAGATGTAAGCCAGAGCTAGGGAGGTGGATCCAGGAAGACTGTTGTGAGTTTCTCACTAGTGAGGAGGGCATAGGAGCCTCTGCTTGGAGGAGGAGTGGCTTTTGCTTTGGCTTGTGGTTGACTCAGGCGTAGGAAGGGGAGGAGATTTATCTGGGTGCATGGCAGAGATGCCAGGGCTGGGGAGGGCTCACTGCCCCCTGGGTTAACAAAGAGTTGAGTAGCTTTGTTTCAGTTCCAATAGCTTGTTCATTTGGCTGGGTGGTGGAAACTGCTAGGTAGAGTTGAATGTGGGCGAATGAAGAAAGACAATTTGGATGTGGAGGCTAAAACCTTGGACCTGAGAATCCTGTGTGTCAGTCCTGGGTTCCCATTTTCACCAGCCTTGGAGAACTGGGACAGGATAGAGAACGCACATTCCTCTTTTCTAAGGCGGAGGAGTAATACCTTCGCTGTACAACGCTGATTCCTTGAATGATCTCATGGAACCAATGGACTTAGCATCAAGCTTGGTGTATAGTGCCCACCAGGGCAATAAGCTTCCTGTCAAGTGTGACATAGAATATAGGGGCTGGATCACACTTGAGGGGGTCATCTGGATGGACTGAGAGCAAAACGCAGCTACACTCAGTATGAAAATAGACGCCCAGAATGCTGCCGATTGCTTGTGGATCTCCCAGCATTACCCTACCTGGGACATTTGAGTTTCTCTTCCAAGGGAACCGGCTTTGGAGGATTCTGAGCACACATGAGTTCCTTAGCATTAGTGTGGAGGGAGAACACCCTCTGTCCTTGCTTGGATGGCTGCCACTGCTGTTGGGAAGAATACAGGGAAAAGGTAGACTTGCTGGAGGTCACTTGGCTGTAAGCAAGCTCAGAATGGGGGGGGGTGTGCAGAGTTGGGTGTTAAGCCGTGGGCTTGGATTCCAGCAGCCCGAGAAACAAAGGGCAGATATCACAGCAGTTCTGGGGTCTTGCATGGACAACCTCCTCTCCTGATTTTCACCACCACATTCAGCGGGAAAGGTAGAGTCAACAACTGGTTTCTACTAGTGACTAGTTCTCTTATTCACAGTGCTTATTCTGAAGACCTGGGCTCTGCCCCCACCATTGAAACAGATCAGAAAAGTGACTCGATAGCACCGCCTGGTGGAAGAAAGAGAGGTTGCCTCTCAGAGTTTTGGGGCTAGCCAAATGAGGGCTGTGGCTTCACACCCCTTGAATGTAATTTGGGAGGAGCTACCTTCTCTGCCTACTCTGAATACAGAATGGGGCTGTTCTAGGTGGATGGAGATCATCTCTCCAGTGCTCTCCTCTTCTAAGGGAGAACATTCTGCTCCAAGTCTTAGAGTTTGAACCTTGATACATCCAGCCTTCACATTCCTTGAGGGAGGGACTATGTGCCCTCAACAGCATTCACTTTGACACAAGCTCTTGATCGTAAAGGGGTGGTGGTGGTGGTAAGTGCACTAGAAGGATGTCCTAGTCATAAGCGTGATACTTGACACTGAAGTCATTCAGATGGACCAAGAGGAAGGGCAGAAGCATGCCCACTGTCACCGAGACTCAGGATAATGTATGATGGCGTGCTGGGGCTCAGCCCAGCAGTTATTCAGTAGCTTATCTAAGTCTCACATGAAGTTGTACTTCAGCCATGCTGGTTATCTGATTGGTGACCACTTTTCTGTTTCTACACCAGGATATCTGGTCCCTCTCTCAGGGGGAGTGTCATCTATTCTTCTTGCTTGCTCACTCTTGATCATCCCTCACTCAGGTGTGGTGGCTCTCAAGGGATGGTTCCCAATCCCTCCAACCACTCACAGGCTTCACTCTATGCTCCCAATAGCATTTATTTCACTTTTGAGTTTTATGTTTGCTGAGAGAGAGTCTGCTTTGTCCTATAGATGCTCAAGGAGACAGGGCTTGCTTATCATTGGTGTGTGTGTGTGTGTGTGTGTGTGTGTATGTGTGGTACATGTGTTCACATGTATGTGCACACGTGTGAAGTCCCACTTGCATGTGGATACAGAGGTCAAGGTTGAGTTTCTTCTTCAGTTGCTCTCCACTTACTTTTAAAACTTCTTTCAAGTCTCACCTATTTGGCTAGACTGGCCAGGAATCCTCTTGCCTCTGCTTCCCCAACAGTAGGAATATAGAAGTGCACTGCCAAAGCTGGCTTTCTGCATGGGAGCTGAACTCAGGTTCTTATGCTTGTAGGGCAGACGCTTTACTGACATTTTACCCTCAATCTCAGTCCAATGTGTAGAACACAGTAGATGCTCAGGGAAAGATACACTCAAAAGTTACCATGGGGAAGCTGGTTCTGGGATGAGAGGAAGTAGTATTTCTCGAATAGATGGAAGACTCAGGTTTTAGGCTCAGGGCACCTTGGTCTGGTGGGATCTGGGTAGGTGGGGTGGTGGCAGGTGACTATTCAGCAAGAAAGAGTCACCGTTGAAAGACACATGTAGGCACCTCCAGAGATGCACCAACCCAAAGTGCCCATGTGCATAGGTGGCTAGGTGGCTCATGAAGGGGTGGGCCCCTGAGCCAGGAGAGGAGCCTATGAGTCATGTTTGGGTTCCTTCAGCCAGCATCCAGCCTCACGATGACTCAGCACTTTCTGGCCCAACTTGAGCTCAAGAAAATGCAGTGGTGGGAAAAAGTGGGGCCAGAAAGCTCAGGCGGGGATGCAGGCAGGCAGGAGGCTTTTATAGTCAGAACCAGGCTGGCCTTGTCTCCTCTTAAGTTCTCATACAACTTAGTAGGGGCCCCTACCTCTGACACCTTGAGGTAGAACTCACTCAGGATTCCCCTCTCTGATGCAGAGGATCTGGTCCCTCTCTCAGGGGGAGTGTCATCTATTCTTCTTGCTTGCTCACTCTTGATCATCCCTCACTCAGGTGTGGTGGCTCTCAAGGGATGGTTCCCGATCCCTCCAACCACTCACAGGCTTCACTCTATGCTCCCAATAGCATTTATTTCACTTTTGAGTTTTATGTTTGCTGAGAGAGAGTCTGCTTTGTCCTATAGATGCTCTCTGTCCTATAGATGGTCTCTGAATCCCTTCTGTTCAGCTCCGTCAGTGCTCTGAGGGCTGGGACTGGTCTTGGGAGACTGGCATGGGGGCCCAGTTGACTAAAGGGATGAATTAATAGTCAGCAAGAGGGTTAAATCTGGGTCACCGAGATGGCCCAAGAGTAAGGGGAAAAAAGCATACTTAGTATCACTCACAGTCAGGATAATATCCCAAGATGTGCTAGCATTTCCACGGACGATAGAGACAGGATTTGTTTTTACAGGGACTTGAGGCAGGGTATCCTGAACTACAGGAGAACTATTCCTCATTCATTGCCAGGAGGAGTGGGAAGTAGGGCTTGGAGGAAAGACCTGGAACCCTGAGAGGGTAAATGAATGACCCACGCCACTCAGCCAGGAAGAGGTCTCTTATTCAATCTAGGACAGTCAGCTTCCTCATCTACGGCACTGCCTGTCCCATGCCAGACAGAGCTGGGAGAAGGGAGAAAGAAGATGGTACAAAACTGTAGCTCCAATTCACATGTGGCTCATGGTACCCAGAGTGGTTGGGTCCTCTTTGGGTTGGAAGGAGATCCAGATGTGGAGAAGGGAAGAAGAACCAGGAGGAGAAGGGATGCGATGGAATGGAAGGTAGAGGTAGAGGTAGAGAGAAGGGTAGATGGGGTGGGGGAATAGGCAGTGGGAAGAGGGAGAATAGGACGAATAGGTAATGGCAGGAGGGGGAGGGAAGAAGATGCATACAGATGGACAGGTGGGCTTTCACAATGGGACTCCTCCATCTTGCACGATGTTTATGTTCCTGGCAACTCCACATACAAGGACTTTCTATGGGGAAACTGAGGTCAAAGCCACAAGGATAGGGAGTGTGAGATAGATGGTGGCCCAGGCTTGCCTCATTGGCAAGATACTGTTGTTTCCACTGCACTGTCCCAGAGGCTCAGTGGGGAGGACTCCATCTCAGAGGTAGTGGAATTGGAGCCACATGCAGAGCTGATCCAGACACAGGGGTAAGGCCTGCTTTGAACTCTGATGGGAAGGTTTGCTTAGGGATTTGTGGATCCAGGCAGAGGATGGCCCAGATAGGTGTAACCTTCAGGAAGAGCAAGCAGATGCCTATAATCCTAGAACTTTGATGTCTGAAGCAGGAGAATCATGAACTAAAGGTCAGCTACAAGAGTTACACCCCCACAACAAAACAAAATCAAATTAAGCCAAGCCACCCTGAGCTAAGTCATGTCAAACTAAATCTAAAAGAATGCACTCATTAAAAAACAGGGTCCCAGCATCTCCCTGAAGCTGCCTATCCAACTTTGCCTAGCCCATCCTCCACCTAGCTCAAGCCCTGGGACTTGGGGTTTCCATTCCAACCCAGACTGGTGATGTCAATGTGCCCACGGCAAAGCTGGGAGAAAAGACATCAGATTGGGTCCGGGCCTAGGATCACACTGAGACCAGGTCCTGGGTGTTTCTTGTAGAGACAGGCAGGGATGTAGACGGAGATTTAGAACCACTGAGAAGCAAGGAGAGTGATCAGACTCTCCTTGAGCCTTGAACTGATGGTGTCCTGTGTGTTAGGCTTGCAGAAATGCTGTTAACATTTAGCTCTACCTACTTAATTGTCTATTTTAATTAACATGTGCCGCACCATCTATTTAAATATTTACCTTACTCATTTTGGTAAACTAGCTCACCGTTCATCCCAACAGGCATTATTTGTAGAGGGAATCCTACATTACTACAGGAAAAAGAGGAAAGGAAAAATCAGTTGTCACTCATAGAAGCCAATGAAACAGACATGTCTAAATAGATGTTTCTTTCTGAAGGATCTGAGTCCAAGGTGGGCTTAGTTTTGTTGGCTAGGATGATTGACAGGTGGGGAGGTTGCTAAGGACTGAATAGGATGATTGACAGGTGGGGAGGCTGCTAAGGACTGGCTGAGATGACTGACAGTTGTGGAGGCTGCTAAGAACTGGTTGGGATGATTGACAGCTATAGAGGCTGCTAAGGAGATGGAGGTTTCTTTCCTTAAGAGTCAGGAGACTGAAAAAAAATAGAAAGGAAATGCTTTTCTTACTGTGCAATTAGTATTTTTGTTGATGTTTTGACAGGATCTTGCTATGTATCCCAGGCTGGTCTCCAACTTGTAATTCTACTGCTGTAGGTCCTGTACTGCTCCAGCACTGTTCTTGAGCATAGTCTCCATGCATCTCCCACACACTACTCTTTATAACACCTACCACCCGGAGACCCTCTTTCACACCCTTGCTAGGAAGAGACTTGTACCCCTCAGCCACACCTCCAACGCTTCAGGCCCTTCTCTACCCTTGTGGCCTTTCTCCCTACCTCAGTTCTCTTCTAGCCCCAAGCATCTGTCTGAAATGGCTTTCTCTTTCATTCTTATTGTGATCTTACTTGGACCAGGCATGGGGTCTAGGCCCTGGGGCATGTGCAAGATAAACAGGGACAGGCTTAGAGGAGTCATTGTTGAAGACAGTGAGGGAAAGAGTCCTTTCTTCAGTGGGGGTGGTGCAACTGGTGGTAGAGGCCCTAAGACGCAGGATAAGAGGTCAAAACTGGACAAAGGACAAGTGGAAATTCAGTAGGGGAGCATTCAGGAAGAGAAGGTGCACAGGTTTGCCAATAGTGAGTAGGATAGAGATTTATATAAAGGGACATTTCAGTGGGAGGGGACTGCAGGAATTTGAGGGTTGTTTAGGGAACATTATGTGTGTGTGTGTATCACATATATCAAAGATATATAATATATATCACACACATATATATCATATGTATCACCGATAACACATCATATATAACATAACACACATATATCATACATATCACATACATATATCATTTATATGACATGTATTACATATATCATATAACATATCATATTTAACACATTACATATATACATCATATATATCACACATATATCATATATAACATATATCATATTTAACACATCACACATATACATATATATCACACACATATCATATATAACATATATACCACATATATGTGGCATATATATCACATATACCATATATACACATACACACACACACACACACACGAGAACAGAGCAGTCAGAGCAGAGACATAATTAGACGGGTCATCTCAGGGATAGCTCAAGAGGTCAGTGGGTATAAAGACACTACACAAACCTGGAGACCTGGGTCCTCAGATCCTCAGAACTGGAGTGAATGTGAGAGAAGAACACCTTCTCTGTAAAGTCACCTCCTGTCTTTACTTGTGTGCTGTGGCAGGTGTACCCTCATCGTGAACATGTGCACTCACTCACCAATTAATTAATTAATGATTTAAAAATTTAAAACAAGGTCAAGGGGTATAGGAGGGACAAGGAGAGCTATTAGAAGCTGACATCCCAGAGCCAAGGGAGGGCAGTGGAGTTGGGGGACTTAAGTAGTTGAGTGATAAGAAACATTCTTGTCTTTCTTGAGCCTCTTTCATGCCTCTTTTCTTGGGATGGGCAAACTGGCTTTATTTTATTTTATTTTATTTTATCTATTTTTTGGTTGAGGAGAGGACAGAGGCACAGCATGAGAAAGCAAGTAGTCACACAGCCAGGGAGCACAGACTCTTGATTGTGCCCAGGTGATCTGGCAGCAGAGCCCATAGCCTCCTTACCTTTCTCTTTTGGCATTGGTGACCAGAATAAGTGTGGGGCTCTAGCAGGGGCAAGGATGTCACATCATGGTACCTTGCTACCTCCAGGGCTAAATATAAAACAGGCACGCAAACAAGTATCAATTCTGTGATACTTTGGGACTCTGCAAAAGAATCAGGAAAGAGGTTAAGGAGATGGCTCAGTGGTTAGGATGCTTGCCATGAAGGACAAGGACCCCAGTTTGATCCCCAGAACCTATGTATAAAGCTGGGCAGAGCGGTGTAATCCCACACAGTGCACTGTAAGGCAGAATGCTGGGAAGGCGGAGGCAGGAGGATCCCTGAGGCTTGTTGGCCACGTCTTGAAGCATCAGTAAGCTCCAAGATTAGTGAGAGACCCTGTGAAGAGTGACAAAGGAAGTACACACATGTATATGACCAACACACATACACACATACATGCTTATACACACATACACACACACATGGGCACACACATGTATGCATCTGCACACACATAAACATACACACACACATGCACATAGACATATGCATACACACGTACATACACATGCACACACATACCCACATTCACAAACATACCCACATGCACAAACATACACATAACAGACACACGCATGCACGCATGCATGGGTCAGACAGGCCCATTATGTTCCTGCTATAGGCATCTGTATTTATTAGGCTTGTTTTTTTCCCACAGTCTTCCGTGTGACTTCTATATGCTGCTCTGGAACCCCGAAGGATGCATAGCTGTGCATCTACCTCCATCTTTTGGCCATATAGCACTGTCTCAGCAAACTGGCATGTCCTGAGAGCACAGCCCTGTCTCTCCTGTCAGCCTAAAGGACGTGACAACTGAGTTTCCCATCTGATGGGGGCATCACTAGTGCAGGTTCTGACTTTCTGTTTACCCTGGAAGCTCCCTGTGGGCAGGGGCTGCACTTTCCCTAGCCTTCACGTAACTTCCAGGCTCCTATCTCAGCCCACAGTGACCACCAGGTACAGGCAGGGCAGGGTGAGTTTAGAGAGTGACAACCAATGGTGAGGGAGTTTTGGTCTTAGGTATTGAGAGGTCTGAGTCTCAGGTTTGTTGTCAAGGTCAGCCAGACACCAGACTGTAGGATATAGGTCAGCCCCTCAGCAGCAGGGCTGATTTATGGTGCCCTTGACAGCCTAATATCTTCAAATTACCTCACACAATGGAGAAAGGCTGGGCTGCTGACGGGCAGTCACCAAGGGACGCAGAGCCTGGGGCTTCTCTGCTGCTCCCATATCCTAGACCTTTTCTGAGTCTATGGGGGGAAGCTGGCACAGAGTGAGGACACACCCAGGCGTGCCACCTTCAGCAGGGGGTATAAGTAGGCAGCTCCGGGGGTGGCTCAGTACCCAGCAACCCTGAGACCGCTTCCTGGCTACATCCTCTGGCAGGCAGCACCATGAGTTGCAGACAGATCTCCTCATCTTTCTGGAGCAGCAGCAGCAGCTGTGGTGGAGGAGGAGGAGGCAGAGGGGGCAGCGGAGGCAGCATGCGGTCTTCTTTCAGTCGCTCCTCCAGGGCTGGTGGAGGAGGAGGCCGCTTTAGCTCTTCCAGTGGCATTGGTGGGGGTGGCTTTTCGGCTTGTGGCGGTGGAGGTGGTGGCAGTTTTGGCTCTAGCTACGGTGGAGGGTATGGAGGGGGTTTTAGTACAGGGAGTTACAGCGGTATGTTTGGTGGAGGTTCTGGAGGTGGCTTTGGAGGTGGCTTTGGTGGTGGCTCTGGAGGTGGCTTTGGTGGTGGCTCTGGAGGTGGCTTTGGTGGTGGCTCTGGAGGTGGCTTTGGTGGTGGCTCTGGAGGTGGTGAAGGCAGTATTCTGAACACCAATGAGAAAATCGTCATGCAGAACCTCAATTCCCGTCTGGCCTCTTACATGGAGAAAGTACTAGAACTGGAGGAGAGCAACACTACCATGGAGAAGCAGATCCAGGACTGGTATTCAAAGAGGGGGCCCAAAGTCTTCCAGAAGGACAACACTCATTACTATGACACCATCGAAGACCTGAAGGACAGAGTATGTATGAGAGTCAAATCTCTGTCTTTGTCACTCTCTTTCTTTCTTCCTCCTTCCCTCCATCCCTCCCTTCTTGCTTCCCTCCCCTTCTCAACCTCTCTCACAGAAAGGTGAGATTCTAGAGTCCAAGCAAAGACATATCAGAAAATCATCTTTTAGAAACTACACTTCCATCAGAAGCAAACTTGCGTTTGGTTTCTAAGGTCTTAGAGGCTTGGCTTTCTGCTATTTCATTCTGAGTTTGGCCATAGCAGGGAGGAAGCCTGGATTAATACCAGCAAGGCTAGGACCTAACTGGAGCTTTCTTTTGACCTGGTTTCAGTTCAGTCTTATTCTTCCTGTCCCATTTCTCTTGGGCTGGTCACTTAATCTTCTCAGGTATTTAGAACTCAGATGTACAGGGTGGTTGATCAAGTGATAGAGAGACTCTCTGGTTGTGAGGTTGATACCCATCCACCCATCTATCCACCCACCCACCCACCCACCCATCCATCTGCCTGGAATCTTCTTATTTATCCGCTAACGTAAGTGGACGGCTACCCTCTGTGTTGCACTGACTAGTCACAGTGATATCCCACATTCAGATTCCACTATAAAGGAGTCCACAGTTGGGTTCCTTACTGTTCTCACTCATTCCTCCTGCTTTTACACCTTTGTATTTCTGAATGTGCTGTTTCTCCAACTGCAGATTCCTTCCACCCATTTACTCACATGCAGTCTTAGCCACCCTTTAGGACCTAGTTCAATTGTCATCTCCTTTCCAAGGCCTTTCCCGGTTTCCCAGGATAGCCAAAGCAACCTTTCCTTTTCATGATTCTCATGAAATGGTTTGGACTTTGAGGTCAATGGTGGGCTCCTTGGGATTTGTCTTAGACCCTACACCGCCTTTGCAGCAGATGTTGAAATATTTGTCGAATGAGTGAAGACGACACTGGGCACATCTGCTGAAGGCTGTGTGGGTGTCGTGCAGCATACAAGCTGATGGAAAACTCTTGCTTCCTGAACACCTCTGCTGGCTACATCTGGTCTCCTCCTCTCTCTGAGGTTGGTCATGCCAAGGGAGCATGGCCTGTTTAGGCAAACTTGTCTTTCAGATTGTGGATCTCACGGTGAGGAACAACAAAACTCTCGTGGACATCGACAATACTCGCATGACTATGGATGACTTCAGAGTTAAGTGAGTCCTTTCCCCCTTCCTTTTCCTTATTGTCATCCCATCTCCCACCCAATTTTCAGAGCTCTGGAGGTCCTAGTAGGATTTGGTGCCCTCTTGATCACTCTGTACCCATAACTTGCCTACAGGCTTGAGATGGAGCAGAGCCTGCGCCAAGGGGTGGAAGGTGATATTAATGGCTTGAAGAAGGTGTTGGATGATCTGGTTATGGCGAAATCTGATCTGGAGATACTGCTTGACAGTTTGGAGGACGAGAAGAATGCCCTTAAGAAGAACCACAAGGAGGTAGGCTATTGTTATTGTGGCTTGTTGGGTACAGGGAGGAATAGAAGGGCAGAGATCGTAGGGGGCACTGTGGATCCTGGGCTGAGAGAGCCCTCTTCTTCACTCTTGAAGGGGACACTCCCAGCTCCTCACAGGTGGCATGCAATGGCAGCTGTGCTTTGATTTCACAACGATGTTCCTCTTTTGCATTCTGAGTGGACTTGGTGGGAAAGGGTTGAAAGATGGCAAGAGGGGTCCCACTTCTAACCTCATGCCCTCTTCCTCCTTGCAGGAGATGAGCCAGCTGACAGGCCAGAATGATGGAGATGTTAATGTGGAGATAAATGTTGCTCCTAGCACAGATCTCACCCAGGTCCTCAATGACATGCGTGAGGAATACGAACAGCTCATTTCTAAGAACCGCCAGGACATTGAACAACACTATGAGTCCAAGGTGAGCAGAGTGGGCTTCCTATTCAGTTTTCTAACCCACCTTTCAGGTATCCTTCCACTCCTCATCTCCTTCGTCATCCTTCTGCCTCTTCATCTCTCAGCATAGCTCTATCTATCCTTTCATCCTCCAACGGATGCTGTGTACTCTTCTTCATTCCCCACAGAGACACAACTGTGGAGTGGTACCAGTTTTAGGCGAAGAGCTAAGATCTCAGAGGTGAGCCAAATAAGATGGCCACTCTTGAGGCATGCATAGTTTATTAGTGTATGTTGTCCAGAGAGTGGGCAACTCACTATAATCCTGTGTGATGTAAGACTCTAGTAGAGACATCTAGTATCTTCTGCGGTACACTGAGTTCCATGCTTGTTCCCTTCTTCCCTGGTCTCCAAAGCTTGGAACAGAGAATGATAGATAAAGGCATGCCATTCTGCATGTGAATAAGAAACCAATACTAGAAAGGGGATTAGGGACATAGAATGAAGGGCCTTGAAACCTTACTGAAAGGGAATATGGTGTCTGGAGAACTGGTCAACCTGGTCAGTGGGACCCAGAATTCAGTAGTATATCCTTGGCTTGGTCTAAGCCTTGGTTTTAAAGGTGAAGAGCCTGGTGAGTGAGGCACAGTCTTTCCCACAGATGTTCTTGGCTGTGTCTGTCCCTAACTGAGCCTTTGGTTTGCAGATGACCCAGATTGAGCAGCAAATGACCAATAGTGGCCAAGAGATGGAGAGCAACATGAAGCAAGTGTCCCAGCTCCAGCACACTGTCCAAGAACTGAATGTGGAGCTGCAGACTCAGCTTACCACGGTGGGTTGTCCTGCTCCAGATTCATTACCAGGGCAGGGCACAGAAACAACCTTTAGGAGGGACAAGGAATGGAACATCCCTCCTAAAGTTTCCTTTCGCTTCTTAGAAATCAGCCCTGGAGAAGGCTTTGGAAGACACAAAGAACCGCTACTGTGGCCAGCTGCAGCAGATCCAGGAACAGATCAGCCAGTTGGAGGCCCAGCTTGCTGAGATCCGGGCAGAAACTGAATGCCAGAGTCAGGAATACAGCATTCTGCTCAGCATCAAGACACGGCTGGAGAAAGAAATTGAGACTTACCGGGAGCTCCTTGAAGGCGGCCAGCAAGACTTGTAGGTTCTCAGGAGTCTGTAGATTCTACAGTGTAGATCTCAGAGGAGTCCCTGTAGGCTTCTGTTACCAATTCTAGCCTTCTTGAATAGAAGCATCTAGAAAAGTATGCAAGGGTCTGATGGACTGAGGATTTCATCCCTATGGGTGTTTTTTTTTTGGGGGGGGGGGCTCTTGAGGCTTTTGAGCTTTGGAAAGGAGAATGGTAACACTGAAAGGGGATACCTTCTGCTCCAGGGAGAGGAAGGCACCCTTCCCTCCCAGATGGGATGCCTCAGTTCACACTTAAGTCTTAATTCTGTCCAGGTTCATCTTTGTATATATATCTGTGTGTTTCCCTTTATCCTCAGTGAATCTTCTGGAGCTGGACAAATTGGCTTTGGAAGTGGCAAAGGAAGACAAAGAGGAAGTGGTGGCAGCTATGGAGGAGGAAGTGGTGGCAGCTATGGAGGAGGAAGTGGTGGCAGCTATGGAGGAGGAAGTGGTGGCAGCTATGGAGGAGGAAGTGGTGGCAGCTATGGAGGAGGAAGTGGTGGCAGCTATGGAGGAGGAAGTGGTGGCAGCTATGGAGGAGGAAGTGGTGGCAGCTATGGAGGAGGAAGTGGAGGGAGCTATGGAGGAGGAAGTGGGGGCAGCCATGGTGGAAAAAGTGGAGGCAGCCATGGAGGAGGAAGTGGGGGCAGCTATGGTGGAGGAAGTGGGGGCAGCCATGGAGGAGGAAGTGGGGGCAGCTATGGTGGAGGAAGTGGGGGCAGCCATGGTGGAAAAAGTGGAGGTAGTTATGGAGGAGGAAGCAGCTCTGGGGGAGGAAGTGGAGGCAGCTATGGAGGAGGAAGTGGGGGCAGCCATGGTGGAAAAAGTGGGGGTAGCCATGGAGGAGGAAGTGGTGGCAGCTATGGAGGAGGAAGTGGGGGCAGCCATGGTGGAAAAAGTGGAGGTAGCTATGGAGGAGGAAGCAGTTCTGGGGGAGGAAGTGGAGGCAGCTATGGAGGAGGAAGCGGGGGTAGCTATGGTGGAGGAAATAGAAGGCCATCTCAATCCCAGTCCTCCTCAAAGTCTGCCGACTGCGATGATGATTCACAAGGTAAGGAATTACTGAATCCTCAGCCTCGTGAATGCGAGGCAACTCTCCTTTTCTGTGTATCTTTGGATATCTTGGCAGGACTGCGTGTTCTGAATGGAATGGATTTCTAGGAGAGTCTTTAGAGTCATACGTATAGATCCACACATGGTTCCAAATTGACCGTTAGATGAAATTAGATCTGCACATGATCTGAGTCTCAGTGATTAGAGGAGATGGACTGAAAAACCGAACTGTCATGTACATTTCTATTGTAGCCCATAGGTAGGTTTTACTTATGGAAAACCAAGTTCAGAAGGAGTAAATTGTTTCCTCATGATCATGTAGTTTCCAAATGACGGGCTCAGCCCTGTGGGGCGCCATGGCCAGTGCCTTCAGCCTTCATTAGGATGGGAGGCTCAGATCAGTAACAACACAGGGAAAAGAGACACAGGGGTCTTAGTCAGTGGTTAGTTAGTGCAACCGGTGCACAGTACAACTGTGGAAAGGAGGATGTGTCTCGGGTGCCGTCACCTGCCTCTGAGAAGGACTCATGCAAGGGAGGTGGTCTCTACACCATGAAATAATCTTTATTTACAAATTGAACTTAATGTGGTAAAAATTAAGTATCTGGGTTGGAGAGATGCTCAGCTGTTAAGGGCACTTGTTGCTTTTGTAGAGGACCTGGGTTCAGTTCTCAGTGCCCATTGTGATTTGCAACCATCCATAACTCCAGTTCCAGGGGATCCCATGCCCTTTTCTGATGTCTAAGAGCACCAGACACATATATCCAGTGCACCTATATACACAGAGGCAGAAAATACCCATGTAAATAAATAAATAAAGCCACTGACCTCTAAGCTATGGTTTCATTTTTTAAAAAAATTCAATATGAAGTTATAGTAAGTGGCAGGATAACAGCGCTGCAATGGGCAGCTTAGGGAATCCTTTTAGAATCAGGAAACTGTTCACTTACAAGGTATCTTATGTATTTTGAATGTCCAGTTGCTCTGTAGGGCATCTGGTGTGAATCTAGGAATGAGGTTGGTGCTATCTTTGTCTGGGTAGCCAAAGAATTTACTGACAATGCTGTGGGGTGGTGAAGGGTCTGGTCCACGGGCTCTCTCCAAACTCACGGTTGTTACAGGAGAGATGGGTGAACTGGGTGGGGCCAGAGGCTTCGTGATTACAGTGCTCTGATCTCAGGTTCCTCCAGCTCTATGAGGTCCAGGTTTCTTGTCCCCAGTTTCTTCTTCAAGTCACTGCCCAGAGTCTCTTTTCTTACTGTTCTCTCCTTTCTGCCCTGCCACAGAGCACAAGATGCGATACTAGAACCCTGATTCACTTTCTCCACCGGACCCCAGCTGAGACTGTCCCGGGAGGGCAGAAGCTACATGAAGCATCCTTACTGCATCCTGACATCAAGACAAGCTGGCCACAAGCTGGGGTAGCCGTTTGGAACTGGATGGAGTTGGCACTGTGCCTCTGGACATCTCTTGGCTCTGTTCCTTGCTGGGGAGGCTTCAGGGCTGGGGAGAATGTGATTCTTCTTTGTGTCCTGGGGGTGGCCCCACTCCCTTCCTTGTCCTGACTTCCTAGTAAAGCTTTCCTATTGCAAATTAAACTTGGATTCTGAGGTGTTTGTACCGTGAGATGAAGTAGCGTGATGCTTCATGTTGGTTGTGAACTTGACTGAGTTGCAACTCTCTTGGGAGATGGTAATGTTCGTCTGGGCGTGTCTGTGAGCTTATCTCCAGAGATGAATTAACTAACGGCATAAAGATCCATGTTGAATATGGGTGACACCTTGTAGGCTGAGCCCATGGACCAAATTAACAAAAAGGGAGATGGCCAACTGTCCCATGACAGTCTGTCTGTCCCCTGACCATACCTTTATGCCATGATTTGAGCTACTACATGCTCCCTAAATCTTTTCCTCTTTTATGCTTCCTTTTCTTTGTTTTTTAACCATAGATTCATGAATTGTTTTTATTTATGTGTATATGTGTGTGTGTGAGAGAGAGATTGCATAAGTTTATGTGTACCATGTGCCTGCAGGTACCTGTGGAGACCAGAGGGTATCAGAGTCTCTGGAACTGGAATTGGTAGTGGTGGATAGCCACCTGATACAGGTGTTGAGAACTGAATTGAGACCTGGTGCTGAAGTAGAAAGCATCCCTAACCACTGGGCCATCTCTCCAGACCCCTGTTCGCATGTTGTCCTCCTGGAGATTAAACCTATATTGCTCCTGCTAACCAAACACTCTACCACTGAGCCACACTCCCAGCTCTCCGGAGTCCAGGAAGGCCTTGAACTTGTGACCTTGCTTCAGTGTCCCGAGTAGCTGGGATTTACAGGCTCGGGGAGACTGACCTTAAGTTCCTTATATTAGGCCTTAACAGAGAGGTTCAGAGAGAGCTAACTGAATTGATTTTTGAAAAGAGTTGGTTAATTTTTCTGTCACTTAACTTGTGTTAAGAGTAAAGCAACGCAGCCGGGCAGTGGTGGCCCACGCCTTTAATCCCAGCACTTGGGAGTCAAAGGCAGGCAGGGTTTCTGAGTTCGAGGCCAGCCTGGTCTACACAATGAGTTCCAGACAGTCAGAGATACACGGAGAAACCCTGTTTTGCAAAACGAAACAAAACCAATACAAAAAGCAAGCAAGCAAAGAACAACAACAAACGGAAAAGAAGAAACAATAAAGCGACTCACCGTGAAGTTCTTTAATGCTTTAAATGATCATTTATTTGTCCTGTGTGGTGGTTTGAACAGGAATGGCTCCCACAGACTCATGGGTTTGAATTTTTGGCCCATAAGGAGTGGCACTATTAGGAGGTGTGGCCTTGCCGGAGTAGGTGTGGTCTTGTCAGAGTAGGTGTGGCCTTGTCAGAGTAGGTGTGGCCTTGTCAGAGTAGGTGTGGCCTTGTCAGAGTAGGTGTGGCCTTGTTGGAGGAAGTATGTTACCGTGGAGGTGGGCTTTGAGGTCTCAGATGCTCAAGCCCAAGCTCGGTGGCTCACAGTTACTTCCTGTTGCCCGCTGGATGTAGGACTCTTAGCTCCTTCCCCAGCACCATGTCTGCCTGCGCACTGACATGCCTCCCACCATGATGATAATGGACTAAACCTCTGAAACTGTGAGCCAGCTCCAGTTAAATGTTTTAACTTCGTAAAAGTCACTTTAGTCCTGTTCTTTTCACAGCAATAGAGACCCTAACTAAGACGCCTTGTGATTTTGCAGTTGGCGATTTAGACAGAACACTTTTATTTTCTCTATGCATCTGTGGCTAGCTGCAAGGGCTAGGCAGTTCTTCCTCTGGGATTCCCTGGGAGCTGGCTGGGGTGGTGAGGACAAATGTGTGATGCTCACCTTCCAGTCAGCTACCGTGAGCCAGTGTCCCAACGCAAGTGGCAGCTACACAAGGTCCTTTGAGGAACAGTCTCTTGGCCTTCATGGTGTTGGCCAAAGTCAGTCACAACCTAATCTAGATTTGAGAGCAGGGGCAACAGACTCCTCTTGAGGCCAAGAGCTAGAGAGTCAGACGGTGAAAGGTACGGGTGTATAAGGAGCGGTAATGGAGTCCATATTGGGCAAGCCATCTACTGTGCTCCATGAGGAAGTCACGGGATGACTATGGAGTGAAACAAGAAAAAAAATGGTGCTGCTTGTGCAATGGAAGATTTCACAGAGAGCGAAATGTAGGCATAAGCAGGGTGCTCCAGGGAAGCATGAAGAGCATCCTGTGGGAGTCATCAAGCACTCTGATTGGACTGACGGGCAAAGTTCCTTCATAAACTAGGGACAGCCCTCCTCTCTAGGCACTTCTTCAGGGACCATGGCTGCACATCAAGCCACTTGTGATAGACATTAAAGACATTAAATGGACTTTAAATGACTCCCAAAGGCTTTTGGGTTGAAGACGACCCCTAGATAACCTTGTTTGGCTTAGGAACCTGGGACAGGGGACTGAGGTGCATATTTTACACACTAAAGCAGACCTGGCCTTTAGGTTTTCCCAGCATTCCTCTGTCCCTACCTGGCATACACTGCACCCAACCCTGAGCTTTCCAGCCCAGGGGCCGAGCTGCCCTTCCCCCACAGGCTCTTCCCTATGTAATCCAGACATTTTGGCTTCTCTCTCTCTCTCTCTCTCTCTCTCTCTCTCTCTCTCTCTCTCTCTCTCTCTCTCTCTCTCATCTCTCATCTCTCCTTCTCCCCTCCTCTTCTTTCTCCCCCCCCTCCTCCTGTTATCTCTCTTTGTTCCACTCTCTTTGTCCCATGGCTACTTCCCTGGCCTCCTTTCTCGGGGCCAGTGAACTCACCCAGCTTGAATTGGCTCATTTCATTGGCGGAGAAATAACCTATCAAACCTCACTTTTGGGAGGTAGTGGAGACTTTGGAAGGTGGGGTGTACAAGAAGAAAGCTAGGCCATTGAACTGCATGTCTTTGAAGGGAATTATTCGTACCCCGATCTCTCTTCTCCTTCTGCTGTCTCACCACCTTTAGGTGAGCACTTTCCTCCACTCTGCTCTTTGCATAGTTTACTGTCCACAGGGTCACGGGCCCAGGGCCAAGCTGCCAGAGACTAGCTAGAATCCCTGGGCCAAAGCCAGTATTTTCTCCTTTGGAGTTGTCTCAGGTCCTTTGCATAGTGATGGGACCTAATATATCATCTAAAAGCTTGAATGTCTGTCCAAGCTTTTAAAAAATATTTATATGTTTGTTTGTATGTGCGTATACATGAACTCGAGCGTGCATGTGGAAGCCAGAGGAAAACCTTGGATGTTATCCTTAGGAACACTGTCCACATGCTCTGAGACTGGTAGCCTGCCACCCACAGAGCAGGCTAGCATGTATAGCCCACAAGCCCCAGGGTGATGGAAGTGGCGGAAATCCTGAAGGACTGGGTGAATGTGTGTCGTTGGCATGGGCATGACTGTGTCAAGGACCCTGGTCTCAGACCCAGAGGAGAAGGGCAAAGCCTCTTTCCTCCCACCTCCACAGAGGTGAGGCTCTGAGGAAAATGGCAGCGCCATCTGGTCCATGCGAAGGATTGTGTTTCTGGAAAATGTCCACCATATGTTCTCCTCCTTGATGTTTACAACCTGCAGAGTGCTCCCCTGCAGGCAGTGCTCCCCTGCAGATGACAGTGCTCCTGCTGCGTTTAGCCAAACCTTTCTTTCCTTCCTCTAGTGGCTATAACAGAAACCCTGGCTCCTTTTAACTTTGTGTAACTACTCTGCCCCTTCAACTGGATGCCATGACCCTGCCTCCCTGTTCAAGTCAATTGTGTCAGGCCTGCCTTATTCAAGGGAATCTTGAATAGACATTGTGTTAAATGGATGCCTAAGATGATATCTCCATGACCCTTGGCCTTGGGTACCCATACTTTCTTCTGTTTAAACATGAGCTTCTGGGGTGCCTATAGATGCATGTATTTGAATACTTAGTCATCAGGAAATGGCACTACTCAAGAAGGATGAGATAGGGTCTTGTTGGAGTAGGTGTGGCCTTGTTGGAGTAGGTGTGGCCTTGTTGGAGTAGGTGTGGCCTTGTTGGAGGAGGAAGTGTGTCACTGGGGGTGGGCTGTGAGGTTTCAAAAGCTCATGCCAGGTCCAGTCTCTTTCTCTGTCTGTCTGTCTGTCTGTCAGTCTGTCAGTCTGCCTGCCTGTCTGCCTATGGTCAGGATGTAGCTCCCAGCTACTGTTCTATCTAGTGCCTGCTTGTAGAGATAATCTCTTGTGTACTATGTAAGAGCATTCACCTGTCAATAAAAAAGCCTTTGGCCAATGAGATGAGGCAGAATTAGAAGGTGGGCCATCTGGTAGAGAGGGAGAGAGAGAGAGAGAGAGAGAGAGAGAGAGAGAGAGAGAGAGATAGTTTTGGGGAATAGATGTGGGAGATTCTCTCTGGGAACTCTGGAGGAAGACAGGTGCATAAAAGCTGAGGTAACAGGCCACATGGCATGCTAAGATGGGAATAACAGGCTAATTCAGTTATGGGCCAGTCAGTTCCATGGCCAAAGCTTTTGGCCAAGGTGCTTGTAATTATATTTAAGTCTCAGAGTCTTTATTCCTGGAGGAGCGTCATGTGAGGAAAAGCACACAGCTTACAGAAAACTCCATACTACATCTGCTGGCACGCCGCCATACTCCCCACCATGATGATAATGGACTAAACCTCTGAAACTGTAAGCCAGCCCCAGTTAACTGCTTTCTTTTGTAAGAGCTGCCACAGTCCTGGTGTCTCTTCACGGGACTAGAACACGGAGACAGGAACCAAGCATTCACTTTTACCATCCCGTTCTCTGTTTCCTGGCTGTGGATGTCACATGACCAGCAGTTTCCCGCTCCCACTGTTTTGACTTCCTCTTGCACTGTGAGTGAAAATGAACCTTCTCGCCCTTCTGTTTCTCTTGCCAGAGCATTTAATCAGAACGAGAGGAAAAGAAATGAAGACAGCCCATTTCTTTCCTACCCAGCCCCCATACTGCATAGGAAATTCACAGAGGCAGGTACAGATGGAGGTATGCCTTTGTCCCGTGGAAGGAGAGCTTGTGCAATTTGACACAGGCTGTATCACATCACTGGGAGAGGGGCTAGTGAAAGGGAACAGGACACTGTTGGGTAGGCACAGAAGCTCAGAAAGATCCAATATCTTGGGATCTATGGAAGTGGGAGGAGAGTGATGTCTTTTGTACGTGTGACACCTGGCAAAACTGAGCAAGGTGTTTGGAGTCCTTACCCAGTGTTCCACCTCAGCTTTCTAAAGATACCCCATAACCATTCCTATATATTTCTTTTCCTTCTATTATCTCACAGGGGCTCATGTAGTCCAGGCTGGCTTCTAACTTGCTCTGAGCAGAGGGTGACCTTGAACTTCGAATTCTTCTGCTCTCACCTTCAAAATGCTGGGATAACAGGTGGGTGCTACCACACCCAGGTGCCTGTGCTGCAGTTTTTCATGGCCAGAGTCTGGATCAATGGCCTCAACTTGTGTGCTGTGACCCCTTTGGGGGTTGAACACCCTTTTACAGGGGTCGCCTATCAGATATCCTGCATGCCAGAGGTTTATATTATGGTTCATAACAGTAGCAAAACGACAGTTATAAAGTAGCAACAAAAATAATTTTAAGGTTGCATGTCACCACAATATGAGGAACTGTATTAAAGGGTCTCAGTATTAGGAAGGCTGAGAACCATTGGTGTGGATGGTGTCTTCTAGACTGTCACTGTTGGGACTGACAGAGCAGGTTTCTGTATGAAGATTTCACTCAACCTCCCAGGCTCCCTAAGTACTCAGAGCCCTTCCTCGTCATGATCTCAGGGGTTCTCTGGAAACAGCCTCATGCTGAGCAGGATGGACCTCAGTGCCTGTCATCCAGCTGAGCAGTTGTTTCGACCTTCTCCCTCTCTCAAGCTGGAAGCTGGTCATCTGGCCTCCGTACTGGTCTCTGTACTGACTCATTGAGCTTGGTCAAAAGGCCATCTGCAAAGCCAGCCTTCACATTCTGCAGGTATTCTGAGGGCATCTTGAAGCTTCCCTATTGTGCAAGCCTTGGAGTTTGAAATTGGCCTCCTCCCCCAGGTGTGTGGGATCTGGCTTGCCTGTAATTTTGCAGACAATTCAGGGTGGATCTTGAGAATAATTTGGAACTTGGGGTACTGTGAGTCAATTAATTTCCCCAAGACATAGGAAAGGTTCCAGATAGTGCTCTCAATTTCTGAGTCTCATCTTTCCCAAGTCATGGCTTAACTGCCCCACTCCCACTCTCTTCCCTCACACCCCCTGCACTGCGATGAATTCAGGGTCTCAAAAACGCCAGGGGAGCCCTTGGCCACTGAACTGTGTTCTTTTCTTTCTATGGTTTAAAATTTGACACAAAACTTTGCTAATTTGCTCAGGCTGGCTTTGAATTTGCAGTCCTCCTGACTCAGCTTCCTGAGCAGCTGGCTTGTGCCTATCAGGCCTGGCTCAGTTTAAATTATCTGTAAGAGATTACTCTGTGGTTCAAACGTGAAATGATTTTGTGACTTAGGAAATCCAAACTTGAGCGTATCAGCTACTTAGGCTTTGTAACTACAAAGTAATAAACAAGATTTATTTATTTATTTATTTATTTAGGTTAAACTCAGGCCATCGGGGTTGTTTGCAAGTGTCCTTACTCGCCGAACCATCTCACTGGCCCAAAGAATAAGATAAAATCAGTCTCTCAGATCTCCAAGTCCACTGCTTCTTCTCTAGGATCTACAGGTGTGGTCAGCAGGAACCAGCCAACACCTACTTTATTAGCATTCAGGAGCCTGTAGAGTCCAATGCTCTAGTCACAGTTGCATTTTTACTGACTTCAGAGATATTGAGACCATTCGAGTCTTTATGGTATTCATTCAACTTTTTTTTGGACAGGGTCTCCTGTAGCTGAGGCTGACCTCAGTCTCCCCTAGGTGGGCAAGCTTGGCCTTGAACTTCTGATCACCCTGCTGCCACCTCCTAAGTGCTTGAGGCTGTGTGTGTGTACTACGTGATATTTTATATAGTGCCAAGAGGATCAAACCAGGGCAAACACGATCAACTGAACTCTACACCCAGCCCCCATTCAGCTGCTCTTAGTTAAATACTTGCTAAGCTCTTTCTAATCCAGCCTCCCTTCTCAGTGGTGGGAGGACATCACCAACTGAGCGGAAGAGCCAAACATTCTGCTACTGTTAGAATTATATCAGAGGTAAGGAAGGGCAAACTGTGCATGTGGCAAATGAAGATAATACAGATGCTTTGTGAAATAGTTTATAGTTGGTATAAAGTATTTTCATATGGATGCATTTGTCCCTTCCTATTTGGCTAAGTCATTCAGTGTGAAAAATGGACAGATATTTACTAGACGGCTTTGTTTTAATCAGAGCTATCTTCAATTAATCTTCAGAAATGCAAAAGTGTGATTTTTCTTTTTAGCACCAACTCCATAGTTGTATTTAGTTTTTAAACCATTTCTGTGCCCTAGAAAGACTAAATCAGTACAGTAAAAAGGTGATTCTCTGCCACCCCCTCTCTCTCTATATGAATATGTGTATAGGAATGTATGTATTTAAAGGTGATAGGTGCATAAAGAAAGGGTGGTGGGAAGAGGACAGGTACACTGTGGCAAGTGGCCAAGGTGGACTATAAGACTCTGAGTCCAGAGGCAAGTAAGTAGCCATTACTCCAGGCACATATAGCAGGTGTAGAAAGCCCTACATGGAGATGTATTTGGTGTGCAAGGGAGACTGATAAAGCCCCTGTAGCCAGAACATTGTGTGAGAGAAACTCAGTAGACATTGATGAGGTTGGAGTTGGGGAGATCACTCGTAGCCTGGGAGGGCTGTCTCAGGAACTCGGTCTTTGCTTTCAGGGAACCTTGGAACATACAAAGGCAAAGAGCTCTAAGATGTGAGGTGAAGAGACTCCCTAGGAATGTGCTGCTTGGATAAGGACCTTCAAGAGAGCTGCCCAGCCAGGAGCAGCCACATCAGTGTCTATGTGATCAGGAAACAAATGCTCACCAAGGGGGAAATGAAGGGATGCTGAGGTTGTCATGGTAGCAGGTGCTGATGAACACGACGAACATGACTGATCTGAGCAGAAGAGTGATGTGCCATTCGAGAAGAGGCTGGAACAGAGATGGACAGAAGAACAGTATTCCAGAGGGGGGGGGAAGGGGGGAGAGAGAGAGAGAGAGAGAGAGAGAGAGAGAGAGAGAGAGAGAGAGAGAGACAGACAGACAGAGAGACAGAGAGAGACAGAGACAGAGAGACAGACAGAGACAGACAGACAGACAGACAGAGTCCTTGGTGCCTTGGTGCTTAGAGCAGAGATGGCTGGGGATGGTTAGGCTATGAACATGATCTAAAGGCAGAACTCATTGTCAGGATTTCTTGAAGAACTGCATGGTGCCAAAAAACCAACAACACAACACAACAAAACAGAACAAAACACTGACCGAGGATACCTGGGAATCTTAGAGTAGCTGCTGTCTGCTGGTAGGAAAGATTAGGGTGGAGGACGCTGGTGTGGAAATTGGGGAGCCTGCTTGAGATGTGAGAAACATAGTCGCCTAGACACCTGAGACCAGGCCCTGAAGACTCTTTCATCATCAGCCACTCCCATCCCAGATTTCTGTACCCATTGGGGTTTTTTCTTGCAAGGACAGGAATCGCACCCTGAAGCGAGGTCACTAAGTGTCATTAGGTGAGTCCTAGAACTGCCAGGAAGGGTTTTCAGAGAACAGGGCTGAAGGCTGCAGTCCTGAGGACGCCTATGTTTGACACTAGCTGCAGGCATGGATTCGATAGCATGTCCCACTGCAGGCCACCACGGAACCTCTGGCACTGCTGCTGTGGAAGCCGGGTGTCTGGCAGTCACTCCTGCCAGAACAGATTACGCTGGGTGCCTCCCTCTTCAAGACATTAGTATTTGGCTTACAGGCTTATGCAATGTGTTGGGTTTGGAGAGTCTGGCCTTGAGCCTGTGCTCTGAATAGAAGGCTAATTGATGGCTTCCATCTTGGGGAGATGCAGACTTTAGATTAAGGTTCCTTTTTGGTCAAGCTGTGTGACCAAGATTAAGAAACAACTATCTATAAGAGGAAGGAGCTGGGACTGACATTTATTGAGTACCTACTGCATGCTCGATGGACAGGGCACTGTGGTAAGTACCACACACAGGTTCTCTCACGATTCCTCCCAGAAACCTCACAATGCTGTTCATATTTTATTTTAAAAATTATTCATGGGGCTGGTGAGATGGCTCAGTGGGTAAGAGCACCCGACTGCTCTTCCAAAGGTCCAGAGTTCAAATCCCAGCAACCACATGGTGGCTCACAACCATCCGTAATGAAATCTGGCGCCCTCTTCTGGAGTGTCTGTAGTCAGCTACAGTGTACTTACATATAATAAATAAATAAATCTTTAAAAAAATTATTCATCTATTGTGTGTGTGTATGCATACATAACCTGTGCCCTTGCATAGATGATGCTTTCCTGAGTCCCCTGTTTCTCCCAAAAGATCCTGGGCCTGCCGGTGCCCGGGGGCGGGGGGGGGGGTAAATGACTGATTGAATAGTGGAGAAATGAAGGTAACAGCCAGATTGCTGAAAACCTTCTGGACGCCCTCCTCCTGTCATTCTGACACCTGTAAATCTTCCGGGCTTTGATCTCTGAGTCTCCTCCCTTTGGACTCTCCTACTTGTTAAGGCTGTGGCTGGCTCAGCGAGCTCTCATAGCCTCCGGTTCTGATGCTCTCTCCGAATCTCAGGCCTGAACATGAATGCTGGCACATGCCTGAGATCTGAGCACTCAGGAGCTTGAGACTGAAGGATCAGAAGTCTGAGGATGCCTTCTGCTTCATAATGAGCTTGAGGTCAGCCAGGGATATCTGAGACCCTGTCTCCCAACAAAGCAAAAGGATGACGGTGACAATGAGCACAACAGTAAATTATGGGATGTCTCTCCTATCAGGGATTGGAAGAGCAACTGTGACCTGAACAGGTGAGGTCTCCACTCTTGCCCAGTGCAGTGCTGGGAGCAGCAGTGTGATCAATTGGGTGCTGAGTCTCACAGCAGATGCCCTCGGAGATGGAGGGGATGGGTTGTGAGACGGCACAGGCTCTCCTGACTCAGCCACAGTGGGCAGGAAGGCTTCAGCTCCACGTCTGGTGGGCATTGCTGTCATTTACTGATTTGGTTGAGAAGAGGCAGAATGTGACCTACCCAAGTCACCCACAGTTAGGTTGCTATGGGTTCAAATTCAGTCTTCTGGATTCTTTGGTATTTTAACAACTTTTAAGACTTCCTAAGATGGGATCTATGGTTCTTGTGTCCCTGAGGAAGCCCTTTAAACTTGTTAAATTAATGAGATGTGAACAATAAGCAAGAAACAGGGGTACTGGATAAGACAGGCCTCAAAGAATACCATCCATCCATCCATCCATCCATCCATCCATCCATCCATCCATCCATCCATTCCATGATGGTTTCTATCTTCTGGAATCTCTGCCACCAGCACTTCAGTCTTAGCGATATTCCATCCTCATCTTGGCTTAGGCTAAACTTGGTCAACTATGAACCCTCCATTGGTTCTCAGCATTATTGGGAAATATTGGGGTGTGCAAAGAACTTTTGTCAAGTCAGAGGAGACCCAGAGAAATGAAAAAGAACTTACCAATCCCCCAAAGTGCAGTCTGAGATTGAAGGTGAGATGGGAGGCAGTTGGCGGCTGGTTGGAAGCTGTGGTCCAGACCTTGGCCACCTTGATGAAGTCATTGATCCCTACATTGGAGCATGCACGTGTTTCAGATCTGCTCTATGCCATGCCAGGGCCAGTTACTGGTACAACTACAATGCCTGTGGTAGACGACAGAGGTTCTGTCCCCATAGAGACCTAAATTTTAAGACCTAAAGAACACCAATACTAATGATAACAAAACCATTTAGAGAATACCGAATTCCTTTACAAGAAGTGCAAGGACTTGGAGTACCTAGGGAGAATGGCTGACTCAGTCTTAGAAGTTAGGCAACATTTGGGGGAGGCAGTGATTGGCCAAGGCCTGAATGATGGATAGCTTGGCTTTACCCAGGTGATAGCTAGTGGAGGTGCTGTGTGCTGGGTGGGAATGGACAGAGGGAACAGGCCTGGAGGACTGGAGGTCAAGAACCCACGTCTTAGAGCTATAAACCAGAGAGTAGGGTGGGGCTTGTGAGAGATGGTAAGGGATGGGCTGGAGAGGGTGGGAGGGCAAATCAGGGAGGGCATGCTGGATAGTCTGCACTACATCCTGAAGGAGGAGAGCCTGCACTACATCTTGAAGGTGACAGACAAGCCTATACCATCTCTCCTGTGGTGGAGGGCAAAGACCCAATTGGCTAAGAATTGCTCATTGTGCAAAACACCAGCCATCTTTGCTGTGGACCACTGAAGTGGAGAATGGCTCTGGCAAGCCAACAAGTGGTCTCCATTCTGACTGACATAGGGGACTCACACCTGAGCTGGGGAGCATTGCCTAGCACATTTTTGGGACTGTTTCTTCCCCTGAGGAACCCTAGGGCTGGTGGTGTCCAGTGCCTCAATAGCTCCTCGTTTCTGTCTATCCCACTTCATCTCTGAAACCCCCCTGTGGCTAAGCACTGTGCACCAGCTGGGTTCCTTTCTCCACCAAGGAGCGTGCTACGGGGATGACAACTGTGGTCACTGTTACTTTGGTCAGTGGTCTTTACTTTCATCCCGGCCACATCACCAGGGCAGCGGCACCTCCTCTGTCTAGGACTGATACTTTATTGGTGTCATGAACTTTGTTCTCCACAGCCACCAATTTCCCAGCCAGCAAAGGGGCTGGTTTGGTTGCACTCCCAGGCCCACTGTTATTTTATTCTTTCTAAAACAACCACAGGACACCTACCGAGTACAGAAATAGGTGCCTCGCCTGAACAGGAACTATCTGGAAATGCTCTTCTTGGGAAGCAGGCAGCCACAATGGGAATGTGGAATTCATCCCAGCTATCTCTCAGTTCTGGGTTTCAGTGATGGGTGGTCCTCACTGACTTTCTGAGCCATGGAAAAATCATGGTGCTACCCCATTCTTTTTGTTTTGTTTTGCTCTTTAAAAGCATGATAGTGATTTTACTTCATTCTACTTGGGATGAATGGATTACGCTCCTTGCAATCACCAGTAACAGTTCTGAAATACCACTGGTCTAGGATGACACATTGACATGAGAAAACCCTGAATTTTACTGGAATCAATTCTTTATGTGAGTACACTATTACTGTCTTCAGACACACCAAAGAGGGCATCTGATCCCATTACAGATGGTTGTGAGCCACCATGTGGTTGCTGGGAATTGACCTCAGGACCTCTGGAAGAGCAGTCGGAGCTCTTATCCACCGAGCCATCTCTCCAGGGGGCTACCCCACTCTATAATTGAGACAAGGCCTCTCACTGGCCTGGACTCACCAAGCTTACTAGGTTGTGTGCCACAACTACTGGTCAGTGTCTCCTCCTCCTCTTCTTCCTCCTCCTTCTCCTTTTCCTCCACTTCTTTTTCTTCTTCCTCCTCCTCTTCCTTCTCTTCTTCATCCTCTTCCTCTTCTTCTTCCTCTTCCTTCTCTTTCTTTTCCTTTCTTCTTCTCTTTTCCTTCCTTCTCCTTTTCCTCCACTTCTTTTTCTTCCTCCTTCTCCTCTTCCTTCTTCTCTTCTTCTTTCTTCTGCTCCTTCTTTCAATGTGGGTTCTGAGGGCTGAGTTCAGTACAGCTGAGTTATCTCCCTGGTCTTGACATACAGTACCCTGGGGTTCTGTCTTCCATCTCTGCTGTCACAAGCCCTTGCCACCCTCAGGGCTCTTCTCTCTTTTATCAGGCACAAATATGAACAGAACCAAGTTTTTCCCACCACCCCCTTCCACTTGGCATGACTTAACACACACTGGAATTTTCCAAAGGTGTTTCCATCAGGTCTAATAAAAAGCTTGGGTAAATGGCAAGGAAACAAAGAAAAATGTAAACTCACAGCAAATAGCTAGGCCCAACATCAAACAGTGAGAGGTAGAGGGAGGCTCGCTGAGGAGTTCCTTTCATAACAGTGTGAGCTTCTTCATGCAGTCCCTGGGCCTGTGGATTTTTTGCTGTATAATCTCGTTGGGTGTTGATAAACACTAACTATAAGGGATGGAGAGAGGACTAAGAGCACTTGTGTCTCTTGCAGAGGATCCAGGTTCAGTCCGTACCACTCACTTGGTCTTATTTTACAACCATTGGTAATTCCAGTTCCAGAGGATCTGAGGCCCTTGTCTGGCCTCCCTGAGTCCTGCATGCAGGTGGTGTACATAAACCACACACACACACACACACACACACACACACACACAAATAAAGAATGTAAAAAAGATACTATCTCTGAATAAAATGAAATCTTTAAGAATTAGAAGTCCAGGGAATAAGATTATTTATTGATTTAATTTGAATTATCTGAATTTATTGAGGCATTTATATTTATTTAAACTTCTCCCCAACCCCCTTCTCTTTTGAGGCAAGATCTCACTATGAGGTCTTTCATGGCTGGCCTGGAACTTACTATGTAGACCAGGCTGGCCTTGAACTCACAGAGATCTGCCTGCCTCTGCCTCCTGAGTGCTGGCACTAGAGGTGTGCACCATACCATTGGCTCTCTGAGGCATCAATCACCATGCCCTTGGGCTTTGTGGCTGGCTGTCAGTTTCCTCTTCCTCTTTTGGCCTCCTCAAAAACTTCAATATTTAAATGTGTATACAGTCGTGTGTTTTGCTATGCTTCTTAGAAAAAAACTGGAAAATATAAATATTTAAGGGATATTTGGATTATAAGTATAAAAGAATTTCTCACCTGAAAAGTAAAATAACAAGAGGCCAGGGAGACAGCTCAGTCAGTAAAGGGTCAGGTTAGCAAATTGGTGAGCTCCAGGTTCAGGGAGAACCCCTGACTCAAAGCTAATGTGGGCAACAGGGAGGAGGACTCTTTATGTTGGCTTTTGGCCTCTACGTGTTCATACACTTGCACACATATGCATTACATACACAAGTGAGCACACTTGCAGACATACCTCTCACACACACCACATACAAGTGAGAACACGTGCATCTCATACACCATACACAAGTGAGCATACTTGCACGCACATGCATTGCACACACGCATACACACACATCTTACAAAATTCTTGCGTGAATATCAAGTAGGAAATCTGGAAGCAAACAAGCCACGTTTCTCTTGTTTGCAAGACTCTCAAAAGGTTCTGTTTCCTTAAAGTGCATTTGAGTTTCCAGGAAGAGGAAACAGTACCCAGAGGCTCCCAGACTATGTGAGCACAGGATGCAGTACTATGTATGTCTGGGAAATGATGACCTTTGAAGGATGGTCCTGGGGCAACCAGGGTATCTCCACTCACTTTGCTCAGCTGGGAGGGGAATTCCTAGGCTGCTCAGGGTCCCTAATGAAGAAGGTCACAAGATCACTCACAGTTCCTGAGACGCTCTTACCCAGAGCAGTGTGCAGCAAAGGAAAGCAGTTGTGTCTTGACTTGTCGTAGAAGCTCATCATGAGGAATGGCGGGGAGGAGGCTCCTCTTTGTCCCCCGCCTCTCAGCATCTTTCCTCCCAGCAAATGACCAGACAAGAATTGTGCCATTGCCCCAAGTGCCCAGGCCAAGTCATCACACTTCCTCTACAAAATAGGGGGATGGTGAGGAGTCAGGGTGGGTTTCCCTCCTCCCAGATACCCAGTCTATCTATCTATCTATCTATCTATCTATCTATCTATCTATCTATCTATCTATCTATCTATCTATCATCTATCTATCATCCATCTATCTATGGCTTCTCTTCTGACCCTGCTATTCTTTCTTCTCTCAAAGATATCCAGTCTGTTTCTTTTTCTCTCTGCTTTGGATTCTTCAGATGACTCTGGCTGTTCTCTCTCTCTCTCTCTCTCTCTCTCTCTCTCTCTCTCTCTCTCTCTCTCTCTCTCTCTCTCTCTCTCACAGAGAAGACATTTCAGTTGTTTCCTTACTGTGGCCTCATTTACAGACAGGCAAGAAAGATGCCAGCCATCTTGGAAGTACACTACTTTCACTTCCTAGTCATGGCTCCTCTCCTTGTCTGTCTGCCTATTAGAAACTCGCTCTAACTACTAGACCCTCAGCATAGGGCAGGGCCTAGGTCAGAGGTTGAGAGTAGTTTAACTCCACTGTGGGTGTCCTTTGCAGTGCCTCAGCTGGCCAAGCACCTCTGAGGTTAAGGGGGCTCCTTCCAGAGCTGTGAAGTCCTAACCTTGATCTTGAACTTTCAAGTGACAGTAGTTCAGATAGGCAAGACCTGATTGGACTAATATCTGTTAAGGAAGCCACTTCCCAGAGAGACAGAGGCCTTCTGAAGGCAGGGATACAGATGTGGTTGACAACAGAGGCTGAGGATCCTGAAGCTACTTCTTTATTTTATTTTATTTATTTTTTTGAGACAGGGGTTCTCTATGTAGCTCTGGCTGACCTGGAACTCACTCTGCAGACCAGGCTGTCCTTGAACTCAGAAATCCACCTGCCTCTGCCTCCCAAGTGCTGGGATTAAAGGAGTGCGCTGGCTGAAACTCACCAATCTTAAAACCAACATTGAAAAGCCCTAAATTTCCCCAAACTGTCTCCTTCCCTGAGACACTTATCTCTCTCAACAACACCTCAGTGTCACCCCATCCTGCCACTCCCCTCCCCCAAGTGTAGAGGAAAGTCGTCTGTCCTCTCTCTTATATCTAAATGCAAATGAAGCAAAATCTTCCTCACCAGCCCCTGGGCTCTCATGACTTCATCCTTTTTCTGTTCTAGGCTGCACTTAAGCTACTCTGGAATTCCCAGAGGAAAAGTTTGGCAAATTCAGGAGGACGATGGGAATAAAGAACAGAACCCATCAAATGCATGGGATGGGATCAAGCTGATGATAGAGCTAAGGGGAAAGGAAGAAGAGGATGGTGACAGCTCCCAGGGGTCTACCCTGTAATCCACATTGTGCCCTTCCAGGTGACTCATGCATTCAACAAATCCTCGGAGAACACACAATTCCTGTTCCCAGGGGCATCCCGTGCCACCTGCAGGTGACACAGAAACCATGTCCAGTGAGCCATAGGCTGTGAAGGGAACGATATGCAGGCTGCAGAATGTCACTGATCTAGACTTGGGGCAAGGCTAGGGGAGAGGGTCAAGGACAGCCAGTAAGACAGGGAGGGTGCGTGAAAGAGCTGGTGGAAGTGGACGTGGCCCTGAGACAAGAAGGTGAAGGGTTATTAAGAGCCACATTGGAGTTATGGCCTCGAGGGGCTCCCTGCCTTCCTCCTGTGGGTGCTAAGATCAGATTCAGGTCTGAGTCCTGAGTCCTTGCTGCCCATGGGGACGCTAAGCCAGAGTTAACCCCTGTTCCAGAATGGCCTCCTCCCCCATCCTCCTCCCCCATGAGGTGCTCCAAAGAGAATTTCAGCAACTTGTTCCTAGTCTGTCCAAGATGGCTACAGTTTTGTTACCTGTGGGTCTCCCTGAACTCTACTCCCAGTAGAAGTGAGACATGAGATGGCTGAGGTATTCTGGGAAGTTTTTGAATATACTGTGACTGGAGTAAGACATTTACTCCTAAGCAGGAGGTTCGCTGATCTGGAGGCAACCTGGGGCAGGACAGAAGCTGGTATGAATAGTGCCTTCAATAACTGCCTCACAACTATGGCTGCAGCGCCCCCTTGTGTACATATTACACACTAGTAAAATGTCAAATTAGGAAGGTAAGTGCTCTTTCTCGGAAGACAGTACCTCCTCCGTAGTTCCGGTTGGCCAGAGAAAAGGAGACATAAGCCCAGGGTTGCACAGGTGGAACTTTGGACTTCTGGTCCTCCTGTGTTCTACCTCTTGTAATACTATCCGCTTAATCCTCTTTGCTGCTGTAGGAAGGCCAGGGAGCAGTCTGGAGTATAGGTTCTGCAGTGTACAAGACAGGTTTACTCTCACGATTTTTCTGGTTAGAGTAAGGCTAGGTCAGTCGGACAGAAAAGGAGCTGGGGGTGGACGAAACCTGCCTGGCTTCAGAGTGTCAAGCGTCCTTTGGCCTCCAGGGGGTGCTGTTGAGCTGAGCTGGTCCTACTCTGGCTGCGAAGAAAAGGACACTTTGCAGCCTAAGGACAAAGGGCCTGTGTTTTATCAGCTGGCTGCCCTTGTGCAAGGCCCTCATTCTCTCTTCAAATGCATCTCGGACTGCACAGGGACAAAGATCCAGTCCTGCTTCCCTTACCTAGTTTTGGAGGTCTAGAACGAAATGCAGTTTGGCCTAGGGGCTTGCAGGGTGGGCCTATGAGGTAAGCCCGTGGAGAGGCCAGCAGTGTCTGAGGCTGCTGGACATGACTACCACACACACATCCCAAGACCAGGCCACCCGTAGATGACGCAACCTATGCTGCAGGGCTTTGGACTCTAAATGCTGTCTTTCCTCTTATGGTTTTTCTGAGTTTGCTTAGGGAGTACGTGAAGGTAGTGGAAGGAAGGGGCGCGAACAAACACATGAGCCTCTGTTTCCTTATCTGTGAAATGGGTGGTAACCATTTCTCTGGAAGGTTGCTGTAATGCACATATGTACATAACATATGTATGTAACTTACATAGTGACTGTAAAGAGACAGGGAGTAGGGGTCAGGGTAGCTCGTTTTTTACATGTGGGCTCATGGCTGGAGATTGGGCTGAGACAGACAGACCCTGCTGTTAACTCCCTGAGGTAGGTGGAGAGGTTGCCGGTGGCAGTGGTGTCTGGACCGGAGTGCTGAGAGTGGAGCCGGGCCTTCCTAAAGCACTCTGATGGGCAGGAATTAGTGTTGTGCGGGGATGGAGCTAAGAGGGGCTGAGACCTGGCAGGGTGAGGGAAAGGGCAATTAGGAGGGGTGTGGAATGAGTCACTCACCCCAACCCCCTGCTCAGCTTGGTGGGATGCGGAAGGAGTGAAGAGGCCCTGCTGCCTGGCAGTACCGGGAGCAGACAAGCCAGGTAGGGAGGCAACCCTGGGAAAGGACATGGCACCCTGCCAGCCACACCCACTGGCCAAGGCCTTGCCCTACCCTGTTTAACCTATAGGGTGGGGGCGGGGTGAAGGAGAAATGCGGCCCAGAAATCTCAACGTGTGGTGTGGGGACCTGAGATGAGGGCTGGCTGCTTTACTCTGAACCTTGCTTCTCAAGGCTTCCTTCTTTTGTTTCGTACAAGCTGGATATGGAGGATACTTACAGTTGCCTCCCCTCACTTCCCCCGTCTAAGATACAGGCTGCCTGTATATCAGGTTTCATGGAGATTTTCAGACACTTGGTCCCATTGGGGCTAGATGGATGCTTAGGGGTAGCTGAGAGGGCTGTGGGCAAAGCACACCCTGTCCAGAGATGTAGAGAGTGGTAGGGTCAGCAGAGAGCAGCACCCAAGGGGGGCTCAGATAGGGGTTTAGAGGAGGAGTGAGTTTGGGGCCTGGGTAGGGGATTATGTGGGAGAAGAGGCTGCCAGTAACAAGTTAGCACGAACCAAGACAAATTCACCATCGCCTTGATTTTGAGGTGGATTTCTCTAGTATCCTGAATTGCCATCAAATTCAGGATCCCCCCTGCCTCAGATCAGCCTTCCGAGTGCTGGCTTTGCAGGTATGCCACCATACCTATTTCAAACTTGTTGCCTCATAGTCTGAAATGAATTGTAATGACTAAAATGAGAGCGTAGGTAAGAAATGCCTTCCTCTGGAGGCTGTGGCATGGAGGTTAATCTTAACTGTCAACTTGACTGGATTTAGAATCAACCAGGAAGCAAGGCATCTGGTGTGTCTGGGAGCTTGTTTCCAGAGAGGTGAGAAGTGACAAGACCCATTCTTAACATAGGCATCTGGTAGGGTAGGGTCCAGGACACAAAAAGACATCTAGTACCAGGCCCCCAGACCTTAGCATAATTAACTCCATGATGAAAGTACCACTCAGGCCATAAAACTTAGCACAGAGACAACATCACCAGCCAAAATGAAGACAAAGACCTAATTCATTAATGTCCACAGTTCTGGGAAAGTCTCTAGATGTACTAACCTTGCCTTTTGGCTTTTGTTGTGCTGCTTGCTTAGCTGCTCTTGTTAACAGGAGTACGCCAGTCTAGAATATAGTTATTGTGCTTAAAAGCTCACCCTGAGAAAGGCTCAGGGTTACGCTGGCATCGTGAGACCCTGTGTAGTCACCAGCCCGCTGATAAAGGTTTTCTATCAGTTTAAACCCTTGCCTGAGTAGCCTTGTCCAGAGGATACCCCACGATTGAGCTGAGCAACAGCCCACGACTCTCTGCTGCCCTATTGTGAATGTGATGTGACCACCTACCTGATTGTCCCGTCACCATGACTTCCCTGCTACAGACTGTCCCCTCAGACCTTGAGACAAAAAAAAATGCTTCCTTCCCTACAGGGCTTTGGTTGTGTATTTTGTCATAGCAACCAGACAAATAATGAACACAGCACTTCCTTGTTTGTCCAGTTTCTAGGCCTGCTTGGAGTCTTCCCTTGTCCGGAGGGCCTTTCCTCACAGTGCATCATCTCACCTCTGTTTCCACGACGGAGTCTCTTCTTTCTGACTTCGATGGTCCCGTCTTCCTCTCACAAGACCTTGTCACGACATTGCACCCTACCAGATAATTTGCCTCCTATCTCAGGACATTTAACTTAACCACCTTCTTCCAACCACCTTCTTCCAAGCCCCCTTTGGCTGAACCTATGGGTCCATCTCATGCAGGATGATGAAGGTTTAATGGAAGGTGGCTGATTCACAGGGCATGTGCATCTTTGGAGGGCTACTCTTAGGTGGCATTGGAGGTAGGCAAAGGTAACACATGGGATGCCCATGCTGGCGGTGGGGCCAGCTGAGCAAAGATGGGGTCTGAAGAACGTAAGTGGCCTGTGCCAGCTTCTGTGGCTGATGGCAGACAGGTGTGGCATTGGGGAACAGGGTTTGAAAGCCTACTTGACGTGACCAGTGCCTTGACCCAGGCTAGTGCATCCTGAGGGTTAGGGTACGCGTAAGGGGTCTGAGGTCAGAGAAGTTTGTTTTATTTTGTTTTTGAGACAGGGTCTTATTCTGTAGCCAGACTGGCGTGGAACACAGGGGTGATGCTCCTGCCTCAATCTTCCAAATGTTGGGATTACAGGCATGAAGCACATGCTTGACTTGGGAGAGGACTATGTCTGTGGTAACAGAGGTGGGGATGGGGTGTTTTGAAGGAGGAAGGGGGACACAAGCTATGGACAATGCAAGGGGCTCTGAAGCTGGGAAGACAATCCTGTAGGGTCCCCCTGCCCCACAGCCTCCTGAAGGGCACTTCCTGAAGATACCATGATTTTAGCCATAAACTGACTGGGGATGGTGTGCTGGGTGTTGAGAGTGTCATTGTTCAATGCACAACCACCCCTCTGATTCCTGTCTCTTCTTCTCCAGGTCCAATCCTTGTCATTGTCTACCCCCTAGAATGTCTTCCAGTGTCACCACTGCTGACAGGCTCAGAGGCGGCACCACCCCTTTCTCCAGCCTTCCCCAGTCTTAAGCCTCTAATGCTCTCCCAGTTATATGTTTTGATCCCGAGTTGCATCCAAACCCTCCATATTTTTTCTCCATGCCAGGCTGGCCAGCTCTGCATAGCTCAGGGACTAAACTGACAGGGGTGATGGGGGAATGAGAAAGGACAGACACACAGACGCATGTACAGAAAAGTCAGGTTGGTTTAGACCCGTGCCCGCTCTGATGGAAGCCAGCAACTACAAAATGACCTGGAACCTCAGGGAATATACTGTGTATAGGACAGGGGGAGGAGTTAGCTAGTTTCTCTGTACGTGAGTAGTGACAGGCTCTGTAAACATCTGGAAGGAGGACGATGCTCTCCCCACACTGTTAAAGTTCACACATGGATGAGAGGAAGGCTCTGCCAATCCCATGGATATGAGGAATTGGGCTCTTGGTCAAGAACACACATTCACTCCGGATTCCATCTGCTCCTTGCACATTTGCTTAGGGCTTCTTCTCCTCCCCCGCCCCCCCGCCCCCGCAAGGCCCCTTTAGTAGCTTTCTGCGTGTCAGCAACACTCCCCTCATATCTATTCTGGCTCTTAGGAAGGCTGCCATCCCTCCCTCCTTCCCACTGCACAGGGATGAGAGAGAGAGAGAGAGAGAGAGAGAGAGAGAGAGAGAGAGAGAGAGAGAGAGAGAGAGCAGGCTTCCACCAGGCTTTGTGGAAACATCGACCTCTGATGTTTGGTTTGCCTCTTCTTGCATGATGGGCATATAGCATTCAGGTCCGAAGCACCTATCACATCCTGAGGCTGACTGTGGGCCAGGCACCGTTCTAGCCACGATTGTTTGCTCAGCTCCCTCAAACACTGCAAGGTAACTATTTTTAACCCCATTTTAGAGATGAGGAAACAGGCTCTGTGTGTGTGTGTGTGTGTGTGTTTAGTACTAGTTACACCAGGACCATTTGGAACCCAAGGCCTGTGTGCTAAACCTGGGCTGTGCTGGCTTTATCACTGCCCATAGGTTCTAGGGAGGAAATTGAAGCTCGGGAAGATTATATAATGAGTGACACTCAAACCAGGTGTGGTGCACTTCAAAGGTCAAGCTCGTCAATGCCTTTAAGTCACACAGTAACTTATTAATCTTAACTGCTACGCTGCGTGACCTTGGCTTTCTAGCTCTTCGTACAGCTCTTTCTCCATCCTCTCATATCTGACTTGTGGGGAGCTCCCTGGGGTCTGGGACTGCATTCCATTTGTTGTTGCATTCTGTCCCTGGTGCAGGGACTTGGCTCAGAGTGCACGGGAGCCACTAGGGAACAGGTGTGGTACTTCCTGTTCCTGGCTTTGAGAAAAGCAAGGAGCCGCTCAGGGAGTTCCCTGCAGCCACAGATGCAGAGTGGCTGAGGCTGGAGACTCCTTGAGCCCAGGCTTGGATTCTTGCTAAAGCCTCAAGTCATTAGGAACTTCTGGTGTAGGGGTGTATGCCTGATTCCAGAAGTCAGGGGGCCAAGACGAGAAGATCAAGAGCTAAAGTCTAGCCTGGGCTATAAAGGAAGGCCCTGTCAGAAAGAAAGTAACCCAATAAAATTTAATTTGATTGGAATTGTTGTTCCAAACATATTACAAGTATGGAAGTGATCATAAATGTATAATACAATTCAGAAACTTAAAATTACAAAGACTATACAGTAGAATAGTCCCCTTTTTGAACCTAGTCTCCCAGCTCCCCTCTCTGAAACATTCCAGGGCTGTCACTTTCTTCAGCAGCCTGCTGAAGGTACCTGTGTGTTTACAGACATACATGTGTATCTAGATGTGCATATGGAATAGACATAAGTGGTAGCCAACTCCAGGGGCCAGCAAGATGACTCAGCAGGGAAAGGGGCTTGTTGCTAAGCTTTGGCGACCTGTGTTCGATTCCCAGGACCTACGTGGTGGAAGGAGAGGACAAACTCCTGAGTGGCTCTCTGACCTTTCACATGTGTGATGTGACCTCCACCCTCCAGAATAAATAAATAAAATAAAGAACACCACAAATTGTAGAGGACACTGTGTTGCTCTGCCATCTCACCTTTCATTGCACAGAATATGTTCAACAGTTTTCTTACCGGCATCACATAAGTTGTCACTGTTCATTGGTGATTGCCTAGTACACCAGTGCACAGGGTCTGCACACAGTGGGTGGTGTACACCAGTGCTCAGGGTCTGCACACAGTGGGTGGTGTACACCAGTGCATAGGGGTGGCACACAGTGGGTGGTGTACACCAGTGCTCAGGGTCTGCACACAGTAGGTGGTGTACACCAGTGCTCAGGGTCTGCACACAGTAGGTGGTGTACACCAGTGCTCAGGGTCTGCACACAGTGGGTGGTGTACACCAGTGCACAGGGTCTGCACACAGTGGGTGGTGTACACCAGTGCTCAGGGTCTGCACACAGTGGGTGGTGTACACCAGTGCACAGGGTCTGCACACAGTGGGTGGTGTACACCAGTGCTCAGGGTCTGCACACAGTGGGTGGTGTACACCAGTGCACAGGGTCTGCACACAGTGGGTGGTGTACACCAGTGCTCAGGGTCTGCACACAGTGGGTGGTGTACACCAGTGCATAGGGGTGGCACACAGTGGGTGGTCAGGCATTCCCAGTCTTTGGTTGATATAAACAACACTGCAGTGAATATAGTTGGACACATGTCATTTTGCAGAGGTACATCTGGATGGATGGGAAACTAGCTTTAGAAATGGTGAGATGTCTCTGTGGGCCGAGGTACTTGCTGTTGAGTTCAACAACCTGATGTCCATCACTAGGCTCCACATGATGGAAGGAGAGAACCCACTCCTGTAAGTTGTCCTCTGACCTCCACACATGTGCCATGGCAAACCCCACGATAACTAATATATATAATATTTAATTGTATATACTATATAATGGTAAATAAGTGTAATGCATTACATTTAAAACTGAAAAGATTTGACTGGGCAGTGGTGGCATACGCCTTTAATCCCAGCACTTGAGAGGCAGAGGCAGGTGGAGTTCTGAGTTCGAGACCAGCCTGGTCTACAGAGTGAGTTCCAGGACAGCCAGGGCTACACAGAGAAACCCTGTCTCAACACCCCTCCCCACGTTCCCCCCCACCCCCCAACAAACCTGAAAGGATTTATTTTCTTTTCAAGTGTGCTTTTATGTGTGAGTGCCAGTGCCCTTGGAGGTCAGAAGAGGGTGTCAGATCCCCTGGAGATGAAGTTACATGTTTGTGATTTGATGTTCACATGCATGCAAGAGTACTCTCTGTTCTCAACTGCTGAACCATCTCTCGAGCCCACATCTAAATTTTTGATACACACTGGGACTTATTATTTGTATAATTATACTAAATATACCACAATCAAGGAATATGTGATGTCCAGGTCCCCAAATCCCTAATAAATTTTAAGCTATTCTTCCTTTATTCTTTGTTTATTTATCTCCTCCCTTTTCTTTATTCTCTTTTTTTTGAGATGCAGTTTCTCTGAGTAACTCTGGCTGCCCTGGAACTCACTATGTAGACTAGGTTGGCTTTGAACTTGGAGATCCACCTGCTTCTGCTTCCCAAGTGCTGGGATTAAAGGCATGTGCCACTACCTCCCACTTTTATTCTTAAGTTTTTGAAACCAGGTTTTATTTCAAAACCCAGAACTCGCCTTCTCCCCATCCAAGGTCCTGGGATGTCAATCACGCAGCAGCCTGCTCAGCACAATCCTGACCTGGGAAAATCGAGATTTCCTGGCCATCTGAATTTGCATTTGTCTTCTTGTGAGCGAGGCTGGTTGTTTCCATACATTTAAGCGTGGTTTGCATAGCCTTGGGTGGGAATTGCCTTTATATTCTTTGCCCCTTTTCCTTCAATGTTGCTGGTATCTTTCTTATCTGTAGGCATCTTACTGGGCTTAATGATTTCAGCCTTTGGACCACGATAAGGGTTGTTAGTAAATTCCTGCCTTGTTACCTTCACACGTTTATGTTGAACGAGGTTTCACATTCTTCGCTTTCCATCCTTGCTTCTGATTATTCACCTCCTTGTCTTATCTTTTCCAGTGAGAGCCCTCATATGCCTTGGACTCTCACTAGCGTTATCTGGTTTACAGCTTGTAACTTCCTCATGAGTCTGGTGGGGATACTACCATGGGAGGCAGCTCTCCAACCATGCAGAGAGACTCATGGGAGGGGGCCCTCCACCATGCAGAGGTGCATGGGAGGGGGCACCCCACCTGTGCAGAGGTGCATGGGAGGGGGCACCCCACCTGTGCAGAGGCTCATGGGCAGCAGTCGTCTGCTGTGCAGAGGCTCATGGGAGGCGATCCTCTGCTGTGCAGAGGCTCATGGGAGGCAGCCCTCCATCCTTGCAGAGGTCCACCGTGCAGAGGCTCCGGCAGTGTTTCTTCATGTCTTTCAAAGGTGCTGTAGTAGCACTCTGCTTGTTTTGTCGAATGATTCTATTTCTCCCCGGAGTAAATAGCGCTTTGCTTGTGGCTTGTTACAGGGGATTTGATTTCCTAAAGTCTGGCTTTGTTTTGTTTTTCCCTGCGATGCAAAACCCATGGCTTATGTAGCATCCTTCAGGGTCCAGCTTTGCATCGTCCCCATGGTAACTGATGGCCCAGAGGACTCGATGCAAACACGAAGCTCAAGCACCTCCAGGACTTGACAGGCTCTCATGTTATTGTCCAGGTTGGCTTGGCACTCATTGGGTAGCTTAGGCTAGTCTTGAACACGTGGTAATCCTCCTGCTTCAGCTTCTCAAGGGCTGAAATTGCAAGTGATCCACCATCCTTGGAAACCCCGGGGGTTGGGGGTTGTGTCTTTTGTGAGCATCTGTAAAGTTGTAGCAAAAACAACTTGTTAGCTTGAAAAAAAAAGTTAGATCTTTCCAGCTTGTGCTGATTCAGTAGCTGGGTAAACTGAGGCAGGCTGTGACTGAGCTGAAGGTCACCTGCTCCAGGCTGGGTCTTCAGCTAGGTCTCTCAGTTTGCACCCCAAGCTGCTGTGCTAAGATGGCCTTCCTCCCACCCACAGTCACGTGATCTTCTGAATGCACAACTGCTGGTCTCTCTCACGCTTCTTCATAGCTTCATAGAAGTCCAGTGGATCTCATGCTTTCTGAGTAGCGGGCTACAACCTCTAGCGAATATCTGAGTGGTTTTTCAGAGTTTATTAAAAATTCAGAGTTGTTGGCCAGGGTAGTGTTGCATGCCTGGAATCCCAGCTCTTGGGAGGCTGAGGCAGTAGGAGTTTGAGTTTGAGGTGGACTTGGGCTATATAGTCAAAACTCTGTCTAGAGCCAAGCAACTAAACAAAACCCAAATACAATTAGATTTGTCAAATATGTAGCCTCATTTACAAAAATGTAACTTGTGGCAATGCATGTTATAAAACTATCTCTTATGTTCAGAGACTGGAACTTTTGCTGGATCCTTACAGCCAGATTAATGATACACCTTGAGGTCACTGAAAACATAAGGCTGCCATCCTACTGTGTACTCAGATCGTTTGTTTAAGCTGTCTTTAAGAGAACGCTGTAACAACCAACTTTATTGCCTTCGATTTCCCAAGTAATCAACTTTTTGCGATCTAAGTTGGTGCATAGTTGTAACCTTAAGCTATGTACTCTCCCATGACCCCGATCTAGAGTAATGTACGCATAGATGTGTGTCCTGGTAAATAAACGCTGGAAACAGCAAATAGGTTGAAAGCAACCTTAGAAAGTGAATAACACCATAAATGTTAGAAACAACTTGGCTCATTGTTGACACAGACCTGTTTGCAGTGATGGTGTGCTACAGTTTGTTGTCTGGGTCAGTTGAAGTCAGTGACTTTATCCCTTGTAAAACTCTGTTAAATATTTCTGTGAAGAGTCCCTCATTTCTTTTGTTAGCATTTACTCTAGGCTCTGCCCAACAGGCCTGACTCATATAAAAGGACTCTCCATGGTCTCTCTCTCTCTCTCTCTCTCTCTCTCTCTCTCTCTCTCTCTCTCTCCCTCTCCCTCTCCCTCTCCCTCTCTCTCTCCTCCTTTCCTCCCTCCCTCCTTTTTTCTCTCTCTCCCCCACCTTCTTTCTCTCTTCCCTCGTGTTCCTGGCTGGCCTCTTCCCTTTTTTTCTCTCTCCTCTCTTTCTGTCTATCTCTGTCCCCTTTTGTTCTCTGCCTCTACTCCCTTCCCCAGATGCCCTTACGGTGTCCCAAATAAACGTCTTTTTATACCAGACCTGTCCTATGGGTGATACCTCGGGCAGCAGGGGTTCCTCAGCGTGAGCCCACTAAGGCACCCCCTCCCACCACATCGTGCTGCTGTCTTATAAAACTTATCACTTTCCCTATGTGATGCTTTCGGTGCCGTTCGACAAACATAGAGCAAAGACCTTGGTTAGGATCATACAGACACAGATAAAGGTTCAGACAGCATTCAAGCAGGCTCAGACTCATACAAATGAATGAAGATGCACCAGAGAGAGGTAGAGAATTCAAATCTCAGCTGGCTCTTGGTTAAATCACTCCAAGGGAAGTGTTTTTGGTTTCCTTTCCTTAATGCAACACTGACACATTATTGATGATGTATTTGTTACTAATGCATTCAAACTGACACAGTAACCTGGTAGCAACCATCACAAGCAGGCATGGTATTGCTATTATTATTTTCATTAATTAAATTCTATTTTATTTATTTATTATCGAGACAATGTCTCACTAGATAGTCCTGGCTGTCCTGAATCTCTATATAGATCAGAGTGGCCTCGAACCCCCAGAGATCTGCTTACCTTTGCCTTCTAAGTGCTCAGTTTAAAGGCATGGGGGCACCATTGCTAGCAACAATCAGCCTTTTACACAAGCTTTTTTTCCATGGTGCTTCTGTTCAGGAGCCTAAAGTCAGAGAGCACATGAACAGAGCCTCTGTGGTAGAGCCACTTGCCAGGGCCAGAGAGCAGGCGGTGATTGGATCAAAGACAGCTTGGTGAGGAGGGACCTGGTGCTGGAGGCCAGCTCTCAGGGGGTCATGGTCCTTTATTCTTGAAGCAATGAGACTAGAATTATGGGAGGGGCACAGGGTGGGTCCAAAGGGTACTGGAACAATCCAGATGGCCATTACCTCTTGTGTTCCTGCTTCAGGAAGCCCTGCACCTGCTTGGCTGACTCACCTAAAGCTTTGTATGTGTTACCTTTTGACTTCAAAATTGGCTGGCTTTTTCAGGGAGGGAAATCTAAGCCAGTAGAGTAAACTTTAGTATCTGTAGGGCGTCCTGAGCCTCTGCCACTTTGTTGTTGTTGTTGTTGACACAATGGTTACGTTTCAGGGTTCAGGGCCAGGGTCCCTGAGCTTAAATTCCACCCTGACCCTTAAAAAAACCCTCAGTATACATAAAAAAATCTTTGGTTTCTTAGTCTCTACATCGTAAGGAGCTGGGATGATTTCAGCAAGCTTGTGTGTGTCACCCACAAATGGAGTCAGTACACAGAGGGGACGAAACATATCAAGCCTGTGCCTACAGGGTCACCTGTCACCCTCAGATCACTTACCGAAGCCTTCCCTTACTTACTCAGGGTGTCCTCTTTCACCCACATGCCCTTGCTGCTGGCCCAGGCCTGGCTCCCAGCTTAGAAAAAACCCCTCCTTTCTGAGTCCCTATGGCTCCACACTGCCCCTCCTCTGACCCTGGCCTGTCACCAACTTCTGTCAGGAGTCTCCAGCAATTGCCTTTCTCTGAGCTTCTTGGATCCATGATAGGAAATTATCCCCAACAGGCAGGTAGCCTGGGTTCAGAGCACCTGCCTGATGTCCAATAGGAAAGCAGCTGAGGACCCATGGGAGGCCACACCCTTGCTCTCCCCCACACAGTTTTCTCAACGTGTAAACCTAAGGTTGTGCTGAGACAGTGGACTGAAGGTAAATGTTACAGAAGCCGGGTATGCAAAACGAATAGATGCTTTGTGTGTGTGTGTGTGTGTGTGTGTATGAGTGTATGCAAGAGGAGGAGTGTATATGAATATGCATGCACATATGTGTGTATATGCTTATATAAGAATATAAGCAATATGTATATATTTGTACATTTGCACATGCATGTGTTTATGTGAGTGTGTGTGTATCCAACTGTGTATGTGCATATGTGTGTCTGTATATGTGTAGACACACACGTGGTCAAATGTCTTAGTATCTGTGTATATGTATGTATATACGTGTGTGTGCGTATGTGTGTCTGTGTGCAGGCCTGTGTGTATATGTGAATGTTTGTGTATACAGTGTGTGTGCATATTTATGTATATTAGCATATGTGTATGTGAATATGTCTGTGAGTGCATGTGTGGACATGTTTGTGTGTGAATGTGTGTTTGTGTGTGCATGCATTTTTGTTGATATTTATACATGTTCAAATAACTATCCATTTGAATGCATGTGTACTTACATAGAGTGCATGAATTTACATTTATGTGTATGTACATGTGCCTTTAGGTACATGTGTGCACGTATATGTACATGCTTGTGTATTCTCATATGTGTGTATACCTGTGTGTATGTGCACATGGGTGTATCTGTGTGTATGTGAGCATATGTGTAACATGGGTTTGTGTACAAAAGTGTGAGGTGAAAGAGATGTGTGCAAATATAAATCCGCATGTGTGAGATGTGTTCAAATATAAATCTATGTGTGTGTGAGATGTGTGCAAATATAAATCCATGTTTGTGGTGTGCCAGCATGGGACTGTACAGATGTTTCCATCAGTGTATGAGTTTGTGTTTATGTGAGTGTGTGTGTATCCAACTGTGTATGTGCATATGTGTGTCTGTATATGTGTAGACACACACGTGGTCAAATGTCTTAGTATCTGTGCATATGTATGTATATACGTGTGTGAGCGTATGTGTGTCTGTGTGCAGGCCTGTGTGTATATGTGAATGTTTGTGTATACAGTGTGTGTGCATATTTATATATATTAGCATATGTGTATGTGTTGTGTCAGTTGTGAAGGTGTGTCGGCGTGTTCTTAAGTCAGTGTGTGAGTGGGAGCCCAAGTCAATGTGTGCACATGTCAGAGTTGGTGTGAGCATGCCAGCCACTGTGCGGTGTGTGTGTGTGTGTGTGTGTGTGTGTACTCGAGTGCTGGTGACTCTGTTTATATCAGTATGAGTGTGTGCAGGTTCTTGTGTGATGGGTTTGAAGTGATGAGCACTGAAGCTCACTTCAGCCAGGAGCAGCCAGGACTGGGGCTCAGCATTCTGTTTTTACAGCCACCAAAGTGTCTTCTAGCCATTCTTAGGAGTGCCGATTTTCCTCCACACCCTCTGCCACTCTGGTCCAGAGACTCAAATAAACGGATCACCTCTCCCAAACCTGCAAGGCTGTGAGCTTAAACCCAGACTGGGTTTTCTTCCCCTGAATACTTGCTGGACCAATGATCTGACTCCCTGGGTGAGCTACGGCTAGCGACTCCCTTCGTTGAGATCTTGCCAAAGCAGATCCAGGAGAACCCCGGCTGCACCACGGTCTTCCTGGGGGGTAATCAGATAAACTCAAATTGGTGTGGACAGACGTCAGGCCAGTGTCCTCATGGTCAGGCCAGCGTTCTCATGAATCACCACAGCAGGCCAATGCTCCCCCAGACCTTGGGTGTCCCCCCACAACCAGCTCCAGCCCTTTTCATACTCCACAGTCCCCAGGTTTCATTTTTTTGCTCCTTGCCCTGAGGCCAATGCCTTAGAGAGCAGTGAGGGCTCCCCAGTGCTCCCCTGCTCAAAGCCCTTTCCTGGAAGAACAGCACTCATTTCCTTAATAAGGCTGCAGACAGAGCCCCTGCACTCCCACCCAGCCTCCTCTGGCTTCACCTCCTGCACACTGCCCTGGCTCACCTCCCAGATGCCCCACCCGTGGTCTGGGAGATGTTTTTCTAACACACCTGGCTTCTTTCCCACACAGAGACTCTGCCTGCACTTCCAGTCTGCAAGGCACCCTTGAGGAAGGAACAAGATTTCTAGTCCTCACTTGAGTCTCTATTCCTAGGTCACTGCAGAAAGGCCTTTCCTGACTTCATTCAACAGCCCCATCCTCAGTGCCTCCTTCTTAATCCACTACCAACCCAACACTGCACATTCCAGTGTGGGAGTGCGCTCCAGCCTGGCAGGAAGCTTTGGCTAGGTCTAGAAGGTGCCCACAGAAGGTATCCATAGCTACTTGATAATGATAATTTTCAAAGGGCTTCTTTATTACTTTACCATAGCAAATGACTGTTAAATGTGATAAGTCCTGGGGTCAGCCTGGGGCTAGATTCTGAGTTAGAAGCTAGCTAGTGTGCTAAGGTACTTTCAGGGGGCAATGGGAACAGGAAGGAACCCAGCCCAAGGGTCTCATTGTTTGTGATCTGAGCAGAACCACAGAAAACTGGCCTAGGAAATGGAGGAGGTGGGGGCCCAGGGAGAATGCTGTAGCTCTGGTCCTCCTGGAAAGCTTGATGCTTCACACACACACACACACACACACACACACACACACATACACACACATGCTTGCACACACAGGGAGGGGGAGGGGGAGGGAGAGGGGGAAGGGAACGGGGAGGGAGAGGGGGAAGGGAAGTGGGAGGGAGAGGGAATGTGTGTGTAGGATCTCCCTGGAGGCACACTAAAGCACCAGGTGGCCAGGAGTTTCTTTTGTCCTAGAGGAAGTCCACTGAAGTTCCTGGTCAGGACTGTCAACTTCTCCAGTAAGCTTAGAGAGAGTCCCAAACGCCACCCAGTCAGCCTGGGCTTCACTAGATCCTTTCAAGTTTTTGAAATGTAATGCTCTTGAATGCAGAGTCCTAGAGTCTTTATCCCCAGTGAGGCAGGATAGCCTTGAAGGCAGACAGACCCTGGTGGGAGAGAAGAGGCTCTAGGCATTCAGGGCAGCTCTGGGATACCCTGGCACACTCCATGCCCCCTTCCTCATCCTAGAGACCTTGACCTGGGGCAGGGCAGGGTCTCCAAATAAGGCCCATGTAGAACAGGAGCGTGAGGCTGCACTAACCCCTGGGCAAGGAGAACTGGGCTAGCTGGGCAGTGGTGGCGCATGCCTTTAATCCCAGCACTGGGGAGGCAGATTTCTGAGTTTGAGGCCAGCCTGGTCTATAGAGTGAGTTCCAGGACAGCCAGGACTACACAGAGAAACCCTGGCTCAAAAAACAAAACCAAAACGAACAACCAAAACCAAAAACAAAAAAGGAGAGCTGGGCTCCACCTTGTGTGGAGAGAAGGCACAGGCTTCTCAAGTCCACATCCACCCAGCTAAGTCATCTTTAGCCTAGGTGGGACGTGGAACGTGGCACCTGATCATGCTCCCTCCCTCCACTTTTGCCAGGACAGGGACTGTGTCCACAGGACTCCTTCCCTCTTCCCCTCCCTCCCCTTCCCCTCCCTCCCTCCCATTTGCTTTGGTTCTGGTCTGGCTGCTTCTTCTCTCTCCCGAGGGCTCATAAAAAGGAACACCACGGGCCATTCTGACTCAGAGAACCTGCCCCTTCCAGTTACCTCTTGCAGGAAGTACCTGAGATGAGCCGTTGTTGGCCTCTGCGTTCCCAGGGTGCCACAAATGCAGCCTTGCAGGGCAAGGTAGAAAAAAAAAATTCCCCGTTCTCCGTTCTCCCCGTTCTCCAGCAGACAGATCCTAACTGTTTGGAGTCTAACCCAGTGGCTTCTGATGCCATACACAAACAATTCGAACTTAGGGCCCCTAGTGGGCCCCTAGTGCCTCACTTCAAATGGCTGCTTTCAGAGAAATGAAATTGGCATTATCAAATTGACTGCCTCAAGATAAAGCCTGCTCTTTTGAACTCTAGTCCAGCAAATACCACCCCCACGCAAGTAGCCCAATAGGCTAAGTTAGATAACTTCTCTTCCTAATGGAAAAGGACCTCACCCCCTGCAGAGGAGTGCTGTTTCTGCCCACAGTGTTTTATTCTTTAAAAACAAAAGGATTTAAATATTTTTATATTATATGTGTATTTTGCCTGTATGTATGTATACCATATGTTTGTGTGTTAGCCAGGGTTTATATTCCTGCACAAACATCTTGACCAAGGTGCAAGTTGGGGAGGAAAGGGTTTATTCAGCTTACACTTCCACACTGCTATTCATCACCAAGGAAGTCAGGACTGGAACTCAAGCAGGTCAGAAAGCAGGAGCTGCTGCAGAGGCCATGGAGGGATGATTCTTACTGGCTTGCTTCCTCTGGCTTGCTCAGCTTGCTTTCTTCTAGAACCCAAGACTACCAGCCCAGGGATGGCACCACCCTTAATCACTAATTGAGAAAAATGTTCCTTTCTCTGTGATAAGTCCAGCTTGTGTCAAGTTGACACACAAAACCAGCCAGTACAGTATGTTTGGTGCCCTTGTAGGTCAGAAGAAGGCATCGGATCCCCTCTGTCTGGAGGAGTTACAGAGGGTTGTGAGTCACCACATGGATCCTGGGAACCAAATCAGGTCTGCTACAAGAACAAGTGCTCTTAACTGCTAAGCCATTGCGCCACCCCCCACAGTGTTTGTTCTTTATTAAGACTCTCTTGTCAGTTCTGGTCTGGTAAATAAGTTTCACCTGCACCTCAGATTTGTTGTTCCTTCTATGACACTCTAAGGTTCGTGCCCTGTCAGGCAGCTTTCCATGTTCCCGGGCTGCAAGGAGCCGAGGGAGCTCTCACATCCTCACTCGTCATTATTTTGATGGTTTGAGGCCTAAATAATATTGGCTAGACAGATCTAAACGATGGCCTACGTAGTGACTAGATGTTCCTATGCCTCCCAAGACTCCTCGGCTATTTAATACAGTCGGGGGATGTCTCTCAGGTGCTGTCGCGGTGGTGGCTGGCTGCTGGCCCACACAGGGCACACTGTGACCTGTGCCAGCTTCATTCCTGTGGGGTTGAGAAGCAGTGCCTGGAGACCTTCCTGCCTAGTGTGGGAATGCCTGAGGGCCCTGATGATGTTTCTAGAGTATCTGACTTTTGGGAAATCAGAGCAGGAAGGAGTCTTCCTTCAGGTCACGGGGGCCTGAAGAGCCCACAATGCATCAGATGTTCCCAAAATTCCTCTCAAGTTTACCTTACCCTGCTTCACAAAACCAGCTCCTGAGACCCAGGGCTTCCCAGAAGGCCTCTCCTTCCCACACCTGTTACCCTTTTCAAAATATTCTGCTTTCTTTCTAGATCAAGACCAGAGTGTCAGTGGAATGTCGGGGTGCACACGGCGAGGGAAGAGGGTGGTACTGTATCGAATGCAGCCGATTCTAGTTTTTCTTTGTGTGTGTGCATGTGCATATGGGTACAGAGGCCAGAACCAACTACAGTGTCATTCCTTATCTCTTCAGGAGCCATTTCTATCTATCTATCTATCTATCTATCTATCTATCTATCTATCTATCTATCTATCTTTCTTTCTTTCTTTCTTTCTTTCTTTCTTTCTTTCTTTCTTTCTATCTATCTATTTATCTCTCTATCTCTCATCTATCTATCCTCTACTTATCAGACAGGGATTCTCATTGATCTGGGGTAGACTAGGCTGACTGGCCAGCAAACTTGAGGGATCCACCCATCTCTGCCCTCTAGCACGGACATTAAAAGTTTGTACCACCATGCCTGGTTTTATTTATTTATTAATGTGAGTTCTTTGGATCTGTGTTCGTTACTTCTCTATTGCTGTGATAAAGCACCACGGCTTAGGAAACCTACAGTAGGGAGGGCTTACTTAGCTTCTGGTTCTCCAGGGATAAGTGACATTCATGGTGGGACAGCGTGGCAGAAATCCTCAGACATGCCATCTGGAGCAGTTGCTGAGGGATTACATCTTGAACTACAAACATGAAGCAGAAAGAGCACACTTGGAGTGACATAAGGCTTTGACATCTCAAAGCCTATCCCCTCTCCAGTGACAGACTTCCTCCAACCAGACCACACCTGCCTAAACAGCACTTCCAAATGGGGACCAAGTACTCATATATCCAAGACTGTACGGGGACATCTCATTCAAACCACCACAGGCTCCAATTCAGGATCTCATGCTTGCATAGCAAGTTCATTACCAAGAGTCGTCTCCTCAGCCCCAAGTGCAGCCAGCTCTAAATGTCAATAGACGTGTTTCTTGGATAGTATTTAATTTAAAAAACAAACAATGCACAAATACATTCTTGCAGAAATGGAAACCACACAGATCAATGTCCACTTCTGCCCTTTAATCAGCTTCTCCCTGAAGAAACCTCTCCAGTCAGTCAGTTTGGACAATTCCTTATCAAACACGCTTATATCTATATTCATATACACCTGCAGAAATAAGTTATCTTTAACTTATTCAACTGTATGCTAATGTGCATTTATCATATGATGTGTCATGGCCTCCCGCTGCTTTTATTACACCCAACAACTCATTCTTAAGGTTTTCCAAGTCACCGCGTGTTGACATTACTCATTCTACTTGATTTCCGCTCCTGTTCCTCCCCAGCTGTTATGTACTTAGCTACCTGCTCACTTGTAATTGCTTCTGTCTTTGCTTCTGTCTTTTCACTATTGCAACAAGGCTTCCCAGACCACCCTTTGCCGTGACTTCCAGAGCAAGGCATTCTCTGGGGGTAAACGAGAAGAGTCGGCCAGGTGGCTTGTGTGACCTTAAAAATGGAAGACACTGAGAAATATTACCTGTCACCTGGCTGCTGCAACCTCCCTCCCTGTAGTTTCCCCAGCACTTGAGAAGATGCACCTCTGCAACTTTTGACCGGGGCTGTGGTACAGTCCCTCGAACGATTGCTTAATGTGTCCTAGGCCTTGTGTTAGCTTTCCAGCACTGCAGAAAAACAAGTATAGTGGACTGAAATCTCAGTACCTGGGAAGTAGAGCCAACAGGTTCAGAAGTTTGAGACCATCTGTGGCTATATAGTGAGGCTGAAGCTGGCTTGGGATACAGGAGACCCTGTCTTCAAGACAGAAAACCAACCAGTCATCAGCCCCTCTGCACTCATGCCTCCCGGGGGGAGGGGGGAGTAAATCTCAAACCTTCCCTCTCCCCTGGCTGGAGAGAGATGGCCACCTGGCTCCTTTAATTGGAATGGGTGGGGATGGGACAGTGCTGCTCATAGAAACTTTCACCCAGTTCCTTTCGCCTTCCTTCCCAGATGCTTGGAGCTCTGGATTCCAGACCTCCTCTGAGTTTCCTGTTCTTTTCTCTTCTTAGACCTTAGACCTTGAGTCTCTCCTACCACACCCTTGTTTTTGAGAAGACATTTCATCTTCCGCCGCTCTCCTGCCTCTAACTTTCCTTAGGCAACCCTTTATTCCTGTCTCTGCAGGGCTTTAGGAAGGGCGAATGTTAAATATGCACATCCAATCTACTCTCTCTCTTGCGTTCTTCCTCTCCTTCCTTCCTTTCTTCTTTTCTTCCTCCTCCTCCTTTTCCTCTTCCCCCTTCTCCTCCTCCTCCCCCTTTCCCCCTCTTCCTCCTCTTCCTCCCCCTCTTCTTCTTTGAGACAGATATCTCCTGAGTGCTGGTATTAAAGGTGTGGCCCCACCATTTCATCAAAGCACATAACCCCTTATGTGCTGCCAAGCTCTTAGTGAGGAGAAAAGCTTGCATTTACAGCTGCACCTTAGCACCTAGCAACATGCCTGGCATGGATGAAGGGGTTTGGTGCGTGCCTGGGTTCAGTGAATGACAGAGTGAGACACCTTGAGTACTCTTGAGGGGGAAGAGGAACAGGCTGCTACCTTAGACAGTGGCTGAGTTCATGAATTTTCTTCATGTCTATCTTTTTCTTCTCCATAATGAGTTTATCCCTTCTGCTAGGCAGAGATTGGAGGAGGAACTGTGCTTGCATGGCCCAGGGACTTACCAAACACAGGAGCAGAAAGGGTCGAGCAAGGACCTCAGTGGGTGGTGACGTTATGACTTCCTCAATCGGACTAGTCTTTCTCCAGGCTAGTAGAGGAATGTGTCTGACCTCTATACAGTGAAATCGGGAAAAGTCATATGGTGGGACTGTGGCTCTAGGGGGTTAAAGGTCTGTGCTTGAAGCCTAGCTTCACCTCTTACCTTGGTTCAGTTGTTAGCCTTTTGGGCCTGAGTCTTCTTGACTATAAAATAGGGACAAAAATACAAAACTTACCAGATTACTTGAGATAATGTATGTGAATTCTTGCAGGAAGGCCCTGGATAGTAGAGCTGGCAATGGCCACCTGCTGTCACCACTGTTACCGTCATTATTATTTTTGTCATCATGCTGTCAAGACTCATACACACTGTTCTGTTCTTCTTGGGGACTCACACTCCCAGATTCCTTCTAGTGACCCCCAAGCCTTTCCACACTTTCTCAGGGATTAGGAAGTTTCCTCTACCTTTGAACTGCTTTCCTGTGAGAACTAGAGATCTTCTCTAAGTGGAAAACCTTCTGGAATGTATCCAGATGGAGATGGAGAGTCTCCACGTGAGAGCCAGGGCTTGGGAGGTGATCTTGGCTCTCTTCAGGAGGCATGTGATCTCAGACAACTCGCCTTGCTTCTCTGAGCCCTTGGATTGGAGCAGCCTTTCCTGTCGTTGGGAGGCTATTGTTAAGATTCACCAGACAAAGGAGCCCATGGCCCTGTGTATTGGGAAAATGTGAATTAAACAGAGTTAGACAATACTACTCGCGATTATAATTATGACAATCATATACTATTTAATACTAATAACATTATATGATAAAATAATAATAACAAAGCAATTTGAGTGGTAACTATTAGCCAGGTGCTCTGATTAAGCCCTGCACAAGCACATCCCATTGATTCCTTTAAATAACTCCATGAAACAGGCCTCCTCCTCCTCTTCCTCCTCCTCTTCCTCCTCTTCCTCCTCTTCCTCCTCTTCCTCCTCTTCCTCCTCCTCCTCAATTTACAAATGAGACAAGTTTTCATGGCCTCTAGTACTGTGCATGGTGGATTTAAAAGTCAGCTAGAGCCACCACTCTTATGGACAAGTTCTTTCTCACAAGTCTCTCATCACAGCTTGGCTGGGGGGCGGGGCTGGATTGAATTCTTCCTGGGTTTCTTCCAGCCGACCTTGCACCCCGGCCTGGAGAACCCCAGCTTTGGAAAGGAGTTTCTGTGACTGGCTTCTCCCCTCCTGCAGACAGAGTGAGCCGAGACCCTCAGTTCCATCTGGTATATGTGAGGTGTTCATTTGGCTTTCCTGAGATCCTGATATAGTCAAAGCCACTTAGCTCTAGCTTAGATGAGAGAGAGGCAGCAGGGTTTTCTCTCTGTGTGAGCACTCAGTGACTAGGATCACAGGTCTGCCCGGGGCTGGCTGTCTTTGGGGGTAGGAAGAGTTATTTATGGGCCGGGCATTCTTGGGGGCGGTGAGCAGAGCCCCCAACTACACTCCAAATCCTAGGTTGTGGGGCTGGGGTCAAGAGGTTGGAATCTGAGCACCTTGGCTGTGGTTCTCTGGCAAGTTACTGTCTCTGTTGGAGTGATTTCCTTTTGCTTTGAGATGGGCAGAGAATCTTGTTTTCTTCGGGCTGTTGTAGGCTCCAAAGACGTCTGAAGAGGCTTTGTAAGGTTGCTCCCAGGTAATGTCACTCTGGTAGGAGTGACAGAAAGCTCCAGAAGCCAAGGGAACACAGAACACAGCTATTTCCCTAACACTGTTATTCGTCCTAGCCTCTGTTTCTGGATCCAAAGTTCCTTTCTAAGACCCACCAGTCAGACCTGAGTAACAGGGGCAGGCCTGGATTTAAAGCATAGTAACAAACTATCTGGCCAATCTCTTCCTTCACCTCCCCCAGGGAGCAGGCCTCCTCTTTAGGGCCAGATAAGGAATGACTCACAGTGGCTAGCTAACTCTGGCCACTAAAACCTTTATGAAGCTTCAACCACACCCTATTTCCTGACTGGCCTGGGGCTCCCTAGAGTCCTTCTACCACTGATTCCCTAATTTATAGTCACTCGTGGAAGGTGTGTGTGTGTGTGTGTGTGTGTGTGTGTGTGTGCAAGTGTGTGCAAGTCAAATGTGTGTGCATGAATATATAAATGTGTGTGTGCGTGTAAGTGCATGTGTGTATATGTGTGTGTGCAAGTCAAGTGTGTGTGTGCATGTGTATATAAATGTATATAAGTGTGTAAGTGTGTGCCTAGGTGTGTTTGTATGTGTGTGTATATGTGTAAGTGTGTACATGTGTAGGTGTGTGCATAAGTGTGTGCATGTGTATATGTGTGTGTATGTGTACGTGTGTGCAAGTTGTGTATAAGTGTGTGTGCATGTGTATATGTGTGTGCGTATGTGTATGTATGTAAAAGTATTGTTGCTGCCTTCTTCCTAGAGAGGATGGTGGCTAGAAGATAGTGCTGGGTTTTAGAAGATCAAATTCTTTATATAGTCATAGAAAACCCTGCTGATAATGTGAAGACAAGAGGACTGACTTTGAACACTCTTCATTTCACAGGGGGAAACTGAGGCCTTTGAGCTAGGAAGTGGTTGGCCCATCTCCCTGTTCCCAATCCCCCTCTCAGGACGCACAGGGTTTCTGTCCTCAGACAGAGACAGCTCTGACAAAAGAAGAAGGTACTGCGGGCCACCACTAAGGACTGTTGAGATGGGGTGGTCAGGCATTTGAGGGTGAAGCTATCGAAGTACCCCTATAGTGGGTATCAGGGGATCCGGCCCAAGGGAAAGATCCAGAAAGATCTGGAATTGTTGCACTGCGGGCTGGGAGTGGAGAAGGGCTCCTTCCATTATGAAGATTTCCCACTCTGTGCTGCTGACTTTAGCTCACTCTCTCCTTCACCTCTGTTCTAGGAGGGTTCTGAGGTCCCCTGGATTCAGCCTGCAGCCTTTTAATACCTCCTCAGGACTGCTCAAGGGGGACAGCTTCTGTGCCATTTCTGTCTCTGGGTGGAAGGTGCCAAATGCCTTACGGGCAGGTGATCTGCCTCAGCCAGGCTGAGAGTCTTCATCTCCGGCTTATTAAAGAAACTCAATTAGAGGTCTTGTTAAGTGCGTCTTGAGACTTAGGCAGGGAAGGGTGGAGGTGTCTTGGTGGGGGTGAGGGTTGATTTTCAGAGCTGGGTCAGCCATGCTTCAGATTGAGCATTTAACAGGATTGTAAAGAAGCCACTTTGGTGGCCTAGTGTTCCCTGCAGCTGTACCTATTGCCACCTAGGACATTGTGGCAGCAGGGTGGGGCAACCTTGTCTCAGAAAGTCAGGAAGCCTGGAGCTTAAGTGCACGAATTTTTATCACAAGGAGGGAGGGATTTATTAACGTTATTCCAGAGGGGACACTCTGAGAGTAAGTTACTGAGTTGGGGCTCAGAGGGGTGTGATTTCTAAGGGTGTCAAATTCCTGGAGGTTTTAAAGGGCCAGGGTGATAGCGTCACTCCGGAAATTAGAGTTGTCTAAGCCCGTGTAGTAAGGGGCTGAAGAGCCAGAAAAGGGACGTGACATGTTGGCAGTAGCTTTGGAGTGGGCTGGGGTGGGGCAGCTCTGGGAAGGACTGAGACCTCTGGCTCCTGGGAGGGGAGAGGTAGGAGCAGAATCGCCAGGAATTGACCAATGGGGAAAGAGCCCATATTTGCACTCTGGGAGCTTGGAAATTTCTGATACCCGCCCCTTCAACATCTCCATCCCCCTTCCCGCCCCGGGCATAAAAAGCCACAGGTGAGGGCCTTGTCACTCCTCCTGCGGCCAGAAGTTCTCAGACCTGCGTCCCTTTTCCCTTCGCTCTGGTCTCCCTCCTCATCATGACTTCCTATAGCTATCGCCAGACCTCAGCTATGTCTTCCTTTGGGGGTACGAGCGGGGGTTCAGTGCGCATTGGGTCAGGGGGTGTTTTCCGCGCACCCAGCATCCACGGGGGCTCAGGCGGCCGCGGCGTGTCCGTGTCCTCCACCCGCTTCGTGACCTCGGCCTCCGGGAACTATGGCGGCATCCGCGGTGGAAGTTTTAGTGGGACCCTGGCTGTGTCCGATGGGCTGCTGGCTGGCAATGAGAAGATCACCATGCAGAACCTCAACGATCGTCTCGCCTCCTACTTGGACAAGGTGCGCGCCCTAGAGCAGGCCAATGGTGAGCTGGAGGTGAAGATCCGCGACTGGTACCAGAAGCAGGGACCCGGACCCTCCCGAGATTACAACCACTACTTTAAGACCATCGAGGACTTGCGCGACAAGGTGGGTAGTGGCCGGGCCCTGGGAGGTGCACCTGTTGGGGTGGTGCGGCAGGGCGGGGAGGTTGTGGAAACTCAGCCCGCGCGGGTGGACAAGCCCGTTACTACGAGCCGGAACCCGCAGGGTGTGGCACAAAGTCTGGGCTGGACCCTGGGATTCGAGTGGAGGCGGGGTGGAAGGGAACTGAGACAGGTTAAGTGGGTGGGGCTTTCGGAAGCGGTGGGGACCTGCTTGGATAGTCAGGGATATCCAAAGAGAGCAATTTAACACAGCTTGGGGCTGCCCAGATATGAAGATCCCGAGCCGCAGCCTCATCTGGGGGTGGGGTGTTGGGGAGGGCTGGGGAGCTGCAGGATATTAGTCTGTAGGCTCAGAGGTCACCTGAGCCTGTGGCCCTCTCCTGGGGCTCTTCAGCATTGTTTTCTCCGGTTGTGCTTGTGCGTGTCTGGTTTTCTTTACAGCAGCTGTCCTCTCACTCTCCTCCTCTCCAGCCCAGGGGACCACCTAGGCTCACACGGAGCTATGAGAAGAATGTAAAACCTGGGGGCTGCACAGTAAAACCAGATCTTAAAAAAAAAAAAAAAAAAAAAACCAAAAAACAACAACAAAAAAAAAACTTCCAGTGAGGCGTGGTAGCTCAGGCCCGTAATCCCAGGACCAGGTGGATGAGTTTATAGCTATGCCCAGCTACAGTTAACTTGAATCTAGTCAGGGCTACATGAGTCTCTAGGCTCCCACCCGTCCGTCAAACGGCCCCGAACAGACAGACAGACAGACAACAACTCTAACACGAAACAAAAGAAAAATAAAAATAATTATTTTAGTAAGTAAGAGGGAGCTAGAAGTCTTGACCCTCTGCTTCTGTGGACCTCTCTCCTGGAGTACCAGGTCCAGGGAAGACAACCTGCAAGTCTCTGAGGGCTCCAACATCCAACAGGCTGGTTGGGTGGGGCATTGCCTTCACTCCTAGGGAAGAGCTATGTCCTGAAGAAATGTACCAGAGACCAGGCAGGCATTTAATAGCTTCCTCTCCGCTAGTGCTCCCAACATGCAATTCTCAAGAGCATTTTCCAGGGCTGTGTGAACTTAGCATGGAGCTAGACACACAACACAGCAAGCAGCTAGAGAGGTGCTTTTTGACCCAGTGATGGACAGCTAGAATCCTAGGCGGCACACATCTTTCTTTCTCCTGCTTTGTCCCTTTCCCCTCCCACACACTCCCAGCACGCATATCTAGAAGCAATTCTTACTCCGCTGTGAATGCTCTCCTCTGGGTTTTTATATTCTGTTGTTTTCGTCAACAACCCCCCCCCCCCAAACTATCTATGTAGCTGAGCGTGGTGGCTTATCCAGCATTGAGAAACTGAGGCAGAAAGAAGGACGATGAAGTTAATGCCAGTTGAGCCATACAGTGAGACTCTGTCTCAAAATGTCAAACCAGAGCCGGGGCGCAGTGGCACACACATTTAATTCCAGCACTTGGGGAGGCAGAGAAGGTGGATCTCTGTGAATTTGAGAGTCCAGGACAGCCAGGGCTACAAAGAGAAATCCTGTCTTGAACCCCCTAGTCCCTCACCCCCAAAGTCTAACAACAAACCAGAGGAAACCAACCAACCCAACCCAAACCAACCCAACCCAACCCAACCCAACCCAACCCAACCCAACCAAAAACATTAAACCAAAATAATCCTGCAGATTCCAACCCAGTGACAGGATAAGTGGCCATGACCTTAATCTCTGAAAAACACTGAGCCCTGGTACTTGAATTGGTGGTAAACTTGATGATTTAAGTGAACCCCTCAGACCATAGTCTTCATATTGGGTAAACTCAGGATTTCCAGTCACGTACAGTGGTAGTACTAACCTAGGAGTGAGGCTGAGTTACCATGAAGGGAGTACAAGGTGGCACATCACCGAAGGCAGAATGTGCTCTAAGTGTGGGACACAGACAGGGATAAGTGTTGCTTTTCTTTTCTTTAGGATTTATTTATTTATTTATCTATTAATTTATTTATATGTATATTGGTGTTTTGCTTGCATGTATGTCTGTGTGAGGAACTGGAGTTGCAAACAGTTGTGAGCTGCCACGAGGGTGCTGCAAATTGAACTCAATTCCTCTGGAAGAATATCCAGGGCTCTTAACCTCCGAGTTACCTCTCCAGTCCCTGGGATAAATGATCCTTTCTTTCTTCCTTTCTTCCTTTCTTCCTTCCCTTCCCTTCCCTTCCCTTCCCTTCCCTTCCCTTCCCTTCCCTTCCCTTCCCTTCCCTTCCCTTCCCTTCCCTTCCCTTCCCTTCCCTTCCCTTCCCTTCCCTTCCCTTCCCTTCCCTTCCCTTCCCTTCCCTTCCCTTCCCTTCCCTTCCCTTCCCTTCCCTTCCCTTCCCTTCCCTTCCCCCTCCTTCCTTTGTTTTTCTTTCTTTTTTTCCTGTTTTTTTTTTTTTTTTTTTTTTTGTGTGTGTTTTGAGACAGGGTTTCTCTGTGTAGCCCTGGCTGTCCTGGAACTCACTCTGTAGATCAGGCTGGCCTCGAACTCAGAAATCTGCCTGCCTCTGCCTCCCGAGTGCTGGGGTTAAAGGCATGTGCCACTATTGCCTGGAGGGATAAATAATTCTTTTTTTTAAAGATTTATTTATTTATTATAAATAACTACACTGTTGCTGTCTTCCGACACTCCAGAAGAGGGCGTCAGATCTAGTTAGGATGGTTGTGAGCCACCATGTGGTTGCTGGGATTTGAACTCAGGACCTTCGGAAGAGCAGTCAGTGCTCTTAACCGCTGACCCATCTCTCCAGCGCTGACCCATCTCTCCAGCCCAGGATAAATGATTCTTAAAGCTTCATGTTTCTAGGTCCTTTTCAGACCACCTGCACAGGTCTTAGCCATGTCCTTCTGAAATTGCCTCTTTGCCTGCTTCCCTTCACCCAACCTCCTTTACAGTGTGTTGCGCTCCAGCTCTGGGGCTGTGAATCAATGTCAAAGCCTCCCAGAGAGCAGACTAGTGGGTAGTGTCGAGGGAGTGGGGGCTATTCATTCCTCTCTCCTTCTCTGGGAAGAAAGTAGATCGATAATACTGGTTTGCCAAACTGGTGCCAACTACCAGCCTCCTCCCTTCCAGATCCTTGGTGCCACCATTGGCAACTCCAAGATTGTCCTACAGATTGACAATGCCCGCCTGGCTGCAGATGACTTCCGAACCAAGTAAGTGTCCCTGCTTTGGGGGCTGTGGAAGCCAGGAAAGTGAGATAAGAGCAGCAGCAGGTCTTATAGTGCTTGATGCAGTAGAGGCCCTTCTCCACCTGAGCTGGCTTGAAGCAACGCCCCCGCCCCTGACTCCTAAACCCTGGGAAAGTTGGCAGAGACACAGAGCCAGCACTAACCTGACTGCGACTATTTCTTTGGAAAGGTTTGAGACGGAACACGCCTTGCGTCTGAGCGTGGAGGCCGACATCAACGGCCTGCGCCGGGTGCTGGATGAGCTGACGCTGGCCAGGACTGACCTGGAGATGCAGATTGAGAGCCTGAAGGAGGAGCTGGCCTACCTGAAGAAGAACCATGAGGAGGTGGGTCAAGCTGGGCCTTCTCTCCATTTTGTCCCAGGATTGGGAGACACTATTATCTTGGGCTTACTGACCGTGACCTCATCTCTTACATCATCAGTATGGCCCTGGCTTTGATCATGCCTCTCGCAGTCTCAGCAGGGTATGGCAACCACGACATTTACTCTCCAGTGCTAGCTCCTAGATCTATACCTCCAAACCAGCCGTCTTCAGCTCAGGGCTTGGGGGAGTGACCTGATCCAAGTTCAGCATGTGTAGGTCTTGACATGCCCTTGACTGTGGTGTCTTCACAGGAAATTACTGCCCTGAGGAGCCAGGTGGGTGGCCAGGTCAGTGTGGAGGTGGATTCCACTCCCGGCGTCGACCTAGCCAAGATTCTGAGTGAGATGAGAAGTCAGTATGAGATCATGGCCGAGAAGAACCGGAAGGATGCTGAAGCCACCTACAATGCTCGGGTATGCAGAGGATGCTGGTATCCCGTGAGGGTGGCGAGGAGAGACCCTGAACCCCCACCCACCCACTCACAGAGAGAAGCTTGTTGCTTATTTTTTCCCTCGACTTGTCTTGTTACAGATTGCGGATCTGAACATCCAGGTCGACATCCACACTGAGCAGATCCAGCTAAGCAAGACCGAAGTCACGGACCTTCGACGGACCCTCCAGGGCCTTGAGATTGAGCTGCAGTCCCAGCTCAGCATGGTACGTGTCTCCACCCTACGGCCTGCCCACTTGTGCCCTGGCAACCTCGGTTGCCTGTGCCCGTGTTCAGGAACCTGCCTCTGCTGAGTCACGTCCCCTTTCCCTCCCCTCAGAAAGCTGCCCTGGAAGGCACGCTGGCAGAGACGGAGGCCCGTTATGGAGTCCAGCTGTCACAGAAACAGAGCGTGATCAGCGGTTTTGAAGCCCAGCTGAGCGACGTGCGTGCCGACATAGAGCGCCAGAACCAGGAGTATAAGCAGCTCATGGACATCAAGTCCAGGCTGGAGCAGGAGATTGCCACCTACCGCAGCCTGCTGGAGGGCCAGGAAGCCCATTACAACAATCTGCCCACCCCCAAGGTCATCTGAGCTACCAGCGAGACTCCCCTGGGAAGGGGCCTGACTGGGGTGATAAAAGTTTACTCCAACCCCTCCCTCAACTTGTCAATAAAACTATCCTCCAAGGGAAAAAGGATGTCTTGCTTATTTCAGCTGATAAGGGATGGGTCATGTCTTAGCCCCTTGTTTTATTTGAACCAATGTCCACCCTGTCCCAGGACAGGGAGAGGGCACAAAAGCATATTGCTAGAGCTATGGCAATTCGGGTTAGATAAATGACCTGTACAGAGGGAATCGTTCTTTTCGACAATCTTGTTTCCCCTTCAGAGAGCTAGTGGGGTTTAGAGAGGTCTGGTGGTCGGTTGTACTCGGAACTGCTGTAATACACAGAAATAAAAAGTGAGGTGTGCACAGGTCAGAGGTTAACATAAGCGCTTCTGTACTCACCCCTCTGTCCTTCAGAGACAAGGTCTGAGCCTGCGGCTCACTGATTTAGTTGGGTTGCCCGGCTGGTGAGTTCCAGGGACCCACCTTGCCTCCTCGTGTTGAGATTGCAGAATGCCACCCCTGGCTTTTTGTTTTGTTTTGTTTTGTTTTGTTTTCTTTTTATATTTATTTATTTACTTAGTGTGTGTAGCTCTGCATGCACAAGTGTGCCGCTGTGCTGGTGTGAAGGTTAGAAGACAGCTCTTAGGACTCCGTTCTCTCTTTCTACCCACATGTGTTCTGGCGATCACACTCAGGTTGTCAGGCTTGGTGGCACACTCCTTTACTCACAAAGTCACCTTGTAGCCCCACACCGGCGCTTCATGTGGGCGCTGGGGATTTGAACTCTGACCCTCATGCTTGCTCAGGAAACATTTCCCCCGCTGGAGCTTCAAGCGCGGGATTTGAACCAACCGGTCCCAGATTTAGTTTTCTTTCCATTGTTCTCTCTTCGGGTTGGAATGTAAGTTATGAAGTGAATGAAGATTGAGCACCTACTATGTGCCGTTAATTAAAAATCAACCCTTGAAGGTAGGATGAGCTGCATTTTATACAGCAGGAAATGAGTTCAGAGAAATGAAATCCTTGGTTGAGGTGCACACAGCTAGACAACACAGTCAGAACTAGCATCAGAGCCGCACAGTTCCTGGCCGCTGGGACCCAGGTGGTCTCCTGGAGTTGACAACGTTTTTCCTACCTAGCCTTGCTCCACATGAAAGTTCAGGACAGGGACCTTCCGAGGCCTTTGGTCCTGACATGTTAACCCACACTGGAGCTTTGGGATTTAGATGTTCTGTTTAAAAACAAGGCTGGACAGGGTGTCCTTGTCTGGGTGTGCTTGTGTGCAGGTACCAACACATTCCTTATGCAGCAGCCCCGAATAAGCCCCTGAACACTCACCAGCTCCGACTTGGGCCCAGGGCCGGCAATGGATCTGGGCTGTGACCTAGACCTCCCACACAGGCCCCCAGCTTGACATGTCTGGAGCCTGCCCTGAGCCCATAAAGGAACAGAATTGCAGCTTCCTGGTACAGCTCTGCCCCTGGGTAGGTAGGGTGACCCTGCGGTTTACAGTTCAGCTGCCAAGAGCTGAGGACAATTCAAGGGAAATAATAGACCCATAAAACAAGGCCTTGGCTACAGGGTGCTGACTCTCACTGTGACAGTTGGCAGGGGACAAGTGAAAGACATTTGTCTTACTTAGTACCCCATCTGAGGCCTTTTAGGGAAGCATGTTGAATGTTGGCTGCAGCCCTGTGCCCTGATTCTTGCTAAGCCTGAAGGAGGTGCCCTTTGTTCCTTCCCCTTAGGGGTCTCTGTAACTTAGCTTGCTCCAAACCATAAGGCTGATTATAAAAGCGTGGTCTCAGAGCCTGGTTCTTCCCTTTCCTCTCCCCGCCTCTTGCTTGTGCCCCCCCCCCGACTCCCGCCTTTCAACACCCCTAATCTCCTTCCAGTGCTTAAATTCTCAGGAGAATTTGAGCTGGTGGCAGAGGCCAGGCCGCACCCCAGCCTCAGATTGCCCGGAGATCCTTGTCCCTGTCAATAAAAGCCTCCCTTGTCACAGCCGAAACCCTCCCCCTGCCCCAGGGGCCCCTGGAATGTGACTGTGGGGTGGGGTGTGGGCCCACACAGGTGTGGCAGGTGACTGGGCCATCAGCACTGAAGGCTGCAGGTTGAAGTGTGGGACGAAGCCTTTCTTTGTGTGTGCAGGGTGGAAAGGCCTGAGAGTTGTTTATGGGGTGATTGGGGGACAGAGATGGGGTTGAGAGTAGAGAGGGTCTTTCTGCCATGGCAGTCATCATGGCTACTACTCCAGATTGTATCCCATTTCCCATCAGCCACCTTGCTTTGTCTATCCATCAGTTATATCTACGTATGGAGTTATTTTCATTTTCCTTGCATAGACTGAAGCTCTGAGAGACTGGAGACTGAATCATTGCCCACAGCGGCACTCATGCTGAAAAACAGAAAACAGAAAGTGGGACTCTAAGGTTGGAAGTTGCGTACTATATTCCGAGTATTCTATCCCCGGAATCAACCTAGGAGTCAGGAAAGCTGTGAAGCGGGGAGGGGGACTAATGTTTAGGTGGCTTCCTTCTGCATATGCCATCTGGGTGCTCATGACGGTGCTGCGGCTGGATCCTGACAATCCATTTTGACCCACGATCCAGGCTCAGCAAGGCTGAGCTAAATGACAGACAGTACCCAGTTAGTGTCTACCCACTGGGCAGCATGGCCTCACCTCCAGGAGGGAGGTGCCTGTTCTAGAGACACCTGTTTGGCTACTATGGGCAAAGGCCAGAAACTGGTACATATCTCTCCACCCTGATGATGAAGAAGCCCCAAACCTCACCCAAATATGTGCTCACAATAGCCATTTGGACTGATCAGGGCCCCTTCCTTCCTCCCTCCCTTACTCCCCTTCTTTCATATGTGTGAAGGCCAGAGTTCTTCTTCAACCTCTTTCCATCTTCTTTTTTTTTGGGAGAGAGACTTTCTCTGAGCCGGGAGCTCATCCATTGGGCAACCTGCAAGCCTCTTTGGGCTCCACAGAGGAGCTACTTGTCCCCACCCCCTACCCCATGCTGAGGTTCTAAGCCTCTAACACTGTGCCTGCTTTTACATGGGCATTGGGAATCTGGACTCTGGCTTGTGCAGAGAATACTCTATCAACTGAACCATCTCCCATGCCCCAAGATTAGAGACGTGTGCGAAAGGCAGGAAGACAGGTGCCACTCCTGGCCTGGGCCAGAGAACGGAAGGAAAGCCACCCCAAGGGCTGCTAGCGGAGAGACAGGGTGCAGAAGGGAGCTGGCTGGAGTCCAGTTCTCCCTCACCCTGGGGTGATGGAAGATGAATTGTTCTCTGTGTTAATTGCTGGGGCCGCCATGTCTGCAGAGGCTTTAATGAGCTCTGACTGATCTGGGTTTGATTATTTTTCTTTGGAAGGAAAAGACAATATCCTCCCACCCATAAGACAATACTATACTGTCTGAAGCCAGCACTGGGATGCCTGGCTTGCTGTGGAGATGGTGGAGAGCTCACTCTTTGGGGTCTGTAGTTCTCCTTTTAACCTAGTTCAGATAACTGGAAAGTTTTCTATGTCTTGCTTGGATGGTTGGGTGGGGGTGGGTGGGGTGTAGGTGAATGAGGGGCAAGGAGGTGGGGGCGAGTGAGGGGTTTGAAGGACCTGCCATAGTCCAGGCAGTTTCCTTTTTCTCTGGGCCATCCTGTTTTGATAGTGCCCCCCCCCCCCAGCCCTTTGGGTCCTAATTTCATTCCGTCTGAAACTTGGGGCTTTCTGGGCAGCCCAGTTAAGCTCTGTGTCATCGGATTAGACGGGACTATGAACACAAAAAATACTTTGTCAATCATGAAAGTACAAGGCAGAAGTAAAGGATTATCCTGTTACATCAAAAAGAAGGGTCATCTGATGGCCAGCTGGAGCTGCAGAGCCTGAGACTATGCCAAGTCCGAGGAAAGTGTTCTTCTGTGGGGCTTCTCAGGGTTATCAGGAGGTTCAGGTGGCGGACCTGCACCCATCACTGCTCTTGGATGGATGATGGGGAGTCAGGAAGGGAATCTAGAGCTTCAGCGCATTCCACGAAGTGAGAGTTCTATAACCACTGAGCCTTAAAAAGCAACACGTATTCAGTTTCACAGGAGTCACTGGTAGAGATGGGCATTTAAACCCAGACCCAAGGCACGCCAGAGTCCAATCCACTTTCCTGTATTGCAGCCCCCATCAGGAGCCCTCCTCTGGGCTCTCTTCAGTCTGAGAGGCACTGCCCACAGTACCCTTACCTTAGAGAAACAGGGCTATTAAGTTGATGGCAGAGGACCCTCCTGAATGTGGCTTTCTACCTGCTTGACAACCCCCCTTCCCCCCCTCCCTGCCTTACCTCATAGTGTTGAGGCAGAGCCTCTAGCTCGGCCCCTCCCCAGCTGGCAGCAGTTGACAAGGCAAATGGGGGTTAATCTGGGTCTGCTAAGCAGCGACATGTCTTTTGCTAGAGAAGGCGGGGGCTTTCTGGAACTTGCCAGAGTCTTATCTGCAGAGGTTTGCCCCAACGTGTCTTGGGAGCAAGCAAAGGTTTAGTGACATGTGCCGTTGGCAGGTGACAGGGTGATCAATCAGACTTCTGTCAGCTCAAACCTTCTGGGCTTTTGTGAACCAGCCAGGTCATTGGCGGGGGGTGGGTGGTGGGTGGGGGAGTGGGGGGAACTGCAGAGGCAGGAGGGACTTCTGGAAGCTGAGTGGTGGGAGTAGGACAGAACATTCCCAGGCACCAGGGATGGGACAGGGGGACAGATACTGGTTACCTTAGTTGGGACTTGACTCAAGACCCTCTCTTCTGTCCCCAGTTTGCCCCGAGGACACCTGTGCTCTCACTCCTAGGGACTTCCATGTCTCAGAGGCTCACACACAGTCCCTTTGAGTTGGCAGCACCCAGCAGCCATGGGAGAACCTGAGAGCAGGGAGCTGCCTACCTAGGGGTGAGGCTCACAAGCTGTCAGTGGGGGGCAGAGCTGGCCTAGCTGCTCTAACGGGATGGGACATGAGAAACCTCAGAAAGTGTGCTATGGTGAGAGTGTGCTCTTTCTCCTAGAGTGAGAAATGAACCTGTAATCCCAGTGTTAAAACTATGGCCTAGGGCAAAGCCCCATTAATTCTGAATCATCTCTTTTGTTGCATTAAGAGAAAAAAAAACAGGAAAAGAAAAACTCCCTACAAGTGAGTTCTGTGGAGGTGTGCGGGCAGCTGTGTTTGTCTGGAAGGCAGAGGAGTTGGCTCCGCTCAAGGGGAGGAGAAGAGGCCCCCACCCCCTCTGAAGGGTATATAAAGAGTCCCAGGCTAGGGGCAACAGGCGCTGCAGTCTGCTTTCAGCCCAGCTCAGACACTCTTGCTAGAGTCTCTCCTGCTTGCTAGGGACAGGAAGGCACAGGCTGCCTGACTGACCATGGCCACCACATTCTTGCAAACGTCTTCCACTTTTGGAGGCAGCTCTACCCGAGGGGCTTCCCTCCGTGCTGGGGGAGGCAGCTTTGGTGGAGGGAGTCTCTATGGGGGAGGCGGAAGCCGAAGCATCTCTGCTTCTTCTGCTAGGTTTGTCTCCTCGGGGGCAGGAGGGGGTTTTGGGGGTGGCATGAGTTGTGGCTTTGGTGGTGGTTTTGGTGGAGGCTTTGGTGGGGGTTTTGGCGGTGGCTTCGGTGACTTTGGTGGTGGCGATGGAGGTCTCCTCTCTGGCAACGAGAAGGTGACCATGCAGAACCTCAACGACCGGCTAGCCTCCTACCTGGACAAGGTGCGTGCCCTGGAGCAGGCCAACACTGAGCTGGAGGTGAAGATCCGAGATTGGTACCAGAAGCAGAGCCCAGCCAGTCCAGATCGGGACTACAGCCATTACTTTAAGACCATGGAAGAGATCCGGGACAAAGTAAGTCTGTCAAACAGATGGATGGAGGTGGCTCGTGTTCAGTACACATCTGTAACATCAACATTCCTACTAAGTCCTTTCCTGCAGTGTAGCTTTGGCAAGGTCGGGACACACCTGCTTTTCAGGCATGAGCGAGAGCAAGTCTGTTCCCCCTTGGCAGTGCTGGGGGAGGAAATGGTCCTGAGACTCTGACTTCATTACATGGGGATGCAGGTGAGGGCAATGGAAGAGAGGGACTCCTCTCGAGCGACAAAATTTGCAAGGATTTTTGTAAATGCTTTCTTTAACTTTTTGGCTTGAGCACTGTTCAGGTGCAGCTTTGTAAGTCCTAAATACCAGGACTGTTTGCTTCAGCCCTTAAAGACGTCTTTATTGCTGCAAACATTGTTGGGTTTTAGGAGACCAGGGAACTGGATATAGGCTGTGCCACCCCCCGCCCCACTTTCCCTTTCACTAACGGATCTGTTTTTCTTAGCCTCAAATGCTTTCCTTAGCTGCTGTCCAAGTTCCCAATGGGTTCTGGAAACCAAGGGCTCTGTCAAGGCATGTGAGAGGCAGCCAACTGTGAGCTGAGCCCAAGTAGGCTGGTGTAGCGTGTCTCTGGAGAACCCTTACCGGACGGAGCCAACTGTATCCATTGCAGCACTGTTTTGGCTAGCCATGTCCCATAGGCAATTCCAGGCAATTTTCTATGCCCTGAAAGTATCATAGGGAAGGTAGCTTGGGTCATCGCAAGTGAAGCTCAGAGGAAGTGAAGTTGGGGAGTGGTTGGCAAGGGGGCAACTTGGGCATTGGACAGAAAATCAGCAGCTCCCTGAGGTGCGACTCTCTGTCTCCCACAGATTCTGGCTGCCACCATTGACAACTCGCGCGTTGTCCTGGAGATTGACAATGCCAGGCTGGCGGCGGACGACTTCAGGCTCAAGTGTGTTCCCACTGTCTTGCCCCTTTCTGTAGACTCCCTTTCCCCAGCCTTCCTCCTCCCTGACTCAGAAACCTGGGCCCTTCACATTTCTTGACTTTGGCCCCTTTCCTTTCCCAAGGTATGAGAATGAGCTGACCCTGCGTCAGGGCGTGGAGGCCGACATCAACGGGCTGCGCCGGGTGCTGGATGAGCTGACCCTGGCCAGGACCGACCTGGAGATGCAGATTGAGCAGCTGAACGAGGAGCTGGCCTACCTGAAGAAGAACCATGAGGAGGTGACAGCAGGACAAGGGTGGTGGGAGGAAGTGACCATCTTTTGTCACAGTCTGCAGAGGGCTTAGTGGTTCCGAAATGCACCCCAGGGGCCAGGTGGAGGAGAAGGAGCGCTATTCTTTCATAATCTGAACCCTGAAGGACTGGTTTTCTTCATGGGCTTATTGTCTCTAGGTCCTTGTTCCATAGGACCCAGAGCAAGAGCGATCCTCAGAGCTGAGGGGATCCACGTGATCCAATGGGGAACAGAGGCATAGTGACGCTATGTGCTATGTGCTAAGGTCACACTAAGAGTTAGACATAGTCAATGTTGACCCTCAGGACTCCAGGTTCTTAGGTCTTATTTTTAAAAAATAGCCTTGTCTCTAAATGGTCTCCCTCACCTTGCAGGAGATGAAGGAATTCAGTAGTCAACTGGCTGGCCAGGTCAATGTGGAGATGGACGCAGCACCCGGGGTGGACCTGACGCGCATGCTGGCAGAGATGAGGGAGCAGTATGAAGCTATTGCAGAGAAAAACCGTCGGGATGTAGAGGCCTGGTTCTTCAGTAAGGTGGGTCTGAGCCCCTCCTCACACCCCCAACCCCAGCTCTGCTCTACCTCTCCTCTCCTCTCCAGAAGCCTCTGAGGAGGCCCATGAGGCTCATGTTTCTTATCCATGACTTGCAGACTGAAGAGCTGAACAAGGAGGTGGCGTCTAACACAGAAATGATCCAGACCAGCAAGACGGAGATCACAGACCTGAGACGGACCCTGCAGGGGCTAGAGATTGAGCTGCAGTCTCAGCTCAGCATGGTACGGTCACTCTGGCTTATTGGGCAACACAGGGACCCATTGTCCATGGCTGGTAAAGCCTCAGCCCTCACTCCCAACAGTGGTTATTCTGGGCGGTCCGTCTCATCCTTCCTACCCCTCTACCTTCAATGGCTTGCCTCCTAGCCTGATGGGTCTATAAATCTCTTGCCCTACCAGAAAGCCGGGCTGGAGAACTCTCTGGCAGAGGTGGAGTGCCGCTATGCCACACAGCTGCAGCAGATCCAGGGGGTCATTACCGGCCTGGAGACTCAGCTGAGCGAGCTCCGCTGTGAGATGGAGGCTCAGAACCAGGAGTACAACATGCTGCTGGACATCAAGACTCGGCTGGAGCAGGAGATCGCCACTTACCGGAACCTGCTCGAGGGCCAGGATGCTAAGTAGGTGGAGGGAGAGAAAGAAGGGGGGCAAATGGGTTGGCATCCAGGGCATTCCAAGAGCTGTGTTGTTGAGTGGAAAGAGACCTGAAGAGTCTGCAGTCTCCGTTCTGGTGTTTGGTTGTCACTTTGGGTAGATTGCTTCCACAGTCAGGACCTGTGCTTCTCCTGTAAATAATGGACAGGACATTGCTACCGCTCTGAGTCTGTCTGTCTGGGATGGGAGGTGTGATGGATTGACCACCAGGATGTCCTAGGTCCTAGAAAACTGACGCGTGGACTGGAGAGGACTGCTCAGCTGTCCACTGGGGGGTTCCCTTAGGGGGACTAGCTGTTTCTTCCTTGGCTAACACCTACTGTCCCTTCTCTTTCAGGATGGCTGGTATTGGTGTCAGAGAAGGTAAGAGAGAGTCAAACCCTTTGGTGTGGGTGGAGTGGGGAGGAAGGAGGAAGAGATAAATACCCCAATAGGGTTGGGTACTCCTGTTTCAGAATATACTCTTTCACCTTGGACCCAATGAGATTAGAAGTTTCCTAAGAACCTTTCAGGCTGTGCAGACTTTGTCTGGGGCTTGCCTTTTTACCTGATCTCACCGTCTCACCATCACGCTGATAGGATAGGATACTCACAAGGAACTGCTGTTCACACATAGCTTAACCCTCCCTGCTCAGTCCACACCCACCATATCACTCTTTAGGAAACCAGCTCTTGCCTCTGATGAGCAATTCACCATAGCTCTTGGCAGCCCCTGAAGGTGTGGCCAGGAGCTATTCTCAGGGGTGTAGTCTGTTTTCCCAGAAACTAAGTCAGCTTCTGGAGGTCCCCCAGGCTGAAGCCTGCTACTGTATGTTTCATCTGCAGCATCCCTGGGAGGAAGCAGTGGTGGCGGTGGCAGCAGTAGCAGCAGCAGCAACTTCCATATCAGTGTGGAGGAATCAGTCGATGGAAAAGTGGTTTCTTCCCGTAAGAGAGAAATCTAAGAGTCTGGTGCAGGAGAGAAGAACCTTGTCTTCCCTGCTCTCCCTGGGCTGAGAGAGGCACTGGACATAGAGGCTGGGAGAGCAGGCTCCAGTCTGTGCCTTAGAGGATCTCTCTGCTTTCCAGTTTGTGGTTCTGCATGCTCTTCCTATTGCAGCTTTCTCGGCTTCCTTCTGAGTGTAGCGGTGCAGGAAGCAATAGATCTTTGTATGGCAGCTGTTCCTTCAATAAAGAATCATGTTTCTTTTTACAAGTGCCATTTGGCTGTGTATCCAGTGTGGTTGTGTGTGCATGTGCGTGTGCGTGTGCGTGTGCATGTGCGTGTGTGTGAGACATCCAGTTCTAAGAGGGTACCATCATTCTGACATGACTGTATTTTTTCTTCCTCCCTAATGATAATACATACTTCATTCTTGAGTGTGCAGAGTGTTTTGGCCCCCGAAGGTGGATGCTTTTCTTCATTATCCCATGGGGTGGGGAGGGCTGGGTAGGGTGGAAGTGGCCCTGGGGGAGTTTCCTAGAATACTTTGGGACACCCAGCACAGAATACATATCTAATACTTATTTTTCAAGTGACTGGTGCTGGTCCAGTGTTCAGCTGTCCCTATGCTAGGTACACTCCTCTATGTGTCTGATTCAGTACTCATCACTGTAGGTGTTCAGGATTTGTCCTTCCCATCTTAGAGATGAGGATCATGCTATTACAAGCATGAAGGGCTTGTCTGGCAGAAGGGCACTGGGGCTGGACTGGATCTCATACTTATATGACGTCATAACCAGATCTTGTTCTGGGAATCCCAGGACATAGCCCTTCACAGCTTGTTGCATGTCCCTGTTCCTGGTTCTACCATTATCTCGCTCACTGAGCTTTTCTTTCTGTTTAGCTGGGTACATTTAGCGTTCAAGATGACCAGCTAAACCCATCTCTGTCCCTCTGTAAAGTAGACACCCCCTAAAAGGCACATAAGTCACCTAGAGGAAAAGACACTCTCTTCAGGAAGCCCTCTTTGATTTTCCCAAGGTCAAGTCTGAAGCAACTCTGGCTCTTGCTGCTTTCCTTCCTCCACATCTCCATGTCTGCTCCCAATTCCCAACATCACCTGGGGCCCTTTAGAGCAGCCATCTCTACACACACCTGTTCATTGCCTCTGGTCTGGGGCTACTTCCTCTGAGCCCAGATCTTACTGTCTTGGACAGAGTGTAGGAAAAGAGGGTGTGGAGAGAGCTGGGTACCTTAGCTGGGCTGTCAGGCTCTGGGGTGAGGACTGGGGATAGGAGGAAGATGCATTTGTTTGTTTTAGTCCTGCTGGGAAGAGCAGGCAGGAGGAAGCTCTCCCTGGTCTTTAAGGGAAGCACCAAGTCTCTGTGGAGGGTCTGAGTTGTCTCCAGAGGCAAAGCCCCTTCTCTACAGACCCTTGATGGAGATACTGCCTGCTCTTCCAAAGGGACGACACGACTCCAGACAACACAGTGAGGCTGGACTTCCCTAGGCTGGAGGAAGATAGCAGGATTATACTGTGTGCCTGCACTATGGTGGGCCCTGCATAGGGCCTTCCATGATACCATCTCACTAAGTCACCCAACAACACTGGGAAGGGCTTTCAGCCTCTAGAGTCAGTTTCAGAAAAGGAAACGGAGGCCCAGGAATGTGAAGTAATTTTAATAAGGTCACAAGCCAGAAATGGCAACACTGAGTCCTGATGAGTCTCTCTGACCCCAGGATCCTTGCTTTCCCCTCAATGACAGGAGGTAGCAGGAGCTGAGACACTTTTTTTTTTTTTTTTTTTAAAAGAGAAATGGTCACTGGAATCCATTTGTGACCTCCAGGAAGCCTGTACAAATGTCACAAAGAAATGCTATTAGAAAGATTGTCCTGGCATCTGACCTTTGTCTCTCATCCTGTGGCCTATGCTCACACGGACGCTTAAGATATTAATTACAGCCTCTGCTTATCCCCAACCTGAGAACCACCAGGTTCTGTACCAAGCCTCCAGGTACAGAACCCCTTTGGCCCAGGTAATAAAAGCTGGTAGCCTGGTTCCTGCTCTGTCTCACTGGCCTTTGGGGCCGCAAGGAGAGGTCTCAGACCAAACCGGTATTTGGCTGCCTTCAGTTTGCAAAAACAAGCAAACCAACCAACCAACCAACCAACCAACCAAATAAACACTTCTGTCAAAGGTGCAGAAAGGCAAGAGGGTACAGACTGAGGGTGGCACTGGCTTGCTTTCTTTCTCCTGCAGCCAGACCCAGAGTATTTGGGAGGAGGGGAAGCCACCTCTCTGGCAGGCGATATGGCTTAGCGAGTAAAAGAGCTTGCTGCCAAGACTGATGACCTGAGTTCAAGCCTCAGGATCAACAGAATAGGAAAGAAACAACTTCCATAGGTTGTCCTATGACCTGGATATGTGCACTTAGGACAATCCCACTTCCCCCACCAATAAGGTATAAAATAGGTGTACAAAATATAGTGTGTGTGTGTGTGTGTGTGTGTGTGTGTGTGTATGTGTGTGTGTGTGTGTGTGTGTGTGTGTGAGAGAGAGAGAGAGAGAGAGAGAGAGAGAGAGAGAGAAGCGAGCCATGGCTGGCTTCAAACTCCTGTATAGCTAAAGATGGTCTAGAACTTCTGATCCTCCTGCTTCCACTGGGTTTATATGTATGAGCCACCACGCTGCCTTGGGGTACCTATTTCTGCTTTCCTGGGATCCCCAGTGGTGCTGTCAAGACATTTTTCCTCTGCCTTAGCCCTGGAGATGCCTGTATCATGAGATAGCTCATGTCCTATGAGCCCTTAAATAGTTTCTGGGCAGAACACACCTTCTGTGTGTTCTAGGCTGAGGTCAGGCTTGGGTTCCAGCCAACCCCAGGAAGCAGGTAGCAGGTGAGACCCCTCCCACCTCTATAGAAGAGGGCGGCTATAGGACTGGAGATTATGGCCTTGGGTGTGTCTTTGATCAGGTTGAGCTTCCCAGAGCAGGCATGAGACATGAGAGCTACCATATCTCTGAGGGCTGAAGTCAGTCCTTTTCCTTCTCTGAGCCTCAATTTCCCAACCTGTCCGATGAGGAGTATGACTGGATATGGTGACATGGGACCTTTGAGAAGAACCAGGCACTAGACCCTCTGCAGAATCCCCAGTTGGCTGCTACATTAGTGTTTGTTGACCTCGTAGTACATGGAGTTGCTTCTTTTTATCTTCTTTTGCCCGATACACCACTCTTTACAGTCTCTAGTCCCTTAGATGTGTGTCTATGTGGCAGTCACTTGCAAGTGCAATGGGAAGGAACAGGTCCAGTCTCTCCTGGGACTGGGAGCTGGTGTAGCTTACTGGATATAGCTTCTGTGTGCCATGTCTTATTATTTGCACCCATGGACAAAGACCTTCCCCCGCCCTTGCCCCAAAGATTCCCAGCTTTTCTGCATCAGGAGCTATGTTTAGAGATATGACCTAAGATCGTATCTTCAAATACAGTAGAGGAAGTGATATAGGAGTCAGCTGCCAGCTGCTCGGTTGCTATGGGTGCTATGTAGGGACCAGAGAGGGAGGAAGGTGAAGCTGTGTGTCAGGGCAGGGTGGAGGCTCAGGAGGATTTTCAGATTGGCCATCTAATAATGAGTTTGCATTTCCTCCCAGGGAACTCGATCTCTGACCCGTGTCTTTTTCATCCCGGGTATTTGATAAGTCTTAGGCACTCACGCATCTAAGACTTGTTTTTCAGTTGTGGCCATTCAGGCCCTGGGAGGTTGAGTAACTATCTTAAGGTCACACAGCTACTTGGTGGCCAGTGGAGGTTTGAAACTCAGATTCATCTCATCCAAAGTCTTTGCTGACCCTGCTGAATTTCTGGGAAGCTGGTGTTGACATAAGGGATTTTTTTTCGAATTAGGCACTGTGGATGTGCCAGGGCCTGAGGCACCAAGGCTGCTTTGAAGTGATTTCTGAGTTGTTCTGTAACAAGCAGGTGTCTCTGAGGAGGCAGAGCTATCTCTAGGCCTAGGTTGATCATCAGGAGGAGGGCCAGAAGAGGAAGGAGGCGCCCCATCTAAGCAAGACACTGTAGTAGGAGCCAGGGAACAGAGTGCAAGCCAGGGAGGGCTCTGCGCATGAGCAGCTGGGTAAAGACAGACATATAGCTGAGAGCCAGAGACTTGGAAGGACAACGTGCCTAAGGCAACTTAGGGATGGTGTCACTGTGAGGTTCATGAGAAGCTTGGAAAATCCTTGCCTTTTTCCTTGTTGTCCTCTGTCCCAGGCCTCAGATTTCCTCAATGTGAAAAGAGCGTAAAGTGGTCAAATTCTTATGACAGTCCCTCTCTAAGTGAGCACTCCCAAAACCTCTGGGCTCAGAGTAGGCCTGGGTACCGGAAAGGCTGATACTACATGCCATGTGGCGTCATAGGCCTAGCCACCTTGGGAAGCAGGATCATCCACTGGCTCCGTGCTAGAGATTACTGAGCACAAGGAAGCCAGCAGATGATGAGCTTGCTCCGATGAGGGGTAGAGCTGACACTCAGAAACTTGAGTACCCACCACTAGGGATGGTAGATAGACCCAGATGTGAGATGAAGAACTTGATTTCCAGATGCCCTAGGGCAAATGGATTGCTTGTTTGAAACGCACTCATAAAAAAAAAAATCAGAGAACAAACAGACAAACAAAACAAGAAGCTAACAACAACAACCAATCAATCAATCAAGCAGCCAACCAACTAACCAAACAGCCAGCCAGCCAGCCAGCCAACCAACCAACCAACCAACCAACCAACCAACTAATCAAAACATATCCTGGGCTGGTGATCAAACCCAGTAAATAGCTCACTTAGCATGCAGGAAGCCTTGGTTTGATTCCCAGCATAGAATAAACTTGGTGTGGTTGCACTCTCTTGGAATCCTAGCAATCAAGATGTAGAGACAGGAGGATCAGAGTTCAAGATTGTTCTTGGCTATGTAATTTATCTGAAGTCAGCCTGGACCACATAATGTTGTTTTTGAGGTTAGCCTGAGCTATTGAAAGCTGCCTCAAAAGTAAAGTAATGAAAGAACAAATAACGACTCTCTTTTGTTGTGAGACTGAATGACAAGAAATTCTGTGATGTCATTGGAAATCTGACAACTAGAGACAATAAAAGCCTCACAGGTCAGGGCTCACTCTTACAAGACTGAACCCTGCTTCAGATAATAACAGCAAGGAGTACGTTCCCGGGCCACTCACAACTTCCAGTTATAAATTGTGAGTTTCCACTACTTCTTCCTCTGGCTTAATTATTCAGCAATCTCACAAAATTCAGGAAAATAATGTGCTTATTATTGCCAAATTATTGTGAGGAATATTTTTTTAAAGACTTAAAGTGGCTTACAGGATGCAGACCCCGGAGCCAAGATAGCTTTACTGAAACCAATTTTTATGTCTTTCAGGTTGCTCTGAGGTTTATTGTGTAGCCAAGGATAACCTTGAACTTTGAACTCTTTTGTCTTCACTTCCCAAGTTCTGAGATCACAGGCTTGCACTGCCACAGCTGGTTTATGCAATGCTGGGCATTAGAGCCTGGGTTTCATGCATGCTAGGCAAGCACTTGACCAACTGAGCTCCATCCTAGCCCAACACTGAGATTCTAAATCTGGGCAATGCGTTTAACCTGTCTATGCCTCAGCTCCCCCAGCCGAATAAAAGAGTATTGTGTATATAGCAGAGTTGCCCCGAAATTAGATTATGCATATAGAATGTGCAACATAATACTTTATTAATAAAATAACCAATAAAAAAGAAAAAAATACATATTTTATTGATTATGTATGTGCACACATTGTGTGTGTGTGAGAGAGAGCACTTATGTGTGAATGCAGGTGCTATGTGTAGGTTGGAGGACAGTTTTGTGTGTGAGTCTTTACTATCTACTTGGTTTAACACGTGACCTTCTGTTTGTTGCTGCTGCAGCAGTCAGTCCAGCTGGCCCACGAGTTTCCGGGAATCTTCTGCCTCCACTTTCTCATTTTCCTGTAGGAGGGCCGAGATAACAGATATTTACATTATCCGTCTGTCTCTCATGTGACTTCTGGCGATTCAAAGTCAGGACCTTAGCCTGGGCGAGCAAGTTCCTTTCCCTTCTGTGTTATCTTCCAAGCCCCTTGACAGAGTGCAGGGAGTGGTTTTATCATCCCTTGACGTGGTGGAATATGAGAGGAGAGTGGCTGACCCACCTCACAAGGGATTTCAGGCTTTCCACCAGGGAGGGGACTCCACTGAGGAGCAGACCCCTCCGACCATTGATCCAGGCCTAGGGGACAGTCCCCTTCCTCAGAGAGACCTGTCTGTCATGGCTCTCACACGACTATACACAAGTCACTTCAGTGGTTCAGGTCCCTGCGTGCCCACGAGGTTCACTTTCTTCTTCCCCTTAATCTCACCAAGTCTGAACACGGATGCGACCTGCTGTGTGGCGCTTTCCGCCCAACAAGCATATCTGTGACACCCTCTGGAAAACCTCACAAGTCAGTTCAATTCTGACATCAACTGGCGTTAGCACAGACCCTAAAGGCTAGGGCTCAGGCCCACAAGACTGAATGACTCCTGTTTCAGATGACATTTGTAGGCGCCACGTCCTCAGGTTAACCCACATTTGTCTCACTTGGTTACAAGTCATAGATTCCCTTTTTTTGGATGAATTATTTGGTAGAGTAGGTCACAACATCCAGGTAAACCTTGTGGTTGTTGCTAAAGTCCCCAAAGGAGCAGTCAGGTGAAGGGACACACAGATGAGGTTTAGCTGGACCCCCGAGTACAGGAGTTGTTTTCCTCATCAAACTGGTGTGCATCACCCTTCTGGCACACGGGCCTGGCCTCGTTCATTGACTGTGAGCTGTCTGAGCTGCATACTTGAGGACTTGAGTGGAGATTTCATCACCCAGGCATGATTAATGAACACAGCCTCCAGCAGTGTTCCGAGTTCTGAAGGATGGGGGCTGGGTGGGTAAGGCTGAAAGTCATTCAGGTGAACAACCCCCATCCACGAGCCCACTGAGAACCAGCTGCCACGCTCCTGTTACCAGGGAAAGCTGAGAGAGTGTAGACTGTGTGTGACTAATGCTGGAGACCACATATTAGGACAAGAGATATTCCCGGTGTCCCTATCGCTCAAAAATTAAGGATTTAGTTATGTGACAGGAACCCAAGTCAAAACTCTCTAGATATTCATATTTTATCACACATGGTCATATCCTAGAATGAACTACTCAGAGATCCGAGCACCCCACCCCTGGGGATGGAGAGATAGAACTGGAAGCCAGATTCAAAGTTTGGCTTCAAGGTATCCTTGGGCAAGTGGTTTGCTTCCTTGAAACTCACCTGGTTCATCTGGAAAAAAAAATCCTCTCATGTGGGGATGTAGCTTAGTGGGTAGCAAGCTTGTTTTGCGTGTATAAATCTCTGGTTCTGATTACTAGCAGGGAATAAATCTGGTATGGTGGGACATGCCTGTAATCCTAATTAGTACTCAGGTGGTGGGCATAGGAGGATCAGAGTCAAGGTTCTTGGGTACGTACAGTCTGGGTGACGTGAGACAGTCTCAAAAGTAAAGAAACAAATAAACCATCAAACAACAGCCACCCTCTCCTAACATGAGGCTAAATGACAATCTGTTAGCGTTGAGCTTGGTTGTGTAATTTGAGCTTGGTTGTGCATGAATGTAGTTTTCCTTCTCCTGCTCTTGAAATGGAACAGGAGGTAGGACTGAATTTTGTGTTATTTTGCCAAAGAGCCAATGTCAGACCAAGCAGCATCTTTCTTGTGAGTGTTGAGTTGGCGGCTGCCCCCATAGATGAGTCTCTGCTCCACTTCTTACTAGGGGAGCCTGTTTTATGTTTTCTACCCCAGAGGCACTGGGGGTCACACTATATAACAGGAAGATAATCTTGTAGCAAGACACAATGAGCTCCTTCTGGGAGGGAGAGACTGTGCCCTGACCCTGCAACAGGAGGCGTGCCATGGCCATCCATCCATGTTCGCTCTGCCAGGGCTTTGGAGGATCTGCGGCATTGTTACCTTTAGAGGCGTTGGCTCCAACCTGCTTGTCAGCCCCGGGAGGGTTGGGGCCTCATCACCCTAGGCCTGGCAGGTTCCATTAATCACCTTTTTGTTAGTTTTGATCCTTTCCTGAGAGAGCCAGAGCTCTTGCTTTGGGCTGAATCATGCCTTTCCAGTGAGAGAGCTGAGCCATCATCTTGGGATGGGAGGGCCGGGCAGGATCAGGGGTCAGCTCAAATCCTAGACTCACCCCGGTGTTTGAGCTCCCCAATACAACATGGGTCTTGCTCTGGTAGCACCACCTGCCTTCTGGGTGGACATGGGCCTGCTTCCCCTACCTCTCAACACAAAAGGTGACAAGGTCCAGACTCAGGGCTCTCTTTTCTGGTCTTGCTGAATCAGCACAGAGGATTCTAGGATGTCTTCACACCTGTGCCACCCCTCCTCAGGCCCTGCCTGGTATTACCCAGCCCACCACACACTTCTAGCCCTGCTTCTGAGAGACCATTTGCAGTAACTGGGGTTCATTGGTGTGGAGAGGCTGAGAGCTCAGACTGGGTCCTTCCTTTTCATCCCTGGAAACTTCTTTCCCATTCCAGATTCCGAGAGGGGCCCTTAAGACCCTTTCTTCCATCTGGAATGGCAAGGCCTCTTCTTACAGTGTCTTTGTGCAATCCTGGAGCTTTGTAGTTACGCTCTGAGGTCCTTACAAGAGACTCTAGCTAGCTCTTGCCCCTGAGACACATCTCTCTATGTATCTTTCAGTCAAATGCTTACAAACTGTATCAGATATCAGGAGAGAGGGCCCTTGCCAGGAACTCCAGAGCCTTTTGCAGATTTGGAAGGCTCCCTAAGACAGTCAGAATAATGTAACATGAACCTCATGTGCTGGACTGATCCAGGGCTTCTGAACCTCAGCCATGTAGACCTTTGGGGTGTGGTAATTCACTGATGCAGAGACATTCCCTGATCTCTACCCTCTACACAATAGGACCATCACTCAATTGTGACAGTTCAAATAACTCTTAACAACTGTGGAATGTCCTTTGCGGAGCCATAGACTCTGTTGGAGGCTATGGACTTACGTCTGGTGACAGAAGCTGGAAGAATGATTTGATCAGGGGTGTGGGTTGCAGGTATATACTCAGAAGAGGTATCATGAGTTTTCAGAGTGCTAGAAAGTTCTGGAAGGTGGTTGCACAGGAGATGCATAGGTGATAGTGCAATTGAACACTTATGATTTATAAACTTTATTCTATACAAAATGGATCTAAAATGAGTCTTGGGCATGGTATAACTAGCCTTGGGGTTCAGTTCTGATTCTACCTTATGACTTGGTTCTCTGTGTAAAGTGGGAGATACTAGAGGAGCCACCTCTTGGGGCTGCTGCTAAGATCCTTGAGAGTGAGTGCAGAACTTGTGAGATGCTCAGCAGACCTGAGTTTCATTCCTGGGACACACAATGTAGGCGAGCATTCACTCCTGACACTTGTCCTCTGATCTCCACAGTGTTCGGCGGTGTTCCCCTAGTGCACAAATAAATACATACAATTAGAAATCGAGTGTAAAATACTTAGGCTCTAAACATCTTAGTGGGGTTGCTGTCTGTTCCTGTGTCTCGGTTTCCTCAGCTAGGTTTGCTTTCTGCGGTCTCTCTCTTAGTGTTGCTTTTTATAGCTATTTTCTTCTTTATTTTAATATTCATTTTTAACTATTGGTTATGATTGTCTGACTGCATGTATTTTGTGCATCATGAGTGTTTATGGTGCCTACAAAGTCCAGAGGAGGGAATGGGATCCCCTGGAACAGGAGTTACAGACAGTTGTAAGCGCTCATATGGGTGTCAGGACCAGAACTTGGGTCCTTGCCCAGAATAGCAAATATTCTTAACCATGGAGCCAACTCTTCAGCCCCTAGAACCATTTCTTTTTCAAGCCCAAGGTGTCCAATGAGGCTAATTCTTTATGATCAACAAAGTTTGTGATCAGAATTGTTGGGAGCATTGGCATAGATGAAGAGCTAAGGGGTTTCCAGAACATTCCATCCAGTCATTTTAGAGGTAGAAAAGAAGGGTGGTGGGGGCTATGGGGATTTCACCCAGCACGGGACCACTTTGCAGTCTGGCCTTCCCCCCTCCTCCCCCAAGGAGGCTCTCTGACAGACCCTTGTGGTTCAGTCCCTGTTCTAATACTGGGCAGGGCTGGGATGGAACTTCTTAACTGGAAAGGTGAAGTAGAATTTGGTTGTCAAAAGAAGTCTGAAGCAGAACACTGCTCCCTCTGAATCATCCCTTTTGTTAAGGATTAAAAAGAAAAAAGCCACCCCAAAGACATAACCCACCCTAGAGAGTAGAGGTAACTGGGCTTGTGGGAAAGGAGGAACAGCTGGCATCAGGTCAGAGGGTGGGGAAGGGAGGAGAGAGGATGTCCCACCCCTGTGGAGGATGCATAAAAGGCATGCGTGGCAGGGAAGTGCCATAGTCTTCTCTTGGCCTTGGTCAAGTTCAGCTCCTGTCTGCTCTCTCTCTCTCTCTCTCTCACCTCCTTGCTCCCACCATGAGCTGCCGCTTCCAGAGTTCCTCCATGAGCTATGGAGGTGGTTTCGGAGCTGGTTCTTGCCAGCTTGGAGGAGGCCGTAATATCTCCTCCTGCTCTTCTCGGTTTGTCACTGGAGGGTCAGCTGGAGGCTATGGAGGGGGCATGAGCTGTGGCTTTGGTGGAGGAGCTGGTGGTGGCTTTGGAGGTGGCTTTGGAGGTGGCTATGGCGGAGGTTTTGGCGGTGGCTTTGGTGACTTCGGAGGTGTCGATGGTGGCCTCCTCTCTGGCAACGAGAAGATCACCATGCAGAACCTCAATGACCGCCTGGCCAGCTACCTGGATAAGGTGCGCGCCTTGGAGGCAGCCAATGCCGACTTGGAGGTGAAGATTCGTGACTGGCATCTGAAACAGAGCCCAGCTAGTCCAGAGCGGGACTACAGTGCTTACTATAAGACCATCGAGGAGCTGCGGATCAAGGTGAGGCCTCTGATGCTAAGAAGTTTTCCCCAGGACAGGGCAGAGCCCCAGAGGCCAGGCCATGCTGTGTCACAGACGACCAGTTGTGGATGGAATCGACCTTCTTCTTGCAAGAGGAATATTGTAACTTTGTACTACCGAGAGTCTCCACTACTGAAATTTTCTTATGCCATGACCCAAATGCATTCTCTCCCACACTTCATGTTTATTGGTGTCATGACTCCTGCCAAGTCTTTTTTTAATGGCTTCCTGAACTGTTACTTGTGACTCAGTTGCTATAACCTACGACTGACTTACTTGGAAATGTGACATTTTAAAAAAGTCACTGCAAACGGATAAACCTGACAAAGAAAAGACATCGTTGTTCACTGTTTATTTTGGAGAAACCCCATAGACTTATTCTCAGTGGGCAATGACTCAGAGGGTGTAAAGAGGCTGAGACTCAGGCTGGTACAGAGCCTGGAAGCCCTCAGTGTGGCCTGTCAATCACACTGCGACACCAACTTGTCAGAGCAGAAGTCTACTAGCCTGGGTCAGGCCCCAGTTACACAGAGCAGGCCTTAAATGCTTACGCTGTAAATGTTCAGGCATTCAAGTGGATGCCTGAGTTCAAGAGAGTCAAGTGGATGGGTTTTCCTCTTTGCTCATCTGGGAGGTCAGCTCCAGGAGCATGGCCAGAATACATCTGGAGTCACACTGAACCCCTTCTGATCTGAAGGGGGAAAGCTATCAAGACAGTGACTTAGGGAGTTGATAGCTCTGAGATACGACTACTGGAAGATGTTCTGAGTGGGTGGGGCCTCTGAAATGGCCATCATTGGTCTCTCCCACCCTGGTCTGATGGGGAATATTCAAGAGGAAGAGGAGAGAGTTGGCCTTGTCTCCTGCTTTCACAGAGTGCTTAAGCAGAAGTAAGGTGAGTTTTGCTTTCTAAGCCCAGCTTTAGCGTGTCCCTTCCATGCTTTGTAGATTCTGGAAGCCACCACGGACAACAACCGGATCGTCCTGGAGATTGACAATGCCAGGCTGGCTGCAGATGACTTCAGGCTTAAGTGAGTTCATTCTCCTCACGAGTCTTTCCCCGAAGACTCTTGCTTTAGACTCTAAACTTTAAAGAAGTGGCCACTTGGTGGGAGACACTGGAGCATCCAGAAGCAAGGGCCTTGGAGTTGTAGAGGAATTCAGTGCATGGGGGTGGGATGCATCTAATATTATTTGTTTTGCTTTAATTAAAAAAAATATTCCAGGTATGAAAATGAGCTGACCTTGCGCCAGAGCGTGGAGGCCGACATCAACGGCCTGCGCAGGGTGCTGGATGAGTTGACTCTGGCTAAGACTGACCTGGAGATGCAGATCGAGAGCCTGAATGAAGAACTGGCCTACCTGAAGAAGAACCACGAAGAGGTGAGAGGGGATGACAGGCCGGCCATGGGCTGAACCGCCTTCCATGGGCAAGGAGAGCCCTCTGTTGCAGGCTGACATTGCCACCAGCTGAGGGATTCTGAGGAGTCTTCTAGAACATTCCACTATCACTCAGAGATAAGAAGGGAGAGTCTCTCACATCTTCCTTCCCTACTCCACAGGAGATGAAGGAATTCAGCAACCAGGTAGTAGGCCAGGTCAATGTGGAGATGGATGCCACCCCTGGCGTTGATCTGACCCGTGTGCTGACTGAGATGAGGGAGCAGTATGAAGCCCTGGCAGAGAAGAATCGGAGGGATGCTGAGGAATGGTTCCAGGCCAAGGTATTGGTGCTTCTAGCTCACATAGCCAGGTGGTGCTGGGGGCCATGGCCTTTGGTCAAGGCTTCTTGCTAAGCCCCGATACCCCCTTTTTTCTACTTGACTTTTAGAGTGCAGAGCTGAACAAGGAAGTATCCTCCAACGCTGCCATGATCCAGACCAGCAAGACAGAGATCACAGAGCTCAGGCGCACACTCCAGGGCCTGGAGATTGAGCTGCAGTCCCAGCTGAGCATGGTACCATCTGCTGTCCTCACCCTGTGACCCTCACTACTAGGTCTCCCTCTGGACTGTCTTCCCCCATAACTTTTTTTATTGCCCCATCAGAAAGCCGGCCTGGAAAGTACCTTGGCAGAGACAGAGTGCCGATACGCCCTGCAGCTGCAACAGATCCAGGGGCTCATCAGCAGCATCGAGGCTCAGCTGAGCGAGCTCCGAAGTGAGATGGAGTGCCAGAACCAGGAATACAAGATGCTGTTGGACATCAAAACAAGGCTGGAACAGGAGATCGCCACCTACCGCAGCCTGCTAGAGGGCCAGGATGCTAAGTAGGTTCCTGGCACTTGCTGTCTTGGGGAAGTGGCCACTGGAACAGTGTCTGGCAGAGCAGGCAGGATCTTGTTAGGGGATAGCTTCTGTCTGAGCTTAAATAGTATGGCGAAAAAGTTGGGGTCAGAGCTCCCTCCTCATCTCCCTGGTTAGATGGAGGTACTGCTCAGCAGCAGGCCTACAGGATTAGTACCTTTGTACTTCCCAATTCAGATCTCTGTTTGTGTATAGACAGGAAAAGGGATTGTGGGAGAAACATTTAATCCAGAAAAGCTGTTAGGATGTAAGTTCAGACAAGTAAAACTGTTAAGAGAGAGGCTTGGGATGGACGTATAGCTCCAAGAGAGTGTCTGCTTGGCTCTATCCCTAGCACCAGGGACAGAGGATGGTGATTTAATTGCTTTCATATGACTGGCAGAGACCAAGGCATCCTCTGGGCTTAGTGGAAAGGGGATGGCAGGGAAATTGAGTGAACCAGACACCCCCCCCCCAAATCTTGGGACCCATAGTATCTCCTTTTAAGGGTTTTCAGATAAATTGGCAAGACAGGTTGACAGGCAGGCAAGCCTGGTAGATACCTCAGAGGAAAAGAAGGTCCTGGGCTGGAGACAATGTTGGGAAAGATTCTAAGTCAAGGCTCTGGAAGGTGGCAGGGTCACTCCATCAGAGGGCCAGGAAATGCCTGTCCTCTGTTGAGCTCTGCTCATGGCTGCTTCTCTCCTCTCTTCCAGGATGACCGGCTTCAACTCCGGAGGTAAGGAGGCAGCTCAATTTGAGCTGCTGCTGAGCTTGGGTGGAGGTGGGCTGAGAGGAAGGTAGTCCTGGTTCCTAAGTACAAGGATAGAGGAAGTTGGGTGAAAACAGTTCCTCGATTTTGCTTTCAAAGTAGATGTCTCTGCCCCACAGAGCCATGGGGTTGTCAGGGAGAAAGCCACTGTTGGGAACAATGATAGCATCCCCACCCACATACCTCTTGACTACCCAGGAGCTTGTGAGCCTTCCAGGGGTCTTGGCTCAGCCTGAGATGGAGGTTTCTCCAGCCTAAGCACCTTGTCTTCTCTCTGTCTCAGGAAATAACACCACTACCTCCAACGGGTCCCCCTCCTCCAATTCTGGTCGCCCAGATTTCCGAAAGTATTAACTCAGCCTGGCGTCCCTTCCCTGGCCTTCAGCAGCCACAGGAGGAGAGCTGATGTCGCCTGTAGGATGAGAGGACTGCAGGATGTGATGCCCAGTCCCATTGTCCCCCCAGGACCCATGGCTCTGACAACCCCTGAGGGTGGACCCTTCCCCATCTCTTCTGATTGGAATCTTTCTTCTCCCTACCCCATTCTCTCTATTCTTTGGTTTCTCAGTGTCTCTACAACAAAGAATAGATGATTCAATAAAGTTTCTTGATTTTCTGCAAATGTTTTTGTTTCTGGCCTGGTTTCTGAGAGTGGCCTCTGCTGAGGCCTGATTTGGGTTACGGGCGAGGTTGACATAGTTGTGCTGAACAGAACTCAGACACTGATGGGACCAGGGGCTTCTCATGTGAGAAGGATATGAGGCACATCGGCCACTGAGCACACTGGCACAATGATGGCAGACAGGGAAACCTGCATTGGTACCCATGTGTTCATATGCCTCAGATATGGGCAAATGGGACTCACAGATAGAAAGCAGGGGCCAGTGAGTTAGTTCAGTATCTTTCCCTGTAGGATGGCCAGAAGTGGAGGCTGGGGTCATCTGTAGACATAGGGTGGGGAAATATGGAGGGCGGGTGTAGAGCAGGCTTCCTGGGCCATTCAAAAGGGGGAGGGATCTTGGGGAAATAGTGGCCCAGGACAGGTATCCCTGCCCCAACCTGCTGCCTTCCAGGCCGATGACTCCGTTTTGGCCTGAGATAGCCTTCCTTTCTGTTTTCCTTGGCACATCCCAAGGTCTGACAACCAACCCATAATTCACTCAGCACCTCAGCCTGTGCTGGCCTCTGGCTGCCCTGTCTCTCTCTGATGCCCTAGCTCTCTCCTGCCTCTCTGGAGCTCTGGCCCAGAGACACAGCCTCCTCTGGCTGTGCTCATCCTATACAAGGTGACTGCACAAATGGATTCTTTCTGCTGTTTACTCTTGGATGCTCTTGGACCATCCTGGACATGGGTGTGAGCTCAAATTCCTCACCTCTCCATCTGCCTCCCCAGCTTCAGATTCACCTGCCCCACTGTGCATAGGACACCCCTTTCTAAACTAGAGATCTACAGGGGCCACCCTCTCAGATTGCTTCTTCCCTTTCCTACTCTCAGGGACCTGGAGAGTCAAGGTAGCTCTGACTCTGATTATGTTTATCTCTGTCTCTCTGTCTCTGTCTATACTTATCCCTGTCTATCTTTATCTCTTTTTATCTATCTTTGTCTCTCTTTATCTCTGTCTGTCTTTATATCTCTCTGTCTCTGTTTATCTTTCTCTCTGTCTCTGTTTCTCTCTCGATCTCTCTTTCTATTCTGCTCTTCCCTAAGTCCTTTCATGGACTGTGTTTTTAGCTCCAACATCTTCCCTGATTCTAACTCTCATGACATGCTATTATAACAGCTTCACTGGTCACTCTGCCTCCAGTTTGACCTTGCCTTTCACTCAAGCTGGAGTATGGCCACCAAAGAAAGGCAGGATCCTTTGTAGACCCAGAGGTCAGATGTTCTGACCTCTTCCTTGCTCCTTCCAGTCCTAGCTCCTATAAGAGCCTCTCCAGTGAAGCCCAAGGTCTTTCTATTTCAAAATGTTCTTGCGAAGCAGGCGTGTGTTTGGACAGCTGCAGAGCCGTATTCTACAGGAGAACTCAGTCGGACCCCCTCCTCGTTCTCTCCAGAGCACATCTCTGTTCTATAGGCTCTCCTTAAAATGCAGATTGAAATGGTAACCCTCTTCATGACAGATGGCTGGTGTGGCATGCTCCTGGGTGTTCCCAGGAATGTACTCCTCTACATTCATGCTGACAGCATAGTCCTAGGCGTAGGATTGTAGTGAGTTGGCCAGATGCTGCTTGTATTCTAATGCTAATAGCATTTCCTCCAGACCTGATTGTCCCAGAAATGAGAGAGTCCTGCACATAGACACTATGTGAAGTTGCCCCCAAGTTATTTCTGATAGATAAAGATGCCAAAGGCCAATAGCTGGGCCAAGAGACATTGGTGGGATTTAGGGTTCCAGGACTTGGGGGGTTGAAGGAAAACCACAAGAGAGTGAGAATAGAGGAGGAAAAAGAAGCAGCCATGGGTTAGGTGAGTCATGAAAACATGGTCCTGAGGACTGGCCAATTGGAGTTTAGAGCAGCCTAGATAAAGCATAATAAGTGATAACTTGGACCTACCTATAGGAAAGTAGGGTCTAATAACTTAGAGGGTGGGTATCTGCCCAACTCTTGTGCTGTTTAAGGCTTGTTATAAATATACAGGTTGGGTGTGTCTTTATATATGTCAAAGGCAGGGTAGAAACCCTGGATTGGGATTAAACATTACTACTTCAGGGCTGTGTCTTTTCATCTCGGGGAGGGTTGAGCTAAATGCTTGTTGAAGGAGGAGAGGAATGAATGAACTGGGGACCTGCCTCTGAGATAACATTTGGATTTGGTCATAGAATTTTTGGCCAGAGGGCCAGAGGGCCAGAGGGTCTCTGGCACCCTTGACACCTGTCCCCTTTCTCTGGTCTTTCCCTTTCCTTCTTGACTCTCCTCAAGGGTTCCCCACCTCACCCTGGTATAACTTATACTCTTCTCACTTGCAGGCCACACACACCTGGCTTAGGCACACAGGACTCACTTGGGCATTCCTGAGCTAGCTGAAGCAGAGACAGCATCTAGTCTCTATTTATTCCAGAGCCCTTTCTGTTCTCCACTGTAGAAGGAGGTAGGGGCTCAGGTCAAGTTCACCGTCTGGAACTCTGCCAGGAGCTAAAAGCATTACAGAAAACCAGGCCATGCCCTTTGCTCCCAAGCATTTTTGGTTTTGGGTTGAGGCTGTAGCTACCTGTGGAGTGCGTCTGCGTTCTGACACTGGATTGATTCTGGAGAAAGAACCTCCATCTTTAGAAACGTTCTCAGACAGACAGGAACTAGGTAAGAGCACGTCCTCTCCTGCTAATGGCTACCTCCCCCGTGGGTTATTAAAGCTGAGGACTCAGAACAATCTGACAGGCAGTTAGTAAGAGCTCACCGAGTAATGCTTCCGGTCATGACCTTTCTGGTGCTGTGACTTTCTTTGAGGTAGAAACAGTTTCGGGGTCACCCACATCCTCATACCTGCTGTATATACCGGACCTGAAAGATGAATTAGATGGAGGGGGGAGGGACTATGGAAGATCGAAACTGTAGCAGACATACAATACCAAGGGCAGGAAAGAATGGGCCCTTACCCCAGTCAAGGATAGGAGTTTTCAAAGCTGAGCACCCCTGGCTCGTTTTGATCCCCAAGGCCAAAACTTCCTTTCTGTCTTGGTATTGACATGCTCTGTAGAATATGAGGGAGAGTCATTCATGTGGATCAATGACAGAAGCTGGACCCCTAAGTCTGGAGGGGACTCTCTATGGCCTGGGAGCCTTTCACCTAGATCCCAGGAAGGACTATGAGAAGCCCTAACTCTGTGGCCCCATCAGGTATTTCGGGGAAGTTGGGAGGGACAAGTCAGGGGCAGCGTTTCTGTCAGGCCAGCCAACAGCCTTTCTGAGCTGGGAAGAAGGCTGACCCAGGCCTCTAGTTTAGGAAGTAGAAGGGATGGGGTGGAGATCCTGTCTTTCTGCCTTGGACTCCATCTGTCAGTTTAGTCACCTGGTGGGGTGACACTTGAGGGAGGAAAGAACTGCTGGGTCAACACTGCCCCTCCCTAGGGGGTTGTCCTAGGCGCTCAGGTCACCGCAGGCTCAGTGGCTGTTTCCCAGAGCTGCAGTAGTGAGCAAACAACCGTGAGCCAGTGGCACCTGACTCACATCTGTGTCAGACCGTGAATGAGTGTGCGTCAGGCAGGAGACCCTGGGATAAAGGGTTACAACCAGACCGGAAAGGCCAGCACACTGCACAGTGCTTGCTCTCTCCAGCCCTCTGCTTTATGTTACTTCATCCCAAGCGCTGTCACCGCCATGTACGCTTTATATACGGGAAGATCAAGTTAGACCCTCCAAAGGAGCAGACGAGTGCACAGGATGGGAGCCACAGTTCCAAAATACTTCCTGAGGAGCTGGATGGTACTTTGTCAGGGGTCATGTGTTCACCTCCAGGAATGTGGAGAGGAACAAGACTCCCAGATCTCAGTGCTCATGGGACAAAAGAGTCAACCAGGGTACATTCCTGGGATGTCCAGGAGCCACTAGATCAGTTTCCCAGATGGGCATTGGTGGATTGGCAGGAAAGCCTGACACATGGCAGGTGAACTACCATGGTGGTTCAATGCTGCAATTCTTTTTCTTTTTTTTTCATATTAGATAAGAAATTTATTTATTTATTTATTTTAATTAGGTATTTATTTCATTTACATTTCCAATGCTATCCCAAAAGTCCCCCCCACCCTCCCCCACCCACTCCTCCACCCACCCACTCCCACTTCTTGGCCCTGGCATTCCCCTATACTTAGGCATATAAAGTTTTCACGAGCAATGGGCCTCTCTTTCCACTGATGACCGACTAGGCTATCTTCTGATACATATGCAGCTAGAGACACGAGTTCTGGGGGGGTACTGGTTAGTTCATATTGTTGTTCCACCTATAGGGTTGCAGATCCCCCCAGCTCCTTGGGTACTTTCTCTAGCTTCTCCATTGGGGGCCCTGTGATCCATCCAATAGCTGACTGTGAGCATCCACTTCTGTGTTTGCTAGGCCCCGGCATAGTCTCAGAAGAGACAGCTATATCAGGGTCCTTTCAGCAAAATCTTGCTAGTGTATGCAATGGTGTCAGCGTTTGGAGGCTGATTATGGGATGGATCTCCGGGTATTCAATGCCGCAATTCTTAAGAAGCTCTGACTTCCTCCCTTGAGCAAAAGGTACCTCCCTATCCCCAAGGCTCCACCCTTCCTTAATGGACCAGTACATGTCTGCCCATCCTGTGGGGCTGTCTGTCCTGCCTTGGCCCTGCAGAGGGCAGAGTCATGCCAGAAAGCAGACCAGGGTCCCTGGCCACCAGTTGGGATCCAAGGTAGTAGAGGGGCAGGACCTTAGATTTAGTCCTAACAGGAGGTTCTGTCTGTCTGTCCCCAGCACTGGGTGTGACAGCAAGACATTTGAGAAGCAAGGTGAGGCTGAGGGCGGAGTTCCATGACAAGACTCCTCTGGTACTTGGCTCATCTATTTTGGGTGGCAGCTTTGACCACTCATTGGGGGTATGAGACTTCCCTAACCTTCCTGGAAGGGGAATCCAACTGTCCCATGCTAGGGAAGCCTGCAGCAAGGCTCAGGAGAGATGGCATTGCAAGGTTGTAATCAGTAGGGCCTGATGATGTATTGTTCCAGAATCCCCCGTGCCCCTCTTGCAACCCATTTCCTCTTCCCATTTTTGGGTTCTTGTATCTGAGGGAACCTATGTGCTTTTGGATGGTACCCATGGGGCTGTTGGTGTTTTGGGTAGAGCAGGGTACACGAGCTATGTTCCTTTGAGCAGCTCTTTGGGGACTCCGGGAGAGCTGGATGCACTGTGTCCCCTCATGGAGTTTGGGAGGGTGATACAGGTGGCTGGTTGGCTGCTGAGACTCCTTCAGGCACCTGTTGGGGATGGGCTTTTGGGAAAGCTGGCGGGTGTCTGGCACGCATTCTCTGGCCAACTTTCACGATCGCTCGTAACAGCCATGTGGCTGCTTTCATCTGAGCATCTCAGAGAAGCTTGAAAGTCAAATTTGCAGAATGCAAGATAGTTAATGACAGCCTGGAGTCCCGGGCCTGACCACAGACAGTCTGTTGTTAGCAGGAGGGGTGTTGTTATGTGGACTGCACAGCATCTGTAAATGCTGACCGCTGAGCCAATCAAATGGGGTGTTTTGTGGGGGGATTCGCTTTGTGGTTCAATGAAGTGATACTTGAAAGGAGTGGACTCGGACACTGAAGTCCCTCTCCCAGTATGCCTGACAGGGCATCTCCCATAAACCACAGGTTCTCAAACACACTAGGGAGAAAAAGCAATGCTGTGGAATTCTTAGACCATAAAAGCTGAGTGAGAGGGGGTAAGGACTCGGTACCTCTGAGCAGAGGCTCATGTTCTCCAGATGGGAGCTGCTGGCAAGCGTGGTTGTGCAGGAAGAGCTGGCCCTTGGGCCCTGAAATATGAAGGCAGAGCATGGCCACAAGAGGACTGGAGAGGTATGGCTTTCCCCTGGGCCCAGTAGCTCCCTGGATACTCACTATGGCAAGACACATGGCTCATTCTGAGCAGACTTCCAAAGCCTGAGGCAATAACCAAAATCTCTCTTGGGGGAGAGGACTTTTATTTTGATTTTGTATTTTGAGAGAGATGATATTCTAGAGCATTTTGGGCTTAGTAAGGAGGGGATTTCAAGACCTAGGCAGGATAAGGTAGCTCCAATGAGAATTTAAAAACCATATCAGGGTCTTGGAGAGTGGAACCCCTAGAGTTTTGGAAGGAACCACTGTTCAAGGCTACTGTCATTCTTCATTAGCTCTCCTGAAGATCAATCCCCCCCCCCCCACACACTGAAGGGCAGTCAGGGAGCGGGTGGGTGATCTCCTTCGTCAGCTGGTTTGTGTTCAGACGATCCTGAGTCCAGTGAGGCGTAGTGGCTATGGAGATAGGCAGAAGTTGGGGAACCTGAGAGATTGGAAATGGAGCAGAGGAGACTTGAGAATCCCGCCCAGGCTGAGTCACCCAGTGGAAGGATCAGGGTAGAATGTCACTGATGTAGTGGCATGACAACTTAGCCCCCAGACCTCTGAGTACTGCTTATGGAGGGCGGAAGGCCTACACAGCAGCTACTGAGATGGGACATAAAGGAATCAAATGTCATGGTTTTCCAAGGGAAGTCTAATTGACCTGTCCCCCGTATCAGCCAATTTCATGGTTTCAGGGAGGCAAGGGACACTAGCATCATGCTTCGCAATAGTGATATATATCCTTACTGAAGATTTCCGTGCAGAACCCAGGCTGCTCAGCTGGATTGGTTTTGCAGATAGACAGTAACATTTTAGTATAATCATATTCCAAATATTGAGAATATTTTTGCTCACTGAATCTGGTAACCCTGTTTTTCCTAGATTCATGAATGGCCCCGAGCCTTTCACCATCAGGACCCAGTGAGACATTTCCTGGATCCTTTCAAAAAATTAAATGAATGGTTAGGAATATCTCTATTATGAGTATTTTTTACTTCTCACTATGCTTTCTCCAACGCTGTATACCAGTTCCTGCATATTAGTACTAGCATCTGACATCAGCTGGTAACACATTTGGCAGGAGCTTTGGACATGGTTGTTTAAAGGAGAATATATAGTAACGAGGCTTCTCAGGAGGAGGGGCCAGATATCCCGGGTGCTTCACGTTTGAACGGATTTCTTGTTATATGGAAAGAACAGTGGTGTTGGGGAGGTGAGGATTGGCTGTGGTTGGGGTTCCAGGTGAGGTCTGAAGAAGTTAGGAAGCAGAATCACTCTTCAGGTGTCTTCTATGGTAGGGACTTTTCTAGGACCTGTATGTGGACCTCATGGTGAAAACAGGTGAGATGAGAAAACCAGAAAGATCAAGCCTGAACCAGCAGGCTGTTCAAATAGGGACAGCCATTGGCTATCTTGAACATCCTTGTTCTCATTGATATTCACTGGTAGGTGGCTGGCCCATTGGCTATTGTCTGATCTGATTTCTCTGTTACCTTTGGGGTTCTACAGTGATGTGGTAGCCCTCATATTTGACCAAAGCCTGGAGAAGCGGGTGTGGGTGGTGGGTGGGTGGAGGGAGAGGAGACCCTTGCTAGGAGAGTTCACTTATTCCTTGGATGTATCACAACACGCTGTCCTTGTATTCTCTCAGAATGGGAGTGACTCCTCAGAGTCCCACAGGACAATCAGGCTTTATCTAGGCAGAAAGAACTTCAGCTTTCAGATGGAAGCTTTGTTGAAGGTAGAGACTTCTTTTCAACAAAGGCATTTACCTGGCTACTGATCCTGAGGTTGATGGTGTACCAAAGCTGGCTCAAGTAATAGGATCTTTTCTGTTTTCCTCTTCTCCCTGTTCTCCAAAACGGAGTCATGGTGGTCAGAGAGCACTTTATGAGGCTGCAGCTGGTGCCTGGACCTGAAGGAACTTCCAGGGCAGAGGTTATCAACCTGTGAGTCACGATCCCTTTGGGGCTTGAACAGTCCTTTCTCAGGGGTCGCCAAAGACCATGGAAACCCACAGATATTTACATTATAATCCATAAACATAGCAAAATTACAGTTATGAAGTAGCAATAAAGACAATTTTACGGTTAGGGGGGGTCACTGCAGCATGAGAACCTGTATTAAAGGGTTGCAACGTTAGGAAGGGTGAGAACCACAGCTCTAGGGTAAGGGTCAGAGACTGGACTGAGAATCCTGGCCAAAGGGACTGCTGTACTCTGGAAGCAGGAAGATACTGCCTGCTTCTTTGGCTGTTGTATCTTTTTGAACAATTGGGCAGAGCTGCAAAAGACAGGACTTCCTTACGTGGCTGGGTGCCTGGGGAAGTGCATTTGACTTCAGTTTCTCTTCTGTGGGTTTCAGACTAGTTTTGATTTTTGAAACCAATGACCTAATTGCTAATTTGTCAAGCCTCCTTTGGGATAGTTTTCACAATTCCATGACTGGCAGGAGATCTATTCAGTTGTTGATAAGGCTGAGGCTCAGAGTCAGTGAGTGGCGTAGACCACTATGTTTTCTCATTTTTTTTTTTTTTCTGTACGGTGAGGTCTCCAGCTATTTTGGCTGTAGATGTCATTTTAGCCTGGGCATGGTGAGCTGTCTGCTTGGTGTTCAGTGACACTGACCCCTGAAGGAGCCCCTCTCAGGAACAGCCTGGAGAGGTGGGTCCACACATCTACTGCTCATTTTCTTGTGGTGAGTGTGCTGGGGGGCAAAGGGAAACCCTGAAATTTGCAGATGTTTTGAAAGGAAAAAAAACCCTCATGGTGTCATGTGTTTGAATCTCTGTAACTCTGCTTTATTCTGAGGATGAGTGACAGGCACAGGGGCTTTGCAGCATAGAGAATAAACCGTCGTCATGCCCTACCGACCCTTAGTCTCCATGGAATGCTTGTGGAGAGCTAACTACAGGATATCTGAGGTGGGTGGAAGTCAGGTCATTGTCCAGGCCCATTCCCTGTTCAGATGGGTGAGCTGAGGCACACAGTGCACGGGACTCACTCAGGGAACTGGGGGAAGAGCTAGGCCTAGAGTCCAAGTCTCCTATTCCTTAGGATAGTATATATTGGATAGATATTAGAAAAACTGTGTAGAGAGTTTGCTAAGAGCTTGCCTATTTTACACAACAAACTACGTGGTTAAGAAGATAACTTGGGTTTTTGTGTGTTGAGGGTTTGCCTGGGTGGGCAGAGACAGCAGACTCTGCCATAGTTTCCCCAGAAGATGAAATGAGAGGTTTAGAGGAAGCCTGGTAAGGACCCCAGTCTCGGTTCAACAGTTGTCAGATGGGCATGGTATCACCACCCTCCTCTTCCCAAGGGACATAGCTAATGTCCATAGGCAATTTGGTCATAGGCAAGCAGGCCAAGAAGTAATGCATGCTCTCTTTGTGAATGCAGACACTTCAGCTTTTTCAATGTCTCTCTCCCACCTAGAACAAGCTTGGTGCAATGTAGGTCCCAATGAATATTCACTGAGTGAGTGAATGAGTGAATGAATGAATGAACAGTCTCAGTCAGCTTGGGAAAGCCTCCTGTAAAACTGTGCCTTCCCCTCACCCCAGGGACCCTGTGTAGGGGGACAGGGAGTTAGGGTGAGTTTCCTCCCATCCAGAAACCCAGGGCACTTGGCATGGAAGAGCAGGACAGATAGGGAGCCAGAGAAGAGAGTGGCATCAGGTAGTAGAAGCAAGAAATGTCACAGAAACTTTAAAGTATGCAGAGTAGCCCTGAAGAACTCAGGATAGTTCAACCCACAGTATCTACCCTGCTGAATCAAGAAACCCTAGGATAGGGGAGTCTTAGCCTCGCAGGAGAGCTGGGAGATAGGCAGCCATGAGGAAGCTGTTGGTGGGCTACCTAGAACAGTGGGGGCAGAGGCTGATTAGCCCCTGCTCTTTCTGAGGAAGAGCTGCGTGGAGCTGCTCTCAGGCACTGTGGAGATGTCTACCATCCTGGGCGTGTTCCCCACAGCCAATCACCCGCCTTGAGTAATCTCAGGGAGAAGCGTATAAAGTGTTTTAAGAGGTTGAGAACCAGAGCTTCAGAAGCACATAAATGCTTCCATAAACGCCAGCTTTGCAAAATGACTCTATAGGGGAAGAGCAAGCAGGGTCATCTCTGATACTTGGGAAAGTCCAGGGTTTGAGGGAGAAGAACCTTATTTGTCCTTGGCTCACAATTTTCAGAGTCTCCTCTCATGATTTGTTCAAGAGTCTGGTAGTATTTGGTTTTGTTCTTTTTATGCTTTCTCTGCCATTGGTCATATCTGGGATGTGGTCAGTGACCAGGAAGGTCTAAATGGTTTAGATTCAGGGAAGACAAAGACCACAAGGGAAGCAGGCTTCCAGCCCTGCCCATGACTCCAGACAGGTAGATTCCATAAAGAAAAGCTCATGAACTGTCTGAAGGATTGGTTATGGGGTACCTCCTCCCTCCACTGTCACCATAACTGTGCCTCGGGAGAACAGAGACCTCAGGAACTCCAGTAGAGTGTTTATACCCATGAACCTTTGCTGTTCTTACTAGAAATCACCACCAAAGACTGTCTTTTTGACTAACCAGCATTTCAAAAGCATGTAGTGGCTTTCAAAGCCCATCTGTAGGTGTCTTTGGGTCCTCCTGGTATCTGTGTGGCAGTTGAAACAGCATAATGATCTCCACTGCTCCCACCAGGCCACCGGGCATCTCAGAAATGTAACATACTCAGTGTCATAGGGAAAATGATTGGCAGAGCCAGGATTTGAATGTTTATCTCTTGTCTCTAAATTCTAGGTACCCTGAGTTGGGGGGGGTCTAAGAGCCCTGGTTTCAGATTTAAGTATGACCACTCACCCTTGATTACAATGAGTGAGCTTGTAAGCAATGGACCACAGTGGGTTGAAGTTTCCTGGTCATGGTCAACCATGTCCCACAATTGTTGTGATTCAAACTGGAAGGGTTACAACACTGAACACCACAGGTCCACAACCTCATCTCCTTCTCTTCCAAGTTTCTTAATTTAAAATCTAAAAACTATATTTACTTATTTTGTGTGTATGTGTGTACACGGGTACATGCAAACCTGGTACATGTGTGAAGATCCAAGGGAAACTTTTTGTTGTAGTGGATCCTTTCCTTCTGCCACGTGGGCCTGGGGAGGGATTTGAGCTCACCAGGCTTGGCTGAAAGCCCCCGTACTCACTAAGGCATACCACGGGCCTAGCACACTCTCTTTAAACTTCTATTCTGAAAATTCTTCTTCTTAATCTTCTCCTCCTCCTCCTCCTCTCCTCCTTCTTCTTGTGTGCATGTGTTCATGATAGGTGTGTGTAGTGCCGACATGCCCATGCTACAGTGTGTGTGTGTTGTGTGTGTATGTGAGGAGGTCAGAGGACATCCTGCATAAATGAAGTCTTTTCTTCTTTTTTGGGATCCAGGGATCAAACCCAGGTCATCAGGCAAGCACTTCAGCCTGCCAGGCCATCTTGCTGACCCTTATTTTACTCTTTAAAATTAGCTTAAGTGGTATCAGGTTCCTTCCTGGTGGGATGTATTTATGTAAATAGATATTTATTCGTTTTGCTTGATTCTGCTCCCTACTCCTTCCTTCCCCCATCTTTCTGACCCCATCCTCACTTAACCTTTGTACCCCACTTTGACCTTTCTATATTCATACCACACATTTTATAACCCTCTTCACCCTTTAAAGTCTCTTTTAGGGCTTCCTTGTCTGACCTCTACACACACTCTGACATAAACACTCAGGTGTAAAAAGTGAGATGCTAGGATCCCTATATGGTAGAGAACACACGGCATTTGTCAGCTTCCCCACTCAACACAATGCTTTCCAGTTTCATTTATTTTCCTGCAAAATCTATATTTTTATTTTTTCTTTATGGTGGAATCATATTCCATTGTGAATCCTTCACTCCCTTTTTGTTGCTCTAGTGGCCCAGGCTCAGATGAACAGCTGTGGGAGTGGGGATGGGTAGAATGGATAGGGAGGACAGAAACCAAATGTCATATGCAAGGCCACTCCCAGTTTATGAGGTCTTGGGCAAAGACTCTTTGAAGTGGCAATAAAATTCAGTCTGCTAGGAAATGACGACAGCTGAAAGTCCTGACTTAGCAAACCCAATTCAACATTTTTTTTTCTTTTACAAGGAAAGAAATTCTGATGGATGGCAAAAATGACACTGTAATGAGATGGGCTTTCTGGGATCGGACAGGGCTTTCCCAAGAGCTAAGGACTAAGAACATGCCAACACCCCATGAAGATTGTATATAAGCACCCCAGGGAGGCCTGGAGAATCCACAACCTGGGATCCTACCTATTCAGCAACCTTCCTCGATAGCATCATGGCCACCCAGATCTGCACCCCGACCTTCTCTGCTGGGTCTGCCAAGGGCCTCTGTGGCACTGCAGGGAGCTTCTCTCGGATATCTTCCATCCATTCCATGGGTTCCTGCAGGGCTCCCAGTTTGGTTGGCACTGTGGGGTCCATGTCCTCCTTCAGGACAGGCTTCTCTGGCCCTGGGAGCTGCTTGCCAGGCTCCTACCTGTCCTCTGGGTGCCACTCCTCTGGTTTTGCTGGGAGTGGGGGATGGTTCTGCGATGGCGCCTTCAATGGCAATGAGAAGGCAACCATGCAGATCTTGAACGACCGACTGGCCAACTACCTGGAGAAGGTGCGGCAGCTGGAGCAGGAGAACGCACAGCTGGAGTGCCGCATCCGAGAGTGGTACGAGTGTCAGATCCCATACATCTGCCCGGACTACCAGTCCTACTTCAAGACTGCCGAGGAGTTGCAGCAGAAGGTAATAGGCCAGGTCCTTACAGCTGGCCAGACACCTCCAGGAAGCTTTCCGTTCTAAGACTCAGCCAGATGGAACTGAAGCTTACAGAGAATTCTGGAAGGAGAGCTCTACTCTCTGGGACTTGGTTCCCTGGGGACCCAGGCTTCCCTGGTGGTCTGTGTACTCTGTTACCAGCCATTCTATTTGCTTCATCATCTTAGCTTAGGGATGGAAGGATCCTATCCGTTGTCTCTACTTGGTGTAGTACTGTATCTGACACCTTCTTGGCTTACTTATTCTTCATCCTGGAGATATGGGTATTGCTATATCCATCTAACATAAGAAGGTTGAATTTTGAGAGGCTTAGCAACTTGCCCAAGATCGTATAACTTGAACGTGGGATCCAGAACCAGTTACCAGGTCTGCTTCACCCTGATATAGCCTACTGGGCTGGCTCGGAAGCTACAGAAACCAGGACTGATGGGCCAGTGGTGTGGTGTCCCTCCTAGGCCCTGATCTCCCTCCATGCCTGGATATGGGAGACTTTGCCTGATTTTAGAGGCATCTGTGAGCTGGCTTCCCCACCCCATACACATCACATTCTGGGTCTTTCCCAGTTCAGGAAAAAACCTCTTGTTTTTCAGATCCTTCTGACCAAGTCTGAGAATGCCAGGCTGATATTACAAATTGACAATGCCAAGCTGGCTGCTGATGACTTCCGGACCAAGTGAGTAGCCCAAACAGGAGATATTTGATCTGTGTCAAATCTGACTCCTACCTTTGGGAGCTGATGAGGAGGGAATAAAGCCAGATACAATTGTAAATGGGAAGACATAGCAGAGGCCCTGGGTCCCTCCTGGGACATGAGAAAGGGCCACTGTGCTTCTGACTCCAAGTTAGCTATGGCACAGGGCTTCCCTGGCCACAGACTTGGCAGGGTTCTGTGTGTGTAGGTATGAGACGGAGTTGTCCCTGCGGCAGCTGGTAGAGGCTGACATCAATGGTCTACGCCGGATCTTGGATGAGCTGACCTTGTGTAAGGCTGACCTGGAGGCACAGGTTGAGTCCCTGAAGGAGGAGCTGCTGTGTCTCAAGAGGAACCATGAAGAGGTGAGGTTACTGCCATGTGATCCCTGGGGTTCCCATCCCGCTGAGGAATCCCTGCTGGCCCTTGGGCTTATTGTATGGCAGGATGTGAAACACTTTATATCTGTCTCACCTTCACCATGATTCTAAGAGTTAGCTCCAATCGTAAGCTCCATTTTACAGCTGGGAAGATAGTCATAAAGATGTGAAGTCATTTGCCTACAGTCACACAGAGAGTATACCCTCACCCATGATGGTGCAACTCTGTTTGGATTATGGTGTCTGATAATAATTCTATTTGCTTGGTGCTGAGTCATCCCCCAAATCCTCAGTAGGGGTTAGTATAGATAGTCCAATGGAGTGTGTGTGTGTGTGTGGGGGGCGGGGGGCATGTTCAAAGAGGTCAGCTCTTTTATCTCATGGTACCTAAGAGAGGGATGAGAGTTTAGAATCCAGGTCATTGAACCTACCAAGCCACAGGAACCTTTCCACAGCCTCATGCTATCTTACTTGGCCACTGCAGGAGGTCAATGCCCTCCGTTCCCAGCTTGGGGACCGACTGAATGTGGAGGTGGATGCTGCTCCCCCAGTGGATCTCAACAAGATACTGGATGACATGCGATGCCAGTATGAGACTCTGGTGGAGAATAACCGTAGAGACGTGGAGGCTTGGTTCAACACTCAGGTGAGGCTGACGATCCAGGACTACAGGCTGTGGGGTGGGATAAAGGAAGGGGACTAGGTCTGTCCCTGTTCTTCATTCTCTCCTTCTCTGTAGACCGAGGAGCTGAACCAACAGGTGGTATCCAGCTCAGAGCAGCTGCAGTGCTGCCAGACAGAGATCATTGAGCTGAGGCGCACAGTCAACGCCCTGGAGATCGAGCTGCAGGCTCAACAGAGCATGGTGGGTGGTCTCTGCCCATTAAAGGCTCTCCGACTTACCAGTGTGCTGGTCATATGCTATCACAGGGCCAAACCACAACTGTGTGTGGATGCCAGGGTATTTAGGGTGGGATTCCTTCCCATCAATAGTTTTTCCTCCCCATTTTAGAGGAATTCTCTGGAATCTACCCTGGCTGAGACAGAGGCCCGCTACAGCTCCCAGCTGGGCCAGATGCAGTGTCTGATCACCAACGTGGAGTCCCAGCTGGCTGAGATTCGTTGCGACCTGGAGAGGCAGAACCATGAGTATCAGGTGTTACTGGATGTCAAGGCCCGGCTGGAGTCAGAGATTGCCACCTACCGTCGCCTGCTGGATGGGGAGGACTGCAAGTGAGTGATCCTGGGAACCCTGGAGCTGGACTGAGAGAAGGGCTTGACACACTTTCAGAGCTGAGCGGCTCTTACAAAGATGAAGGTAGTTGAACTAGTGCCATTGAAATTGCGTTCTGATCCAGGTCTCTGGTAATGCTCAAGGGGGCAAGATAAGCCAAGGTACAAGCCCATCTTTGGCCATGTTTTGGCGGAAGCTCCTAGTCTTCCTTCCTGCAGACCCAATCTCCAATCTTTGAGGTCTCAGAATCATTGAAATGCTCTGATACCACTGACTGTCATTGCTACTGTCCTGCAGGACACCCCTCCCCCATTGGCCTAATGCTCCAATGCCAAGTACATGCTGTGTGATTTCATTTCTTCAGGCTTCCTGCCCACCCTTGTTCCACGGAATGCAAGCCTGCTGTAAGAGTGCCTTATATCCCTTCTACAACCTGCACTCCAGCTGGGCCCTGCACCCCAGCTGGGCCCTGCACCCCAGCTCCTCAAGTCAGCACCCAGATCCGTACCATCACCGAGGAGATCAGGGATGGAAGAGTCATCTCCTCCAGGGAGCACGTGTTGCCCCGGGCAATGTGAGCAGCCACCAGAGGGGCCTAGGCCACAGGAAGGAGGACACCTTGTGGCTCTTGGCAGCTAAATGATCTTGCACTTCTCTAGGGCCCTCCTTGCTTAGCAGGTTTTTCTACTCAAATTCATCTATTGTTTCTGGTCTTAACTGTGCTTTTTACGCCATGCAAAACCAGGTTCCCCTGGAAATATTCCCAATAAAGTGTTCTCTTGGCATAGCAAATCTGACCCTGAATGATTCTGTTGGTTCTCGAATGGTTAGTGTCCTGGGGTGTTTGGGCATGGGATACAGTAAAGTTGCAGAGTGATCAAAATTTTTTAGTACTGGAGATGCTTCAGGTTCTGGTCATTGACTTCCATCTCAATCTTGGAGGGTGCTGCTGGCCAAGACTCCCTGGTTAGCCTTCCCTGTAGGCATCTACCCTAAAATAGCCAAGGAAAATATAAAGGCTCTCATCCCAGCCTTCTTCAGCCGTCCTGATGGGATCAGTGGTCACTTCTTATTCCTTCCTACCATCTCCCTTGCCCAGATCCTCTCTCCCTGATTTCCAACATAGGTCAGCCCAAATAGAGATGAGTCCCAGGGCCAACTAGAGAGGACCAATCTCTGCTAACCCAGTGTGAGCCAACTACACCATGGAGAGGAGTTGGGGTGAACTGGGAGGTGAAGACAGGAGTCAGGCAAATCTGTGTCCCTAACATGGGGGTGTGGGAATGTTAGAGGACCTTAGAGGGACAGATAGGGGCACTTTAAAGTTCTGTATTATAAAGATACATTTGTACTCCGTATTGTAGAATGGAGTCAGTACACAGATGTTAGGAGCTTAGCATGGATGCCTTGTTGATGGTCTGTCTGCTCTAGCAACCCCCAGCTCAGATGGTGGATGCTCATTAGACTTAGCATTTCAGGAAGTCCTTGAGCACAGACATTTATAGAATGAGGGACAATTACAGGGATGGTATCGGCACGGACATCACAAGTCTCAGGAATGCATCTGACCGTCTAACCAGAGAGGTGACCCTATGCACCAGTGATTGACAGCCTTTGTTCTCTCACCCAGTCCCATGTCCTGTGAAGTTTCTGGCTGTAGATAAAACAAAAGGCAGTATTTTCTTAGAAGCAATGTTAACCTATTACCTTTCCAGATCACCATCTCTCCTAATAAAGTACAATATACATTTGATTCTCATGTCTGCTCATTGGCCTGTGTGGTGACTGGCAGCGATGAATTTCCATATTTCGCTTGCAGGATGCATAAATAGCAGGGATAGTGCTGTGTATGAGATAGCTATTATGCTATGTGAAGTGGAGCTCAGGGTGCTTGGATTCTCCCGACTGAGCTGTGCTGATCTGTGGGTGGAGTTAAATTGGGCCAGGCTCTGGACACCCGACGATCACAGAAGCAGGGCCTATGAGAAGTCAGAAGTCTATCTCATGCTGGCCTCTCTGCCTTCTTACCCACTTTCAGTTCAGAACACAAATCCAACAGGGACTTACTCCAGACCACAGAGCAGTGAGAGGTTGAGTCCTGGCATACCCAGCTCTTCTGCTGTGGTCTCTGGCCTCTTGGTGCCAAGAGCACTGCCAAAGCCACCATCATTTGGTGACTAAGCCAAACACGAGGAAGCCAGAGGTTCAGAAGAAGCAACCTAGGAGATGTTCACAGGCAGACTGAAGCGTTTGGTTGGGGTTACTCTGCCACTCTATGGCATGTGCCCAGGCTTGCCCAGGGATTCCTTTAGTCTTGACAGTTTTTCTGTGAGTTGGAGCCTCCGGGAACTCTCTGATGGGACATCGTGTGCTCAGCACTCAAAATGTGGTGCTTGCCAGAGTTTGAATAAAAAGGAAGAGTCTTTGGGCTACACTCAAACAGCCCTGTGTGATTGGGAGCATTTGGTTTGTTTATGGAGCATTGCTTCAATTCTTACTAAATCCTTCAAAGCACTTGGTGAAGGAACCCCTCCTATGCTCAGCCTCACCCACACACCCTTAACTGTGGCCTTTGATGGACAGACTGCAATGCAACACTGCACAGCACCTGGAAGTCCTAGGACTCCCCAGATGTTTTGACTCCTCTCCCATTGCTCTCTCCATGACATCAGGAGAGGGACGAGGTGATACACTTACGTTCGAGGTGGTCAGTTTATTCTCTGCTTTCTAGATACACTATCTGGTCCTCATTCATAGATACTCATGCTTCAGTGAATAAACTAGAAACGAATGCATGAGGACCATCCAGCAAATCCTGTGCTAATGCACACCAGGGCTCAGTTGGGGAGGAGCAGGGGTGTGGAAATTAGTTGCATCAACTGTGGACATCAGGCATGGCTTCTATGAGTCAACCATCCAGCTGAAACCCTCCTTCTCTTATTCCCCGGCTGAACCCTGTGATAGCAAGAGCCAGGGCAGGGTAGGGCTTTGAGTTGTGAGCATGGGGAAAGCTTGTGGAGTGTTGGGGTGATCAGGGAGGGTTCAGGGAAGGTTCAGATTTGGTAGAAGCCTTCAAGGATGGGCAGAAAAAGGAGAGAAGGTAGAAGGTAGTTTAGAATGTGGCTGAGTATGTCTGTGCCATGTTCTTGGGACAGCAAGGAGTACCTCTGGATAGAGTATGGAGATGGGAAGGCTATTAGGATGCTTGCTAGACAATGTTAGTTCTTGCTGATATGGGGTTCTGGGCAGCTTTATTTTATTTTTAAAAAGAATCCTAAGGGAAAAAATGGAGCAGCACAATTCATAAGCTATCTCATAGCACTAAAATATTACTTGTTTTTTTTAAAAAATAAAATTATCTAAGGGCATCTTATCATGATTTTCAGCCACACCTTTGAGTTGGCTCACGGGGCCTGTCTCCCTTGAGCAGATGGCTTCTGTTTTCTGCTAGGGGACCTGGCTTGTTGGGGCAGGTGCTGTTGGTTCCTGTCTTGGGGCTTCTCCCTCCTTATCTCTAAGGCTGGGACAAGCAGAAGGGTGCCTTTGTCTCTTCTCCTACTCAATCATTCTTCCTTCTCTTCTTTCTTAATTCTATGCTCTCTTCTCAAAACCCTTTATTTCTTTATGTAACACAATCCACTCGCCCACACACACTCACACTCAAACACTCACACTCGCACACTCACCCACACATACTCATACTCACTCTCTCTCATACACACAAACACACACACTCACACACTCACTCACTCATGCTCACTCTGAGACATCTAGAAGCACAGCAGTGTTTTGGACATTGTTAGCCCCCAGGGCAAGTCCAGTCCCGTGGGGAGATGGAGAGAGGGGGAGAAACACAAGACAGAGGGCAACAGTTCATAGAGAACAAAGGGATTCTCTTCCGGTCTCTGCCATTGCTTCTAAGTGTTGGGTGAGCACAGCAGAACTGGAGGGGAATGTGAGCCCCAGTGAGAAAGAATAGCTGGGACTGAACCCCCCAGAGGCAGTGGGACAGGTTTGAGGGCTGGAGTCCCTGAAAGAGCAGGGCAGTAGTTTCCTGGCAGAGCCTGTGTGGACCTTGCATAAAGTATTCACTGCCCCAAACACTGGCTTCCTGTGGAAGTTGGCACCCTCTGTTGATGCACCGTGTAGGTGGTGTGTGTGTGTGTGCGCATGTTTAATTGAGGGGACTGTACATTTTGGACAAGAGAATTTCAGTCACCTCTGCTATTCCTTGGCCGGGTGACTTTGGGCAGGCTCCTAAAGTAATGCAAGAACTCACCTATCCAGTAGGGTTATTGGTTTACTGATCTCATGTCTTAGGAGGGTGTTGCAAATACTGAGAGAGAGAGATGTGTAGAAAGATGGAGCACAGGTTCTGAGTGCTCAGTGGGTGATGGGGGGCCCTGCTGCTATTGCCATTAATGAGGTGATTTGGCAGAGTATCCAAAGCTGCCAACAGCACTTGGTCCCTATCTGGGCTGCTCAGGGGTAATGCCCCACCAGGGAAGCCATGTGACCTCCGGAGGTCAAGCAGATAGCATGGAATTCCCAGGCCTTTTTGCTGTGACTTCTCCAGGCCACATGGCTTCAGAGCGGCCCTGATGAGCCTGAAGAACATACCCAGGAGGCTGTGCCTTAGGAGGGGGATGGGTGGGAAATACAAACATAACAGGAGGTTCGACCAGGCTCTCAGCTCAGCTGCATCTTTGCACTGAGGCATGCAGTTCCAGGGAGGAGAGGCTGAGGTAGCCATTGGCACGCTAGGATTATGCTGGGTAGAGCTGATCACACCGGATCCCACGGGTGTGGAACCGGTGTAGTGAATCATGGGAGTTCTCTAGCACAGGCTTCCAAATCTGTGCACCTGGCCCACAGGACAGTGAACCGTGTGCTTAGAATCTGTCCCCACTCCCCGATGACAGCTGCTAGGCATTGTGGCGTTCCAGTTCAACAAGACTACAGTTGTGGAGGGACTGGTAGCTGTCACTAGGAGACCTTGCCATGAACAATTGCTGTTTGGGCTTCTTCAAGGCTCACTTAATGCTTAAAGCAATGCAGGGTGCAGGCTGAGTTCTCACCACAGAGGACGAAACAGAAGGACACCCTGAGAGGCAAAGTCAGATGGTTCATGGTGGGATGGAGTTTTGAACCCATGACTTCAGATGTCACCATGAGGTCAGGCTGTTCTTCCTAGGATCTTCTTGTGTATTCTACGTCACTTCTCTCTGTTCTGTTTTTCACAGACTCCATCCTATCTTGCAGCCTGGGACAGAACTCCAGGTTGTGCCAGCTACCTGGAGGCGCTAAGCAAGTTCTTATTTTTATATCCAAGCTTTGAAAGCTTCACCTCCAGGGTGGGAGCTACGAGCTCAGGTCTGTAGATGGCACGGGGGGAAGGTGCTGAGCGCTACGCCAGGATCACGGCTGGTTCCTAACAGCTCATTGTGGCTTCCTAAAAGGAAGGTAGTAGTGGGTGTTCTTAGAAGAGTACCCGAACTCCAAACTGCAGAACATCTCAGAAGACAGGTCCCATACAAAGGCTCTCACCTGGTGCCATTCCATTCCCATAGACATCTCTCCTCAGCCCTGGTTCTAGGTCTCTCTTGTCTACATACTGGACTAGTCAGATAGCTCATCAAATGTTCTTGGCACTGGGTTAGCCAGTGTCCACTGTCGAGAGGAGCCGATGAGGCTGAGCTTCCTTGTACCTGCTGTGGAGATGTGTGAATCAGATGCTCACCTTTTCCTCCACCAGTGCAAGCAACTGGGAGCAAAGTCTTCTCCATCTCTGCTTGGGCTGGAAAAGACATGTTCTCCTAAACATGGCTCTAGCTGTCACCAGGAACCCCCTTTGAGTTATTTTGGCTAGATCTGAAGCTATGCAACCAGAAGAGAGCTCCTAGCAAGGAAGTAGGGGTGTGCCTGTCAAGACTCTGTTGCGTTGAGGGTTACTAATGTCCCATTTTGTCCAGGACAAAAGGTTCCTCGTGCCACATTAAAACCACAGCAGCCCAGAGGAACCTGAAACAATTCGTAAGCATGACTATATCTTCTGGGCCTATTCAAGAGCCTTTTATGTTTGCTCCAGCGACAAGACCCCCCACCTTCTAGCCACCTTCAGGCTTGCCTGTTCCACCCCTCCCTACCCCCGGCTGTCCATCAAAGGAGACAAGGCTGGAGAAGGCAAGACAGGAGATTCCCACACCTGCTTAACAAGGAGGCTGAGGTCTGGGTTCTGATGACAGGCCCCTTTGAAGAACTACTGCAGACTGGGTCTTCCCAGGATGTAGGGCTATGAGGCCCACTCGTCCAACGGGGCTTCTGTTTTACGAGGCCAGGCTATGTTCACGGGAAGCTAAAGAACAGACTAATGAGAGGTTTTGATAGAAAGTGGAATTAACTTTAACGAGGAGAAAACACTTTGTAAGGGCCAACCAACGCCCACTGGGGCAGAAGTATAAAGTCGGGCTAGGGAGCCGTTTCTCTGTGTTGGGACGTCTGCTCTCAGAGCTCTACTGCTTACATCTGGGCTGCTGTGGCCATGGCTTCCAAATGCCTCAAGGCTAGCTTCTCCTCAGGATCTCTAAAGAGCCCGGGGAAAGCCGGAGGGGGATCCACTCGAGTGTCCAACATGTACTCCAGCAGCTCTTGCAAGCTGCCCAGCCCTTCCCGTGGAGCCCGGAGTTTCTCTGTGTGTTCCGCTGGCCTGGGGAGAGGCAATTACAGGGTATCCAGCTGCCTCCCAGCTCTCTGCCTCCCAACGGGAGGCTTTGCCACCAGCTACGGCATGGGTGGAGGTTGGTTTGGAGAAGGCATCCTCACTGGTAATGAGAAGGAGACCATGCAGTCCCTGAATGACCGCCTGGCCAGCTATCTGGAGAAGGTGCGCCAGCTGGAACAGGAGAATGCCAGCCTGGAGAGCCGAATTCGGGAGTGGTGTGAGCAGCAGGTGCCCTATATGTGCCCCGATTACCAGTCTTACTTCCGGACCATGGAGGAGCTCCAGAAGAAGGTGAGTGGTTCAGAGTGGCCTCAGATCCAGAGGCTAGAACGTGTGTGGTAGTAGCCTGGCTCTCATAGGGAACAAAGCTTATTCACGTCTGTGGCCTCTTCTATTCTTTCCAATAATCTTAGCCCAATCTATCAGATGAGGACAAAGTCAGGCTCCTTAAGTGACCAGGATGGCAATCAGTAGACTCAGAACTTCAACATGGGCTGTATTTAACTAACTGGCTGTGTGACCTTTGATACCACTGTTCATCTTTCTGAAATGTAATGCCCTTGTTCTAAAGAGGCAAGTCGGTTGGGCTTGGTGTATTTAGTGAAGCTCAGGCTCCCAATCTGTAAAGCAGAGAAGATACCTTTCTACATCTTCATTCCTGAAAAGATTCAGCTGGATCCCAAGGGAGAGCATTTGTGACCAGAGAAGCAGAGGGTAGCTGATGGCAGGGACCTGCCTTGGGCCCATGGCAGACCTGGGGGACGGGAAGGCAGGGAGATGGTTCATTCCCTCACACTGCAGTATTTCCTGGAGCATGCCTTACAGTCTCTCTAGCCCTTGGCTACACATCATAGGCACACTACATTGCAATGGCTCTTGAGGTTCTGTTGTCTGATACAAGGTCTCATCTCTCATAAAGCTCCAAAATGTTGAGATTCCAGGATGGTAATCTGTCCCCTTCCACGGGTGGCTCTTGTTATATTCGGGAGTCATATTATATTATATGAGCATAATTATATTCCTACGAGCAGAACGTCCTTTCTTATATGGAATCATGGCTTTATGTCTCCAGACTCTTTGCAGCAAGGCAGAGAATGCCAGGCTGGTGGTGCAGATTGACAATGCCAAGTTGGCTGCTGATGACTTCAGGACCAAGTGAGTTGTCCTGCTTGTCCCTGGACTGGGGCTGGTACAGCTGGACGCTGATGATGGTTGGGCTCAGGGTTTCAGCTGCATCCAGGATTGAGGCACTAGGAAAGGGCTCACAGCACCAGGCCAGTCTGGAGGTGGGGCTTGACATTGAGACAAATGAGATCACAGGTTTGGGTTCCTTTCTCTGTGTCTGCAGGTATGAGACCGAGGTTTCCCTGCGGCAGCTGGTGGAGGCTGACATCAATGGCCTGCGCAGGATCCTGGATGATCTGACTCTGTGCAAGGCTGACCTGGAAGCTCAGGTGGAGTCCCTGAAGGAAGAATTGCTCTGCCTCAAGAAGAACCATGAGGAGGTGAGCATGGGGGAGGTGGTGGGCATGGGGGAGGAGGTGAGCATGGGGGAGGAGTGAGTATGGGGGAAGGGGTGAGAATGAGGAAGGAGGTGAGCATGGGGGAGGAGGAGGTGAGCATGGGGGAGGGGGTGAAAATGGGGGAGGAGGTGAGCATGGGGGAGGGGGTGGGCATGGGGAAGGAGGAGGTGAGCATTGGGGAGGGGTGAGCATGGGGAAGGAGGAGGTGAGCATGGGGAAGGAGGAGGTAAGCATGGGGAAGGCGGAAGTGAGCCTGGAGGATGAGTGAGCATGGGAGATATGGGTAAGGGGAAGGAGATGAATAGGAGGGTAGGTGAGAATGGAAAGAAAGAGGTGAGTACAGGTGAGGCAGACACCTGGAAACAGACCCGCATCTGTACCACAGGAAGTGAACTCACTGCGCTGCCAGCTCGGCGATCGGCTCAATGTTGAGGTGGACGCTGCTCCACCCGTTGACCTGAACCGCGTTCTGGATGAGATGAGGTGCCAGTATGAGACCTTGGTGGAGAATAACCGGAGGGATGCTGAAGACTGGTATGACACCCAGGTCAGTGCAGCAGAGGTGAATGGGTATCTGGAAGGTCTTCCTTGACTCCTACTCGTGATTCCAAGTGATCTCTCTAAACGTTGAAGCTGAGATCTCAGGGTTCCTGATTAGATCCCGTGTGTGTGTTTCAGACCGAGGAACTGAACCAGCAGGTTGTGTCCAGCTCAGAGCAGCTGCAGTCCTGCCAGTCGGACATCATTGAGTTGAGACGCACTGTCAACTCCCTGGAGATAGAGCTGCAGGCCCAGCAGAGCATGGTAAGCACCGGGATGGGGTGGAGCATCTGCTGAACCAAGTTGGAGGCACACAACCCTAGGTTCCACACTTTGGCTATACAAATGGACTCCAAGAGTTCAAATTCTTAGCTCAGGGCTTCTGAGAAGCTCTGTGCTACTGTGTAGAGAAGAAGGTATGAAGGCCAGACACACATTACAACTGCCTTTGTGAAGGACAAGAGGCTCTGTTAGTACTTAACACGCCCTGGTAGTAACTCCTCTGTGCAGATCACCTTCTGTGTAATTATCACTCAGAGGCACCATTAGCAAGGACATGCTGTCTGGATCAAGGGGCTACAGGAGCTGAGTTGGCTCATCTTCACTGGGGTCTGGGTGTGGTTTCTTCTAGCTCAGTGACTCTTGGGGCTTCCATTCTTGTTTTCTGAAGTCCCACTGAGACCCAGGTGGATCTTCATCGGTAATTCTCTGGCCTCTAACCTCTCCCTCTTCCCATAACCTTTGCCCTCCCAGAGAGATGCTTTGGACTCCACCCTGGCAGAGACAGAAGCCCGCTACAGCTCTCAGCTGGCTCAGATGCAGTGCATGATCGGCAACGTGGAGTCCCAGCTTGGTGAGATCCGGGCTGACCTGGAGCGTCAGAACCAGGAGTACCAGGTGCTGCTGGATGTCCGGGCCAGGCTAGAGTGTGAGATCAACACGTACAGGGGCCTGCTGGAGAGCGAGGACAGCAAGTGAGTGTGGCTTCATGCTGTCACTTTTTCGAAGTTCTTGGGAGGAACATGTGCCTAGGAAGAGCATGATACCCTGGTATAGGAACTTTAGGGGTTTTAGCTCTGGTCTTGGGACAAACTCATTCTGTTGCTCCTACAGGTTCTGTTTTCTCTCTGGGTACCTGTTTCCCTTTGGGTAAAACAAGGAGACAGGATTTAAAAGCCACTTTCCTGATTGTATATTCTCAGATCTGTCAGTGTTATTGAAAATTACAGCAATTGGAGCATGATGGTAACCTCTCTTCTTTCTCCCAGGCTTCCCTGCAACCCGTGTGCCCCTGATTACTCTTCCTCCAAGTCATGCCTCCCCTGCCTTCCTGCGGTCTCCTGCAGCACGGGTGCAGCTCGTACCAGCTGCAGCCCCCGCCCTGTCTGTGTGCCCTGCCCAGGGGGCCGGTTCTGAGAGTAACACATCCAGAGGGTCAAGGCCATGGCCTCCAGGGCTCCGATGAGGCCTCCAGTCAATCTGACTGTTACAGCACAAATCTCTCTGTTCTTGCTGGGCCCAGGCCCAGTCCTTGAGAAGATTCTCTGCACATAAATGCCTTAAAGTTTCTTTGACCCTGTCAACTAGGGCAGGTTGTCCTTTGGGCCTTGATGCCTCATCATTTCAACAGGCTCCAGGGTCTCTGTTCTGGGCCTGCTCCTTTCTTTCTGAGTGTGTTTTCCCCTAGGTTCTGAAATTTAATACAGCGTATCTGAGGGTGGGGCAATAAAGCCTTTTGCTATGGTTCACAGTGACTGGCTCACATCATTACTGTGTTGGTTTGTGTCTATGTTGGGCTTAGATTGATGGCTGGGTGGACACATGGAGGATGTTGGACCTAAGATGACCCTGAAAATAAAAGGGCCCCTATGCTCCTCATTGAGGGTGGTTAGAGGATTTCAGTGGAGCTTTTCTTATGCTTGTCCATGTCTGGGACAGCCTTGCGTGTTGCTCTTCAGGCTTCATTTACCCCCCAACCCCCACCCCAAGACAGGATCTCTCATTACTCTGGAACTTGCCAAGTAGATTGGACTGGCTGACCAGTGAGCTCCGGGGATACACCCTGGTTTTGCTTCCCAAGCAGACATTACAAGCATGTGCCACCATGCTTGGCTCTAAAAACAAAAGTGGGTGATGGGGATTGAACTCAGGATGTGGCAAGGCAGTCACTTTGTCCCCTGAAGGCCTTGCTGCGAGGCTTTTTGCTTGGCTTCTCTGAAGAAGACCTTTCTCCAAGGTCCCAGTGTGGTGACAATTGTTATCTACTTTTCTTCTTGGTGTACACAGTAACCCTTGGGGTCCCAGCAAAGGCCTGATGAGGCTCAGATAGCCACTTTGTTAGCCTGTGTATGCTCCTCACTGAGCAGTGGTGCTTGCCCCACATCATTCATATTAATTCCCCTCTTCCATTGCAGCTCTTTCATGAAACCCTTTCAGTTCAGGAAATCTCATAATAGCCCACAGTTCCACTACACACAGGCAATTGAGCCTGAGCCTGAGTTGGGACTTCCTTTCCTAAGAAGCCTTGCCACCTGGGAGACCCCTGAGTGCTCCTGGTACCTAACGAGGTGTTGAGGCTCAGATGCAGGAGCCCTGGATCTCCCCAGAAGCCTGTCATTTGTGTTTAGAATGTCTTCCCTCAAAAGATCAAGCAAAGCGCCAAGTTCTCCCAGTTCTAATGGGAAAGGGACATGGGTGATGGTACACTTTCTAAGCTGATCAAGAAGGCAGATTGTCTCCTGAGGGATGTTTGCTCCTCAAAGATGACAGGTACCCACTAAGGACCATGTGATATTGAGAGGGTGATCATGATCCAAGGTAAAGAACAGAACAGTGAACTGGACTGATCTGGGCCAGGATCTGCCCCTTCCAATCATCAGAACAGTTCACTTGGATTTTGGCTGTAGAATTCCCTTACTTCAGCTCCCTAAAAGGGCAGCTGCCAGCAATCTGGCTCTAGGTGGCCTGTACCACTGTCTTCTTGGAGCACAATGGCTGAATTTGCTGAGGCTCAGGCACCTGCCTCATTCACTTTGTTCAACATACTCTTACTGAGCACCAATATGTGCTAGGCAGGATGCCAGATATCATGGGCAAGGGTTGGTTTATGGGAGGAAGGTCTTGGTAGAGCACAGGAAGGACACCCACTTCTACTTACTGCATCTATGCATCTATGTATCTATCTATGTATCTATCTACCTATCTATGTATCTATCTATGTATCTATGTATCTACCTATCATCCATCTCTCTATCTATCATTGTCATCATCATCACCTCTTTTAATGATAGGAGGAGGATGTGTCAGAACTGGAATAAAGAGTCAGAGGTATCTGGGTTCAAATCCCAGCCTCACCACTGTGGGAGAGTATTGGCAGGTTATAGTCCCCTTCAGAGTCTCAGTTTTCTCCTGAGGAAAACAGAGCCGGTAACACTTACTATGCTGCAACCTCCCCAGTACTTCACTGAGCATACAGCTGGCATCTGGAAACTGGCCACCACTGGCTTGTCCTTCTAGTTGGATGCTCTGAAGGTGGGCATCTACTCTTCTCTGCTGGAATTTCACTTTGGGGGGCAGCATTTCCAGGTAGCAATGCCAAGTTACACCAGGCCAGCCAAAGTATGTATGGAATGGTGGGGCTGGAGAGATGGCTCAGTAGTAAAAAGTTTGTTGATTTTGCAGAGGACTGGAGTTTGGTTTCGGGTCCTAGCACCTGTGCCAGGCAGCTCACAAGCACCTGGAAGTCCAGTTCCAGGGGCTCCAATGCCCTCTGGTCTCCATGAACCCCTCATCACATGGGTACTCTTCATGATGCACAAATGAAAGAAAAAAAATCTAAACAACAGTAACCAGTGAACCAAGAAGTTGCATGTGTTAGCGTCAGTTTTGATTCTGACAGTGGCGGTCAGCAGTAAAGTTTGCTCTCTGGTCACAGACTCTAGTGAGGTCCCTCTCTTCTCATTGGTGTCCTCGGGATCAAAAGCCACTTCCAAGCTATCCCAGCTCCCTCCCAGATGGCGCTCACCAGCTCACGTGGAACCCCACCTTTTCTTATCTCATTTGCTTTTGCATTTAACTTACAATCCTTGCTCCATGCAGCAGGTGTTTTCCCCTTTGTCTGAACACGGGAATGACCAGAGAGCTTAAAAATAAAAATCTAATAAACTCAAATAACAACACGACAAAACAAAAACAAGACCAAAACAAACAAACAAACAAACAAACAAACAAACAAACAGAAAACTAGTCTTACCTGCCTTGATCCCCAGAAATCCTGACTTGGTTGGCCTGAGATTTGCCTCACTCTGGGGTGTCTGAGAGCTTTTTGGGGGCGCTAATGGAGAGTCAGAGTTGTGAGCCTGTGCAGTAGTCAGAGGGCTTTTAGGTACTGTAATTAGGGAGCGCAGGACAGCATTTTCTGCTTCCTAAATACAGATGCAATGCCACCAAGCTGCCTCGGATTCCTACTGTCATGATTCCCCTGCCATGATGGGCTATTCCCTCAGACCGGGAGCCAAAATCAGCTCTTTTCTATGTTGCTTTTGTCTGGGTATTAGCATTAGTTCAGCCTGTTGCTTTATGGGAATGGCCAAGGCTTTATAACTAGGTATATCTGCTCCCTGTTTCCTAGCTCAGCACAGAACATTCCTTTCAAAGACCTGATTTACAGGGGGGTCCCACTGGGGTTCCAAACTGAGCCCTCCCTTTGCACCACTGTAGAAAGTTAAAGGAGACCCAGTTCTAATTTGTTCAACCTCAGGCTTAATAGGCAATAGTTGAACATTCCACAGTGGCTGCCCTCTTCGAGTGGAGGAAAGAGTCAAGGCAGAGTGTCTGCCTTCTGGAGGGATTCCTGACAGTGAGCTGCTTTTCCAAGGAGAAGTACCTTCACCTCCCCCCCGTTTTCATTTGCATCCAACTGAAAAGATGTCTTAGCTGCTTAGCTGTTTGTGTCTTCAGTTCCTTCTCTCCTCCATGATAGGTCCTTTCCATAGGTGGGAGGATGAGACATATCTGAGGCTTCTGGTCTCTTTCCTATCTCTCCAGATTTATACCATGGTATTGAGGCAGCTTCTGTCACCCACACATTTCCTTGTGAAGGGGCCAGGCCTCTTCCCACACGAAATGCTTTCATTAAAGGGGCATCTACCTTTCTGCAGGCTGCAAGCCTTCCCTAGGGCAGGTGCAGGCGGGGGTGCAGTGGGCAAGGTCCGTGGCAAACAGGACAGGCTATGGCAGCACCTGCTGCCACACCCTGGTAATGAGGGCCCAGGTGTGGGGCTGGTCCTTTGAAGATGTGTCTTGATGCTCTCCCCCGGGTGACCGATGACAAGAACCCAGTGTCCTGCTTTAACCAAATGATAAGTTTGGCCTTTTTTATGAGGAAAGGAACTCCTTATTGGAAACCAAATTACAAATTAATTATCAGTTTCCTCTGGGGCCAAGTATAAACATCAACACTCCCCCTGAGAATACTTTAGTGCGAACCCCTTCACTTCAAGAGTATAAAAAGGCCTGGGCAGGATGGAGTCTGTAGAGATCCAGGGAACTGCTGGAGGGAAAGGACTTCCCTAGCATGCCATCCAGCTGCTGTGTCACCAACACCTCATCAGCATCTTTCAAGAGCTCGGCACGGCCTTCCTCCGTCTGTTCCAGTAACATGGGCAGCAGGTCCGAGCTGTGCCTGGGTTATGTCTGCCAGCCCCTGCAGTGCATGCCCTCTGTCTGCATGCCGACCACCTACAGGCCAGCCAGCTGCCTTTCTAAGACCTACTTGTCCAGCTCCTGCCAACCCAGCAACCGCCGGCCAACTGGTTGCATCTCTAGCTCCATGGGGACCTATGGCCTGTTCTGTGAGGGTGCCTTCAATGGCAATGAGAAAGAGACCATGCAGGTCCTGAATGACCGCCTGGCCAACTACCTGGAGAAGGTGAGGCAGCTGGAGAAAGAGAATGCAGAGCTGGAGGGCAAGATCCAAGATGTCTACCAGGGGCAGGTGCTGACCATGTGTCCTGACTACCAGTCCTACTTCCAGACTATTGAAGAGCTGCAGCAAAAGGTGAGGGTGGGTTGTGAACATACTAGCTGGAAGGGGCATCCAGAAAAGCCAGTACTCTAGATACGAGTCTCATTAATGTTTTCAGCTATGCTCTGGGGGGTCGGGGGGAGACATCCCTAGGGCATAGGACCATCTCCTAGCTTGAACACTCAGCCAGAGTCTTGAATACAGAAAGAGCCCTGCTTCAGGTCTATCACTGACATAGCTTTGAAGACCCCCTTCCTTTTGTAGACTTCAGTTTCCATCTCTGTAGAATGGAGAGGGTAATAATCTATCTTTAAAGGGATATTTAAGGTAATTCAGTAAACAATGCAAGTGTTTTGCACAGCCTCTCTATCTGTTGAATTTTCAGTAAATATCAAGAACTTCTCTGTCTGATAGAGTTGGCTTCTTCCCTTAAATATTGCTTATGGCATCTATAATAGGATATTTGGAAGGTCTCCTGGTTAGCTGAAGATAATCTTCCAAAGACAAGCCCACAGGCAAGCACAATGTAAGCAATACCTCATTGAAGCTCTCTTCCCAGATGAGTCTAACTTGTGTTTGTATATGTGGGAAGAGGCAGTCCACTATGGGCAGCATCTTTCCCTAGGCAGGGGGTACTGAACTGTATAAGAGTGGAACAAGCAAGATGAAAGTGAACAAGCAAAGAAGTAAGCAAACATGCACACAACCATGCATTTCTTTCTTTCTGCTCTTGACTGTGGATGTGATGTGACTAGTGTTTGACTTCCTTTCAATAATATAACTGGAATTCTAAGCCAAATAAATTCTTATTCTATGGAGCTTTTTGTCGGAGTTATTTTATCACAGCAACAGAGATGAAGCTAGGACATTTCCACTGTGCTCTTTTTCTTCTTCTTCTTCTTCTTTTTTTTTTTTTTATCCTGCATTCTACTACTCTGTGTACCTTTGTTGGCAGGTTCTGTGCACCAAGGCCGAGAATGCAAGAATGATCGTGCACATCGACAATGCTAAGCTGGCTGCAGATGACTTCAGAACCAAGTGAGTTTGGTAGGGGACTTTGAGGGGTAAGGAGTCTTCCTCATATACTCTTGGGCTAGCTCCCTACTGGTTTCATACAGGGTTAGACATTGCAAGCATTTTAAAGCCTTCCTTGAGTTCTGTATACGGTTCTACCCTTTGGTTGCTGACCCCGATCTTTTTGTAGGTATGAAACAGAGCTGGCCCTAAGACAGCTGGTAGAAGCAGACACCAATGGCCTGCGCAGGATCCTGGATGAGCTAACCCTGAATAAGGCTGACCTAGAGGCTCAAGTAGAGTCCCTGAAGGAGGAACTTCTGTGCCTCAAGAGGAACCATGAAGAGGTGAGGTGAAATGTGAATCAGAGGTGGGTCTGAGATGCAGCATGAGAAAAACAAAAGGTTTGGAGTTGGAAAGCTGTTGAGTTAAAATGGCCAGGTAGACCACATATCCTTTCTGTAACGTTATATGATTCATATATACTTTTTGAGTCCCTTTACCCATGAAACAGAGATAACTATCATATAGGGTTATTGGGAAGATTTAATGATACTACCTGGATCATGGATATGACCCAGCCCCTGGGCATGAAACACCTACATCTTGGTAGGTGCTCAAAAATGCATCTCTTCCTTCTGTACTTTCTGGAGGCTGCCAAGTTTCTCTAGCAGAGACCACATTTGTCTTTTTTTTTTTTTTTTTTTTTTTTTGGTAAGGGCCTCATCCTAGAGGGAGAGTGGTACAGTGGGGCCCTAGGATGTTTACATTCTAGAATGTACACAGAGTCTGTCTGTCTTTGTCAGGCTGCTACTGGGTGAGACCCTCCTCTTCTAAGAGTTAGACTTGGGTGTTTTCCATCTCAGTTCTATCCCCATTCTTTTTTTTTTTTTTTTTTTTTTTTTTTTTTAATATTTTTATTACATAATTTCCTCAATTACATTTCCAATACTATCCCAAAAGTCCCCCATAGCGCCCCCCCACTTCCCTACCCACCCATTCCCATTCTTTTGGCCCTGGCATTCCCCTATATTGGGGCATATAAAGTTTGCAAGTCCAATGGGCCTCTCTTTCCATTGATGGCCGACTAGGCCATCTTTCTATACATATGCAGCTAGAGACAAGAGCTCCAGGGTTCCGGTTAGTACATCATGTTGTTCCAACAATAGGGTTGCAGATCCCTTTAGCTCCTTGGGTACTTTCTCTAGCTTCTCCATTGGGAGCCCTGTGATACATCCAATAGCTGACTGTGAACATCCACTCCTGTGTTTGCTATGCCCCGGCATCGTCTCACAAGAGACAGCTATATTTGGGTCCTTTCAGCAAGATCTTGCTAGTGTATGCAATGGTGTCAGCGTTTAGAAGCTGATTATGGGACGGATCCCTGGATACAGCAGTCTCTAAATGGTCCATCCTTTCATCACAGCTACGAACTTTGTCTCTGTAGCTCCTTCCCTGGGTGTTTTGTTCCCAATTCTAAGAAGGTGCACAGTGTCCACACTTTGGTCTTCATTCTTCTTGAGTTCCATGCGTTTAGCAAATTGTATCTTATATCTTGGGTATCCTAAGTTTTGGGCTAATATCCACTTATCAATGAATACATATTGTGTGAGTTCTTTTGTGATTGTGTTACTTCACTCAAGATGATGCCCTCCAGGTCCATCCATTTGGCTAGGAATTTCATAAATTCATTCTTTTTAATAGCTGAGTAGTACTCCATTGTGTAAATGTACCATAATTTCTGTATCCATTCCTCTGTTGAGGGACATCTGGGTTCTTTCCAGCTTCTGGCTATTATAAATAGGGCTGCTATGAACATAGTGGAGCATGTGTCCTTTTTACCGGTTGGGACATCTTCTGGATATATGCCCAGGAGAGGTATTGCTGGATCCTCCGGTAGTACTATGTCCAATTTTCTGAGGAACCGCCAGACTGATTTCCAGAGTGGTTGTACAAGCTTGCAATCCCACCAACAATGGAGGAGTGTTCCTCTTTCTCCACATCCTCGCCAGCATCTGCTGTCACCTGAATTTTTGATCTTAGCCATTCTGACTGGTGTGAGGTGGAATCTCAGGGTTGTTTTGATTTGCATTTCCCTGATGATTAAGGATGTTGAACATTTTTTCAGGTGCTTCTCTGCCATTCGGTATTCCTCAGGTGAGAATTCTTTGTTCAGTTCTGAGCCCCATTTTTTAATGGGGTTATTTGACTTTCTGGAGTCCACCTTCTTGAGTTCTTTATATATATTGGATATTAGTCCCTTATCTGATTTAGGATAGGTGAAGATCCTTTCCCAATCTGTTGGTGGTTTTTTTGTCTTATTGATGGTGTCTTTAGCCTTGCAGAAGCTTTGTAGTTTCATGAGGTCCCACTTGTCAATTCTCGATCTTACAGCACAAGCCATTACTGTTCTATTGAGGAATTTTTCCCCTGTGCCCATATCTTCAAGGCTTTTCCCCACTTTCTCCTCTATAAGTTTCAGTGTCTCTGGTTTTATGTGAAGTTCCTTGATCCACTTAGACTTGACCTTAGTACAAGGAGATAGGAATGGATCGATTCGCATTCTTCTACATGTTAACAACCAGTTGTGCCAGCACCATTTGTTGAAAATGCTGTCTTTCTTCCACTGGATGTTTTTAGCTCCCTTGTCGAAGATCAAGTGACCATAGGTGTGTGGGTTCATTTCTGGGTCTTCAATTCTATTCCATTGGTCTATTTGTCTGTCACTATACCAGTACCATGCAGTTTTTATCACAATTGCTCTGTAGTAGAGCTTTAGGTCCGGCATGGTAATTCCACCAGAGGTTCTTTTATCCTTGAGAAGAGTTTTTGCTATCCTAGGTTTTTTGTTATTCCAGATGAATTTGCAGATTGCACTTTCTAATTCGTTGAAGAATTGATTTGGAATTTTGATGGGGATTGCATTGAATCTGTAGATTGCTTTTGGCAAGATAGCCATTTTTACAATGTTGATCCTGCCAATCCATGAGCATGGGAGATCTTTCCATCTTCTGAGATCTTCTATAATTTCTTTCTTCAGAGACTTGAAGTTTTTATTATACAGATCTTTCACTTCCTTAGTTAGAGTCACGCCAAGATATTTTATATTATTTGTGACTATTGAGAAGGGTGTTGTTTCCCTAATTTCTTTCTCAGCCTGTTTATTCTTTGTGTAGAGAAAGGCCATTGATTTGTTTGAGTTAATTTTATATCCAGCTACTTCACCGAAGCTGTTTATCAGGCTTAGGAGTTCTCTGGTGGAATTTTTAGGGTCACTTATATATACTATCATATCATCTGCAAAAAGTGATATTTTGACTTCCTCTTTTCCAATTTGTATCCCTTTGATCTCCTTTTGTTGTCGAATTGCTCTAGCTAGGACTTCAAGTACAATGTTGAATAGGTATGGAGAAAGTGGACAGCCTTGTCTAGTCCCTGATTTTAGAGGGATTGCTTCAAGCTTCTCACCATTTACTTTGATGTTGGCTACTGGTTTGCTGTAGATTGCTTTTATCATGTTTAGGTATGGGCCTTGAATTCCTGATCTTTCCAAGACTTTTATCATGAATGGGTGTTGGATCTTGTCAAATGCTTTTTCCGCATCTAAGGAGATGACCATGTGGTTTTTATCTTTGAGTTTGTTTATATACTGGATTACGTTGATGGATTTCCGTATATTGAACCATCCCTGCATCCCTGGGATGAAACCTACTTGGTCAGGATGGATGATTGTTTTGATGTGTTCTTGGATTCGGTTAGCAAGAACTTTATTGAGGATTTTTGCATCAATATTCATAAGGGATATTGGTCTGAAGTTTTCTATCTTTGTTGGTTCTTTTTGTGGTTTAGGTATCAGAGTAATTGTGGCTTCATAGAATGAGTTGGGTAGAATACCTTCTGTTTCTATTTTGTGGAATAGTTTGTGAAGAACTGGGATTAGATCTTCTTTGAAGGTCTGATAGAACTCTGCACTAAACCCATCTGGTCCTGGGCTTTTTTTAGTTGGGAGACTATTAATGACTGCTTCTATTTCTTTGGGGGATATAGGGCTGTTTAGATCATTAACCTGATCTTGATTCAACTTTGGTACCTGGTATCTGTCTAGGAACTTGTCCATTTCATCCAGGTTCTCCAGTTTTGTTGAGTATAGCCTTTGGTAGAAGGATCTGATGGTGTTTTGGATGTCTTCAGGATCTGTTGTTATGTCTCCTTTTTCATTTCTGATTTTGTTAATTAGGATGCTTTCCCTGTGCCCTCTAGTGAGTCTGGCTAAGGGTTTATCTATCTTGTTGATTTTCTCAAAGAACCAGCTCCTTGATTGGTTGATTCTTTGAATAGTTTTTCTTGTTTCCACTTGGTTGATTTCACCCCTGAGTTTGATTATTTCCTGCCGTCTACTCCTCTTGGGTGAATTTGCTTCCTTTTGTTCTAGTGCTTTTAGGTGTGTTGTCAAGCTGCTAATGTGTGCTCTCTCTAGTTTCCTTTTGGAGGCACTCAGAGCTATGAGTTTTCCTCTTAAAAATGCTTTCATTGCGTCCCATAAGTTTGGGTATGTTGTGGCTTCATTTTCATTGAACTCTAAAAAGTCCTTAATTTCTTTCTTTATTCCTTCCTTGACCAAGGTATCATTGAGAAGAGTGTTGTTCAGTTTCCACGTGAAGGTTGGCTTTCTATTATTTATTTTGTTATTGAAGATCAGCCTTAGTCCATGGTGATCTGATAGGATGCATGGGACAATTTCAATATTTTTATATCTGTTGAGGCCTGTTTTGTGACCAATTATGTGGTCAATTTTGGAGAAGGTACCATGAGGTGCTGAGAAGAAGGTATATCCTTTTGTTTTAGGATAGAATGTTCTGTAGATATCTGCCAGATCCATTTGATTCATAATTTCTCTTAGTTTCACTGTGTCCCTGTTTAGATTCTGTTTCCATGATCTGTCCATTGGTGAAAGTGGTGTGTTGAAGTCTCCCACTATTATTGTATGAGGTGCAATGTGTGCTTTGAGATTTACTAAAGTTTCTTTAATGAATGTGGCTGCCTTTGTATTTGGAGCATAGATATTCAGGATTGATAGTTCCTCTTGGAGGATTTTACCTTTGATGAGTATGAAGTGTCCCTCCCTGTCTTTTTTTATGACTTTGGGTTGGAAGTCAATCTTATCAGATATTAGAATGGCTACTCCAGCTTGTTTCTTCATGCCATTTGCTTGGAGAATTGTTTTCCAGCCTTTCATTCTGAGGTAGTGTCTATCCTTTTCTCTGAGATGAGTTTCCTGTAAGCAGCAAAATGTTGGGTCTTGTTTGTGTAGCCAGTTTGTTAGTCTATGTCTTTTTATCGGGGAGTTGAGTCCATTGATATTAAGAGATATTAAGGAAAAGAAATTGGTGTTTCCTGTTATTTTTGATGTTAAAGTTGGCATTTTGTTCTTGTGGCTGTCTTCTTTTAGGTTTGTTGAGGGATTACCTTCTTGTTGATTCTAGGGCGTGGTTCCTGTCCTTGTATTGGTTTTTTTCTGTTATTATCCTTTGAAGGGCTGGATTCGTGGAGAGATAATGTGTGAATTTGGTTTTGTCGTGGAATACTTTGGTTTCTCCATCTATGTTAATTGAGAGTTTGGCTGGGTATAGTAGCCTGGGCTGGAATTTGTGTTCTTTTAGTGTCTGTATAACATCCGTCCAGGATCTTCTGGCTTTCATAGTCTCTGGTGAAAAGTCTGGTGTAATTCTGATAGGCTTGCCTTTATATGTTACTTGGCCTTTTTCTCTTACTGCTTTTAGTATTCTATCTTTATTTAGAGCATTTGTTGCTCTGATTATTATGTGTCGGGAGGTATTTCTTTTCTGATCCAGTCTATTTGGAGTTCTGTAGGCTTCTTGTATGTTCATGGGCATCTCTTTCTTTAGATTTGGGAAGTTTTCTTCTATAATTTTGTTGAAGATGTTTGCTGGTCCTTTGAGTTGAAAATCTTCATTCTCATCCACTCCTATTATCCGTAGGTTTGGTCTTCTCATTATGTCCTGTATTTCTTGGATGTTTTGAGTTAGGATCTTTTTGCATTTTCCATTTTCCTTGATTGTTGTGCCGATGTTCTCTATGGAATCTTCTGCACCTGAGATTCTCTCTTCCATCTCTTGTATTCTGTTGCTGATGCTTGCATCTATGGTTCCAGATTTCTTTCCTAGGGTTTCTATCTCCAGTGTTGCCTCATTTTGGGTTTTCTTTATTGTGTCTACTTCCCTTTTTAGGTCTAGTATGGTTTTGTTCATTTCCATCATCTGTTTGGATGTGTTTTCCTGTTTTTCTGTAAGGACTTCTACCTGTTTGATTATGTTATCATGTTTTTCTTTAAGGATTTGTAACTCTTTAGCAGTGTTCTCCTGCAATTCTTTAAGGGATTTTTGTGCTTCCTCTTTATTGTCTTCTTCCTTTTTAGCAGTGTTCTCCTGCATTTCTTTAAGTGTGTTATTAACGTCCTTCTTGAAGTCCTCTATCATCATCAGGAGATATGCTTTTAAATCCGTGTCTAGCTTTTCCGGTGTGTTGGGGTGCCCTGGACTGGGTGAAGTGGGGGTGCTGGGTTCTGATGATGGTGACTGGTCTTGGTTTCTGTTAGTACGATTATTACGTTTACCTTTCGCCATCTGGTAATCTCTGGGGTTAGTTGTTATCGTTGTCACTATTTAAAGATTGGAGCAGAAGCTGTGTTCCACTCACCAGCAGTCCCAAAATCCTGCGGCGGGGGTCGTGGGTAGCTGGCGGGTGTCAGGCAACCCTGCGCTCCCGCTACCCTGGCGCTGATCCGGCCGGGTGAGGCCTGTGGCCCTACTCAGGCTGGTTTCTGCTTCCCTAACTAATGCAGTCTCAGGTCCCGCGCAATTGGATTGGAGCAGAAGCTGTGCTCCCCTCACCAGAAGTCTTAAGATCCTGTGGCGGGTGTTGTGGGCAGTTGGCGAGTGTCCGCAGACCCTGCGCCCCAGCTGCTCAGGTGCTTTTCTGACCGGAAGAGGCTTGTGGCCCTGTGTGGGCCGGATTTCTCTCTCCCCAACCAGAGCAGTCTCAGGTCCCGCGTGATTGGACTGGAGCAGAAGCTGTGTTCCACTCACCAGCAGTCCCAAAATCCTGTGGCGGGGGTCGTGGGTAGCTGGCGGGTGTCAGGTAACCCTGCGCTCCCGCTACCCTGGCGCTGATCCGGCCGGGTGAGGCCTGTGGCCCTACTCAGGCCGGTTTCTGCTTCCCTAACTAATGCAGTCTCAGGTCCCGCGCAATTGGATTGGAGCAGAAGCTGTGCTCCCCTCACCAGAAGTCTTAAGATCCTGTGGCGGGTGTTGTGGGCAGTTGGCGAGTGTCAGCAGACCCTGCGCCCCAGCTGCTCAGGTGCTTTTCTGACCGGAAGAGGCTTGTGGCCCTGTGTGGGCCGGATTTCTCTCTCCCCAACCAGAGCAGTCTCAGGTCCCGCGTGATTGGACTGGAGCAGAAGCTGTGTTCCACTCACCAGCAGTCCCAAAATCCTGCGGCGGGGGTCTTGGGTAGCTGGCGGGTGTCAGGCAACCCTGCGCTCCCGCTACCCTGGCGCTGATCCGGCCGGGTGAGGCCTGTGGCCCTACTCAGGCCGGTTTCTGCTTCCCTAACTAATGCAGTCTCAGGTCCCGCGCAATTGGATTGGAGCAGAAGCTGTGTTCCACTCACCAGCAGTCCCAAAATCCTGCGGCGGGGGTCGTGGATAGCTGGCGGGTGTCAGGCAACCCTGCGCTCCCGCTACCCCGGCGCTGATCCAGCCGGATGAGGCCTGTGGTCCTACTCAGGCCGGTTTCTGCTTCCCTAACTAATGCAGTCTCAGGTCCCGCGCAATTGGATTGGAGCAGAAGCTGTGCTCCCCTCACCAGAAGTCTTAAGATCCTGTGGCGGGTGTTGTGGGCAGTTGGCGAGTGTCAGCAGACCCTGCGCCCCAGCCTCTATCCCCATTCTTGCCCACCTCTTGTTTCTTCCATCTGTATGATATATATGTATATACACATATATATCATAGATACTGTTTCTTTCCCCATTTTTCACAGGGGCCCCTGTGCAGCAAAGACCATTTGCTCTATGGTGCTTTGGTCTTCCTTCTCTGGATTGACTCACACACCTTTCACTTGGGATTTGAATGGACAAGTGTCTCTCTGGATTCTGGCTAGGCTTCCTTAGACTTGAATATAAAATACCAACCAGTCACCATGCACTCCCTGCATGCCCTGGGGCACCTGACTCATCCAACTTAAACCAGAGAGTTGGGAACTGCACCAAGAAGTCACTAATGAGGCATTATCACATACCTGGGCAGCTGCTGTGACAACTTTCTCTCACTGGCAGACAAGCCTAGGGAGGGACCTGTTCTCATTTGGACCTTGGACCAAGTAAAGTCAGGCTCTGTGACCCTCCTTCCTTGATGGTTAGGACTGGTGTCATGATGAGGAAATGGGGGTGGGGGTACATGGGTTTCCCATCTTAGTCCAAATGGATAAAAAAATGTCTTTGAACTTGGCTTCTGCCAAGTGACAAAAAGTGTCACCAGGGATGTTTATCTAGAGCTGGAAGACCACTGAGGCTCTGCAGTGTTGGCTTCGGTCCCTGAAGCCCTGCCCCTCACCCCCTCCAATTCTGTGCTCTTCTGTATCTCTTATTATATTTTATGTATTTCTCATACCTGGGGTCTTGTGTCTTTTCAGGAAGTTGGTGTCCTTCGACAACAGCTTGGGGACCGCCTTAACATTGAGGTAGATGCTGCACCTCCCGTGGACCTAACCAGGATGCTGGAGGAGATGAGATGTCAGTATGAGACCATGGTGGAAACCAACCACAGGGACGTGGAGGAATGGTTCAATATGCAGGTGGGCACATCTCTCTGAAGAGGTTGGGCTCTTCAGTGTTCCAAGGAAGGGACTCCCAGCCTTCTCTTTCTCTTCACTGCAGATGGAGGAGCTTAACAAGCAGGTGGCCACAAGCTCTGAGCAGCTTCAGAGCTACCAGTCAGACATCATTGACCTGAGACGAACAGTCAATACTCTGGAGATAGAACTGCAGGCTCAGCACAGCCTGGTGAGTGCTGCTGGGTGGGGGTTCTCTTAGCTGGTGGGCACTGGATCCAGGAAAGCACTGGGTATGGGATACAGGAATGCTAGGAAGGTAGGAGAAGAATCAGACTGAACCACAGATTCATACCCACAGATGGCTTTCTTGGTTCTCTCAAGAACCAGCTCAGAGATAAAGGGATATGTTCCATTATGGATGTCAAACATGGTTTCCCTAAGATATCTACTTGGCCTAACTTTCCGACCTCTTGTTCTCGATGCCATCTACAGATATTAGACAATCCTGACATCTCGGATTTTCTCTAGACCAATGGGATCAGAGTCTCTGGAGACTTGACTTGGGTCTGGGTACTTTTTAAGGGCTCTCATGTGAAAATCATCAGAAAGATATTAGAGTATTTGATGAACTCCAACTCCAACCGGTGGGTTCAAACTGATTCTACCACATACTGGATGCTTAACCTGGAGCAGATAACTTGATCTGTCTCTGGACTTCTGTGTCCACAGTGGCTTAGAAGAGAGGAGCCAAGAGACTTGGCTCTTCTTGGGTCTCTCTGAGCCAGGCCACAGAAAGCAGCTGCTTCTTCACAGGTATGTCTTTCCCTTGCCTCAGAGAGACTCCCTGGAAAACACGCTGGGGGAGACAGAGGGCCGCTTTACCTCCCAGCTGTCCCAGATGCAATGCATGATCACCAATGTGGAGTCCCAGCTGTCTGACATCCGCTGTGACCTGGAGAGACAGAACCAAGAGTACAAGGTGTTGCTGGATGTCAAGGCCCGGTTGGAGTGTGAGATTGACACGTACAGGGGCCTGCTGGAAAGTGAGGACAGCAAGTGAGTGTCTGGGGAGAGTCTCTGCAGGGTGTCCACCAGGGATTTAGGTGGGGCCTAAGAAACAAGTCCATCTATCTGCCTGTACTCAAGGGACATGAGCTTAGGGTCTGTCAAGATTAAGGAGACACCAGAAAGATGGCATGCTCTAAAGGAAGCCAGGTAATAATGGGCCACCATCCCAAACCTGGCCCAGAGGGGTCCATCCTTCACTTCAAGCTGACAAACTCCTTTCAAGTACCTACTATGTATCATGCATTGGGCATCCTGGAGGATACTGAGATAGATGATGAGACATCACGTGACCTTAGATTGTTGCATCTGTCAGGTCACAGGCAGACAGACCGCAGGAGGTCATTCTGCTGGGAGGAGTTTTGTGGGTGTCGGGAAGACAAGAGGTAGCTTAATGTGATTGACTTCTGGTGCGCAGCAGGGGCGAAATGGTCAGCTGCAGCTCATCACGGAGAACTAACTACAAAGGACACACTGGTACATCAGAGGCCTTTCCTGTTTTGAAGGGATGGTAGAGTCAGAGTAATCACTCATCTCTCCGCTAGCTGATAAACATCTGGAATGCAGAAACAATAGGGCACATTTGGTTCCCTGGGCTTGGTACATGGCAGATGCCTGATAAACGATTCTTGTCTGAACCAAAGCAAACTCAAAGCTGCTGAAGATTATCCTAAGCCATGCGAGAAGGGCTGAGTGGGAGGGGACCAGTTAGGGACAGCATTCAGCAGCAAAGTAGAGATCACTGGAGGAATATGTCCCCACTGTCCCCACTGTTATGCAAGCAGAATCAACAGGTCCTGGTGCTGTCTTCTAGATGTAGGATGTTGTGGGCATCAAGTGTGCTAATAGCTCTTGGAGCAATCTCTCTCTCTCTGTCTCTGTCTCTGTCTCTGTCTCTGTCTCTGTCTCTGTCTCTGTCTCTGTCTCTGTCTCTGTCTCTGTCTCTCTTTCTTGTCTGTCTTCCGTATTTCTTTCCTTTCATCCTCCTCCTTCTTCCAAAAATCTCTGTATGTGCACATATATTATATGTGCATGTGTAAATGTTTATATATGAATGTGGATGTGCATGTGTTACAGTGTGTGTGTGTGTGTGTGTGTGTGTGTGTGTGTGTGTGAGAGAGAGAGAGAGAGAGAGAGAGAGAGAGAGAGAGAGAGGAACCTCAGGTTTCTAGTTTGTTTGAGACAAAGTCTCTTGCTTACCATGACATACACTAGTCCTGCTGGTCCACAGGCTTCTGAGAATGGTCTTGCCTCTGCCTACCCTCTCACCATAGGGTTACTAGGACTACAGACACATGCCTTGTCTGATTGTATGCAGATTCTGGGGATCCAGGCAGGTCTTTATACTTGTGTGATGAAACCTTTATTCACTGAGACATCTCCCCAGCTCTCATAGCCAATTTCTTGTTCAATATTTAGTTTCATTTTTCTGTTATTCAGAATCCTATTCCACCAAAGCAAGTGTTGTAAACTCACATGCTTGCCAGGGCCAGGGTGTTACCCTCCACACATGATGTGGAGCCTGTGGGGCTGGTGGAAGCCAGTGAGCTTGTGCTATGCTCAAGGAGGGCAGTATTGTCTTCTTATGGACAGTTCTACCACATGGGATGCAGATCCTGTGTGCTGCTGGTCTTCCAGTCCAAGAAAAGCGGGATTTGTTTGTTTTTTTTTTTAAGCTTTAAAAGTTTCAAACTTTAAAATATATTTAACAAATTGAAAACAAGGATTCCGACCACATTGAATAGTTAAGACTGAATGTGGCCCTCGGGCCACACATTGGGCCTCTGAGCTGTTTGGTCGATGTCTGGTGTCCAGGGTGTTGTTTCTGGTTTGGTGCCCTACCCTGTCAGTCTCTGATGTTATCCTGTTTCCTTTTGCTATGTATTCATTCCACATCATTTATTATTTCCTCTTATTCAAGACATTCTTAGGAATTCTTGCTCTATGCTGGGTTACAGAGAGCACATATGCACAGCTCTGGACCTCAACTGCCTGGAAGGGGAGACAGACTATAGTGGAGTAGCTATCACTATGGGAGGAGCTATCCTGTGCCATTGAGATATAGAACATTGAGATATGAGGGTTCAAGGGTGATGTGACTGTTGAGTTGAGCTTCTAAAGAAGAGTAATGGATTAAGAAAATAGTTATAGAAGAGAGTTCTAGAAAGAGGAGACATCTGTCCCATAGCTTGAGCTAGATAGCTTATGGAGGAACTGGTGGAAGGCTGAGCTCAGACAACAGAACTGTGAGATGTGGGGATGGAACACACATGTCTTTTAAAGAGGCTGACGGTTGTCTCAAGCACAAATGGAAGCTACTAAGTCTTAGGTAGGGGAGGGACATGATTAGATTGTGCTCTACTGGAGATCCCTCTGGCTATCAATCTGACAGGGGTTAGAAGGACAGGCAAGAGTAGAGTTGGGAGTGGGGATCAGCTGGGAGGCCACAGAGGTAGCACAAGTAAAGCGAGGGAGTTTGACATAAGGAAGCCAGGTGGAAGAGATGTGCAGTGGAGCCATTAACAAGGCTCCTGAGGGCAGAATTGTCAAGGTATGTTATGAACTGGGCTCCTCCACTAATTCTTCCCCGCTGTGACTTTTTCTCCTAGGCTACCCTGTAACCCTTGCTCCACTCCCTCCTGCCAGCCTTGTGCACCCTCCCCTGGGGTATCCCGCACCGTCTGTGTGCCCCACACTGTTTGTGTGCCTTGTTCACCCTGCCTACAGACCCGCTACTGAAGCCTCTGAGCATCTCTCAGTGTGTGAGTCCCAGAGGGACCTGAGTTCTCTGGCCTGGTGCCTTGTCACACCAAGTCTGACCACAATCCTGAGACCAAGACAAGAGTGTGGCCAGTTTAGTTGGCCCTGACCAGAACCAGGAAGTGGACACTATCAACATGTCCTGATACTACATTGCTTCAGCGCTGCCTCCTCTATTTCCTTGGGCTGAAGGTTCTCTTTGGTGGTGTTTCTGGTTGTCTCTGCTTTCTCAGAGTGCATGTGTTTTTGGCTAAACTGGGAATAAAACTTAATTCAGTGGCCCTGCAAGTTTGTATTTCTTTGTCTTTCAGGATGGTGCATTCATGACCCAACTCTTTTCATTTGGGTTCAGGAAAAGAGTGCCCGTATTTTGTATTCTTGTGCCTCTTATTTTTAAAGTGTCAGTTATTTTTATGTGTACAAGTGTTTTGCTGGGCTTGTATGTATGTGTACCACAACCACGCCTGCTGCCTGTGGAGGCCAGAAGAAGATATCGGATTCCTCATAGAACTAGAATTATGGATGGTTGTGAATCACCATGTAGGTGCTAGAAACCCATCTCAGGTCCTCTGGAAGAGCAGCAAGTGCTCTTAACGATGGAGCGATCTCTCCAGCCTGCTTATTTCAGCAGACTCAAGGGGTATTTTCTAAAAAAAAAAAAACAATGCTATAAAACTGTTTAAGCCAGGAAATCATTCTAGAGCCAAGTAATAAGTGAATAAAGAGAGAAGGGAGGTAGATAGTTATGCCAGAAAGCAAGGTCAAACAACTGCAATTGGGACTAATACCCTAATAAACTTACCTCCTCATCCATCTAGCTGGCACGGTATGGTCATATATCTAATAGTTTTTTAGGGAGTGCTGCTGGTTGTTGGGTCTGTGTTAGAGGCTGGCTAAACCAACTGTCGGGTCTCCAACACTGCTAGTGTTATCTCACCTAACCTTGCAAAACAAACAAAGAAACAAGCAAACAACCCCAAACTAAACCAACCGATCAACCAAACAAACAAAACTTCCAAACAAGGTACCATGATTTCCTCCACTTTTTAATTGGGAAACCAAGGGTCAGAGGAGTTAAAAGACTGGCCCAAAGTCACATGATTACTAAGAGCTGCTTGACTGATTCACATTCCAAGTATTTGGTGTTTGCAAGCTGCAGTTGGGTGTGGAGGATGCCAGAAAAAAAAAATGCAAGTGCTCCTCACCATCTAGACACTTAAAATTGGAGGAGGAGCTAAGATCAGAGAATGTGAAGCTCTGCCCCGTCATCAGGGACCAAGCAATCATGGTATCAGCAGCAGTGATTGCTACCTGACTGCCACCTCGCTTGCCTTTTGGCTCCACTGGCAATTGCATAGACAGTTTCATGCATCTTAGGCAGGGGCTCCACGGTTGAACTATATGCATCTCCAGCCTCACCCTCCTCCCCTTTAAAAATCCTTTTATCGAAGTCTCACTATACTGCTCAGGGTGGCCTTGATCTTGCCATCCTCCTATTTCAATCTCCTGCACTGACGTTACCTGGCCCAGTGCTACCTCTTATGGAGCACTCACTATGCGTTCATCTGTCCTGATTTGCTGAGCATCTTATGAAAATGAACATGTGCAGTTCCCATGACAACCTCGGAAAGTATTGGTCTTCTGTTCATTCTAGACATAGGAAGTCAGGGCACAGAGAAGGTGTAGATCTATTGTCCAGGATTACATGCAAGGAAAAAGTTTCGAACCCAAGGCTAGCTGTAGGACATCATTGTTTTAAGCATTGTGCAAATTGCCACCCAGAAGAAATAAACACTGGTGCAGATTGGAAGGAAGTAGGTTGGGGATGGGAGAAAGTAGGTTAGGGATACCAAGAGATTTCTTGTAGCCAATGACATTTGAGATGGGCTGGGGAGGTTGAACAAGATCTGCAGAGCATAGATATGAGTGTGGGGTCTTCAGAGAGGCAGGGGTCACATTTGGGAGCCCTGCTAGATGGAGCAGCAGGTTCCTGGGTGAGCAGTTGATAGACATAACTCAAAGGGAGGAAGTCATGGGCTGTGGGGTGAGGGTGGGGATTCTTAGGAGTCCACAGAGAACTTGAGAGCTGTGCTACAGGATTTGGGTCCAAGGATGACCTAACCAGAGTGGTATCATAGACCATTTCAATGAAGAGAATAGACAGGATGGCTGAGAGTCAGGGCCGTACATAAACTGTCTATGGGGGAACTGACAGGGTCTTCAATAAGGCAATCAAAGCAACCCTGGAAAAAAGGGAAGAGCTTAATGTGAGAGGCTCTGTGGGGGACTGGTCTTGGCAGTGAATTGGCCAGGACAGGCGAAAGAGGAAAGAGCCGAGATCTTACTCTCGGAATGCACAGGTCTTCCTTAATGAGCCGAGTGAGGTTTTTATTAAGTATCTCCAGCCTTGCCAAGAAATCATGAAATGTGGACTGGCTCCCATAGAGGCCTGGGGGCTCTCCAGACATGATCCTGCATGCTTGCCTGGCAGACAAGGCCATTAGTCTGACGGCAGAGACACAAATACATTGCTGGGTTAGCTGTGGGTTCTGCTTTCATTTGCTGCAGAGCTGAGGGAGAGGGACATCTGTCGTGTTGGATTTTGTCATGACTGCACACAAACTGCACTCACACCAGGACTCTTTTCTCTGTCAAACTTTCTTCTGTCTCACTTGGCTCGAGACACTTATATAGAATGTGTCAAAGCTTTGATTCTAGAACACTGACCTATTTTGTCCAATCTGCTAGCTGTACCTAGCTCATACCTCATCTAACTTTTAACTAAGTAAAATTAAATAAATGGAGAGAGAAATTGGCCCCTCTCTTTCAGTAGCCCTAAGTGGCTGTGTGTTCCCTGCCCTGAGCACTGAGTAGCACAGTGCAGAAGTTGAGTGTTTCTCACAACCACAGAAAGTGCTTTTGCTCTGAGCTGCCCCAGACTCCAGACCAGAAGGAGCCTTCCAGACAGACCATTGTGCCCAGACTCTCCCATCTCACAGACGAGCAGTCTAAGACCCAGAGGGAAGGAAAGATATGTTCATCGACAGGCAACCAGCAGGACAGAATGGAAGCCAAATGATTCTAGGCCAAGCCCAACATGTCTGTAAGCTCTTTATGATTTCTCCAAACACATGAGGCTTATTATTATTTCAGGGTAATAAATATTTCCCCTTCGTTGTCCTTTGGTTTCCTGAGAATGGAGATATTTTCTCCAAGATGCTGAAACTTCCCTGGAAATATAGTTTCCTTAAAGGAAAAAGAAGAAAAAAACAACAAAACAACAACTTTGGCTCAGGGTGAGAGCATCCCTTAGGCTGTGGCTGAGAGCTGAGCAGGAGCAACAGCTTAGGAGTCCTAGGTAGGCCGGGAGGCACAGGTTTCTAGACCTTTTGGGGACTTCTTCGGGCTCCTTCCCACCAGCATATATTGTCTAATCCAACCAGCCCTTCATCTCCACACCGGTGTCAGTGCAACTCGCCAAGACTTGTCTGACCACCCAGATGCCTATTAAAGTTTTAAAAATACAAAACCAAGCCCCACAGACCAGGGCCTGGAATGTGCTTCCAGCTGTAAACTAGTGACCAGCAAGCACCCTCCATGTCTGGGTAGTACCTCCAAGATGACTGCGATTCTGACTATCCTGTTTCTCTTATTGATGGGTCAAGAAACCATGCACATGGGCTTTGGGAAATATTGATGCCCCACTAGCACCTGGGCTTCTAAGCAGGTTTCTCATATGAGTTTCTTAGAGGAACTCTGTCCTCATAGCAAAGCCTTTGAGTCTATAGCCCTGGTTTGTAGGAAATGTAGGCAGGGCCACAGCAAAGTAATGTCCATTTGGTCATATTTGATGTTTCAGGTCCTCCTGGAATGGAGTTAGGGGAAGAAAGGATATGATTATCAAAGTCACAATATCTCTAAGGTCATTAGTCTGGGCCTGGGCCTGGGCCTGGCATTCAGTGCCCTAGAGAAAAGGTCCTCTTCTAGGGGTGAAAGTGAGTTGGTCACATTGCTTATCTGGCCCAAGGGTGACACTTCATGAGAGAAAGACCAGGGATTGAACACAGTGTCGCAGAGATGGTGTGTGGATCCTGAACTATATAGAGTGAATTTCTCTTTCTCTCCTGTATCATCAGAAGCTATAATACGCTAAAACTATGTATTTTCAACTTATAACTTGAAAATTATTAACAATAAAATAATTCTCTTGCTGGACATGGTAGGACAGACCTATAGGACCAAAACCTGAGAGAAAGACGGGAGGACTGTGAGTTGAAGGCTAACCTGTCTCCAAAGAACAGCAACAGTCACAACCACTGCCACTACCAAGTCTCCCGGGGAGTTTTGTAAGCTTTAATACTCCAATGCAAAGATTTCAATTGGCTAGCTAGAAAGTTCGTTATATCATTTGTTGTGTGGTTTTTTTGAACAATAAGGTAACTTTATCTTCCTTAGCTACAGTGAGGAAACACATGTATAATAGAATAGCGACGTGGAACAACAGAGAAGACCAGTGGCTTTGGCTTGAGGAACCCTAGGTGAGAATAACACCTTGCTATTTCCAAGCTGTGTGGATCTGCTAAATCTCCTAGTCTCTGCATCTCAGCCTCCAGACTAACCATACATGCTTTGCACAGTTGTTGGGATATAAAGCCTGAGATAATACTTATGCTCATTGAGATTGTTAAAGATCACCAAAATTTCTTCTTCTGATTCTCCCGCAATGACAACCAAGACAGTTGTTCCGCCTTTTGGAGGCACTCTGAAACCTAAGCTTCAAGAGTGGTCCATGGACAGCCATGCGTCATTTCAGAACGCACAGATGAGCCTCCAGTTTTGCCTAAATGTCTTGGAGGAGCAGAGACCCCCAGCGTTCCAGCTTAGTGTCCAGTTCTGGAATCTGGCTGGGTAACGACCGAGTGTCCAGGCTCTGCCTCGGCCCACTGTCACCACATCAGACTGTGCTCTAAGGGACCTGATCTTTTCACCCTTATTAATTGTGTTATGTAGAACAAGGGGCCACAAATGATAGCAGATTCTCTGAGGCTACTGTTGTGGGTTCTGGCTAATGAAGTTTTCTGGGAACAGAGCCATAGCCTTCAATTCAATATTGCCTGTGTCAGCTCTGCGCCATGATGGAATTGAGTTGTTGCAGTGCCGAGACTGTATGGCGTGCTCCCTGGCTCTTTAACAGGAAATATTGGTTCATTATGGTATTGTGCAAACAACATGCAGGAGTTAGGAGCCCAGAGAGCAGCCATGGCTCTGTCATTAACTTGCTCCATGCCCCTGAGGATCTTACGGCTCTTCATTGGGTTCTGAAGCATGAGAGGACACAATGGCTAATCTTGATGATCAGTTTGATGGGATTTAGAGTCTCCTAGGAGACATAGCCCTGGGGGTATCTGTGAGAGTGTTTCCATAGAGGTTTAATTAAGACACATCCTGCATTTGGATAGCTCTTTATCACGGGCTGGAGTCCCAGAGAGAAAATAAGCTGAGCAGTGGTATACATCTTGATGTGTTTCCTGACTGTGGATGTCATGTGACCTGTCACCTCATGTTCTTGCTGCCATGCCTTCTCAGCCATCATGGACTGCACCCTTGAACTGTGAGCCCGGAACACACCTTTCTTTCCTGAAGTCGTTCTTGTCTGGTGTTTGGGTATGGCAGTTAGAAAAATAACTGCCACAGTGGCTAAATGGGTTCTCTAACCTACTAGCCCTCGCTATGGTACGGGTTCTTTAGGGGTTCTTTCCCTGAGACCAGAGGCCCCTGTGTTTGGGCCATCTGAATGTCCTGATGCAGCTTAGGGAATGACACTAGAGCCTAGCGGTGACTCAAAGAACACAGCGGAATTATCTTTAAGAAGATAATATGACACCTTTAGCAAGAGGGGGCAGTATCAGAAAATTCAAATGTGGGTACCCTGTCTTTTATAAGCAAGGAGGCTATATCTGCTGAAGAGTTCTTTCCCATGCAGTGCTGGGGCTAGGGATTGCAGTATTGCATCTGTTCACTCAATGGGTGGACATAAGCTCATGGCTGGGCATTCGGCTCTTGTAAGTCATCTGCAAGCTATTTTTTCTAGCATCATGGCTCTTGGTGTCACAAGAGTCCCTCTTCTGTGAAGACTCTTTTTCTAGTCCAGGTAGCTTTGGGCAAGCAGCCACCCCAGAACTCTACCCATTGGTTGTCCAACCTTCAGTACTGGCACCTACTTCAAAGACACATGCTGATGGAATAACCCTTGCCCCAAACCTGTGGACTCTCTCAGTAAAAGCTGACATCTCAGTGCCTGGCCAGAGAAGAACAAAGAAAGAAGATTGCTGTTCAGAGAGCTGCTGGCTGCTCATCTGCCTCTGCCACAACAGGTCCAGAGTGTGCCACCCTGTGCCAGAGGGTAGAGGCCCATACAAAGAGCTAGGTCCAGGTGTTGGAGGATGAGTCTGGCATGGGGGCTCAGCAGGGGTCTCTGAGGGAGCTTGGAAAGTGGTAGTACTAATGGTGGAACATTTACAGGGATGCCCCCTCCTTTAATGGCACAAAGCCCCCAAGTTAGCCTGTTCAGCAATTCTGAATAGAATGCCCTAGGACCAGAGAAGAAAAGCCTAATCTTTCCTATCTGGTCACCAGGCCTTGGGGACTGCTAATTTCTAGGACTGGATCTAGGGAGAAGAACTCATATAGCACTAGTAAAGAGCATAGAGGGCCCCAGGTTCCCTGTCACCGGGTGTGGGGGTGTAGTGCTTCTGGGGACACCTAGTGAGAACCAGCAAAAGGGGTTCTACAGCTCAAGAGTCTGGCTGAGGTGGCTCCCAGACTGTGTAGGAGTCCTCTAGGCCTAAACTATCTCTTGGTTCTGGGAGAACTTGATTCTGAGATCTCTCTTCCCAGCCCCCAATCCCCTTTGCGTGCAGGGTTCTGTATTCACCCTGCAAGGCATAGGAGCTCCATTCTTGATGATAACTTCCCAGATGTCTGTACCAAAGAAGAGTTAAGGTGAAATGTGCTTCCTCCCACTCTGAGAATGTCTGTTCCCTGCACATGATTGACATGCCAAATGAATCTCTATGTACCACAGGTGTGTGGCCTACCCACCCAGACCTCAATCATTCATCCACATCAACCCTGTAATCCCGGTATTCACGTAGAAGAACCCACCCCACAGAAGGGGGAGGGCAGTTCTTTGCTGAGCCCCAATATCTGGGCTCTAGTCCAGACTTCTCAAGGGTGTGGAGAAGACCTTGTAAGCAAACACATTACTAATTCCCCCTTGGAGTATTGCTATTTATACCAGTGAAATAAGTAGGCACTGTCTAAAGACAAATGAGTAATGGGAAAGTTTAGTTCTCAGGATCGCTGAAGAGGCCTGGCAACCTTTTGCTGTTCACGAACAAAGCAAATCCCTTTAGCAAATCTCACTCTGTGAGATGTGAATCTCTCCAGGATCCCAAAAGGCAGATTGTATAATCCTCTTTTGCCACAGAGAAAAGGAGAATCCTGTGACTTAACTGAAACCTGTGAGGAGGCCCGAGCTTGCATGCCTGTCTCCAAAGGGTTGCTCTTCACTCCAGCGTCTTTTCTCACGCTCCTTTCTCAGACCTCCAAGTCACCACTTCCCAGCCTCCACTAAAGTCAGAACCATCTAGAGAGCTGATATCTGGACTTTACTTGCAAGGATACTGATGCTGTTGGCCTGAAAGTGACTGGGAACAGACTCTCTAGACATTGACCAGGGTCTGGTCTATTGCAACTCCCATGCTTAGGAGCTGTTTGCATTGGGTTTAGAAGACATTAAGTCTGTATGTACAACTGTATGTACCCCTGTATGTACAACTGTTCCCTGTACTCTAAGAAGTCAGCACATCTCACCACGAGTCACAGGTTCCTGGGACACTTGTGCAAACCCTGTCTGTTGGTCCTGACCTGATAAAGTAGGTTCAGGCTGGGACCTGAAAATGTGTATTTCTAAGAAGTTCCCAGGCAATGTTGATATTAATGGCTAGAAAAGTGAGCATTGTCAACAATTCCCTGGAGGATGACAAAACCTGCTTAGACAGGTGTCCAGACACAGGTCTTTCCCAATAAAGTCTGGAAGCAGACCTACATTTGTATTGTGTTCCTTCTCTGTATTGGCTTCCTCCTCCTAATGATTCCTAATGGTCTTACATGGAGCCATATCTTTCTGGGGTCCCTGGCAGCACCAGAAAGTTCAGGGGATGGCTCAGGAAAGGAGCACACATCTCTGAAAGAGAATGATTGCCAGTGTTGCACAAGCTGTTTTCACCCTTTCCAGGGCCTACCTGATTCCTTTAGACTCACAGTCCAGCGTGGCCATGGGGGCTCTAGGAAAGCATCTTGGGACTGGTGAAGGGAAGCTATATGTGCACCATGGCCACACTTCTTTCTTTTTTCTTTCAAGGGTAGGTCTATAGCATACATTATCCGTTGTGAATTTGTAGAATAAACTAATGCATAAAAAAAATCCACTGTCACACATTTGGAAAGTAGGGTCAAGATGACTGTGGGAGCTACCTCTTATTGCCTCACAAGAGATGATTTTATGCATCTCTTTCCAACTCCTCACTCAGAGACACATTACTGGCTTCACTATGGTGGAATATTTATACCACAGAAAATGGCACACCAAACAAATTAGCATTGCCCTTTCTTTTTTGAAGAGTGAATTCATAAGCGCATCTCTGTTTGGGTATTTATCTTTTTTCACATTGCTAAGAATGCGAGATGTTGATTCATTGGCTTAACGTGCAAGTATCTTTACTTGACTACATTGTATTTATCACCAGTGTATTAAACACATACAGGTGGAACATCTACCCTGTATCTGGACTCTGAGGCAATGAGACATGATCAGGTAAGTGGTAGGGAGGATGGGACCACAGTGCCAAATGGCAGGAGAAACCTGATAATCAGAGAGATAGAGAGAGGGAGAGAGAGAAAGAAGAAAGAAGAGGAGGAGGAAGTAGAGGGAGAAGGAAAAGAGAAGACAAGAGGAGAGAGAGAAGAGAAGAGAAGAGAGGAGAGGAGAGGAGAGGAGAGGAGAGGAGAAGAGAAGAGAAGAGAAGAGAAGAGAAGAGAAGAGAAGAGAAGAGAAGAGAAGAGAAGAGAAGAGAAGAGAAGAGAAGAGAAGAGAAGAGAAGAGAAGAGAAGAGATTGGCCTCGGAATTCAGAGGGAATTTATGGAACATAGGACAGCCCTCAAAGCTCATCTTTCTGAAGACACCATAAGGCTCCAGACTTCGGCTATTTGAGCATCATGGGCTGGTAATGAGCAAAGGAAAGCTGACTTTTCTGCATCATCATCATATTTCCCATCATGAAGATCCTTGTGTTATGCCAAAGTCTCTTTTCATTCTTGCAGAAATAGAATTCTATATTCTCCTCCCTTTCAGAGTTCTAAATACAGCATCTCCTAGCTTTCCCAATCTATCTTCAGAAATCTCTTCTAACCATGTCTTTTCAGAGTGCAGCGAGCTTCACTAAGTCTCTCCCCCATGGGTGTATTGCAGATTAGCCAAGGTTGCCACCGGAACCAACTCTGAGGCTCATAACATCCTTCTGTGAGGTCCTGGGCCCTGTACCGGAGTAGAGGATTGGCAGCTCATGATTGCATTAATTTGCATCTTGTTAACAAATTACGATGAGACCTGTTTCCTCATACTCCTGCTAGTGCTGCGTGCTGTTACCCTACTTTAAAAAATCAGATAAAGAGAAAACAGTATCTATTTAATCTTTTAGCATGTATTTCTTAACTCTAAATGAGCATATATTAAAGTATAAATGAAGTCTTATTTAACTCGAGCAAAAGGGTGGTGTTTCCATTTAGCATAGCTTGAAGAGTTGGCTCCCGCGAACTGATTGGCTTAGCCTGGTCTCTTAAGTCTTTATGGTGTCCTTGACCTATGCGATTTTCTGAGGTTGCATTTCCTAACACCTAGGACTGGGTTCTAGCAGTTCCCTTAAGTGTTTACATCTACTGAAGTGCATGATGGGTAACCTCCCCTACATGATGCAATTCCCCTGTATCTTCCAGCAGTGGGAGCCATGATAAACAAACAAACAAAACACATAAGCTGTAAAGTACCCATCCTGTCCAGGAGTTTGTAACTCCTACTGGTTGAGATGAAGCTCTATGGTCCAGCACAATATTTTGTTGAGAGTCAAGGAGAGGGAAGCCTTGGGACTCCTCATTTCTTCCCTATTTTCCAGTATTTGCCACCAGTGCTTGGTTTACAGCAGGCATTTTGTAAATCGCTTTTGAGGGCCAGGTGTGGTGCTACATGACTGCTCTCTCAGCACTTGGGAGGCAGATACAGGAGAATCATGAATTTGAGATCAGCCTGGATTACATAAAATGCATTCTCAAAAAAGCAAAGCAAAGCAAACCAAACCAAACAAAAATCACAAACCAAATCACAGCCAAAAATCACTTTTTGCCCAAATGACGGAATGGATCAACGAGAGAGTAGAGTAGGTACTTCTTTCCTTTCTCAACACTAATTCAGCTCCGTTCTAGAAATGGACATTATACAGCATGAAAGAGAAGAAAGGATTAGCTGGGAGGAGTCAATCCTCCATAGAAATGCCCACGGGCAAATACAAATCTGACCACTCCCTCAATCAAGACTTCCTTTTCAGTTGACTCTAGGCTGCATCACATTGACAATCGAAGCTAATTAGGCCAGGCATGAGAGTGAGTGTCCCTGAATCAGCTGGTGGAAGTGGACATGAGTAGATTGTATACTGTTCTGGATGAAGCCTGGAGAGATGGCTTACCAGTTAAGAACACCTGGCTACTCTTGCAGAGGACCTGGTTGCATTCCCAGGACCCACATAGTGGGTCACACATGTCTGTAACTCCAATTCCAGGGGATCTAGTGCCCTCTTCTGGCATGCATATGGTCCACAGATAAACATCCACATTACACAATAGCAATAATAGGATATACATCAATCAATCGATCAATCAATCAATCAATCAGTAAATAGCCTAGATGACCTGAGGCTGAGTGACATGGAGATCCCACAGGGGACTTTGAAGGAGAAAAAGTTCTGTTACAAAGAGAAATCACAAACAGGTGCAGGTCTGGGAGCTCAGACCCAGCAGGACGGTTCAGGGCAGAAAAGAGAGCATCCTTGGGTCCTGTGGCTTTCTGTTTGGGGTATAGGCTCAGCTAACATTAGGAGAAAAAGGCTACTATGGGTCTAAGAGCCCAGACTCCCTCTAGAGAAGAGCTGCCTTATGAGTTAGGATTGTCTAACAATGTCTCCTCACCTTGGGCCTCAGGTCAGACTTTCATAATGGCACATGTATGTGTAGGATTACCTCCTTTCATATTGGCACAGTTGTGGATAGGATTGCCTCCTTTGGTTTGTCAAGGGACAGGTCCAGGCACTCTTTGCTTGGTCAGAGTTCTTCTCATTTTAGCCATCTACTTCTCTGCTCCCTCAATGGACCCCAAACTCTGAGGTGTCACCTGGCGGGGGCGTGCCAAGTTCCAGACTGAATTGGACACTAAGCTTACTGTGGTCCCCGCTGCATAGAGTTCTGAGGAGACGCAGTGTGAACATGAGGCTGTGACCGGAAGGAGTGGGCAGCTGCTGGAAGGTGGAGCTATGGTTCTGAGCTCAGGCAGAGACTGTGTTGCAGAGCAGGGTGGCCCCCTTTGGCTCTGCTCTGGGTTGCCGAACTGCCCTGTTTTTCTGACTTTCCGTGCTTTAGTCTGAAGGTATCAGCCCACCTGTCACATCTCACTCCTCAGTAACTGCCGTTCTGCCAGCTGGAGACCCTGGAGGTGAGACAGACACTGGGCTCTCTGGGGTGCAGCTCCAAGGTCAGCCATCTTGTCACACATTCTTTATCTTCAGCACACAGGCCATGCCACATGGCACATGGCACATGGCACATGCCACATGCCTGGCAGTAACAGCCAGAAGTCTCACTAGTCAGGTCTTCTAAAAATTAAGTCAGTTCTTTGTCTAGGGTTGAGACCTTACAGAGCTCTTTCCTTTCCACCCTAGGATACCCATTGGTGGTGTTCTGGTCCAGGTCATTTTTAGTCAGCCTTGTCAGTGAGGCTTCATGGGTGTGGCTTCTCTGATACTTCTAGAAGACAGAATCCTGTCTCTTTGTCTCTTAGAATTCCTTGGTCCCTTCTTCTGAAATGATTCTTGAGCCTCAGGTGCAACTAAAGGACACTGAGAGAGGGGGACATAGTCTTCCCTAGGGAAGAAGATGCCAATTGGTTGTCTAATACCAAATGGTCAGCTAGGAAACACAGAAGTAACAGTGGAGGGATTGAGCAGAACGTGTTTATAAATTTAGGAACACATACACACATACATACACACATGCACACATACACACAGAGGCACAGGCACACACACACACACACACACACACACACACACACACACACCAGCATCAACTATAGAATAAGAGACTATGAATTTGAAAGAGAGCAAAGGGATACATTAGAGAGGTTGGATGGAGAAAAAAAGGAGAGATGATGTAATATTATATTATAGTAAAAATTTAAGTCAACTCTCAGACTCTCTGTGGGGAAGAGGCTTTGCTCTCAAATCAGCTTAACCCAGAGCAGCATTCACATCACAAGTGCTCCTTTGAAATGAAGCATGAGGTCCAGCTGTTCATTTAACACGATGTCTCTGGATGATGCCTTTTGACTAGGTATTGAGAACACACGAATGTGCAGGGCAAAGGTTTTGTTAGAATTTTTGATGGGAACTTCTTATGGTATTGGCAATGCTGATTTCAGAGCTCTCGAGGCGTTCTCCAAACCCTCAGAATTTGAGAGTTTTGCCATGGTCTTCATGGCTGAGTGTAGTGGTACCTAGGTTTCCTACTTCATCCTTCCCTATTACAGAAACACACACAGAATTTTAATAATAAACTTAAATTGCATATTTTATATATATGAGTGCTTTGCTTGAATGCATGCATGTGCATCACATGTGTGTCTGGTGCCTGTGAAGGTCAGAAGAGAGTGTCGGATCCCCTGAAACTGGAGTTAACAGACAGCTGGAAGCCATCATCGGGTGCTGGGTATTGAACCTGCGTCCTCTGCAAGAGCAGCAAGCACTCTTAACTGCTGAGCCATCTCTCCAGCTCCAAGTGAACAGAACTCCTGTCTGAAGATGAGGTATCTATGGTCCCGAGCCTCCTTAGCAACTTAGAGGGATGGCTATCTGAGGTCTGGGCTCAACTGGAGGCAGAGAACTAGAAACAGTAGAAGATTGTGGGCACCAGGGCCTACTCGTGGGGTGTGATTAACATGTACTAGAGCCTTCTGGAGAGTGAGTACTGCACGTATGTTATGTAGGCGAACCCTGGCCAAACCACATACCAGGCTGTCAGGCCATTCCTCAGCGATAACTGAAGTGCTTGCAGATCTCAGCACAAGGAACACACCTTCCTGTGTATCTTTGTCTAGTAACTCATACACCTCTACACTGACAGAATGTTACATAAATGACAGACATGCCCTCTCGTGGCCCCATCCTCAGCCTTCGGAATGCTGAATGACACAGATGCTAGTGACAGTAGATCTGCCAGCACGGGTTCCTTTGATTTGTGTGCCTAGTTGATAGCACGCTTCCTGCTCAGTCCTTTGGACCTCATTTTGTCTGTCGACCACTGAAGTATCTTTCATGTTCTCTTGTTTAGCTCGTTCTTTCTTCTCTCCCTGCAGCCTCCCCCACCATCGCCGCTGACCGGGACTGCGTGTTTCCTTTGCCTCTCTCTCAAGCTGTGACCTGTCAACCACAAGCCTCACATGCCGACGGAGACCGTGCTGGAGATGATGCTGAAGTCAGGATTCCAATGCAGGGAGGGTATCACGGAGGTGGCGCTGGGGTCATGGTGTTTCCATCTCCTCCATTCTTAATCTTTTCAAAAGACCAGATTGCCCTGGAGACATTTCTACTAAAATGCAAGTAGTAGATGCTTCCAAATACTGGCTTTCTGTTAGCCCTTACGCTTTATTTCTTTGAAATTTAATTTGGCAAGAATGTAGTTATTTTCCGTTAAAGCTCACATTGTCCTCAGTGTCTCTTCTGGGATTTGGGTTCTAGTCCATTGTCCCAGAGATTTTGAAGATGCAACTGTGTGCCTGCATAATGTGGGCTGCCACCCACTCTGCACATCAGTTGTTGTCATTTTGGTGCTGCTCTCCATGTGGTGGTCTTCAAGTTGTTGGATCCTCATTGGCCTTGCCACATTACTGCAACTGGGTCTTAAGTCCCTGGGAGAATGCTCTTTACTGACTCTGGGTGTGCACTTTGCCTGTAGTTCCCCATAGATTGGGGAGAAGAAATGACTCCTGTTGCCAGGCTCGGATTCCTTCAGAACAGCTAAGAGCTAACATGCCCCTACCATGCTTTTGGCATCTTTGGCCTCTTGGTATTTTATCCAAGAGCAAACTCAGCCCTCTTAGAGATCCAGTTCAGTTAAAAGGAGCTTGGTCATGTTGAGAATTGCTTTGACCGAGTTGCCAAGTTTTATCTCTCATTCAGATTGGCCCCTGTCACAGAAGCATGAAATTCCTTAGGTCTGGAGGCCCAGCGTGGGTATTGGGGACAATTGTCTTGGTTCTGGCTCGATGCCCAGAGATGTACTTTTTTTTTTTTTTTTTTTTTTTTTTTTTTGAGAAACATTGTCATAGATTTCTCAGTTCTCTGTCTTTGTTGCCCCACAAGTTCTGGCTTTGAGGATTGCAGTTGACACTAGAACCCTCTTAGGTCACTATCACCTCTTAACCAGGGTTCTGGCAAAGACCGAAGTGGTCCTTAGCAGGTTGTGATGGAAAGGCAGATGGAAAAGCAGTCCCGAGGAGTGGGCTTTGCCAGGAGCTCCTGATTTTGGGAGGCACAGAATATGCCCGCAAGAACAAAATCTCCAATCCTAGCTTACCTGTGTATCTGGGAGGGGAGAGGAGAGGAGAGGAGAGGAGAGGAGAGGAGAGGAGAGGAGAGGAGAGGAGAGGAGAGGAGAGGAGAACAAAGCATAGATACCTTTCTTTGGGGCTACATCATATGGAAGATAGAGAACTTTTGCTAGAGTCAGACAGAGCTGATCTCAGATACTGCCTGGTGATGCTAGCCTGAGTCACTACAGTGGTGACCCCTTGATGCCTAGTCCTCAATGGAAGAAGTAGAGTTATTACCATTTCTTTCCACTAGGTTGAGGGAGAACTCACACAATGTTCTTGGCAGGTAGAAGGGATGTAGTGGATACGGCTTATGGAGAACCAGCGGGGAGCTGTCTGTCCAGCAGGAAGGAAGAGCTGGTGAGATGCACTCCCAGGGTCAGCTTGAGGAGTCCTAGCTGTGTATGGTGGTGGCCTGGAAGTGTGACAATAGCTCTTGATTAAAGAACCATGATTGCTACTAGAAACTTATTTCTCCTTTTGAGTGGTCCATCTGACACTAGGCAAAGAGGTTTTTGTGTTATCACAAGTCTAGAATATCTCTCTCTGTCTCTGTCTGTCTGTCTATCTGTCTGTCTGTCTCTCTCTCTCTGTGTGCATGTGCATGCACGCATATGTGATATACCCATCGAATTGCCGTATGAATAATTGAGTTTACTCCCAGAGACTGGAGTTCCTGTCAAGTTTGGGCGGAGGAATTTCTTTTTGCAGTGGGCAGTGGTAACTGCAGAGATTCATAATTGGTCTAAATGCGGAGAATAAGTGGTTGTTGGATACTCAGTCCTGAATGGGACATCTAGAGCACCCCCCCACCTTCAAGGCTCAGGGAACACTGCAGATGATGGGGCAGGAAGAATGTAAGAGCTGGAGGAAGGGGTGGAGCCTTGGGTTCTGGGCACGATCCAGCCATGGCATTCTCATACCCACAGGTGCTGTGATTATGCGTAAGTCTGGGCCAGCACCATCCTGTCATGGAGAAGGGACTTCCTGTGCCTCCCTGATGATCTATCGGCAATTGATGGTTTCGAAGGAGGGGGAGACATTTCCTTCAGTGGTGAAGTGTTCATGCTTCTACAAATGACTCCTGTCAGCAACCCACATGAAACACATTGGGTCGTCATCACAAAATAAACAAGGACATGGGAAGATAGAAAAGGGGCAAATTGGTAAGATCTGGGTGGTCAATGGGAGGGAGGGGGAAGCAGGCAAGAGAGCATAACAGGGGGTGTGTGAACCTGATCACAGAACAGTTCATACATGCATGAACATGTCATAATGAAAACCATCAGTGTGTATAACACATGTCAATAAAACCTCAAAAAGAATGCTCAGGAGGCTCTTGGCAGGTTTCCTTCTAACAAATAATCATATATATGATTCATTCATATCCATATCTCTATATCTCTCTCTATATGTACATATATACACACACACACACATACACACACACACACACACACAATTTATTTATTTATATATATGGGTATTTTTTTTCCTGTATGTCTGCACACCAGAAGAGGGCATCAGATCACGTGGGACTATAGTTATAGACAGTTGTGAGCTGCCATTTGGATGTTGGGAATTGAACTCAAAATCTCAGGAAGATCGGCTAGTGCTATTGACAGCTGGGCCATCCCTCTAGTCCTGAAGTTATCACACCTTAAGGAACAACCACGACCCTTCCATGTGATGGGCCCCGAGAGCTAAGGGATGTCCTTGGTACCAAATCTCAAGCCCCTCTCTCTCTTCTCACAGGTCAGCTGTCTCTCCTGTACATACGCCCTTCTCTCTGGCTTCCCTCTACCACCACACACCCCCAGGCTGCATCTTACTAGAGGTCTCAGCTGTTTGTCACACGTGGAGAACGCTTTGGCTAAATGCTTGCAGCCCATTGTTTTTAGGAGGCTCTTATTTTGCTTCTCTGAGAATTTTGCTCCCTTGGTTTAGGATAAGATTCACTTTGGGGCCATCTAGGGTCAGGCCCATCAGGCTCCCTGTGCCACCAGAATGGTGAATTACCACTTGTCTTGCTGTCTTTTCCAGGCTTGACATGACAACATTTGTCCAGACTCCCAACATGTGGCGTTTTAAAATCTAAATATCATTACCAGCAACGTCCAGTAAAGTAGAAAGTATGGCTGGCTGTCAGCCCCAAGAATGGACATTTTAGTTACTGAGAGGACTCCGGGGAAGGGACCAACCTCTGTTCACACTGAACAACCAACAACACTGACTTATCTGGGCTAGGAGAATTTTCCAGTGTGGTTTTTCTCTTTCCCCTTCCTCTCCTCTCCTCATCTCTCTTTGTCTAGGTCTCTGCTTCTCTCTCTCTCTGCATCTCTCTCTCTGACTCTGTGTCCAACTCTATCTGTCTCTCTGTCTCTTTTTTTCTCTGTCTCTGTCTGTCTTTCTCTCTCTATGTCTCTGTCTACCTCTGTCTCTGACTCTGTGTCTCTCTGTCTTTCTTCTCTATGTGTGTGTGTTCAACGATGCTCTGCCTACGGTAGTTATATGCAACCCTTCACCCATCCTTAGTTTTGTCTTCAGATCTTTCTGGCCAGAATACAATCTACTTCGTTCCTTCTCATGGACACTTATGGCAAGCTTCAGGGGCACGGCGCAGTGAATAATTCTTAATCTTCCTTTCCCAACCTCATTTAACTCAATGCTGCTCCACTCTGCCTTCCTTTTTAATATAAAATATAAAAATATATAACATATAAATATATATAACATATAAAAATATCTGGTCTTCTTGCTGAATGTTATTCTAACTTTTAAAAACACAAATGCCAAGCTCCCGTCAAGGTTGGAAGATGGCTCATTTAGGAGACAGGTTAAGCTTGTTGTGAGGAGGCACTCCCTCTAACTGAAATATCTTCCCTGACACCTGCTTTAGAGACTGTTCTGATGAGAATCATGGTTGCTATTCAGATGTGAGCCTGGGGGCTATCTATCTTCCAGGAGGAGAAGGCCCTAGTCAGAGCAGGAGGAGAGTTTCTCAGTGGGTCCAGATACTGTCTAAGTGCTTATCTGCCTCTAGGCCTTCATTTTGGATCCCTGAATGGCACACTTCTCTTCCAGATGGCTTCCCTTAATTTCCCACTTCTCTTTAAGCATGTAACTGTCCTCCAATAGGAGATCTGTGTCCCCTTTGATTTTTCTCCCTCCCCTGACCACCCTATATTCAAATTGCTCAGCTCCAGGACATCTCTGACCCATGACTTTCCTGTCCTTCCTCCTGGAAGTACTGATGGTAGCTTTAACAGGGTCTCCATATGTAGCCTTGGCTGACCTGGTACTTTCTATGTAGATGAGGCTGGACTCAAGTTTGCACTGATTCTGGGCCTCAGCTTCCCAAGTGCTAGGATTGCATGTGTATTCTGCCACTTGAAGCCCTTGCCAGCTCCTCATAATGCTTCCCGCTTCTTCCTCATCTGGCTTTTTAGTGCCATGTCCATCCCATGTTGCTGCTCTTTCGTGTCCCTCTTTTGGATTTGTGGGAGATGCCTTGTCATGGCCCATGAGCCTGAAAAGTGGAGATATAGTGTTCCCATCCTAGAGCACACTGTGGATACCAAATGAGTTGTCCCAAACTGCTCCTTTGATGATCTCTCTCATCTGCTCAAATATCTCTTAGGGACTCTATTCTAGCCCTGCTGTGTGGTGCTTATTTGCTGAAGGAATTGAGTGGCTTGATCTGGATGGGGGATACCTTGCTTGGCATGGTGTTTAGTCCAGACTCTGCTCTCTAGTTCCTTCAGGTTGTCTAGGTGATCAAAAAGATTGGGCTTGAGAGCAAGGCAGACCTGGGCTGGCATTTCAGTGTTTGTCCCTTCTTTCTGGCTCTGGGAGCTCAGGTAAGTTACTCAACTACTCTTAGATTTTTCTGTAATCAATAAATGATGATGATCATGATGATGATGATAATCTTGAATGTGTATGAATGCTTTGCCAGATGTATGTGTGTGCACTAACTGTTTGAATGCCTGGAACCCTTAAAGTTCAGAAGAGGTTTTCAGATCCCCTGGGAGTTACTGATGGTTTGTGAGCTGCCATGTGGGTGCTGGAAGTTGAAGTGGGGGTCGTTTGGGAGAGCAACCAGTGATCTTAACCACGGGGCCATATTTCTATATTCTGTATAGGGATATCTGTACAGTATCGAAGCATAAAATATGTCATCAATACGGATTATATGGTAGCAAACTTGGTGGGACTTGGGAAGTAATCAATATTTCTGTAGTAGTATATGTTAGCCTTGAGTGTTAGGTCCTCGTGTGTGTGTGTGTGTGTGTGTGTGTGTGTGTGAGAGAGAGAGAGAGAGAGAGAGAGAGAGAGAGAGAGAGAGAGAGAGAGAGAGAACTATGATTAGTCAAATACTGTGATAAATTCCAGATCCGATTCCTAGCATGTAATAGATGTTAATAATATTGCCTCCTTTCACCTTCTTCTGCTCTCTAAACATTGCTCTGTGTAACACCTGGCCTCCTCCCCAAGGCTTCACAAACAGCATCTAGGCTTCTTCTGGTCCCTTCCTTATTCTTCTTCCATTTTAGAAGTTCTTATGAAACAGCCTTGGCCATGAAGAGTGAGCTAGGGAAATAAACAGACCTTGCTTATTTTCCTGAAGACAGCATGTACATTTAGACTTTGTTTCTTTTTGTGTTGCTGGGGATGAGACCTGGGTCCTTGCACATGTCTGGTAAATAGTCAACCATGAAGCTATGTCTCCAGTTCCTGAGAACTGAAACAGAAAGGTCACAATTCACTCATTGGCTCTTGGTCTCATCTATCTGGGCTTTCATTTACAGAGGACAATCGTCACCACAGAACAGGCCTCTGGCCACAGACAGGTGCTCATGTCCTCTTACTGTGGTCCTGTATCCTGCTGTATCAGCTTCAGGGGCCTCGCTGGAGACTCTCAGGCCTGACCCCAAATGTACTGTGTGAGACTCCAGCTGTCAATTTGCACGACTGTAAGTCCTGGCTGTCCTGACATAGGCTCTGAGAACAGAAACAGCTTACATCCTTAGCACAGTGAAACATAAAATTCCATCTTACTAGCCTTGAAAACACTACTGCTGTTCTTGTATATATTTTCATTTCACTCAAACTTGTTTCTTTAGTGGTCCAACAAATGGGGTAGTCCTATTGCTGGCATTCTTTTGTTTTTGTTTTTGTTTTTTCAAGACAGGGTTTTTCTGTGTAGCCCTAGATGTCCTGGAACTCACTTTGTAGACCAGGCTGGCCTCGAACTCAGAAATCCATCTGCCTCTGTCTCCCAAGTGCTGGGATTAAAGGCATACGCCACCACTGCCTAGCGCTGGCATTCTTAAGTACTAATTTTTTCATACAGTTTTTTTAAAAATAAAGAATACCCTCTCTGTTCCTCTCTAATTGTCCTTATCTTCAAGTTCCAGGCAGTCCCTTTGATGCCTCCCCAACATCTCCTGAGTCCAGAGATTCACCAGCACTCTTATGGGATCCCCTGAGTAGAGATAGGAAACACGTAGCTAAAGGAAAAGCTCCCAGACTGTTTTTTTGCTTATACACCACCAGGTTCCAGCCCCAGCACCTGCAGGGCAAGTGTAGGCACTAAATAAATATTATGGAGTGAATGAATGAAAGAAAGGACAAATGAGAGTAACAGGCAGATGAAGAAACGAGACAGCTCTGTGTCTCCATGAAGGACTTGAGTAATTTTCATATACTCTCAGCGTCTTGGTCAAAGTCTGGGAAACTGAGTCAAGGGAGGTCATGGACCACCTTGGGAAATGACACATTAGACATAATTCGGAGGGAATTATCAGAGGGGTTTTAATGTCTTAAAGTCCTGGACGCGAGGACTCTGAGATCCATTCAGCTTGGAGATTCTTGCTGCCATCTTAAGGACCTACAAAATGAAATGCTGGGCAGTAGTGGCACACGCCTTTATCCCAGCAATCGGGAGGCAGAGGCAAGCAGATTTTTGAGTTCAAGGCCAGCCTGGTCTACAGAGTGAGTTCCAGGACAGCCAGGGCTACACAGAGAAACCCTCTCTTGAAAAACCAAAACCAAAACAAAGCCAACCAACCAACAAACAAAACAACAGCAGCAGCAGCAGCAGCAGCAGCAGCAGCAGCAGCAGCAACAACAACAACAACAAAACCCCAGACTTACAAAATGAGCCAGTCACCACAGGACAGAGGGCAGAGAAACATCTTTGTTAGCAAAGACCTGGAGGCCAGCAGGCTACTTTCCCCCAGGATTTATTAGACAACTAACCACTAGCTCTCTGTTTTAAAAATAAAAGAAACTTATAAAGTGTCTGATGCTGTGAGCATATTTGAAGACAAGGACAATGAAAATTTTGTTGTTGAGATGACAATTAAAATCACTTTGAGGTCCCATCTTACTCAGGTCAGGGTGGCTACCATCAAGAAAAAAATTGACAATGAATGCTGGGGAAGATATAGGGAAAGAGGAGACCCCATTCATGGCTAGTGTGAACGCACACTGGCACATTCACTATACAAATCAGTTAGAGGTTGTGAGCCAGCCATATTCCCGGTTATGCACCTAAAGGACTGAACATCCTAATAGGGATGCTACACAAAGCCCTCTCCACACAAAGATGCACAAAGGTGCCCTCTTCAAAGCCATAGTAAATGGGAGCAGTAGAGATGCCCATCAACAGATAAATAGATAATGAAGTTATAGTACATATACTCAACAGATTTTTAATCAGCTGTAAAGAAAAGTAAGGAAATTTGCAGCAGGATGGATGAAACTGGAGAACATTATATTAAACAAGGCATCCTGCATTCAGAAAGAAAGATATTGCATGCTCTCGCTAGTAGGCACAGCCTAGATTCTAACTGATAAATAGATGTTCTAGGTGGGAGTGGGTGTGAATCAGCTAGAAAAGAGGCTATGGGTAGGGGAAAAGCTTCAGGGGCGCAACGTGGCTGGGGCGCAGGGTGGGGGGACTTCAGGGGCGCTGCGTGAGGAGGGGGATAACTCACGAGAACAGTAGGGGAATTATGACAGAAAGGGGGGGGGAAGGAAGGAAATACCGAAAACAAAACAGGTATCCGATATTATAAAGAAAATTGCTACTTTGTAAGCTAATTAAAAACAATAAAGATAGGGGTTGGCCAGAAGGCTCAATGGTTAAAAGCCCTAATCACTCTTCCGGAAGACCTAGTTCCATGCCCGGTGACAATATGGAAGCTCATTAATGTCTGTGACTTCAGTTTCAGGGAACCTGACGCCCTCTTCTGGCCTCTATGGGTACTACAAACATGTGGTACACATTTCATGCATCTAAACAAAAGACCCATAGACAATGAAAAGAAAAGTTCTCAAGTTTCACAAATAATGAACAAACCAGTCAGGTGCATTTCAAAGAAATACAAGGGCATTTCAAAAGATAAAAGATAAACTGTTGGATGTTTTTCATCTCTAAGTAGGGCCCGGAGGGATTTCAGGGTCAGGTGGAAGGAGTAGGACCCCAGGAATAGACACTACAAAGCATTATATGGTGCCCATCTTAATTAGGGCACAGTCACAATAGACAAGACCAGAACCTTTAAAAATGTGGTTTAAGAGTTCTGAGAATTTCATATGGGGGTACTATACTTACATCATTTTTGTCCCTTCTGCTTCCTCTGCAACTTCTCTTGTGTACCTCCTTCCTTCTCAAATTCATGACCTCTTATTCTTTAATTATTGTTTCATACACATAAAATACATAGGTATGTGAAAGTGCAGCCTGTGGAGTTGCTTTTGTGTGGCTCATATGTGTATTTGTTTAGGGCTGGCCACCTGAGACTGGATAATTTATCAGGAGGCTCCATCCTGGAGAAGACATACTCTCCCTCTCTCTTGGGTCTCCATAGAGGTGGCTCTAGACCGATGACCTGGAGTCTGCTGGGGTGGGGGTGGGGCAGGCAGTGCTCCATCCGAGAGCCCAGAGAAGACAGTGCGGAACACAGTGAGTGGGAGCTGAGGCTCCGAGTGGAGGATAAAAAGAGTCCCTGAGTATGTCACCCTTCTCCTGAGCCCACATGAAGTATGGTTCTTGCTTGTCAGCTGGTAGATTGAATTGAACCCTGAGTCTGCTGTGAATCTGAATAGGATGCTGGAGGAGACATGGCATTAGAATGGGACTCTGGTGGACATCTGCCATCAGGAGGTGCAACAGTGGCTCTAAACCCAGGTAAGAGGTGTGCTGCAGATCAGGGAGGGCCCCTGGCTCTGCCTTGGATCACCATGTGGCCCAGCATGCTTCACTCTGAAGGCCGTACTGCCTGTTATTAATCCTGGAACTGAGATCCATGCCAAACCCCCAGGCATGTGCAGTTCTGGTTTCAGCACATGTTGGTAAGTTCCTTTGTAAATAGAGAAGACTTGGCTTGATCATTTTTGCTGCAGGAGCAGCATCCTGGGATCAGTATAAGCTTCACAGAAACCAAGACACAGCACCATCTTGCCTGCATCTCCTTTGGAAGGACTTTCTCCTGGAAGCAGGAGGCAGATGGTGAATGGGTGGACATGAAGCCAAGTTATGGGGGGGGGGTTGCTGGAGACTGACAAAGCAAAACCATTGATGTTCTTGCAGCTGGAGACTGCTAATAGGTGTTGGCTTCTTCTTTGGGTCTGGAAATGTCTCAGGGCCCTGTGGTTTATTGAAGGGTTGGAGGTAGGTAGATGATCCTTAACCCACTTCTCCGTTTCCTATGTCAGAGGCCTGTGTGCAGCCAAGGCCTTTGTAGCCTTGCACTGACCTGTATGCCAAGTCCCACCAGGTCCACTAGAGCAGGAACATGAGTATCAGGTGTTGCTGTCATTAAGGTCCGGCTTCTGGCAAGATTATCATATGTCAGACACTCCTGGATAGTGAGGTTTGCTAAAACATACCCAGGTACTGTGTCAACAATATTAAGTATGATAGCAGAGATTTCTTGAGAGTGACTTCAAAGGAGCCCTGGGTACCCACAACTCTGCAAGGAGAGAGCAGATGTTATCCTTAGTGGCTGAGTCAAGACTTGAACCCCTGTCTCTTTGAAATAGGTCCAAAGTCCATTCCTTGGAAGCTTTGAAGGGAAATAATCACACAGAAGCTTTAGGGCTGGGTCTGAAACTGTGGTTCTCTGCCCAGCAGCACCCGCATTGGCAAGGGCCCATTGGATGTGCATAATTTGGAGCCTTTTCTCAAACTTTCTGAATCAGAAGTCTGATGTTATCAAGGCTTTCAGGTGATTCTGGTAGATATTCAAGTTGGAGAGTATCTATCAGAATAGAGGTCTGGGCAAGGTGTACATTTAGGGAACAAGCCCCTGTTTGGCCAGACACTATAGAAGGTTTTGGCCTTGTCTTCTTGATGCATCCAACCCATGGTTGAGGAGTGCTCTGTGCCATGGAGACAGTATCTCTTGTGCATCCAGAAACTCTTAAAGTGTGCAATGATGGTGCCTGCTGAGTCTCACACACTGGAGTGGTCCAGATGTACCGGTCCACTCAAGCTCCCTAAGAAGTTCCACTCATGAGTGTATTCTTCTGGCAGCTGCCTTGGCATAGAACCCCAAGGAAACTGACACATAATCTGGATATTCCATACAAGACTGAAGTGGCCAAGAACAAACAGGTCTCCAGAATTCAGCATCACAGATGACCAAAGATGGGAAGCATCTCTGGAGCTATTTAAAAGGATGTTTTATAACCTCCAAGGAGGGCATTCAGGTATTTGATGGGGCTGGGTGTGAGGTGATGGAGGCAGTCAGTCTTCTGGCTCCTACCCTCTCTGAACCCTGGGCTTCCTGGTTCTTACTCACCAGCGAAACCACAAGTGCTTGAGCAGGCTTTGCTCCCCACCCTCCTGCTCTGTAAACGCTACAAATTACAGTAGCTGGCTGCGAAGCCTGCAAGGACAGCTGGCGGTGGTTTAATCCAGCCCCTATCCTGGTAGGGAGCTTGGGTACAGAAGTGGCCATAGTCTCAAGCTCCAATGGTAAAGGGAGATCAAGTCAGAAAGTGGCTGCTCTGCCTGTAATTATTCTCAACCTTAGACTCCTCTTGTCCACTGGCAACTGTCCACGTGGGCTCTGATTTGGTCGTGAGGACTTGAGACTTTTCCCATGGGATGCTCAGGGAAGGTCAGAGGCTGTCACACTCTCCTCTTCATGGTACCTCTGCTCTTTTCTCTAAACTGTGGAGTGTGGCACAGGTAACCCATGCCCGAGGCTCTCACCAACGGTAGTCATAATAAGAAAGCACAATCTTGATTGGCCCTACTGGAGCAAGTACCTGGTTCAACCAGACTCACTCCTCCTCTGGGCTTAAATAGCTTCTTTTATCCAACAAGTTCAAAGCTGCCTGACAAAATAAACCGCCTTACTCTTGCACCACGGCAGAGTAAGTGAGCATCAGTCTTTCCATTTAAGGAAGAGGGAGGGAGGGTGAGTCACACAGTGGTTGAGGGATTCTTTTGGTGGCACGGAGTGAGTCAGTGGGGCCTCAGGGGGATTGACCTGTGTTTCCAAGGTTCATATCCAATGCCACTGTCACTTACAATGAGACAATTAGGTGTGAGGAGGTTGCATGCCAAGTGGTTTGGCTTCCTGGGAAGAAATGCTGGGTCCAGGGGTTACTATACCTGGAGTAGTATGTGTGTGTGTGTGTGTGTGTGTGTGTGTGTGTGTGTGTGTACAGATTCCCTGGAAACACAACACCTTCTCATTACCAGCACTGGAATCCTGATCATGATGATGAATTATTCCTTTCCTCCTCCTCCACATCAGCAGACAGATGTATTGAAAATTTATTACAATTTAGACACTGACCTAAATTGTAGATAAGTCTATATACATAAGCCCACTTAATCCTTACAGTAGTCTCACAAAGTCAACATCGCCATTTTCCACTTTGAAGATAAGGCTCCAAGGCCCCAAGAGGGTAACTAACACACTAAAGATCACATGGCTGTTGAATGAAGAATACAAGATTCAGACCCAGGTCCGTCTGCCTCTAAAACCTGCGCTCTAACCACTGTGTTTTCCGACACCAGGTCTCAGGCTTCGTCAGTGGGGTGAACAGAACCATGACTATTGTCTTGTTCTTTTACTTAGAGCAGTGGCTCTCAACCTTCCTAACGCTGTGACCCCTCAATACAGTTCCTCATGTGGCGCTGACCCCCCAATCAGAAAATTATTTTCTTTGCGACTTCATAACTGTAATTTTGCTGTTGTTGTGAGTCATCTGTGTTTTCCGATGGTCTTAGGTGACCCTTGGGAAAGGCTCACTTGACCCCCCAAAGGGGTTGCAACCCACAGGTTGAGAGCCACTGCACTGGAAGAAAGGAAGATGCTGCTGTTACAGGAATCGTTCTGAGTTGAGGACATTAAGGTATCCTTCACAGTATCTCCAAGTATCTCCAAGTACAATTTTCATGACTAGGATTTGATGAAGAAGCTTGATCTATACTCCACCCCACCCCCTGATGCCATATCCAAAAACTACAGCATCTACCAAGGAAGAAGAGACGAGGTCTGAAGCCTTCATCTGTGTCCACTGCTTTTTACCATTTACAAAAGAGTTTCGACGATCAGTTTGAAAGGAGAGAGTCAGAGAGAGCATCACCATCCTTGAGGAAGATCTCAGGCTGAAAGAAGAGAGGAGTCCCCTTCCAGGTTCACAGAAGAGGGGCTAAAGCTAGACACTCAAGCCTCCACACCTTTGAGATTTGGTGTGAAGAGGGCAGTGTGTGCCCATCAGCAGCAGGTTCACACGCTGCCTACTGCTTCCCTCTGCGGCTCTGTCTCCAGGGAATAAGGCAGAGGGTAATAGAACAGGAGGATACTTTGTTGATTTGGCGAGATACCTCATGTCCTCCTCTGGCTCTGTACATGGATGGGCAATGTGTGCATGCGCACGCGCACACACACACACACACACACACACACACACACACACACACACACACAGAGAGAGAGAGAGAGAGAGAGAGAGAGAGAGAGAGAGAGAGAGAGAGAGAGAGAGATATGCTCATTAGAAAGTGCTCCATCCCTTCACCCAAGATTAAGAACCATGAACTGGATTGAAATGGTCCAAATTTGGAATATAAGGCAAGCGACAGGTGTGTGTGGGGGAATGGTTAAAGGTTGGTAAAAGAATAATATATATATATATATATATTTGTTTTATGAGACAGGGTTTCTCCGTGTAGCCTTGGCTGTCCTGGAACTCACTCTGCAGACCAGACTGGCCTCAAACTCAGAGATCTGCCTGCCTCTGCCTCCCAAGTGCTGGGATTAAAGGTGTGCACCACCACGCCTGGCTAAAAGAAGAATATTTTATTGCCTTGCCCAACTGCATGGCATTATGTATGCTGGAGAGCTCCAGGGGGGACAAGGATGCATCCAACTCCACACCTACCATGACCCCGCACCTAGGATTATGCTAGACACACAGTATATGGTCATAAAATATCTGCTGCCCTTAATATCATATGTGTAATTTTAAAACGATAATAAGTACAAATATATTTCCAAGTATCATCTTCTACCTTTAAAATACCTCATTTCCTCACTTCTGTCTGTATTTTTCTTGTTTACTTTTTGGGACCAAATTAGGACTGATTGGCCTGACTTATCCATAAACTGGGAATGTCTTACCATCTTTGATTCTTCTGTTTCAACTTGGTTCTGTTCTAAAGCCTAGTGAATGTATTTTTTAATGAAATCAAACCAGATAAAGAAAGAAAGGCAGGTTTGAGGGTCCATGAAGATCTCAGTTTCTTCTTAGGGGATTAAAGCATGCAAGTAGTCCAATTAGGACATCAAGAAATCACTTAAGTCTACTGCTAGTCTGAGTGAGTCACAGGGCATGGTTATGCCTGGGGTCTCATTTCTCTTATTTTTTTCAAGAGGCAAATCTACTCCAGCTAGTTGATACAGTGCAAGAGACACAGGATGTCAGCTTTGTGCTTACTCACCAGCCAGTCTGCCTGAATGCTCCATCCTGATGAATTGTTCCATGTCACCTTCTGCAGGACAGTCAGCAGGGAAATCAGATATCTCCTGGAGTAGGTTGCAGGTGACAGAGGTGACCGGTCCTCCTACATCTTCCGTGTGACTGATGTTTGCCCAACACCTAAAGCCAGTGAATGCCTGAATATTCTTGCTCTTCCTCTCTTTTATCCCCCTGTACTTTGTACTCGGTCAGAAACAGATGGCATTTTATGGTTGACTGTCCCCACTCCTTCCCTATCTCATCTCCTGGTTCTCCATACTTGGTCAGGAACAAATGGTATTGCTGCTCTTGGAGTTTACATGGTCTGGATGCAAACAACAGTGCGTTTCAGCTACAAACAAATCCGGGCTGGATGATGGAGATGATGCTCTTCTTTGGACATGGTGGGTTAAGGCTGATCATTTAGAGGTCTCAGAAGCTGTGGTCCTATGTCTGCAGGTCTTGCAGGGCTGGTCTTCATTTACCCCTTACAGGATACTCAGCAGGGAAGTCTGTTTTTCTGCCCATCAATTTTATATGTCTTGGTTACCTTCTCAGCTTTGCACTCTCCAGGTTAGCCCACTTGAAAGTGGGCTAGCTCTATCTGACCCATGTAGCACTGCACAGTTTGGTGCTCCCTTCCAGGTTTCCTTCTTGTTCCTTTCTTCTCTGTGTTCTTGTCTTTCTTGCTGTACGGACTCCTCCTGGCCTCCATCTGGCTCCGTCTTTGATCCCTCTGTACTGATAGGATCTTATTTTTGTCCTTCTGGTCGACCACACCTGCAAATCTTCTCCTATAGAACAACTAAACATTCTTTCTTTGGTGAAGGCCTCTATGGGGGCTACACTGGGCAACCCATAGATAAGACCAAAGGGGTTGGAGGATGCTGCAGGTATTCAACCTGTGCTCAAAGCAAGGCTTCCTTGGATGGAGAAGAAGGCAGGTTGAGGAAGCAGCTCTTTGCTGGAAATCCAGTGCTTTGGAGCAGTCTGACAGGCATTGGGAAGTCCGAGGCTCATGCTTGTCTTTAGTCATGGCTTCTCATCTTTGGATGTAGCCACCTTGAATATCATTCCAAACCCCAGAAGGTTACAGGAGCTGCTGACTACCAGCTCTGGTCCAATGTCCTTCTGGGAAGTCTGGGTGGTACCTGTCTCTAGACCCGCCTATTTCACCCACTTTCATAGTCTTGGGGAAAAAAAAAGAAGAAAATTTGATTTTATTACAAGTCCAAGGCTGCTTTGTAGTGCTCTGGGCCTTTAGAAATCTGAATGGTTTTATAGTAAGTGTGGGATAATGGTCTTGGGGACTGCAGACACTGGACCTTTTATCGGAGCCTCCAGCCACATGAAGACTACCATGAAAGCTCACTGGGGAGAGGGACTCCAATAAGGTGTCAGTAAAGAAGAAGCTTTGGCTGCGAGCCAAAGCCACAGGAGCTTGGGGGATGTGCTGGAGTGCAGCTGGTATCTGCTGGTGCCTATAATTACCTAACCTTTATACATCCCCAGCTTAGGCCACCTCATCCTCAGACCTTCTGCTCTCTTCCATCACCACCCATTTCTAGCTTGGCACTCCTGCTAAAGAATAGTCCTGTGATTTCAGGGCATCTCAATATTTTCTTTCCTAGCATCTAAGCCCTTGGATTCAATGATATAATGTAGCCCCTCTTTCATACTTTTGAACCTTTGGTCCTTAGAACATCTGTATGCACATCCAAGCTGGAGCTTGGATGCCCAGAGCAAAGCACTGAGTCTACATGCATTGAACTAGGAGAACTAGACAGAAGGGTAGAAAGTTTAACTAGAAATTTCAAAGCGATTTTTAATGTTAAAGCCAACACATGGATATGTTACAAACTGTAAAGCCAATTTGCTCCATGTTTAATATAAAGTGATTTTTTTTTTGCTAGTGGAGACCTCTTTGGACTATCTCTTGCCTTGCTGGGGATTGAACCCAAGCCATTTTATACAGTAGGCAAGTGTTCTACGGATCACAGACATGTCTGCATTTTACCCTCCCTTGGGTTATTTCTTGACTTTCCTAATGAGCTCATTCACTCTGTTTTGATTGATGCCTCATGGAAAAATTAGATGAACATGTTCTTATTTCTTCCACAGTTCTTTTCCTAGACAGCTTAAATGAATCTACACCCATCTATCAGCCAAAAGCTATAACTCTTTAAAAAGTGTCTCTTCTCTCAGAATCTTCTCTGTTCTCAAGGTTATCATCAAAGCCACTACCAGACTCTTAAGTGATAAGAGAGGTCATTATGTGGTCCTGTAAACCACAGAAAGCTCTCCAACCTTTATAGCCAAGGCTTAGATCAAGCCTGGAAGGCTACAACATTCAGAGAGTTTACTTTCATCAGAAGAAACAAGAGCTGATGGCTGTAACTGAATGTATCTTCTTTCTCCAACCAACCAACCAACCAACCAACCAACCAACCAACCAACCAACCAACCAATTTCTCTCTCTCTCTCTCTCTCTCTGGATAGGGCACTAGGTTGATTATGAGTCTTCAGGATCTTGTAACACAAAAGAATGTCACTGGATGGACCAACACCCAACTGACCAGGGCTGGACCATGTGACTTCTTTGAAGGGCTACCGCAGAACTCTGTTTCATGGGTGCAATGGCTGAAGAAGAGTCCTGACTTGGCAAGAAGCTCAAGTAAAGAATTTTATGGGACCAGGGACTCCTCTGAGGGAAGCAAATGACAGACTGAAGGAGAGGGCGTCTGAAAACCAGCGAAGAAGTACAAAGAAAAAAGATGTTACATAGTGTGTCCACACCCTCTGTAGAAGGCTTATAAATTCTCACCAAGGGAAGGAGACTCAGAGCTCTGAGACTTGGAGAATTCACACCGTGTCTTCAGCCAGGTACCTCCCTCCTTCCCTCCAGCACCATGCCATACAATTGCTGCCTGCCGGCCCTGAGCTGCCGCACCAGCTGCTCTTCCCGGCCCTGTGTGCCCCCCAGCTGCCATGGCTGCACCCTGCCTGGGGCCTGCAACATCCCCGCCAATGTGGGCAACTGCAATTGGTTCTGTGAGGGCTCCTTCAATGGCAATGAGAAGGAGACCATGCAGTTCCTGAATGACCGCCTGGCCTCCTATATGGAGAAGGTGAGGCAGCTGGAGAGAGAGAATGCAGAGCTGGAATGTAGGATCCAGGAGAGGAACCAGCAGCAGGACCCCCTGGTGTGTCCTGCCTACCAGGCCTACTTCAGGACCATTGAGGAGCTGCAGCAGAAGGTGAGAGGGTTTCTTGTTCTTTGTAAGTAATGGCAACTTGCTAAGGTTCTCAGCTTGTGGTAGAGAAGTATCCTAGCTTTTCCATTTCCTCCCTCAAAATAACTCTGCAAGCCATTTGTTTTTTAAAAAAAGCAGTTGATGGTTTCATATTAATTTTCATGCTCACTAATTATTGTGGTCTCTCCTTCCTCAGATCCTGTGCAGCAAATCAGAGAATGCCAGGTTGGTGGTGCAGATAGATAATGCCAAGCTGGCTGCAGACGACTTCAGGACCAAGTGAGTTATTCAGCATCCACACTAGCAGCCTTTTCTTTGGTTTAACTTCTAGTTAAAGAAAGGGATTTCCAAAGAGCAGACAAAATGTCATCTGCAAAAGATGTTGGGGGCAGAACCAGGGAAAAGGAATCAGGAAAATGGAAAGGATCGATGTTGGGTTTTGATGGAGCATCCAGAACTCCCTGTAAAGCAAGAAAGATGGTGTCTAACAAGGATTATTGTTCTGCTTATTAAAGTCCCACAAGTTGCTCCTCTGACCCTGTCCTTCTTCAGGTATGAGACAGAGCTCGGTCTGCGGCAGCTGGTAGAGTCAGACATCAATGGCCTGCGAAGGATCTTGGATGAGCTGACCCTGTGCAAGTCTGACCTGGAGGCACAGGTGGAGTCCCTGAAGGAGGAGCTACTGTGTCTCAAGAGGAACCATGAAGAGGTGAGATGAACTGAAGAAATTAACAGCTTCGGGCTTTGGGATGGGAAGAAACAGGACTAAGGGTATAAAGATGACTCACAGGGTGTCTTTATGAATCCCTTTCAGAGGCACCAAGACCCGATGAGAGATAAGTAGAGCTGAAATTGTCCGTGTTTTCCAATAGGATATACCTCATGTTAAAAGCCCATGCAGTGTTTCCCAGACAGCTCTATTTGTTGGCAATTGGCCCTCAAGTTGTAGGGTTCTAGACTTGCTGTAATAGTGATGCGATCATTCTCCTGCTAAGATCAATAAGTTAGGGCAGGCAAATGTTGTCTCCATTCTTCCAAAGTTTTGGTGAGGAATGAGTGGCTTCTCCTGGGAGGTGCCATGATATGATATTCCCTTCCTTCCTTCCTTCCTTCCTTCCTTCCTTCCTTCCTTCCTTCCTTCCTTCCTTCCTTCCTTCCTTCCTCCCTCCCTCCCTTCCTTCGCTTCCTTCTTTTCTTCTTTCTCTTTCTTTTCCTTCCTTCCTTCCTTCCTTCCTTCCTTCCTTCCTTCCTTCCTTCCTTCCTTCCTTCCTTCCTTCCTTCCTTCCTTCCTTTTCTCTTCTCCTTGTTTCTTTCTTTCTTTGCTTCCTTGTTTGTTTGTTTGTTTGTTTCTGGCAGTATGATTGTTAGATGCACAGTCTGAACTAGTCCAGCCATCATTTTGCATTTTGAGGGTCTCACAGACAGTTTTCCAATTTGGGACATGTGTTTGTTAAGCCTTCTTTCAGCAGTAACTAAGCAAACCCTTGGAACTTCTTTTTGAAGACAAGTGTCATGGCATAGTAACGAGAAGGAGGGAGTTGGGAGCTGACCCCCATGGAGATTATTTGCCTGAAATAGATATAATGGATTGCTCCACTTGGACTTTCTTTTCTGAGAAAATACTTAGGAGGGCTTTGATAGGCAGTGCCATCTCTGAGACTCATTGAAGGTAATAACTCTAAATTTATGCATCTGTAGGAAGTCAACACCCTGCGCTGCCAGCTTGGAGATCGCCTCAATGTGGAGGTGGATGCTGCTCCCACTGTGGACCTGAACCGCGTGCTCAACGAGACCAGGTGTCAGTACGAGGCCATGGTGGAAACCAACCGCCGGGAAGTGGAGGAATGGTTCACCACACAGGTGGGCATCTGAGCCCAGGGTTGCTCAGGAACTGAGTCTCCCCAGGACTGTAAGGCAGGGTCTGATCCTGTCCCTCCCTCCCCTTGCCTATTTCAGACAGAGGAGCTGAACAAGCAGGTGGTGTCCAGCTCAGAGCAGCTGCAGTCCTGCCAGGCCGAGATCATCGAGCTGAGACGCACAGTCAACGCTCTGGAGATCGAGCTTCAGGCCCAGCATAGCATGGTGTGTAGTGTCCAGACCTGCTGCTGAGCAGTGTGGAGTTGGGAGGCAGAGTCCCTGGGGTGTCCTTGGGGTCTCTCTCTCCCTCTCCCTCTCCCTCCCCCTCCCCCTCCCTCCTCTCTCTCTCCCTCTCTTCTTAGCTCTTGAAGCCTGTGACTTCTCTGGAAGTCATGCAGAAACCTTCAGAGGGAACAGCTCTGTGACAGCCTTTGTCTTCTCCCCCACAGAGAAACTCTCTGGAGAACACCCTGACAGAGAGTGAGGCTCGCTACAGCTCCCAGCTGTCCCAGGTGCAGTGCCTGATCACCAACGTGGAGTCCCAGCTTGGTGAGATCCGGGCTGACCTGGAGCGTCAGAACCAGGAGTACCAGGTGTTGCTGGATGTCAAGGCCCGGCTGGAGTGTGAGATCAACACGTACAGGGGCCTGCTGGAGAGCGAGGACTGCAAGTGAGTGCAGGGCTGGAAGGGTTTGATGAGAGCTCCCAACGGAGGAGAAGACTCAGGTGGACTGCCCAGGGATTGCCTATGTCAGGAAAGAAATGACACCTTCCCACCAGACATGCTCAAACAGAGCTTGGAAAATACTATGGCCACCATTAAAAACATCAAATGGGTTGTTAGCACAGTTGTTTGTGTACAGAGTGAAATTTCACAGCTACTCTTTGTAGTGTACTATGATAACATGTAGGATCATGTGAACTGTCTCTTTTTACAATACTTCATTGTACAGAGAGCTTAAGCTTATCTTATCTGGCTGTGTTATTGCCCTTGGGTAGGCTGGAACAGTATTCTTCCAGTTTTCTATGTAAGAAAACAGGGCTTGGAATAGACTCAAGGTCCACAGCTAGGAGCGTATTCATTTGGGGGTGTCTGTAGTACTTGTGGCTCTCTGTAATAGAGAGAGGTTTAGTGACTTAAAGGTATTATAGTAGAGGGGAACTGGGCAGTCTCTGTTCTAGGCCAGGGCAAGTCCTAACAGGATTTCTACTCTTGGGGACTCTTTGATATGTGATTTGCCTTATCTCAACTCTCTGTTCTACTATTTTTTTTTCTAGGCTACCTTGCAACCCCTGTGCCACAAGCAATGCATGCGGCAAGCCCATTGGGCCCTGCGTCTCCAATCCCTGTGCCCCCTGCCCGCCCCCTGCCCCTTGCACACCTTGTGTCCCACGTCCCCGTTGTGGGCCATGCAACTCCTTTGTACGTTAGGACCTGGGGGATGTCAACAGAGCAAGGACACAGGGCTTAGCACTCCAGATGGCTGACCTGGTTCTGGTTCCACAAAAACAGGCATAAAACCCACAAACCTAATGGCCAGAGCATCTCTGGGATGACAGTCCCAGAACCTGTGTTTTCAGCCACTGCACCCTCCTCCAGGCCATTCTCTGCCTGCCTCCTATTCTTCACTGGACTGCTCAGAGGACTCTGAAGTGCCAGTGGCCCTCCCTTGTAATCTCCCAATAAACATTTTTCCCTGCAAAAGCAGATGCCTTTCTCACTGGTATTTATTTCTTGCTGACGACTCACCACTTGAGGACTCTATAAAAAGCCACTTGAAAGTCAGGCTTTATGACAGCTTGACTCTAGATGGGCAGATGGCTAGCCCAACACCCTGGACCCATGGGTGACACAGAGCAGCTGTCAGGAAGGAGGGTGATGCTGCTGCAGTGCCTTTCATCATCTCTGTATTTCTCTCATGACTCGGCTTCTCCCAGAGCTGTTGATATCCAAGTCTGATTTAGGAAGCATGAGTTAGGGACTGCCAAGAGGCTCTGGAAAAGTAAAAAAACAAAACAAAACCAAAAACATCTCAGGAGGATCCTTGGATCTAGTGCTCTATGATTCTGGGTTATTGTGGTTCAGATAACCTCAGGTGTACTGTATGAAGGAACCCTTGTCTTTCCCTGCCATACCCAGGATGCTCTTTTCTCCTTCATGCCTATTTTGATTATTAGCCTTGGCTTCCAGCTCCTGACCGAGAATATCCACCAACTCTTCATGGGTTTCTCATAGCAATCTAACCAATTCCTAATGAATTCCTACTCTGTAGATGCTGGTGGTACAGCAGGGAGAGATGGTTCCAGGCAACTCCCAATCACAAATCACTCACAATTTTTTAAGAGATATAAAGTTGGACCGGCAAGAAGTACTACTACCCTAAGACACAGAACCTCAGCTCCTGAACAGTTGGTGCTGGAAACAAATATCTGAATATTGACAGAAACAACGAGCTTGGGGTTGAGGAGAGCAGTATTTGTCAAGAAAGAACACCTTCCTTTAACTGTAAGGAAGAGCCAAAGAAATGACAAGCATTGACTTTCTCAAACCCCAGAGGACCCATAGGATCCTTCACAACCTATGTTTGTGAATCATGGTCTTGTGACCTGACAAACTGGGTTTTTGCCACAGTGTCTGCACCCATTTAAAATTCTCATCAGAAATGCACAGGGTCCCAATTTCTCATAAGCTCCTCAACGCTTGTTATTTTCTGTTTGTTTGAAGCCATAGTCACCAGAATGGGTTGAAGTGGGACTCCATTGTGGTTTCCCTTGGCATGTTCCTGATGACAAAGGACCCTGAGCTGCTTCTTCTTTTTTTTTTAATGGCTGTTTGTATACCTTCTTTGGAGAATTACCAGTTGAAGACTTTTATCCATTTAAAAGATGTCTCTCTTGTTTGGTTGTAGGAGATAAAAATAAACTCTGAAACCTTCTTTCCCACCAGATATATGATCTGTAGATATTCTCCCCCAGTTTCTGAACTCCTTGGTTTGTTCAATCTCCCTTTCTGGGGCTTGGATCCTGAGCTCAGGACCTTACACATGTTAGGCAAGTACTTGAACCAAGTTTTATCTCCAGAGTGTGCCGATTTTCTTGAAGGAGTTCTGTATTCATTTTTTAAATTTATTCATTTTATGTGTGTGGATGCTTTGCATGCACATATGTAAATGCATCACCTGTGTGCAATGCCCATGGAATCAGATAAGGGCATTGGATTCCCTGGAAGTGGAACTACAGAGAGCTGTAAGCCATCATGTGGGTGATGGGGACTGAACTTGGGTCCTCTGCAAGAGCAGCAAGCACCCTAGTTGCTGATCTATCTCTCCAGGCTCTCGATTGAGTTTTGGATGTACAGTTTTAGTTTGGAGGAAGTTTGTTCAATTTTTCTTTTGGTTGCTTGAGCTTTTGGTATTCAACCCAGATTCACGAAGATTCCCTTCTATGTTTTCTTCTACAAGTTTTATAGTTCTGATTCTGATGTTTTGGACTTTGATCCTTTAAGAAATCAAAGATAATTTATGTGTTTTGTGTATCTCTGTGTGTAAGAGAGTGCCCCTGTACCAAATGTGTATGCAGAAATCAGAGGACAATCTGCAGGAGTTGTTTCTTTCCTTCCACCATGTGAATCCCAGGATGGAACTCACTTTGTCAGGCTTAGCAGCAAGCATCTTTACCACTTAGTTGTCTCACCACTTTTTAGGGTTTCCCATGGTTAGTATGCAAGGATCTACCTGATTTCTTGACTTTAGAGCAGCATAAAACTCTGATTTGAGACCAACTTTGGACTTCTAACTTGTGGAATTTTAAAGAAAAAAATTGAGTTGTTTTAAGTCATTAACTTTGTGGTGATTTGTAGTGACAATTTTGGAGTTTGGTTTCTTTTGAAAGCACAGAAATATTAGGAGACTATGTTCTTGTTTTAATTCCAGGTTGGGATAGGGGACTGCTCCAGATTGTCTGAAGCAACTGACTATGATTTGCCTCTTGCTCTAGCAGAGGCATGATTTTGCCAGCTGTAGCTATTTTCTATGATTGTGTGATGTCCGGTTACTTTTCAGAGGATGTATAAATGCTAGGGCCCCAAGAGGCATGGTGGGTTGTTGGTTGTTGTTGTTGAGTTGTTGATTGGTTGCTGTTGGCCACAGTTTGTTAAGTAGTTGTGTGCAAAGAGGAAGTTAGGTATCCTCATGGCGAATATCAAACTTGCCCCCAAAGAACTCAATGCCCATAATCAGCAGGAAGTAGTCTACTGATAACATCACCCCCTTTTCCCTCTATTCTTTTTCTCCTTCTAGTGTTAGGGGGTTGAAAGGATTGAAGAAAATGGGCAAAGAAAAATGGAAGAAAGAAGAACTTACAAAATAGCCAAAGGCAGGCTACAGTAATTTATGACAACAGCAACAAGAAACCAACACAGCTCTTACCTATTGAGCGGCTACTATGAGTTAGGTAAAATAGTAGGGTGTTATCTCAATGAATGTTTATAGGAGTGTTAGAAATTAAATCCATTTTACAGACAAGGGCACTGAGTTTTAGAGACTTGCTTAATATCACATTTGGTTATTAGAACCATGTTCCACCTATGGTTATACACAAGACTCTACCATAAAGTATGAAGAATGCCTACAATCAAGTCAATGACATTCTTCAAGGTTGTCCCAGATGTCCAGGCTCCTCAATGGGTACATTCCAAACTAATTTTTTTTTTGTCAAGCCACTTTAAAAAGACAATAATGGTTCATAATTAATGTAAATTGCTGTAATTATATAGTTTGTTTGCTTTTAGCTATCTAACTTGTCTAGTGTAGTCCCAGCTACTCATTGGATGGCTTCACGGCAGTCAAGCTGATCTTCACAAAGACAAGCTTGGTGTTCACAAATGGAGTGTTAAAGAAATGCAGCCTTCCCCTAGACAGAAAGCTCTGTGCATGCTTCAAGTAGGGATAGCATCTATGATAAAGAGGCACTGTGGTTATGAACAAACCTTATATGATCCATTGGTCATGATACCTTTTTCAGATGCATCTCAATATTGTAAATAAATGTGTTCTATAGATCCAAAACCACTTCTAAATGGCTTAAAGAAAACATTTCCTGGTGTTCTGTTGTCATCAAAGGCACATGGGAAAACAGAAGTTCTCAGTCTTGGGGTGCTTTGAAAAGTAGGGGGGCACATTTAAAATGTTTGAAGAAGAACAGGCGAGTGACCCACTTGGCCCCTGAAGGGTTCTACTCCCTAAGGCTCCGTTTCCAAAGAAACATTCCACTGCCTCCCTATTCCCCCCTCATCTTCCTCACATGATGCCCTATGACTGGGCTCCTGCCACCAATTTCAGCAGACACTAGCTGCTTAGGTGCAGGCATGTCACAAGGACAGGTGAGTGAGTCCCTGCCAGCTGAACTGCCCCAAGCCCTAGACTTTGTTTCCCCAAGACTCATGAAACCTTTTCAGAGTTTAGTTTCCTCTCAAACAGACTGGGTCAGGCCAAAAGTTAAGAACCAGCCTGGTCCCAAGGGACTTGTAGAATCTTTACAAGGTGAGGAGTTTCCACTGGTTCCACTGAAGCCCACAAATCAGAACCACCAGCTTGGCATACTTGTGAGTTTCCTGAGCCACAGTTTCCTCAGAGGTAATGTAGAGACAACCATTTCATCTCCATCTACTTCACATATTTGTCAAGAAAAGCATGTGACTTTGTGTTCATGAAAACACTGTAAAGTGGAAATTTTCATTAGGACTACTAATAGTTTTGATTATTATTAACCCAATATATGGCTTGGCTTCTTAAGGGTAGAAAGGTTCAGGTGTGTGTGTGTGTGTGTGTGTGTCTGTGTGTCTGTGTGTGTCTGTGTATTTTCCTCAATGTTAGATCACCTACTCAATGGCTCTACCATTTAAAGCTTTCACTATCCTCCAAGAGCTTCACACCCTATGCAGACTGTGGCCTATACTTGGCCAAACCTCCATTTAGAACAATTCTTATCCATTCCTCTATCTGTGCAGTCCATCTCATCCTATCCTATCCTATCCTATCCTATCCTATCCTATCCTATCCTATCCATCCATCCATCCATCCAGATTTCATTTCTTAAGCACCAACATACAACTATTTCTAGTCTGTCTATCTGCACACTTCCCAAGGTACAGCCAGTATCAAGTATCAGCCTGCTTGCAACTCGTCCAGAGTGAGTATCCTCTGTAAGAAAGATTTCCCTGGATGCTGAGATGTGGGTAGATTCGAGAGGAGAGTCCTATGGAAGGATGTTTACCCAAAGTGCCTTTGCCATGGTTAAATCAGCAGAACCTCCCGGGAAAGGAATTTCTGATTCCAAACAACCCCACCTAATGTCACAGGCTATCCTTCCCTCTGAGTAATGGGGTGAGCCTTATGGGACTGTGATGAATCTGCCTCCTTTGAAGGCATCTAATGAAACTCTGATTTCATCAACCTTTTGTACCCAGGAAGAGGCTACTGTGACACAAGCCAAATGGAATAATTTTATGGGATGAGGGGGGACTCTTTGAAAGCAATCTAAGGAGCGTATTTTGACGAAAAAAATTAGCTTCGGGACCAGGAAAGAGAATTATGTTATTTGCCAAGCCTCCACCCACTGGTATGGGTATAAAAAGACCACGAAGGAAGGAGAGACTCAAACCTCACCCAGACCTACCTGCAGCAGCTCACTGCTCCCATCACTTCTCCCCAAACCATGTCCTGTGAGACTTGCCTGCCCGCCCTGAGCTGCCGCACCAGCTGCTCCTCCCGGCCCTGCGTGCCCCCCAGCTGCCATGGCTGCACTCTGCCCGGGGCCTGCAACATCCCCGCCAATGTGGGCAACTGCAATTGGTTCTGCGAGGGCTCCTTCAATGGCAATGAGAAGGAGACCATGCAGTTCCTGAATGACCGCCTGGCCTCCTATATGGAGAAGGTCAGGCAGCTGGAGAGAGAGAATGCAGAGCTGGAATGTAGGATCCAGGAGAGGAACCAGCAGCAGGACCCCCTGGTGTGTCCTGCCTACCAGGCCTACTTCAGGACCATTGAGGAGTTGCAGCAGAAGGTGAGAGGGTAGCTTATCTCAGATGCAGCAGCAGCTGCCTTTTCTTGAATGGAGAGACACGCTCAAGTTCAAGTGGATCTCACATTAGAACCATTGTTTCAGATTCTGTGTGCTAAGTCTGAGAACGCCAGGCTGGTCGTGCAGATCGACAATGCCAAGCTGGCCTCTGATGACTTCAGGACCAAGTATGTTAAACCTTTTGAGTTGGGTGACTCCCAAACCTTGGTGGTTCTGTCATGGCTCTGTGGGTCTAATGTGGCCTGGAAGGGCAAGTGGAAGGGACGAGAAAGACATGGCTTCCTTTTTCATGTCTTCTCCTGAGTCTGGCTATAAAAAAAAAGCTTCAAATAGGTATTCAGACCCTAGCCCTTCAGCTGATATGGTTGACTCTCCTGTATTGGAAGTGGTTGGGACTGGAAGTGTTTCTTGGTTTTGGCTTTCCTTCTGAGTTGTGGGATATTTGAACATTCATAATAAGCTATCTTGGCACCCCCATACACGGAGACCCCCTAAAGCACAAAACTCATTTGTTAAGGTATTTATATACTGTAAACACAAAGCATGCCATTTTATACACTATATTTAGTGCACCTGCATTGTGAATCTGCTCTGTTTGAAGTCAGATGGGGCAGTTTTAACTATGGTGTTATGCCCTTCAAAGACTTTCAGATTTTTAAGCATTTTAGGAATTGGATCTTCTGGTTAGAGATGTTCAATCTCTATCAGGGTTTCTAGAATGCTCTTTTTTTTTATAAAACTCCCAAATCCAGAGATGGGAACAGATTGATTTGGTGCTATACTAATCAAGAACAGACTGAGGGTTCCACCTTATGGGAGTCTGTGGGCATAAGGGAGTCAAGCCCTCCCCCAGCTGATCCACACACAGCAAGAAGAGAACAGAAGAGGAAAGGCTTGTGGATTTGCTTATGGAGTTCTTGGTCCAATACCACCCTGAGAAGACATTGGCTGATCCTCCCACCCTGTGTGTGTGCAGGTACCAGACTGAGCTGTCCATGAGGCAGCTGGTGGAGTCTGACATCAACAGCCTGCGCAGGATCCTGGATGAGCTGACCCTCTGCAAGTCTGACTTGGAGGCTCAGGTGGAGTCTCTGAGGGAGGAGCTGCTGTGCCTCAAGAAGAACCATGAGGAGGTATGAGGAAATATTTAGAAAGCAATTTTCACAGCCTCAGAGTGACACCTTTAGCATCCAGAGAGGTTTCCCAAATCAGGAGGTACCAGCTGTCAGGGTACATGATGTGGGGCCATTCCCTGAAGGCCTCTAAGCTAAGGACCCAGGAGGACCTTACCACTGTATCCTTACTGAGGAGTGTGGTGAGCTGTGGATGCTGTGGCACATGGAGGAGTGTAGGCAGCTGCTAGAGATAGTGAGCTGGGTGTCTGTCCACTGACCTCCCATCTCTGCTGGTTGCTACCACTAGGTTCTGGAATTGATGGTGGAGATGGAGGGTTAAAAAATAAATAAGAATTCATGGCTCCTCTCTCTAAGAACTTGCAGCCTAGTGTGGAGGGCAGCTACGGAGTCCTGATGATAAAATGTAAGACTGAGTGAAGCAAGAGCTGTGTGCTGTGCATGGTAGGAGGAAGTCCGTCTTCCAAAGAGGAGCTGGGGAGCACGTCTCAGAGGCAAGAGAGAGATTTCAATTAACTCATGAGTGTTGCCGTTTGAGGGTGTAGGCTGTACAAAGAAGTGCTGAAGCAAGGCATATTTAAGTAAGGCTAAGAATTTGTTACTCTAAGGAGTGTGGCAGCCAACAGGAGGAATTGCACATATCAAGGACAAGTGTTAGAAGGTTGTGAAGGCACTTCAGCTTTTGTTACAGAAAGATGTGGCTGTGGTTCCTTTTGGAACTTTGTTGAGATGTCTGCAACTTTGGAATGATCCGTATATTTGGTTTTAGTCCCTACCCCCCTCCCCAATCCCTTTCTAGGTATTCTAGGTAGCACAGTACTCACTTCCCTGAAGCAGGAAGAGAGCAGATCTGTCTTCATAGGCTCGTTCTTTCTCCTTCCCCCACCAGGAAGTCAACACCCTGCGCTGCCAGCTTGGAGACCGCCTCAACGTGGAGGTGGACGCTGCTCCCACCGTGGACCTGAACCGCGTGCTCAATGAGACCAGGTGTCAGTATGAGGCCCTGGTGGAAACCAACCGCCGGGAAGTGGAGGAATGGTACACTACACAGGTAGGCATCTGAGCCCATGGTTGCTCAGGAACCGAGTCCCCAGGAATGTAAGACAGGGTCTAATCCTGTCTCTCCCCTTACCTATTGCAGTCAGAGGAGCTGAACAAGCAGGTGGTGTCCAGCTCAGAGCAGCTGCAGTCCTGCCAGGCCGAGATCATCGAGCTGAGACGCACAGTCAACGCCCTGGAGATCGAGCTGCAGGCCCAGCACAGCATGGTGTGTAGTGTCCAGACCTGCTGCTGAGCAGTGTGGAGTTGGGAGGCAGAGTCCCTGGGGTGTCCTTGGGGTCTCTCTCTCTCTCTCGTCCTCTCTCTCTGTCTCTGTCTCTCTCTGTCTGTCTCTCTTCTTAGCTCTTGAAGCCTGTGAGTTCTTTGGAAGTCATGCAGAAACCTTCAGAGGGAACAGCTCTGTGACAGCCTTTGTCTTCTCCCCCACAGAGAAACTCTCTGGAGAACACCCTGACAGAGAGTGAGGCTCGCTACAGCTCTCAGCTGTCCCAGGTGCAGTGCCTGATCACCAACGTGGAGTCCCAGCTTGGTGAGATCCGGGCTGACCTGGAGCGTCAAAACCAGGAGTACCAGGTGCTGCTGGACATTCGGTCTCGTCTGGAGTGTGAGATCAACACATACAGGAGCCTGCTGGAGAGCGAGGACTGCAAGTGAGTACAGAATAGATTTCTGGGACTCGATATGTGGTGTGCTAAGGAGACACACTTACGATGGCCATATTTTAAACTACTCAAACAGTGCATTGAAAGCCTACAGCAATTTGTGTCAGTTCAGTAAATGTAGTTGAACAAAGGTGAAGGGAATAGTTCCTGTCTCTGAAAGCTACCAATAGAGAGGTGAGGGGTGGGTAGGGAGATTGCCAGTCACAGTGTTGCATGTTGGGTTAGGCGGATCCCGTTAACTTCCTCGCGAGCACAGCCATACAAGACGATGGTTTCCAAAAGCACAATTGTCCAGTTCTGCACAAGGTATTGTGGGTAAGGGAGAAGGGCTTGATGAAGGGCCTCAGTGCCCTTCTAATTCCAACCCCTGATAATTCATAGGTTGCTCCTGTAAGTACAAGGTACCGTGTGTGACTTAGGGTTCTCTGACTTCTCCTCTCCAACCCACTGTTAACCTTTGTGTCTCCTCAGCCTCCCCTGCAACCCATGCGCCACCACCAATGCTAGTGGCGGTTGCTGTGGACCTTGCGGCAGCTCAAAGCGTTGCTGTTAACTGAACTGATTCCCTTTTGAAGATGTTGATGAAGCCATTTAGTTCAAATGCAGGAACGGTCAAACCCAGGCCCCTCCTTTGCAAGGATTTCCGTTGTCACTAAGAAACGTCATCACGACAACTGCTTTTTAGATGAGGATGAGCTTTCCAGAGCCAGCAAGCAACTTCCTGGCCAACTCCTTCAGTTGAAGGTTGAGTCTCTTTGCTGCGCAGGCGTCACATGTCTGCCAACGGAACTCCCTGAGATTGGCATAGAGGGCGGTTCCTGTACATGCCTCCATTTCCTGCCTTCCTTTCTTCTCGGTGATTCTCTGGAATGCAAGGAGGCAGCTTCATCCACCTCCCAATAAACTTTATTTCTCTGGCATAGTAAAGGTGTTTCTCATTCATATTCATACTTTGTAAAATATTCATGACTGTCCCATAAAAATACCTGGAACTAGCAGGGTGATTAAATGGATCAAATAGCTGACCTAGCTATTAAGCTCAAAGGGAAACCTTGAGGGACAGGGAGAGGTGTTCTCTGTATGGGTGGACTCTCAGCAAGGGCGGGCCATGTGGAAAAACTTGGCCATGAACACCCAAGCCCATTTTGCTGTGGCTGCAGAGCCCTTGACTATTCTAAGGCACCCCCCATTCCCCGAGTTTCTCAAATTCTCACCCTCATTAGTCTTCTTACTTTTAAACTACATGACCACTGGCCTTGTAACCCATTTGTTTTTTTGTTTAGGGGTTTATTAGGAGGCCCCCTCCCTTTTCAGATTCAGATTCCCACCTCTATTACAGTGTCCATGGTGGGTCTCTCTCTCATTCTCTTTTACTTCAAGCTATCTATCTTGATTAAACTCTTGAAGCTTTTCTTCAGAGCTTAGAGGGACACTTTCTCCCCTGAAGAAGTTCACTCTGGGAGGTTTCCCTTCCTCTCCATCAAAGCTGCTTGATGTTTTCTTATTGTTATTACAAGTCTCCGTTCAAGTTCCATGTTGTCGGTTACTCATGAGAGTTTCTCTTCATGTCTATCCATTGCACCACGTGTTGCAGGATATTTGCTCACACTGTAAACCCTGAGATTGTATTTATTCACAAGCCCTGTTTCTAGTTGTGGTGTGGCTCAGCCTTTAGAACACACCTTTACTCTCTCTGGCTGGAATAAAGACACACCCTTAGTAGACACCTTTTATCACAAACAATGGAGATGAAGTTAGTTTGTAGAAGGAATCACCCATGTTTGAAAGTTCTAATTGAGTGATAGACAAAGGGACAAATCAGAGAAAGATCTGACAGAATAGGATATGCCCAACTCTCAGGAGAAGAGAAAGGAAGGGGAAGCTACTACTTAAGAGAGCAATGCAGAGAGAGAAAAAAGGACGGGGAGGGGGGAAGGGGGAGGGGGAGGGGGAAGGGGAGAGGGAGAGAAAGGAAAGGAATCAGTTTTATCAGGACCCTGGTACAGAGACAGTTTGCAGAGAGAAAACAAGCTAGACACAGTTAAAGATAGAAAGATCCGGAGAATGAGGACAATTAAATCAGCCGAATAAAAGTGACTTTAGCAACCAAGCCTAACTGGACTAAGACATAATCTTGGTAAGCAGGCTTGTCTTGTTATTGACTTGTGATGCCTAAGAAATTGCCTTTTTCTTTAGAGTTCAAATTGTTTATTTACCCAAAGTCAAATGAAAGTATTTTCATTTCATAAGGATATGCATTTGAAAGAGTTAAGCAAAATTTTGCTAGAGGAGGATTACATTAAAAAGAAAAATCGCCACCCAAAGTACGAACAACAACAATCACCACTCATTCCTAGCTCAGATCATCCCACGCTGTCAAAGAGTAATGAACTAAACCAATGAATCATATTGTTACCCAATTATATTTATATTTGGCACTGCTCTAAGATAGTCAAATGCAGTTGACCTTCTATACTTGTTTTTTCCTCTCTTCAATGATAACACACATATGTTGGTAATATAAGTTCTGAGTCATGCCAACAACGATGGATATAGTTGTGAAGAACGGGGAACCATACACATAAAAACAGGTTATATCATGAGTTGTATACCTGTGGACATCTGTGTATGTACACAGGATGAGACACATATATCTGTGCGCAGATACCACTGCTGTTATTAATTTGTGTACCCAACTTTAAAAATGAAATCATTTTATTTCACAAACTTTCCTGTTTTTTAGACAGGGTTTCACGATGTAGCCCTGGGTATCCTGGAACTTGATCTGTAGATCATTCAAATCTCAAACTCAAAGAGATCTGCATGCCTTTCCTCCCCAGTACTGGCTCAAAACATGCACACCATGCCCAGCTGAACTCCTTGTATTCCATGGCCTATAATTCTAAAGAAAGCCAGTGTTCACTGTCTCTCTCAATACACAACTCTCACATCTTCATACCTTTGCCCCATCTTTGAATTTTTAAAGCTGTCATGTCTATAATTGTTATGTATCCAGTTATTATTATTATTATTTCAGTTAATGATCTCTGACTTAAACAAATACAATCAATTATCTATTGTTGTATGCCAAACGCTATGTCAGAAAAGCAGAAACCCTACAAACTCCAGTCCTGGCTCATAGCAATATTTACAGCCTGGAATGTGTAACACAAAAAGATAGATATCATTGGCAAACAGCAAGATGGCTCAAGGGAGATAAAAATAAAGAACTACAAATTTCAGAGGTGTGAGAGAATGGTAAGAAAAGACGTGGAGAACAAGATAGCATGTGATACGGACTTTGGAAACGTGTTCATTACATATAGAGTTCATTTGCCTGTCTTGTTGACTGCAGGACCTTCAACTGCGAAAGAATCATCTTCCAATCCAAGCAGAATGCAAACCAAGGCATTCTGGGAGTGGAATGAGTAAGGAAGAGTAACACTAGAGAGGATTCATGATAAGGTTATTAAAACCTTATGTACCTCCCACAGTTCTGACTTCAATCAACTCTTGCTATATGATATTAGCATAATTCTGAAATAAAATTTGATGGCACACGCTTGGACAGACGAGAGTGTGTAGGTTTAAGAAGAGGGAAAGTTTTTCTAAGCATTACATTTGTGGGGTAGGGAAATGAGGAGCTGGGAGGAGTATTTGTATTTTGATCGTTGACTTTCTAACGCAGAATGTAACCGGAATATGGCAGTCAGATGAAACTGCATGATAGCTTGGTAGACTGTATTTGACCGTGCTTTCAAGTTTGTCTATGAGATCTTGCAAGGGAAGTTGTTCTCTAGATAAGTCAACCAACAGGATCTCTAAAGAAATCGAACCACTAGATCTATCATTTATCTGTCATCTATTTATCCATTCCCAATGTATGTATATATCTTCTATTTAAGACACGGATAGATATAGAGAAAAAAATGTTATGCAGGATTGGCTCATTTTGTTATGGAGATTGAGAAATTCTGTGATCTTCAAGTTGATTGTCCAGGAAAGGCAATCACGTAGCTCCATTCTCAGCCCAAAGGCTTGAGAGTCAAGAGAACTGATGGAACAGGTCAAGGTTAGAAGGTAGAAATGTCTGAAGTTAGGACTAGACTGGTAGTCTAGCTCAAGAAAGAAGAGTGACTCCAACATCTCTACATACTATTCTCATTCTTTGAGCCCTTGGTTGAGTAGATGATGCTCATCTATATTGGTAAAAATGATATTCAATGTAACTTTTTCCAGAAACACTTCATAAATTCATCAGAAGTAGCCTTAATCAGCTATTTGGCATCCCTTATCAAAGTCAAGTTGACACATAAATTATTATTACAAACTCCTACTATGGGCCTAACCTCGTTTCCTGTTTTTAAAATGCATTTGTTTATTTTATTTTATATGCATGAATGTTTAGCCCATGTATGAGCAATGTGGGTGTACCTGGTGTCCATGGTGGTCAGAAGAGGGTATTGTATCTCCTAGAGCTGCAGTTATAGATGGATGACTGTGAGTTGTCATGTGCATGCTGGGAAAAAAATCCAGGTCCTCTGCAAGAGCAAGAAGTGAGCCAACTCTCTAGACCCCAGGATCTGAAGTTTTCGGACTTTCTGAAATGAAACAATGCTAATAAAGAGATCTTCAAAAGAATGGCTGGATGTGTTGGAGAGTTCTTTAAGTAAGCATTGTAGCTAGAGATGTATTAGTTAAGACCACTGGAAGGAAGCTGAAAGAGTACACAAGAGCCTTGGGGACCACTGACAGAAATGACAGAGCTGACATGGTGTGCTTCAAAATCCCCGACATGAGGTCTCTGAGGACACCTGGGTACAGCAACTGGAGAGGACAATGGAGGAGCAGCTGAGGGGACATGGAAGCCAAAAGATGTTATGAGTTTCACTGAGAGGGTTAGTCAACAGATCAAGGGAGAGGAGGGTCAGCTTGGATATGAAAATAGGGTGTTCACTGGTGACTGTGAAGAGACATGGTCTGTAGGATGCCGGGGAAGAAGCAGTCTCCTCATAGCTCCTTCATGTTCACCTCAAATGATCAACGTGACTGTGATTGTAATGCAGAGGTTTACCATCCACTGGTACTGAAGCATGAAACTTCTTTATTTGCTTAAAAACAAACAAACAAACAAACAAACAAACAAACCTGTGTTAGCATTTGCTATTTCCTTTGACCTGTAGAACATTCTACGCAGCAGATTTCAATCCACTCTATTCCTGTTCCCTTACTCTCCCCATCCCAGGTTGAGCAAATTCATTGTTAGGGCTGATGGGATAGTTCATCCAGTGAAGGGTGATCGCCAGGCAAGTCTGATGACTTGAGTTTGATCTCTAGAATCCATGCAGAGGTAGAAGGGGAGAAATAGCTACTGAAAGGTGCTGTCTGACCTTTACACATTTGTGTGCCTACACTCACACAGGCATAATGACAATAAATATATACAATTTAAAAAAATAATTAGGTCTCACTATTTGGAATTGCTTCACATTCTTCTATCCTAGCATGAAAAGCAGCACGAGTGAACTTGGTACTTCTTTTTTTTTTATGTTCTTTTTTTTAAAATTTTTAATATTTTTTATTACATATTTTCCTCAATTACATTTCCAATGCTATCCCAAAAGTCCCCCATAGCGCCCCCCACTTCCCTACCCACCCATTCCCATTCTTTTGGCACTGGCATTCCCCTATATTGGGGCATATAAAGTTTGCAAGTCTAATGGGCCTCTCTTTCCATTGATGGTCGACTAGGCCATCTTTCGATACATATGCAGCTAGAGACAAGAGCTCTGGGGTACTGGTTAGTTCATCATGTTGTTCCAACTATAGGGTTGCGGATCCCTTTAGCTCCTTGGGTACTTTCTCTAGCTTCTCCATTGGGAGCCCTGTGATACATCCAATCGCTGACTGTGAGCATCCACTCCTGTGTTTGCTAGGCCCCTGCATAGTCTCACAAGAGACAGCTATATTTGGGTCCTTTCAGCAAAATCTTGCTAGTGTATGCAGTGGTGTCAGCGTTTAGAAGCTGATTATGGGATGGATCCCTGGATACGGCAGTCTCTAGATGGTCCATCCTTCCATAACAGGTCCAAACTTTGTCTCTGTAACTCCTTCCATGGGTGTTTTGTTCCCAATTCTAAGAAGGGGCATAGTGTCCCCATTTTGGTCTTCATTCTTCTTGAGTTTCATGCGTTTAGCAAATTGTATCTTATATCTTGGGTATCCTAAGTTTTGGGCTAATATCCACTTATCAGTGAATACATATTGTGTGAGTTCCTTTGTGATTGTGTTACCTCACTCAAGATGATGCCCTCCAGGTCCATCCATTTGGCTAGGAATTTCATAAATTCATTCTTTTTAATAGCTGAGTGGTACTCCATTGTGTAAATGTACCATAATTTCTGTATCCATTCCTCTGTTGAGGGACATCTGGGTTCTTTCCAGCTTCTGGCTATTATAAATAGGGCTGCTATGAACATAGTGGAGCATGTGTCCTTCTTACCGGTTGGGACATCTTCTGGATATATGCCCAGGAGAGGTATTGCTGGATCCTCCGGTAGTACTATGTCCAATTTTCTGAGGAACCGCCAGACTGATTTCCAGAGTGGTTGTACAAGCTTGCAATCCCACCAACAATGGAGGAGTGTTCCTCTTTCTCCACATCCTCGCCAGCATCTGCTGTCACCTGAATTTTTGATCTTAGCCATTCTGACTGGTGTGAGGTGGAATCTCAGGGTTGTTTTGATTTGCATTTCCCTGATGATTAAGGATGTTGAACATTTTTTCAGGTGCTTCTCTGCCATTCGGTATTCTTCAGGTGAGAATTCTTTGTTCAGTTCTGAGCCCCATTTTTTAATGGGGTTATTTGACTTTCTGGAGTCCACCTTCTTGAGTTCTTTATATATATTGGATATTAGTCCCTTATCTGATTTAGGATAGGTAAAGATCCTTTCCCAATCTGTTGGTGGTTTTTTTTTTTTGTCTTATTGATGGTGTCTTTTGCCTTGCAGAAGCTTTGCAGTTTCATGAGGTCCCACTTGTCAATTCTCGTCACAAGCCATTGCTGTTCTATTCAAGAATTTTCCCCCTGTGCCCATATCTTCAAGGCTTTTCCCCACTTTCTCCTCTATAAGTTTCAGTGTCTCTGGTTTTATGTGAAGTTCCTTGATCCACTTAGACTTGACCTTAGTACAAGGAGATAGGAATGGATCGATTCTCATTCTTCTACATGTTAACAACCAGTTGTGCCAGCACCATTTGTTGAAAATGCTGTCTTTCTTCCACTGGATGTTTTTAGCTCCCTTGTCGAAGATCAAGTGACCGTAGGTGTGTGGGTTCATTTCTGGGTCTTCAATTCTATTCCATTGGTCTATTTGTCTGTCACTATACCAGTACCATGCAGTTTTTATCACAATTGCTCTGTAGTAGAGCTTTAGGTCCGGCATGGTGATTCCACCAGAGGTTCTTTTATCCTTGAGAAGAGTTTTTGCTATCCTAGGTTTTTTGTTATTCCAGATGAATTTGCAGATTGCACTTTCTAATTCGTTGAAGAATTGAGTTGGAATTTTGATGGGGATTGCATTGAATCTGTAGATTGCTTTTGGCAAGATAGCCATTTTTACAATGTTGATCCTGCCAATCCATGAGCATGGGAGATCTTTCCATCTTCTGAGATCTTCTATAATTTCTTTCTTCAGAGACTTGAAGTTTTTATTATACAGATCTTTCACTTCCTTAGTTAGAGTCACGACAAGATATTTTATATTATTTGTGACTATTGAGAAGGGTGTTGTTTCCCTAATTTCTTTCTCAGCCTGTTTATTCTTTGTGTAGAGAAAGGCCATTGATTTGTTTGAGTTAATTTTATATCCAGCTACTTCACCGAAGCTGTTTATCAGGTTTAGGAGTTCTCTGGTGGAATTTTTAGGGTCACTTATATATACTATCATATCATCTGCAAAAAGTGATATTTTGACTTCATCTTTTCCATTTTGTATCCCTTTGATCTCCTTTTGTTGTCGAATTGCTCTGGCTAGGACTTCAAGTACAATGTTGAATAGGTATGGAGAAAGTGGACAGCCTTGTCTAGTCCCTGATTTTAGAGGGATTGCTTCAAGCTTCTGACCATTTACTTTGATGTTGGCTACTGGTTTGCTGTAGATTGCTTTTATCATGTTTAGGTATGGGCCTTGAATTCCTGATCTTTCCAAGACTTTTATCATGAATGGGTGTTGGATCTTGTCAAATGCTTTTTCCGCATCTAACGAGATGACCATGTGGTTTTTGTCTTTGAGTTTGTTTATATACTGGATTATGTTGATTGATTTCCGTGTATTGAACCATCCCTGTATCCCTGGGATGAAACCTACTTGGTCAGGATGGATGATTGTATTGATGTGTTCTTGGATTCGGTTAGCAAGAACTTTATTGAGGATTTTTGCATCAATATTCATAAGGGATATTGGTCTGAAGTTTTCTATCTTTGTTGGGTCTTTTTGTGGTTTAGGTATCAGAGTAATTGTGGCTTCATAGAATGTGTTGGGTAGAGTACCTTCTGTTTCTATTTTGTGGAATAGTTTGTGAAGAACTGGGATTAGATCTTCTTTGAAGGTCTGATAGAACTCTGCACTAAACCCATCTGGTCCTGGGCTTTTTTTGGTTGGGAGACTATTAATGACTGCTTCTATTTCTTTGGGGGATATAGGGCTGTTTAGATCATTAACCTGATCTTGATTCAACTTTGGTACCTGGTATCTGTCTAGGAACTTCTCCATTTCATCCAGGTTCTCCAGTTTTGTTGATTATAGCCTTTGGTAGAAGGATCTGATGGTGTTTTGGATGTCTTCAGGATCTGTTGTTATGTTTCCTTTTTCATTTCTGATTTTGTTAATTAGGATCCTTTCCCTGTGCCCTCTAGTGAGTCTGGCTAAGGGTTTATGTATCTTGTTGATTTTCTCAAAGAACCAGCTCCTTGATTGGTTGATTCTTTGAATAGTTCTTCTTGTTTCCACTTGGTTGATTTCGCCCCTGAGTTTGATTATTTCCTGCCGTCTACTCCTCTTGGGTGAGTTTGCTCCCTTTTGTTCTAGTGCTTTTAGGTGTGTTGTCAAGTTGCTAATGTGTGCTCTCTCTAGTTTCTTTTTGGAGGCACTCAGAGCTATGAGTTTTCCTCTTAGAAATGCTTTCATTGCGTCCCATAAGTTTGGGTATGTTGTGGCTTCATTTTCATTGAACTCTAAAAAGTCCTTAATTTCTTTCTTTATTCCTTCCTTGACCAAGGTATCATTGAGAAGAGTGTTGTTCAGTTTCCACGTGAATGTTGGCTTTCTATTATTTATTTTGTTATTGAAGATCAGCCTTAGTCCATGGTGATCTGATAGGATGCATGGGACAATTTCAATATTATTGTATCTGTTGAGGCCTGTTTTGTGACCAATTATGTGGTCAATTTTGGAGAAGGTACCATGAGGTGCTGAGAAGAAGGTATATCCTTTTGTTTTAGGATAGAATGTTCTGTAGATATCTGCCAGATCCATTTGATTCATAACTTCTGTTAGTTTCACTGTGTCCCTGTTTAGTTTCTGTTTCCATGATCTGTCCATTGGTGAAAGTGGTGTGTTGAAGTCTCCCACTATTATTGTATGAGGTGCAATGTGTGCTTTGAGATTTACTAAAGTTTCTTTAATGAATGTGGCTGCCTTTGTATTTGGAGCATAGATATTCAGGATTGATAGTTCCTCTTGGAGGATTTTACCTTTGATGAGTATGAAGTTCCCCTCCCTGTCTTTTTTGATGACTTTGGGTTGGAAGTCAATCTTATCAGATATTAGAATGGCTACTCCAGCTTGTTTCTTCATATCATTTGCTTGGAAAATTGTTTTCCAGCCTTTCATTCTGAGGTAGTGTCTATCTTTTTCTCTGAGATGAGTTTCCTGTAAGCAGCAAAATGTTGGGTCTTGTTTGTGTAGCCAGTTTTTTAGTCTATGTCTTTTTATCGGGGAGTTGAGTCCATTGATATTAAGAGATATTAAGGAAAAGTAATTGTTGTTTCCTGTTATTTTTGTTGTTAAAGTTGGCATTCTGTTCTTGTGGCTGTCTTCTTTTAGGTTTGTTGAGGGATTACCTTCTTGTTGTTTCTAGGGCGTGGTTCCTGTCCTTGTATTGGTTTTTTCCTGTTATTATCCTTTGAAGGGCTGGATTTGTGGAGAGATAATGTGTGAATTTGGTTTTGTCGTGGAATACTTTGGTTTCTCCATCTATGTTAATTGAGAGTTTGGCTGGGTATAGTAGCCTGGGCTGGAATTTGTGTTCTTTTAGTGTCTGTATAACATCTGTCCAGGATCTTCTGGCTTTCATAGTCTCTGGTGAAAAATCTGGTGTAATTCTGATAGGCTTGCCTTTATATGTTACTTGGCCTTTTTCTCTTACTGCTTTTAGTATTCTATCTTTATTTAGTGCATTTGTTGTTCTGATTATTATGTGTCGGGAGGTATTTCTTTTCTGGTCCAGTCTATTTGGAGTTCTGTAGGCTTCTTGTATGTTCATGGGCATCTCTTTCTTTAGGTTTGGGAAGTTTTCTTCTATAATTTTGTTGAAGATGTTTGCTGGTCCTTTGAGTTGAAAATCTTCATTCTCATCCACTCCTATTATCCGTAGGTTTGGTCTTCTCATTGTGTCCTGTATTTCTTGGATGTTTTGAGTTAGGATCTTTTTGCGTTTTACATTTTCCTTGATCGTTGTGCCGATGTTCTCTATGGAATCTTCTGCACCTGAGATTCTCTCTTCCATCTCTTGTATTCTGTTGCTGATGCTCGTATCTATGGTTCCAGATTTCTTTCCTAGGGTTTTTATCTCCAGTGTTGCCTCATTTTGGGTTTTCTTTATTGTGTCTACTTCCCTTTTTAGGTCTAGTATGGTTTTGTTCATTTCCATCATCTGTTTGGATGTGTTTTCCTGTTTTTCTTTAAGGACTTCTATCTGTTTGATTGTGTTATCCTGTTTTTCTTTAAGGACTTCTACCTGTTTGATTGTGTTATCCTGTTTTTCTTTAAGGACTTCTACCTGTTTGATTGTGTTATCCTGTTTTACTTTAAGGACTTCTACCTGTTTGATTGTGTTATCCTGTTTTTCTTTAAGGACTTGTAACTCTTTAGCCATGTTCTCCTGTAATTCTTTAAGTGAGTTATTAAAGTCCTTCTTGATGTCCTCTACCATCATCATGAGATATGCTTTTAGATCTGTGTCTAGCTTTTCCGGTGTGTTTGGGTGCCCTGGACTGGGCTAAGTGGGAGTGCTGGGTTCTGATGATGGTGAGTGGTCTTGATTTCTGTTAGTAAGATTATTATGTTTACCTTTCGCCATCTGGTAATCTCTGGGGGTAGTTGTTATCGTTGTCACTGTTTAAAGATTGGAGCAGACTCTGTGTTCCACTCACCCGAAGTCTCAAAATCCTGTGGCGGGTGTCGTGGGTAGCTGGCGGCTGTCAGCTGACCCTGCTCTCTAGCTACCCCGGTGCTGGTCCGGCTGGAAGAGGCCTGTGGCCCTACTCAGGCCGGTTTTCTGCTTCCCTAACTAATGCAGTCTCAGGTCCCGCGCAATTGGATTGGAGCAGAAGCTGTGTTCCACTCACCAGAAGTCTCAAGATCCTGTGGCGGGGGTCGTGGGTAGCTGGCGGGTGTCAGCCGACCCTGCGCCCTAGCTACCCTGGTGCTGTTCTGACCGGAAGAGGCTTCTGGCCCTACTCAGGTCGGATTTCTGCCTCCCCAACCAAAGCAGTCTCAGGTCCGGCCGGAAGAGCGGTACTTCTTGACTTTGACCCTTTTTGATATGAGAAATCTTCTTGCTTGTCTGGTGATACAATTCATGACCTCTAACTACCCCTTGTGTACAGTAACATGTCATAAATGTGTGAGGAGCCCAATGTATTATCTTACATTTTCAAAAGAACACAGCTTACACATGATTATGTCCTGATGAGAATTTCAAACAGTAGATTCTGGCCACCATAAACACTACTTTGGGAAAAAGAAGGGAGGCTTCTTCTTGGCTTTAAAGACAGGGAGGGTGGCTCCAGCCAAAGCCTTGCCCTGACTTCACTCTATGGTTAAATACTACTGCTGAGTTTGTGTGTGATCTCTGACATGGAAATAGTCTTGGCTTCTATAATGAATAGTGTCCTTAAACCTCAAATGTCGTTAGCTCACATCTTGAGACCAAAAGCTTCAGCCACAGCGTCTGACACAATGATACAAGTAACTATAAAACCTTTCTGGTTGTTAGGATTTCGTCTGTCCATCATGTTTATTGAAGGGTAATTGTCAAGAGACAATATCATCATTTATATAAAGTTGAGAACACACAGTATATACAGTAAATAGAATAAGCGAGCACTCATTTGTAAGAATTCCTAGGAAAGAAGTATTTTTATTTTCTTAACAGATCAACATTCTTTCAGCCACATATAAAACATATAATATATATTAAATAATATACCACATATACAGTATATAATATATATAATACTCAGGATATATATATATATATATATATATATATATATATATGTATTTAAATTCTACCATGTACTTTTGAATGTACAGTAATCTTTTCCATGGATTATTATGCTCTGACCAAGGTGGAAACTATAGCAATAGTTAATCTTCATGGATACATTTTCTAGTTTACAACAAATGATTCCTTTCTTACTCTTTAAAGAAGAAGCATTGTCTGGGATTTTCTCTTTTGAGGTTCATGATGTAGAAAAAGAGGATAGAAGAAATTAAAAAAAAAATGTCATGTATTTTCTGGGTTGTGTGAGTTCATTTAGATCAGCTTGGTACGGACTTTGAATCAACACACTTGGTTCATATGTCACAGTAGAACCATTTTACAAGAAGAGTCAGGAAGGCAGTCAGAGACTGTGAGGACTTAGTTTAGCTTGAAAAGACCACCCTTTTGCTTAAAGCTTGTTTTCTGTCCAAAAGCATGCTTGGAGCTAGCTCTTCCTTGGAAATGACTTCCAGAATCACTCAAGAAAATTCACCTTATTATTTTACAGTCACGACTTGTTTCTGACCCATTAAACAAATGACTCAATAAACCTTATTCAATAGGTTTAGTTTCAAATAACATCCATAAAGAGAAACAGCCTTAAAATATGTAGAGTTGCCTTTCCCTCAAATAATGTAAAAGAGTACAGTCCCGGCACACATTTGAAGAATGGCCTGAATGGTAACCATATGATAGGAGGGAACACGGAGGAGAAAGAGGAGGAAGAGGAGGAAGAGGAGGAAGAAGAGAACTTTAAGAAATACCTTTTGTATTTGGGACGCTGATCAGTTAGACTTGAAATCTCTGCAGTTCAAAGCTCCCTCTGTAATAGCATGAGGGCAGAAGATGAGCTTGCTAAAATGTTCTGACAGTCATGAGATGTCACCTTAGCAAGTACAAATGTGTTGGCCTTGAGACCCTTGGGAGAACTAGGCTCAGGAATTTCTACACTAGATTGACTAGGGGTTTCCTTCTTTCCAACTTCTGGTGGGAATAATGTGGTCTTGCTAAGTAGGTTTTCATTGGATTCTTTAAAAAAAAAAGAATAGATTTGTTTCTTGGCTCATTCTTGTTGGGGGATGGGGGTGGGACATGGGGAGAAACACTGCTAAGCAATGGCTGGGTTGAACTGAATTAAGACTATCCCACATTATGCCATCTTATTGTAAAAGTATTGGAAGGGACAGAGTGTCATGGATAGTAAGACTATGGCCACTGGAATTAGAGAAGTCTGCTTTTGATCTTGGTTCCATCATGGTGAACCTGTAGGATCTTGGAAAAACTCCAGGGCTACCTTAAAAACTTTTAGAGCGTTTTGTGGTTCCTGAAGGAATTGGTGGATATGAGGTAATTCAGTGTCTGGTGCAAAGTAGGCACTCGGGCAAGTAGAAGTCAATTATAGCCAGACTGTGTGCAGGCAAATATTGTATTACACTGTGTGCAATAAGTAAGCTTTCTAAGTATTCCTATGTGGACACAGTGACACAAATGGAGCCCAGAAGACTCCTTGAAGGAAGAGGTTAACATTGTCTCTACCCACTTGGATGGTATGGCAGTACTGAGCTGGGCTGTGCTTTCTGATGTTAGCTTTTGGGATTCACTACCAATCATTTTGGTTTCCAAGGAGATGCTCAGATAGTTTCCCCATAGATTCCTCACTGGGATGAGCTGAACAAGGCAAAGAGCTTTTTAAGGCCTAAGAAAAAGCAATCAGAAGTGCTTCCAGATCTGGGACCAGGAAGCCACTGTAACTTAATGCCCAGCAAACAAATGCTACCGTTGGCAAAGTTGGTTACTTTGAAGCCAAACTATGAAGCTCTTTCTGAACTAACCAGCATGATTGGTGAGGAGTCCTGACATAGCAGGAAGCCAAAGTAAAACATTTTATGAGCTAAAGGACTCATGCGAGGTGGCTAAATAACAAATGGGAAATTGGTAATGTGAGCAAAAGGAGGATAATGTTTTACATGGTTGCCACACCCACCACGGACAGGATATAAAGCTCCAAAGAGGACCAGGCCTTCTACCAGACACAGGACATCAGGTGTAGAAGTTGACTTTCATAACTCTGCTCCCTCCAGCACCATGCCATACAACTGCTGCCTGCCCGCCATGAGCTGCCGCACCAGCTGCTCTTCCCGGCCCTGTGTGCCCCCCAGCTGCCATGGCTGCACCCTGCCGGGGGCCTGCAACATCCCCGCCAATGTGGGCAACTGCAATTGGTTCTGTGAGGGCTCCTTCAATGGCAATGAGAGGGAGACCATGCAGTTCCTGAATGACCGCCTGGCCTCCTATATGGAGAAGGTGAGGCAGCTGGAGAGAGAGAATGCAGAGCTGGAATGTAGGATCCAGGAGAGGAACCAGCAGCAGGACCCCCTGGTGTGTCCTGCCTACCAGGCCTACTTCAGGACCATTGAGGAGCTGCAGCAGAAGGTGAGCGGGACGGGCACCCTGGTGGCAGTTGAATGAGTTATTTATTCAAGTTGAACATACTGCAGTCAGAATGTAGCTGAGGCTGTTTGCAGCTAATGTTGGAACTGATGTAGGATTCACAGGCCTAAAGGGAAGTTTTGAAAAACCTTTCAGGAATCACCATAACGGAAATATGCAGATTCAGCATTTGAGCCATATTAGCCAGAGGTTCCTAACATGCTTCTTAGCGCAAACCAGAACAGGTCATTTTAAAAAAGTTTCTTATGATGTCTCTTTATTGTTTTCAGGCAAATTATAACATTAAAAAAGTACCATGCACCTGAATTAGTTTTTGGAGCTAAAGAATTTCTATATGAATCCTCAAATAGGTAAAGCATTTCAAATTTATAGCAAGTATAGTTAAAGACAGTTTTGGTAAACCAGGAGCCCCACTAACACACACACACACACACACACACGAGAGAGAGAGAGAGAGAGAGAGAGAGAGAGAGAGAGAGAGAGAGAGAGACAGAGAGACAGAGAGACAGAGAGACAGAGAGACAGAGAGAGAGAGAGAGAGAGAGACAGAGAGACAGAGAGAGAGAGACAGAGAGACAGAGAGACAGAGAGACAGAGAGATACACACACACCCCATTTGCTAGGACACATATGCAGGCAAACAGCATACAGGGCAGGCAGGAGTAGACCCCCACATAAAGGTGGGACTTAGAAGGATCTTCAAAAAAAATTGATATTGGAGTGGGTTTTGAATGACAAACAGGGATTGGGTGCGTGCGTGTGTGTGCGTGTGTGTGTGTGTGTGTGTGTCTCTGTCTGTCTCAGCACTGCTACACCATGACTTAAAAAACAGAACAAAACAAAACAAAACAAAAAAAAACTTTAGTTCTAGGAATTGAAAGTGGGTCCTCACTTTGCAAAGCAAGCACTTTACCAACTGAACTGTCCCCTAGCTCCCCACAAATAGGAGTCTCTATCTGACTGTGTAAGCCATTGGTTCCTGGAGGGAACTGTCTGTCATCTGTCCTGTAGTCCCTACAAAGTGAATGTCCGAAAGGAGTAGTATGACTTGAGTATCCTTATTTATTTAAGTCACAGTTGGTGAACATTTGGCAAAGTTCTAGGGTCAGGGTCAGGGGTAAAATGCTGAGAAAGAGAATCTCCTGTCAGCAGGAGATCACAGCCTAATAGGGAGGAGAGATGTGGGGAAGAGAAGGCACAGCAAAGGGAAGCAATGCTGTGGGAAAAGAGTAACACACATGGAAGAAGTGGCCCTCCATGGATGCTGGAAAGGAAAGGATGCGGGTTCTACAAGGAGCAGACATTTTACCTAAAGCACATGCACGGTGCCAGCAGAATGGACAGAAGGCAGCAGGGTTCCAACAGAGGTGGTGTGAGAGGATAATAAACTCATCCTGTATGTCTGTGGTGCAATGTTGCTGATTTTAGCATCCCAGGAATGCTCTCCATTCTAAGCATGCAGGGATCACTGGTTACACAACCTGAGGCTTGATCACCCAGGAGACTCAGTTCCTACAGGAGGATTAGAAACAGCCCTAGAAGAGTGGAAATCATGACTGCGTCCACTGTCATGGGAGAAAGAACACTGGCATTCAAACCACATGCTTCCTTCAGGGCATCTGTGTTACATTTTACCCCAGTGCTTCAAACCCTGCTTTAGAGCCAATGTGAAGATCTGAAAGGGCACAGGAAGGAATAATGTATCTCATGTTACAATCCGTCCCCTGCAGATTCTCTGTGGCAAGTCTGAGAATGGCAGGCTGGTGGTGCAGATCGACAATGCCAAGCTGGCTGCTGATGACTTCAGGACCAAGTAAGACCCCTGTAGTGACCAGAGCAGCCCAGTGGGAGGATGCATTGCAAAGTGATGGCTCTTTGTTCTGAGAATGTGCCAGGAAGCTTCCAAGTGCTATTTATTGTGACTTGGGTTAGAGTTAGATTAAAAGCCAGGGTCTCTTCATTGAGAGCGGAGGGGGTCTGTGTTTTAAGTTCAGCTTGAAGAAGTGTAAGAGACTTCCATTCTCTACCCTTTTGAACTCAACACTATAACTTTAAAAGTAAGTTTCATATTGGCCTTACTGTATAGATTAGTCATTATGAATGCATCCCAAAGGAGTATTAAGCCATAAAGAAAAACAGGAGGCAAAAGTCCTTTTTTTTTCAGTGAATTAATCAGTATTTTCAGGGATGATTGTGCTCATAATAATATTTTGATATTTTGTAGAGTTTATAATAGGATTTCACTCATATCGCTTCTTTATCTTCAGGGCAACAAAATGAAGTTTTACTTCTGTCTTCATTTTACAAACATGGTTCTGGGAGAGTAAGGAATCCATCACCAGTCATTTAATGGCAAGGCTGGATCTGAGGGACTTTGAATTTCATGATTCTGAGGGTTCTTGGAAAAAGAAGAGAGATAGGTTGTAGTAGAACTAGGAAGTGTAGCAATCCAAGAGGATGCTTCCTTGAGAGCAGCTTGTGAATGGATTCCTAGAACAGTCGTAGTGAATGGTGGATGGAACCACGCACAGTACCTTCTCTGTGGCTCTCAGAAGGAGATGGGCCACCCAACTTACTACAGTGATGTTTTTCTTTTACAACACTTAAAATGGACTGGCCTCAAAGTAGGATGAGTTTGACTGTGTTCTCCAGACAGAAACATTTCCTCTTTGATGCCTCTGACTTGACTATGTGTGCAGGTATGAGTCAGAGCTGTCCCTGAGGCAGCTGGTGGAGTCAGACCTCAATGGCCTGCGCAGGATCCTGGATGAACTGACCCTTTGCAAGTCTGATCTGGAGGCACAGGTGGAGTCCCTGAGGCAGGAGCTGCTGTGTCTCAAGCAAAACCATGAGGAGGTAAGAAAGTCCCACCCACCAACATCTCAATACTCAGGTCCTCACGACTCCTGAGCAGGGGAAGGGAAGCCTTGGTGGGTGAGATTAACACAACATTTTTGTTAGTTGCTCAAAGGAAAGCTGAGAGATGATTGAGCAATGAGGCCCAAGCTGATCTCTTTTCCAGGAAGAAGTGTGGCCCAAGTGCACATGAATTTTGTTATTTTCTGAGTAGTTGGGAAATCAGTGCTGAAGTGCGGAAAAGAGAATATTGTTGTCCTTTGTAAGTCTAGGCAAATGGATGGTGGAGGGTGTAGATAAATGGATGGGGAACACATGGGAAACTAGTTCTAATAGGCAGGTTATGGTGTTAGGGGACACAGAAAGAGCAGACACCATTAACCTGTGTTCCTTCATAGTCAAGTAGCAACAATGATAAATCACTTGTCACATTGAGCTTAGTATACAACAAATGCAAAGTCAGAGGGAAATGTTAGAATCTTGGATCTCAAGCAATATTAGCAATAACTTGCCCAAGAATCTCCATCCATAAATAAGGGGAGGACCTTGGGCAGAGTCACCAGATGTGACTTACATGAACTGGACTCAGGTTTTCTAACTTCAAGGCAATGCTTCTCTCTATCCCACTAAAATATTCCCTTGCCTCAAAATTGTGTTTATGACAAACTTGCCTCTTACAGACATTTACCCTTTTAAACTCTTGCATTCATCATTTAAAGAGTGAGCTCTGTGTGTTTCTCAAAGGCCGAAGGTCTCCTTAGTTCCGTGGTCCACTCTTTGCCTTTCCCCCCACCAGGAAGTCAACACCCTGCGCTGCCAGCTTGGAGACCGCCTCAACGTGGAGGTGGACGCTGCTCCCACCGTGGACCTGAACCGCGTGCTCAACGAGACCAGGTGTCAGTACGAGGCCCTGGTGGAAACCAACCGCCGGGAAGTGGAGGAATGGTTCACCACACAGGTGGGCATCTGAGCCCAGGGTCGCTCAGGAACTGAGTCCCCAGGACTGTAAGACAGGGTCTGATCCTGTCCCTCCCTCCCCTTGCCTATTGCAGACAGAGGAGCTGAACAAGCAGGTGGTGTCCAGCTCAGAGCAGCTGCAGTCCTGCCAGGCTGAGATCATCGAGCTGAGACGCACAGTCAATGCCCTGGAGATTGAGCTGCAGGCCCAGCACAGCATGGTGTGTAGTGTCCATACCTGCTGCTGAGCAGTGTGAAGTTGGGAGGCAGAGTCACTGGGGAGTCCTTGGGCTCTCTGTCTCTGTCTCTGTCTCTCTGTCTCTCTGTCTCTCTGTCTCTCTGTCTCTCTCTCTCTCTCCTTAGCTCTTGAAGCCTGTGACTTCTCTGGAAGTCATGCAGAAACCTTCAGAGGGAACAGCTCTGTGACCGCCTTTGTCTTCTCCCCCACAGAGAAACTCTCTGGAGAACACCCTGACAGAGAGTGAGGCTCGCTACAGCTCCCAGCTGTCCCAGGTGCAGTGTCTGATCACCAACGTGGAGTCCCAGCTTGGTGAGATCCGGGCTGACCTGGAGCGTCAGAACCAGGAGTACCAGGTGTTGCTGGATGTCAAGGCCCGGCTGGAGTGTGAGATCAACACATACAGGGGCCTGCTGGAGAGCGAGGACTGCAAGTGAGTTGCTGGCTGCTGTATCTAGCACCTGAGGCACATGCAGAGTGTCTTAAGAATAATAAAGAGACTTTGCCAATGAAATTCAGACACCAGTATATCTCTAGAGACCAGTGTAAGGTTCTTGCTATCAGTACTCGATGGGTTAAAGGTATTTTCTATCCTGAAAGATAGTGGCAAGGTGACTGGACTCCCTGATGGTGATTCTTTGGCTATAGGGTGCAGAACTTTATATCTTCATGGATGGATTCTGACATGGAAAGGAAACCATTGCTTCAATTAAACTAAAACGTTAGGTCCACTGTTATTTTGACCCTTGTTAAAAATCATGTGAGAGAAGGAATTCAATCTAATATAGCTATCTTCTAGCGCATTTGAGCATCTTCCAGGAAGAGGACTCAGTAGGTCGTAGATCATCAGGCTGAGGGACAGCTCAGGCAGCCTCTTTAGAAGGACAATTCTCTTCCGACGTTTACATCCGCACGGTGGATATCACCAATCCCATTTTCTAGGTTGGAGGCAGAGGCCTAGAGGTTGAGGTGATTCCTCTGTGCCCCCAGGGCTATGCAGAAGGGTCCTACTCCATTGCTAGTATTGTATACTCTCTTCTACCACTGTTTCTGAACTCTGTAGAGGGAATGAACCAAAGAAGATATGCTCTAGAAAAAGGGGAATGGGCTTCTTGGTTTTAGGCTATCCTGCTTTCTCAGAACTTACTTCCTCATGCTGACTCTAACAATCCTGTGTTCTAGGCTGCCCTGCAACCCCTGTGCCACCACCAATGCCTGTGACAAGCCCATTGGACCCTGTGTCACAAACCCTTGTGTCACACGCTCCCGATGTGGACCCTGCAATTCCTTTGGCTGCTAAACACTCCATGGCCAGCAGGAGGATTGCATAAAGACAGAAAGAGAGTCAGTGGATCAGCTCAGCCTCGTTGAACCCACATCCAGCACCGTAGGGATCATGGTCTGGAAGAAGAACAAAGGCCTAGTGCTGTGGTCTGGGTCTGAGTCCAGGCCCACTGGACCATCTTCATCCAGGGCTTGTCCGTGACCACTGGCTTGTATTCTGGTGGTCTGAGAGATCTGAGCTGTGAAGGGGCCACACAAGGTATTTTGTGGTTCTCACTGCTTCTTCTGCCCTTTCTTGCAGTTTTCCAAAAACCTAATAAATTTTCCTCTTGCAAACAGACATGAGTTTCACTTGTATCCATCTTTTTCAGAGTGTTTGTTCTCTGTGGGGCTCTTATGAAGAGACTTGAATGCAGAAGGGGTCTTGTTAGCTAATCAGTGTCATTAGACACACTCAGTGCCAACATCCTTGCAGGCTGGCACTAAACGGCAGAACATTTGGGCAAAAGGCCTCATGCAAATGGGATAGACACCTCCATTCCAGGGCGACACTTTCTCAATTTTTGTTATTTTCTTTTCTAATCCACTACATTCACATGATTCACTACTTGCATCTTCTGAACTCCTAACAAGTGCTAGGACCTCCTACACATCCAGGAAGGAGCAAGGATGAGATAGAACCCAGAGTTTGTTCTCTCTGGGTTAGTTGTTTATGTGCATCAGTAAGAGAGAAGGAACCTGCTTTCAAACCAGCATTTGTGGATCTCTCCCATTCTTCCTAGGAGGGCAGGGACCCTCAGCGTCTCACGCACGGCATTCTCATGCAATTTGGGGACCCATAATGCAAGCATTAAACCAAATCCCCAACACTATGTGTATAGATTTGCTCACTCTGGACATCTCAAATTCTAAACTGACACTTGTGTGCTTCACTTAGCATCAGACCTTTGACCAATGGGCCTTAGAAATGAGAATTCCCCAGGAGTCTCTCGCTAAGAAAAGAGAGACCCTAAAGCTAGAGGGGAATCTTCTCTCTGGGAAGAGGTCTGCACTTGTCAAAGTGTCTTGCAGGAGAGTGGAACCAAAACAACGAGGAATCCATAATGAGCAGGACTACATTTTGACCCAGACTACCTAGATATGCATAATCCTCAACCTCTACTTAAATTTGGGCTTCAGAACCCCAAAGAAAGTCTTGCGGTATATTATTGGATCTTGTTGTTCCTCTTTCCAGTGTGGACTTTGAATGACTCTCTTTCTTTTGCTTTTCTCTAGCAATATGGCTGTTTTTGTGGGGTTTGACGAAGATGGGTGGTTGAAACTGGTTTGTTGGTACACAGGCTGTGACCCCAAGTCAGGTATCAATATGAATAGATAAACAGGATATGTGATGTACTGTGATTGGCTTCTTTTGCATAAATCTAATGTCTTTAGATCCATCCATCTTCTAGCATGCAGCATGTACCATGAATATTGCAATTCGAGATTTTTTTTTCAATTTTTTTTTCTTACTAAGATTACATTGTCTTAAATCTTTGTGTTCAAGTTTTAGGGTGGACTGACCAAGGCAGCTCAGTCAACTGGGACTCAAGGGAGGGAGTGAGGATTGAGAAGAAAGAGACAATTAGACAAGATTATAACGTGACTCCAGCCAGTGCTGAGCGTGAAGCAGCTTTGTTTTTTTTTTTGTTTTTTTTTTTGTTGTTGTTGTTGTTGTTTTTTCTAGTCTGCTTTTATGCCATTCTAGGTACTTAAAGAGAATAGGTCAGTTCTTAGACAAAGAAACCAAACAAGGCAAGAAACAAAGAGATCCAACAGGGCAGGAAACAAAGTGGTTGCTGTTTCTGGGGGCTTCTCAGGATGACCAAGATGAAAGGAGTGCCACCCGTTCCTTGGCTGAGTTTACCCTGAGCTTGGTATTAGCCCAAATGTAAATACTCTTATCCGAGCCTACTTCCTTGAGCCCAGTGACCAATGCTTGACAAATTTCTAGAAGAGGCACCAAAAGCTCTCCACAGTGGACATGTGGTTCTTTCCCCTCCCTGCTTCCCTCTGCCATCCCTTCTCTCTTCTTTCTTTCTGTGTGGGATGTATGCTTTATGTATGTTTGCGGCACATGTGTGTGTGTGCAGGTACACATGCCCATATGTGCACTTATGGAACGCAGAAGACAATGCTGCCTGTTGTTTTCTTCTGCTCTCCATTTTATTTTTGAAGAAAAGGTCTCATGTTGAACCTGAAGTCTGCTGAGTTGCATAGACTGGCCAGTGAAACCCCAGAATTCTCCTTTCTGTTCATACTTCCTAGCACTGGGATTACAAACATGAGCCAACCTCCAGTTGCTTTATGTGGGTGCTAGGAATCCGATCTGGGATTCTCACTTGTCAAGTGCCCTCCAAAGTGAGTCATCTCCTCATCCCATATTTGCTATTTTGAGACAGAGTCTTACCCTGAAGCCTAAGCTGCTTGGCATTCATGACATAGCTTAGGCTGGCCTCGAACTCATGGCAATCCCTTTGCCTCAAACTTCCAAGTACAGGAGCCTCACATGTGACTCACCACCCCTTGCTTGGGCATATATTTTCAGCTATTTTGGGTAATGATACACAGGAATAAAATTGCTAGGTTATGTCGTAATTGTATACTTATAAAAACCGAGTAGCTGTTAGACCTGTCTCTGTGGTAGCTGACATGCTCACTGACTGAATGAGAGGCCTCCAGTCTCTGCACGTTCTCACAAACACCTGTGTTTTTCCATATTGCAGAACAACAACAGAAACACAGGTCATCCCAGGGCACGTGAAGTAGCACTCGCTGTGGTTTTGATTTGCATTTCTGTGATGATTCATGGGAGCATCCTTCTTTTCATGTGTGTGCAGGCTGTGTGTAGATCTTGGGAGATGTGTTTATTCGGATCCATGGCCTCGGTTTTAAAGCCTGGCTCACTTCTCTTTTAAGTCGTAGGTGTGCTTTGCATGGTGCAGACACAGGATTCATATCTAGCAGATGATTTAGAAGTGGTTTTTCCCCTCAAAAACATTTCCCTTTTCACTTCCTTGGTGAAAATAAAGTCTGTCTGCTACAGGGGAGTTTTGAACCTCGAAGTCCAATCTAATTTTACTTAAAACAATTTAAAATTATTTTCAATTGTGTGTGTGTGTATTTGTGTGAGTGTGTGCACACACTCATGTATGAATGCAGGTCCTTGTAGAAGCTAGAAGTGGGTGCCAGATCCTCTAGAGCTGGAGTTGTAGGTGATTGTGAGCCTCCCAATGTGGGAGCTGGGAACTGACTTGGGGTCCTTTGGAAGAGTAGGAAGTGATCTCAATCATTGCATCATCTCTGTAGTCCCCTAGTTTTACTCTTTCCCCCCCCCCAAGACAGGGTTTCTCTGTGTACCCCTGGCTGTCCCGGAACTCACTTTGTAGACCAGGCTAGCTTCGAACTCAGAAATCTGCCTGCCTCTGCCTCCCAAGTGCTGGGACTAAAGGCGTGCGCCACCACTGCCCGGCTAGTTTTACTTTTATCACTTGTGATTTTTGTGACATATGTAAAAAATTTCTTTTTGCTTGTTTGTTTGTTTGTCTGTTTATTTATTTTTGAGGCAAGGTCTCACTGTGTTGTTCTGACTGTCCTGGCACTTACTGTGTAGACCAGACTAGCCTTGAGCTCACAGAGATTCACCTGCCTCTGCCTCCTGAGTGCTGAGATTAAAGGCATGCACCACCATGCCTGGCAAGAAACTTTTTCTTAACCCAAGATCTAGAAGACTTCCTTCCTTCTACCTTCCTCTCAAATGTTCTAGTTTGAGTTCTTCTCGTTAGCCTCCGAGACAGCATCTTTCTGTAGATCCCAGTCAGGACTCAAACTCAGCCTCTTCCTTCTACCTCACGAGTACTGGGTTCTGCTCCTTTTAAAGTCATATATTTCTGTGTGGTGTAACCAAAGGCCAAGCTTCATTTGTCTGCATGTGGATTCCCAGTTACTTAGACATTGCTCATCAAAACCAGTGCTCTTTCCTCTATTAGTGGCATGGCTTCCCATATTGAAGAGCTTTGTAGGAAGTTTTAAAGCCAGCATATGTGAATCTTCCAGTGCTCTGTTCTTTTTTTCAAAGTTTACTTTGGCAATTTGACTCTATTCCCATGGGATTTTTTTGAGCCAGCTTTTCAAATCTATGCCTAAGCTAGCTGGGACTTTATTAGGCCTTGTGTTGAAATTTAAAGTCAGTTGCAGGAATACTGTCACCTGTATTGTGCCTGTATAACTTGCTGTGATGAAATACTTTACTTGAGGAAGGAATAGTTGGGGCTCATAGTCCCAGAGGCGCAGTTCATCATGGCAGAGGGAAGAGATGTGGCAAGGGCAGGATGTGGCTGGTGACTTTGTTTTCCCAGTGAGGAAGCAGATTGTGATAAATAGTTGTGTCCCACCTTCTGTCCCCCTTTTATTCAGCTTACGGTCCCAGGGCATGCAGCTACACTACTTACATTTTAGGTAGGTTTTTTTTTTCCCAACTCATTTAAATTAATCTAGGTAATTCTTCACAGACATGCTTAGAAATTTGTTTCTATCCTAATTGTAAATCCCACCAAGGTGACAAGATTAACTATGATACCATTTTAGTTGTTGATCCGTGAAGGTATCTTATCCACCACCTTGAAGTATGAGAGGGAGAGGATGTAGACCATTCCATGGCCATCCTGCCTGGGTCCTTCCAATGTGTGGGAAACTGGGGGTGGGTTAAGGAAGGGACAGGTTGTGAAGAATAGAATTTGCTGATGTGTCTTGGCTGCTAAGATGAGTTGGGACTGCCACTCAGCTGCCCGGCCCACGATGCTTATGAAAACCAGAGCTGTGAAGAATGGGTACAGTCCCTTGTTCAGACACTAGAATCTGCTGGTTCTCTTACAATGGATACAGCCCCTTATTTGAACACTAACATCTCCTGATGCCTTTAGAACATTTCTATGAGGATTTTGAGTCCGCGCATCTTAGTATCTTGGATCTGTTGGGAAGCATCTCTCCCTGAGCCGCACTTGGCCTCTGCCGCGAGGACAGTGGGAAGTCCTGCCTGGATGATGCATTGCTCTCCAGCTAAATGGTGGAGCATCAAATCACACTCTTCCCAACAAAGCTGAAGTGGTGTCTTACGCACGGGCCGTTTACACTGCTGCACCTCTTGGATGACTCTTCCTAAGTCACAAACTGTTATGAATCATCGAGTTCAAACAAGCGCAGCATCTCTGAACTGCTTCAAGTGCAATTATCTTTCAAGGTCCAATCATTGTGTAAAGCTCTGATCCCTGAGACTGAAGCTCATATGCTTTGTAATCAAGTGTACAGATGCAATATGGTGGAAGTTCTCTAAGGAATGGTCATCTTGCCTCTGCATGTTTGAAAACTCAGTTTATTAAAGTTTAGTGTGGATATTACTCTAAGGACCCAGGTTTTATACACAGCAGGTATACCTGTGTGACACTAGGAGGGTCCTGACAACTTTTTGGACCACTCAACACCCCCTCCATGGTCCTGATTGTGCATGATCTTGCGGATGTACTTGGAAGTCCTCAAAAGATGCACTCTCTGTTTCTCTTTCTCTCTCTCTCTCTCTCTCTCTCTCTCTCTCTCTCTCTCTCTCTCTCTCTCTCTCCACATGTGTGTATAGGCCAGAGGTCAATGTTGGGTCTCTTTCTCAGTTATTCTCCACCTCAGTTTTTGAGACATTTCATTGCACTTGGGGCTCACTGACTGGCTAGACCAGCTGTCCGAGAGCTTCAGAGATGTTCAGAGATCTTCTGTGTCTCTCTTCCCAGTGTCATGATTATGGCTGTGCATCTCTGTGCCTGACTGCAAATGTAGGTGCTGGGCATCTGAATGATCTTAATGCTTGCGTGGCGAGCACCTTCCTGTCACACATCTCTCAGACCTGCATGGATTCCTCTTTCATAAGCTCTCCTCCCTGCTCATCGGTGATGACATAAACTCACTCCCTTCATTGTTTCTCCCGCTGTCTCCACTTCTCTGGAATTTCCAAAGTCTGGCCCTCAGCTCTTGCTTCTCTCTCTCTCTTCTTTCCCTCTGCCCATCTCTGTACTTCTCACACCTGTACCCCAATCATACCCATCTCTGTCATTAACATTCCTATCATAACTCTATCCTTTGACTCCCTTTGCCCCCTTTTGCTGCTTGCCTGGACTGCTATAATAACCTCCTTGATGGTCTGTCTGTGTCTAGCCTTTTCATTCTTTTTCTGAAACTGTCTTTTTTGTCTGTCTCTCCATCTCTCTCTCTCTCTGTGTGTCTCTCTCTCTCTGTCTCTCTCTCTCTGTGAGCATTTGTCAAAATGGTACCTCAAAACTTTTGTCATACCCCAGGTTCCAAAACTCCCATGGATGCTGATACCAGGGTGATCCAAGTCTTCCACTGTGCACTGGTAGCAAATGACTTCAGCCTCATTAGATAACTTTATCTTCTACAATTTCCCATCACCGATGCCTACACTTGGGTTCCTCCACCGTGCTGGGTTTTCTTGCCGTGTTATGGTGCGTGCACCAAATCTCACCTGGACTTCCTGGTTTTAGTCTCTCTGTTTCTTAGACAGCATACTGCACTATGTCCCAGCACAGGTCCATGTCTGTGACCCTACAAACCTGACGATGCTTGCTTTTCCCAACATGCAAATCTCTCACACGCTACCTGTCACTTCCTGCTTCTGACATTTGTTTCTTGTTTACATCTTCATCTATTTGGTCCATACTCGCTTGATATGTTCATCGTGTAACAAGGTCCTAGAACTGGAGCTCAAAGATGAATTGCACCCCGTCCTTTCCATCAGAAGCTCAAACAGAGAGATAAAAGTACAAGTCAGGATGATGCCATGCTCAAGGTAGAGCAGAAGGAGAGCTCAGAGAGGAGATAAGACCTGACCGAAGAGGTTCAGAAGGGAACCGGGTTCCTTGTCCAGTAGCAATGTGAAATGATGAACAGAAGCCGGCGTTAGACTTGCATAACCACATAGCATCTCCTACCTGCGACACGCTGGTTTGCTGTGTGTAAATTGGGAACAACATCATTTACCTTGAAGATTTGTGCCAAGGGATGGTGAGATCCAAAAGTTGTAAACAATGTCAGCCAACAGGACTGTCTGGGAACTGTGCAGGTGTCCAACAAGTGGGAGTTCCCTCTGCCTGTAGCACTTGTCCACCTTCCTCTCCTTGAAGTGTCTAGTACCTCGATTGAGACAAGATGTGATCCTAGTGCTGTCTGTGATGTGATTGGTGGGTGGTATCTACAAGCAGGGTCACGAAGAAGCTAGGCTATCTCAGCACCTGGTGTTTGTTTGTTTGTTTGAAAACTGTGATTCTGACCTTTGGAAATCGGGCATAGGAAGAATTCTGCTTCTCTGTTTCATTGAACAGGACCAGTGGCTCACTCAAGTGTCAGGGGCCCTCACAGAGTAGCAGCACTGTCCCTTGACCTACCACACCCTATTAATGAAGGTTGGGCCTTTCATGAGACCTACCCTTTGAAGTCATACCACCAAGCTCTTACCTCATGATGGATGGCACAGCAAGGAGTCCCGACTGAGGGAGAAGCCCAAGTAAAGCCTTTTATGAGGTAAGGGAATCTTCTGAGGAAGCAGAGCAAATGAATGGGGTAGCCTTTGACCATTACTAAATGAGCAAAGCCAAAAGAAAAAAGAGAGAGAGACTGACTTATACGTCCACACCCAATTTGGAGTAGATATAAAAGCTCACCAGAGGAAGGGGACTCAGAGCTCTGAGGCTTGGAGGATACACACCTCGTCTTCAGCCAGGCACCTCCCTCCCTCCAGCACCATGCCATACAACTGCTGCCTGCCCGCCCTGAGCTGCCGCACCAGCTGCTCCTCCCGGCCCTGCGTGCCCCCCAGCTGCCATGGCTGCACCCTGCCCGGAGCCTGCAACATCCCCGCCAATGTGGGTAACTGCAATTGGTTCTGTGAGGGCTCCTTCAATGGCAATGAGAAGGAGACCATGCAGTTCCTGAATGACCGCCTGGCCTCCTATATGGAGAAGGTGAGGCAGCTGGAGAGAGAGAATGCAGAGCTGGAATGTAGGATCCAGGAGAGGAATCAGCAGCAGGACCCCCTGGTGTGTCCTGCCTACCAGGCCTACTTCAGGACCATTGAGGAGCTGCAGCAGAAGGTGAGCAGGACGGGCACCCACAGCATCCCTAGCAGGAAGTTCTCAGGAGAACGTGTGAGACACAGAAATGACATGAACTCTTGGCGTGGTGGGAAATTTGATAACCACATTTCCAGATTTTTAAGCACGTTTTTTTTTTTTTCTTGTGGACTCTTCTATTTGCAGACTGGAGACTGTTAGTTTTGAATCTTGGCAGAAATTAGACTCGGTGGAGGTCATAGGAGTTTAGATAACCCCCACTATTATTAAGAGTGGTCTGTGGGTGTTTCTGAGCTCTGAAAGTATTTTCTCTTACCTTAAGGTAAGAGAAAAGGACTGAGCCAAAGAAGGAAGCCATGTAGTAGGAAGGACCAGATTTGTTTTCTCTTAGCTTGTTGCTACTCTGACCTCTGGTTGACCTCTTTTGGGCACCTTACCACTCTGATCTCATTATCTTGACCCTGGAGTTTCCTTGGTGCACCTTGTATAGTGGAGAATTAGAGTATTTCACTAAACCCAGAAATATTAGACACTAAATACAAATGGTCCCAAGCCATCCAGGATGGCCCTGAGAACAGGAACAACCTCGACTGCCTCTGCCCCTGTGTTTCTGCTTTATGTATTCATCTTGCCAACTTGACTGAAAGTTTGTTAAAGTGCAATATTTTTTAACTTTTAGAGCCTTTCTAACCAAACACCAGTTGTTTTAAACAAATACACATTGTTTTTTATCAGCTTATTAATATTCCTTATTAAGAAAGGAGAAAAATAAGATCATCTGCTGATAAATTTTTGTGTATTTGCATGTCTGCCTCCAGATTTAGTCCCTCAGATATTTTTTGAGCATTTATTGTATATGGATACCATTTAATAGACACACAATGTGCTGTAATTTTTAAAAAAAATATTCTGATGTTTCCATATAAACAAATTAAGAGGATTTCTCTTGATAAAAAGAGCCACCCCCCTGCTCATTACACAATGTTTTTGGATCTCTAGATCTTGTGTGGCAAATCTGAGAACGCCAGGCTGGTTGTGCAGATCGACAATGCCAAGCTGGCCTCTGATGACTTCAGGACCAAGTGAGTGGGTGTTATTGCTTGTCTCTACCTCCCTTCTCTCCCTTCCCTTTTTCTGTTGTTCACACAGGCCAGTGTTGATCCAGATTTCCCCTAGGAGTTTCTCCAAGATCCACACTCCCTCCTCTTCCCTCTTCCCCTTTGTAGAATGGCATCTCCAGCCCTAACTTCAACTCCACCAAACTGTATGTCTGTGACTAGCCTAGTCCTCTACTGTGTGCAGGACTCAGTCATAAGAATGTGTGAGGTTCTTTCCTTCTGGAAGCCTCGAAGTTTACAAGCTCTTATCTCCTCAGAATCCCTGTCTTTGTGAAAATAATTAACATGTACTTCCCTGAGGGACCTACTTCTGGATCTTGACAACTTAAGTAGAAGGAGACGGTTATAAAAACTAGTCTCTGTCATGCCTAGTTATCTAACAAAGCAAACCAAAGCAGAGTCAGGGTTAGGCATGCTCCTACCCACTCTAGCCCCGATTCTCCTGTGATTGCAGGTACGAGACAGAGCTTAGTCTGCGGCAGCTGGTGGAGGCTGACATCAACAGCCTGCGCAGGATCCTGGACGAGCTGACCCTCTGCAAGTCTGACCTGGAGGCGCAGGTGGAGTCCCTGAAGGAGGAGCTGCTGTGTCTCAAGCAGAACCACGAGCAGGTGAAGTCTCCCAAAGTGAAGCACACGGTCAGACTGGCCAGGGCATGTTTGTAACTGCCACAGGCTGTGGGGAGAGGCTGTGAGTTGAGGCTCAATTAGCTCAGAAAGCTGTTCTCCAAACAAAAATGTATTTGTGGAAAATGAGTAATCTTGATAGGAGATTCGGATTTTCTGCCAGAGGCCGGAACAAGAATAAAGGAAGTTGGCTAGCTCAGTCAGTACTGAGGAAAGGTCAGAGCTAAGGCAGCTGCTGTAGGCTCTGCCACTCCCCAATGAGAGTGTCTGAGGACACCATTGCTGACTGTGGTTCTCCATTTTGAATGGCAAGGAGCAGGGTGGCTTAGGGCTGCCCAACAAGAGGCTGAGCTGGACTCTGAATACAACTCTTCATTGCCATCCAGAATGCTTTTGGATATCTGTACTGCTCGGAAGAAACACGGAGTAAGGTGTTTGTCAGTCACACAGGAAGCACACAGGTGCAAACTATACATCCTAGAACTCTGTATGTAGTGACAGTTAATGCTAACCAAGAGCTTATTATGCACTCAAATTAGTGCTAAGCACTTGAGAGCTTCAGAAGAAAAAAAAAAGATGAGCAATTTGAAGATTCTAGAACAATGGTTCTCAACCTTTGGGTCATGACCCCCTTGGGGGGGGGGAGTCAAATAACCCTCTCATAGGGGTCACCCAAAACGTCAGAAATATCAAATATTTACATTATGATTCATAACCATAGCAAAATGACAGTTATGAAGTAGCAATGAAAATAATTCTGTTTGGGGATCACTGCAACATGAGGAATTGTTATTAAAGGATTGAAGCATTAGGAAGGTTGAGGGCCATTGTTCTAGATGCTTCTAGAAGTTATAGGGGGGTGTTAAAGATGAGATACAATCTAAGTCTGTCTGGTGGCTGTGTAAGCCCAGAACCCAGTTCTGTTGTCTCCATGAAGATGTCAGGAGTAACATGTAGAGATGTTCGCTTTGTTTTCTTTGTAGTCAAACGTTGTCCAAGCTTAATGAAAAAATCATTTATGGATACGGTGGGGATATTTTAGCAAGACATCTGAACTGGGCTATTAGGGGGCAGAATTTGAATGGTTGCCGACTCCGTCTCAGCTCTGGTACTAAACCATGACATCCCTCTAAATAGAAAGTGTTATGTTTAGCATGAAGGGCAGAATGGGGTATGGGATGGAAGGTGCTTTGTGAAAGGAATCAGTCTATCACTGACCACAGGGAAAAGGATGCTGGGAAGGAACAGAATGGAGACTGTAGAAGGATTCAGCGCACCAGATGCCCAAAAGCATCCTCTCAAGGAGAGCACCAAGATCCATTGTGATGTTTTGAATTTTCCCTTTCCCCTGCCAGGAAGTCAACACCCTGCGTTGCCAGCTTGGAGACCGCCTCAACGTGGAGGTGGACGCTGCTCCCACTGTGGACCTGAACCGTGTGCTCAACGAGACCAGGTGTCAGTACGAGGCCCTGGTGGAAACTAACCGCCGGGAAGTGGAGGAATGGTACACCACACAGGTAGGCATCTGAGCCCAGGGTTGCTCAGGAACTGAGTCTCCCCAGGACTGTAAGGCAGGGTCTGATCCTGTCTCTCCCTCCCCTTGCCTATTTCAGACAGAGGAGCTGAACAAGCAGGTGGTGTCCAGCTCAGAGCAGCTGCAGTCCTGCCAGGCTGAGATCATCGAGCTGAGACGCACAGTCAATGCCCTGGAGATCGAGCTGCAGGCCCAGCATGAACTGGTGTGTAGTGTCTAGACTGCTGCTGAGCAGTGTGGAGTTGGGAGAATCACTGGGGTGTTCTTGGGGCTTCTCTCTCTCTCTCTCTCTCTCTCTCTCTCTCTCTCTCTCTCTCTCTTCCTCTCTTCTTAGCTCTTGAAGCCTGTGACTTCTCTGGAAGTCATGCAGAAACCTTCAGAGGGAACAGCTCTGTGACAGCCTTTGTCTTCTCTCCCACAGAGAAACTCTCTGGAGAACACCCTGACAGAGAGTGAGGCTCGCTACAGCTCCCAGCTGTCCCAGGTGCAGTGTCTGATCACCAACGTGGAGTCCCAGCTTGGTGAGATCCGGGCTGACCTGGAGCGTCAGAACCAGGAGTACCAGGTGCTGCTGGACATTCGGTCTCGTCTGGAGTGTGAGATCAACACGTACAGGGGCCTGCTGGAGAGCGAGGACTGCAAGTGAGTATGGATGCATGACTTTTCCTTGGGGTGAGCTGTTTTCCTGGCAGGAGTTAATTTACCCCATTTGCACTTCTACCTGGTGACATCCAAAGGAAAAGCCCTAGTCTGACTGTGTTTCTAGTGCCTTCCTGTGTGTTGAAGTCACTCTACCCTAACTTTCTCCAATAATTTCCTGTCTCCAGGCTCCCTTGCAATCCCTGTGCCACAACCAACGCATGTGATAAGCCCATTGGGCCCTGTGTCCCTAACCCTTGTGTCACACGACCTCGATGTGGACCTTGCAACACTTTTGTGCGTTAGAGACGCCATTGCCAGAAGGGGACAAGGATACCAGTTACACCGTAATGCCACCTCTTCCCAAGACCTCAAAGAGTCACCACACTGGACAAAGACGGACCAGTTCTTGGCGTCAGTTCAAGCCTAGAGTGCATTTTCTCATTTGATCCTTGGGCACAGGAGATGCAAAGTCTGTCTTTTGGGGAGTCTACAATACTCACACAAAGCCATATTTACATATGCAATGTTGTGCTTTAATAAAACTTCTCTGAATGTGACTGTAAATAACTAGGTTGAGTGTGGGGGGATGTGGTTGGCAAGCGTGTGAAACAGAACATCAGTGAACTTAACTTTTCTTTGTTAAACTTTTTGTCTTTTAAATGCAATACACATCCTTTGTCTTCCCAATAAATTCTTATTCTGGCATGAAAAATCTGAATTGTGTCTGTTTCACTCAACATTAGCCAGTGTTTTCCCACTAGATGGAAGGTCCAGTCACCCCCATATATGGCTTGTGAAAAGAAAGCCTCCTTCTGATGCCACCCACTGGCCAGAACCAGCACCAAGAGAATAGAGAGAGGAGGTGGATGCAGGTATGGGTAGCAATCATGGCCAGGTTTTGCCAGTCAATGCACTTGTGTTGAGACCTGAAACTAGAGAAGAGACATCCAGAGGGAAAGAACATTCCAGGGAAGCAGCAGAGTCAAGAGAGGGAACGAAGCTGGACCTTTGGAGCATGAAGGGGCCAGTGTGCCTGCAGTGATTATCAGCAGCGGGACAGAGTGGGGAGTGGCTGGCTGGGGTTGTGCAGGGCTCATTGGTTCTGAGTGAAGCTGATTTCACTTACTTATTTTTGTGAGTGTGTGTGATGTATGCTTTGTGTGTATGTGTGTATGTATGTGGTATATGTGGTGTGTGGTGTATATGTGTGTATGTGGTATGCTCTCTCTCACTCACTCTCTCTCTCTCTCTGAACATTTGTGAGGAAGCCAAAAGTTGACAGTAGACATCTTCCTCTGTCACTGTCTATGTTATTTGAGGCAGGGTCTGTCACTGAACCTAGGGCTCACCAGTTGACTAGATTCATGGGCGTGCAAATCCCACAGATCCTCCTGTCTCCACCACCTTCCCCAGTGCTGGGCTTACAGACCTGCTCCGCTGCATCTGGCTTTATATGTGAGTGTTAAGGATTCTGATGCAGGCCAGCAAGCACATGACAGCCAGAGCTGTCTTCTCAGCTCCCCGATTTTATTCCAAGTAAGAGAAAAGCTCCAGGAGAGTCTCGAGGCTGGATGAAGTGGCATCAACATTAAAGGCTGTTCTGGTGGTTGAGTGGGAGATAGGTTCCCAGAACATTCAGATTGATGACAGCTACAAGTCAAGTTGTTTTGATCCAAAGAGGAATCACTGACATGAACAACTGCTCACATTCCCATCCGTAAAAGGAAAGTATGATAAGCGTGCCAGAAATCACACCAATTGCTCAAACTACGAGAAGATAGGATCACGATGTAGCATGCCCCTGGTCATTATGACACTCACACTAACACCTTGACAGTGTCATGGGCCAGCCAGGCAGATGGGTGAGGCTCACCTGGTTCATAGCTGAGCCCACAGCCGGTGTATGGGCAGAGGTACCAATCTCATATATTTTTTTTTAACATACAAGAACAATTATCCATCTGAAATGTAAAGGCTAAAGGGACTTATAGGATCCTTGTAGACATGTGTATAAGAAATTAAGACAAGTGCCTCACAGTTGGAGCAGTTGGGGCACTCAGCATGGACACAAATGGCTTCACATGAAGGACCAGCAAGGTTGGCAGTGGCCTCCGTATGCTGCTACTAAAAGTTTAGGGTGTGACAGATAGGAATGTAGTAGATGTTCGAAATTTAAAAAGAGACTAAAAGGTGATGAAAATATAAGGTAAACTCTCCCAGATTTGGGGTTTGGAAATGTTGTTTTTGTTTCAGTCTTTAATCGTAACTGCATCTTAGTCTTGGCTCCTAGTGTGTTAAATGGCTTTTATGAACCTCAATTCTTTAAGTTATGGAAAAAAAACAATAAAAAGCAAGCTTACTGTTTAATTTTTCCCTTCTATCTTTATCCTCTCCACTTGTGTTTGTGTGTGTGTGCTGTTATTGTTGTGTTAGGAGGACATTTCTATGATCAGCACACGTGGCATTTTCACCAATGACGATCATCAGAATTGTCCCAGGGGAGGACAGAAGCAAAGCATGGGTCTATCAGTGTCAATGTTTCGGTTATTGTTTCATTCACGGTAGCTGAAAATAGCCCTTATGTCTATTTTCCATTCAAGAATGCAACAGTTAAGTTTATCACCGAAGGCCTGGTAAAAATGTTACATATCTGTATCTCATTTTCGTATCTTTCCATACTAAATACATTCTTAGTTGGTTGTAGGATATGGGTGGCAGAGAAAAATGTGAAAGGCTGGGAAGATAACTCAGTGGGCTGGGTAGATGGCTCAGTGGTTAAAATACTCACCTCAAAAGCAATAGGACAGGAGTTTGGATCTCTAGAACCCCCATAAAGGCTCTGTAGACATGGCCGCCTACCTGTAACTCTGGCACTGGGAAGACTGGGATCGGATCTCCAGAGCAAGTTATCTAGTGAGATGAGCTGTATGGTGGTGAGCTATGGGCTTGATCAAGAAGTTCTTTCTCAAAAGAATAAGGTGGAAAAGTGACTCCAGAAGGTTCCTGAGACATCAACTTTGGGCCTTCACATGCTTGCACACAACATATATACATGTGTACCTCCAGTGTGTTCACATGTGAACATACACACATTCATGCACAAGCACATGAAAAGAAAAGGAAAAAGGAAAAGGAAAGAGTATGATAAACAAGCCATGGTGATAGAGAAGAGATGTGTGTGACCTGTGGCTGAAAGCCCAGGTGGAGAGGAGGCCAGAGGTCCCATTGGGGTGGCCCTGGCATGCTGTGTGGCAAGCAGTAGACAATCCCCACCCAGAGTGAAATCCTTCTGAGAAAGGCATTCTATGGGGGCGAGGGAGATGAGAAAGATGAAGGCATCAAGACCGCTCTTGGCCACACTCCATGTCCAATTAGCTGCAACCCCACAGCAGCTTATCTTAAGTGGCAATGCGGAGACATGGGCGGTGGACAGGTGGGAGGCAAGAGAGTCCTTGGCTGGGGATCAGTTGAGGAAGTACCCAGAATCCGGGCAATAAGATCTGGTGAGTTTCACTCAGCATTTGGATGCAAGGGAAGGATTTTTAAAAAGTGAACGAGGGCAGGGATGTAATTCAGAGTGTAGGATGCCTCCTTAACATGCATGAAGCCGGAGGTTCAATCTAAGCACTGTTAAGGATAGGCTTGGTGATCTACACTGCAACTCCAGCCCTCAGAAAAGTGGAGGCAGGAGGGTTAGAAGTTCAAGGTCCGCTATGGAGTTTCAGGTCAGCATGGGTTTTTTGTGAGATCCCGTTTCAAAAAATGAAACAAAACAAAAACTAAGAAGATACAAGCAATCAGAAAACCAAACCAAAACAAAACCCAAAAGGGAGGAAACCTTACATCTGTTTGATTCCTGTGCAGTAAAATCAGGTTCTGCTCTATGGCTGGTGCTGGGGGAAAATAGAGGGAGAAGGAGGAGGAGAGAGAGGAGAAGGGAGGGGAGGGCAGGGAGGAAGAGGGGAAGGAGTGGGAGGAGGGAGGGTGAGACGAGGGAGAGTAGGGTAATGGGGAGGGGGAAGAAAAACTGGCAAAGCAGGAAGGACAAGGAAAAGAAAGAAAGAAAAAGTTGTCCTTCGTCTTGGATAAGTTGTAAATTGCTGTTTTATTTTATCCATGTTGTAGCCCTATCTGCCATTGCTGTCTTTATCTTTCCTTCCACTGAGCTGTACCCACAGCCTGTGAGGATCACTGTCTGATGAGAAAGGGACACACCCTCCTCCTTTTCACCTGGGCACTGTGTTCTTTGAAGGAGGAATGGCTTTCCCATGTTAACAACCGTGGACAGGACTAGGCACGGAACTAGCTTTTGAAAGCACTTCGGTCATGAGAATAGAGATGCAGAGATCTTTTGAAAGAAGCTTGCCGCAAAGGAGAAATTGAGAACTTAAGTGATTTGGCCATGGAATGACTGGGTTGGTGCCAGTCCTCCTGCCTGTGGTTCACCAAATGCTTGAGGCAAGAGGCAGGAGCTTGTGTGGCTCATGGTTCCACCCAGGACCTAGCTTCATCCCTTCACACTCATCCTTACTGATCTCAAAGATGAGGCTTCTGTGGTTAGACAGAAGGCTCAAGGGGCATTTGAACTAAGGCTGGCTGAATGCAACAATAACATGGGAGCTGTGCATTAAAGAAAGATTTAGATTCTAACAGAGAGAACCAGGGTGTGGTGAAGGAAATGTTCTACTTTTCGTTTCGTGAGCATTAGACTACATTGACTGATAGTAAGCAATCTTATGTTAATTACACACTCAATTAAATAAATAGATTTAAAAATATCTGCTCATTGATCTACCAAGATTGTAAAAAAAAAAAAAAACAAACCAAAAACCAAAACCTTGGATTTGTATATTCATTTATAAAGCTACAATGCGTGTGTGCATGTATGTATATATGATTCATCCATTTATATATAATGTTAATGACAAGAGAAAATTGGAATAAAAATGTGCATAAAAGTCAGGGAAGTCTTCAACGTTATTTAATAAATATGTAGTTTTATTCTATTCGTGTGATTTGCCTGTGTGCATGCAATGGCAACAGGTGGATGCAGTACCCTTGGAGGCCTCCAGAGGGCGATGGATTTCTCCCAGTACTAGAGTTTCAAATGGACTTTGAGCAGCCTTGTAGGTGCTGGGAACGGGAACCTAGGTCCTCTGGGAAAACAGCCAGAGCTTTTAACAACTGATCCATCTCTCCAGCCCCCCTCAAAGTTTTCCATTTTAAAATCTAGTTGGAGAAACTCAAGCTGGCTGTAACTCCAATTCTATATCACCTTCCACACGCTAGTTCCACAACGGATGGAGAAAAGTGTATTGCCTCCTGAAGCTTTGGTCTGGAAATTAACCCTCGTAACTGCTATTTACATTATTAGCCGAAGAAGGTCCCTTGGTCACACCCAATTCCAAAGCAAGGAGCACATTCCTGTCATGCTTTGGAAAGCTTGAGAGACAGATAGGAATAGTTGAGTAATGGCCGCTTTATGGGGTTTCCCTGGGCCCTTATTTGTGGCATTTGTTGAAGCAGATAGTGCTGTGTCTCTTCGAAAGGATCAGTGTTCATTTCTGCCAGTACATTCGGATACCACCAGCTGGGGCCTCTTGACAGTCAGGGAGATTTGTGGACCATCCTGGCAAAGGGTAAGACAGCTTTCCTCGGGGTCCTTTGGTGTAGGTGTCTGTGAGTCGAGTCTATTTCCAGTCCATCATTCTACAAGGCTGTGGTCCTTTGCAGACTTAGTTCTTGGTCACAGAGGTGTTTCCGCTTACGGCAACTCCAGAACTTTGTGGTTTCTACCTCCCTGAGAGGTCAGAAAGGTTGAAATTCAAGTTTACCAAGTTCTGAAAATTCCCTGGGGGAGAGGTCATGTTCAGTTCAGATCTCTGAGCACTTTTCTTCATTTCCCGTGACAATGGTTCAGTACACACACTGTGTTGCCTGTTCTTCGATGCTTTTAAAATGATTTAGATTTGTAAATAAATAGCACATCTAGTTGTTTGTAGCATGTGGGTTATTTCAAATATCTCAGCCTACCATACATATATCTGACATGTTTGAGTTTGCCACCAGCTCCATATACATGTGGGTGATCACTCGATATAAATGCATTAAGCCTAAGCAAAGATAAAAATTCAGTTTCCCCATCACTAGATGCATTTCAAGTGTCCAGTGGAGGGGTGCACGCATGCACACACACACACACACACACACACACACACACACACACACAGCTCATTAGCAGAACATTTCTGTTGGCACAAAATATTTTATAGCAAAGCACCAGTCCTCATCTAAGATTAAGTGTGCACTGACTGGTGAGGGAGGGAGTGTGACCAGCACCTACAATCTTCTAGCTGATTTGTAAGTAAAAAACCAACTCCCATTCAATGATGATTTCATTTAGCAGAAACTTATTGAATGCACTATATACATTAACCACTGTCAATTGGTGAATAAAACAGCCCTGGTGTGTGTGCATGTGTGTATTTGTGTCAACCTAAACATGACTTAAGGATATTCTGATAACAAGACCTTCCTTAAGACAATTTCTGTAGTTAAGGGAAGAATGTGAGAAAGGAGGATGACTTCAGGAGCAGGCAGACATGGGCTCCAGTCTAAGCTTTGTATCTTCTAGTTAAAGAATTTGATCTCCGAGAGCCTTAGTTTACTTATATACAAGATGAGATGGCCTGAGGTGGCCTTGTGATTGAATGCTTGCCTAGCATGAGGAATTTACAAAAGAAATAAAGAACAAAATCCAAGAAAGAATTCCACCACAACCACCCTCCTACCACCAATTGTAAACACACACACACACACACACACATCAGAGGCAACGCCTACCTATAAATTGCCCAGAGCAGTCTGGGCCAGGATGCTGTGCATGCAATGTCAGTAGATGAACACTAGAGGCCGCCAGAATAGAGGACATGCTTACTCTTTTTTTAAAAACCAATTTTTTCCTTTGATATTTTCATACATGTGTATGTATTATGATAACCCTCATATACTCTCTTAGCACACTCATATCCTGGTTAACCCTTCCCTGTCCTGATTGATTAACTTTTGGTCTTGTTTTGTGACCTGTTTAGTTTATCAAGATCCATCTGTGTTAGCATCTGTTTGTAACTATTCATTGGAGCCTGGTTGTGTGCATGCGCGTGCGTGCGTGCGTGCGTGCGTGTGTGTGTGTGTGTGTGTGTGTGTGTGTGTGTGTGTGAGCGAGCACCAGTGGTTGCACAGCTGAAGGCAATGACTCCTCTGCTTCATCTGTCAGTAGCAATTGCTCATTAGTGAGAGATGGAGCCCTTGAGCCCCCTTTTCTACCAAGTTTGACAGTTGACAATCTTATTTAATTTATTCAAAAAATTATTTCATTTTACATGTACGAGTGTTTTGCCTGTGTATATGTTTATACTTTTCAGGAGTGGTTCCCACAGAGGTCAGACAAGGGTGTCAGATCCCCTGGAACTGGAGTTACTGAATGAAGCTGGGTCCTCTGCCAAGACAACCAATGCTATATACCGCCGAGCTATCTCTCCAGCCCCAATCTCATTTTTGACAGAGACCCGACCTGCTGCAACATTGTGGCTGCAATTGCTGTATGGTGTGTGTTGCCCAGAGGATGACATTTTGCACGCCTTCTCCTTGTCTTCTGCTATGACAATTCTACAACAATGTTCCTTGAGTGTTAGAAGGGAAGATCAGATGTTCCTGAAGGCAGACCACTCATCTGCTACTTAGCCTCAGTATCCAGCGCGACCATGAGTCTCTATATGTGCTGTTCACTGGAAAAAGAGGATTCTCTGATTAAGGCCGACAGAGTAGCCATGCTTATTTTAAAAATGGCTTTTAAAATTAGATTTACTCATTTTAAGTATGAATTTCTTCAACGAGGAAAACCATGGTGTCTGCCACACACCAGAACTAATTCATGATATGTAGCATGACTAAGTAAAAAAATGCAACCATAAAAACAAGAAACACATAAAGTGTCTTGCATCTGATTTGGAGATGGGGAATGGCTTTCAAAACATATCAGGACAAATTGTATCTTATATCTTGGGTATTCTAAATTTCTGGGCTAATATCCACTTATCAGTGAATACGTATTGTGCGAGTTCTTTTGTGATTGGGTTACCTCACTCAGGATGATGCCTTTCAGGTCCATCCATTTGCCTAGGAATTTCATAAATTCATTCTTTTTAATAGCTGAGTAGTACTCCATTGTGTAAATGTACCACATTTTCTGTATCCATTCCTCTGTTGAGGGGCATCTGGGTTCTTTCCAGCTTCTGGCTATTATAAATAAGGCTGCTATGAACATAGTGGAGCATGTATCCTTCTTACCGGTTGGAACATCTTCTGGATATATGCCAAGAAGAGGTATTGTGGGATCCTCCGGTAGTACTATGTCCAGTTTTCTGAGGAACTGCCAGACTGATTTCCAGAGTGGTGGTACAAGCTTGCAATTCCACCAACAATGGAGGAGTGTTCCTCTTTCTCCACATCCTTGCCAGCATCTGCTGTCACCTGAATTAACGAAGACCAAAGTGTGGATACTTTGCCCCTTCTTAGAATTGGGAACAAAACACCCATGGAAGGAGTTACAGAGACAAAGTTTGGAGCTGAGACGAAAGGATGGACCATCTAGAGACTGCCATATCCAGGGATCTATCCCATAATCAGCTTCCAAACGCTGACACCATTGCATACACTAGCAAGATTTTGCTAAAAGGACCCAGATATGGCTGTCTCTTGTGAGACTATGCCGGGGCCTAGCAAACACAGAAGTGGATGCTCACAGTCAGCTATTGGATGGATCACAGGGCCCCCAATGGAGGAGCTAGAGAAAGTACTCAAGGAGCTAAAGGGATCTGCAATCCTATAGATGGAACAACAATATGAACTAACCACAGAGCTCGTGTCTCTAGCTGCATATGAATCAGAAGATGGCTTAGTCGGCCATTAGTGGAAAGAGAGGCCCATTGGTCGTGCAAACTTTATATGCTTCAGTACAGGGGAACGCCAGGGCCAAGAAGTGGGAGTGGATGGGTAGGGGAGTAGGTGGGGGAGTGTGTGGGGGACTTTTGGGATAGCATTGGAAATGTAATTGAAATAAATACCCAATAAAAAATATGGAAAAAAACATAACAGGACAAGAAAGGAAAGATAGATTTGTCGACAAAAAAGAAAACCCTGTCCTTAAAGAGACCACAGACACAAATGGTGCTCTGGGGAACATTTTGAAACATATTTGACATAATGAAAAATGAAACATACTTCGCATAAAATAAGTTTCTATAACTTAGTTAGGAAAGATAAATAGCTTAGTAGGAAAATTGGCAGAAATAGATAATTCCCTAAGGGAAGTTTTCTCTCTCTCTCTCTCTCTCTCTCTCTCTCTCTCTCCCTGATTTTAGTTGTGGGAAATAATAGTTATAAAGGTGATGCACTAATAATGAATATATTTAAATAAATATAATGGAATTTTGTGATTGGCCTACTAGACATAAAATAAGATTTTGAAAAAGATTTATTTGTATTTTATGTGTATGCACGAGCATGTATGTTTGTATACCACATGCATACTTGGTGCCTGCAGAGGCCAGAAGACACCATTAAACCCCCTGGAACTGGAGTTGCAGAAAGTTGTGAGCTGCCGTGTGGGTGCTGGGAATCGAACTCTGGTCCCTCAGAAGAACAGCCTGTGCTCTTAACTGCTGAAACTTCTCTCTAGCCTCTGGATTCCAAGACTTTAAGAAATACAATGTAAGCTGGTCCCAGGGGAACATGTCTATAGTCACAGCATTTGGGAAGGGGAGACAGAAGGTTTAAGAGTTCAAGGCACTGGCCACCAAGCCTGGTGGACTGAATTCCACCCCTAAGACCCACAAGGTAAAAGAAGAGAATCTACTTTTGAAAGTTGTCTTCTGCCGGGCAGTGGTGGCGCATGCCTTTAATCCCAGCAGAGGCAGGTGGATTTCTGAGTTGGAGGCCAGTCTGGTCTACAGAGTGAGTTCCAGGACAGCCAGGGCTACACAGAGAAAGCCTGTCTTGAAAAACCAAAAAAAAAAAAAAAAAAAAAGTTGTCTTCTGACCCCCCCCCCGACACACACACCACCACCACCACCACCAACAACAACAACAACATGCATAGATATTAAAAAAAAATAATAACAATGATGTGGCAACCTGGGAAGATAGTTATTAAATACAGTCAATTTCCCCTCCACTTTGTAGCCTGCCATTTTGTCTAAGTGATGTTGAAAGACTGTGTAGCCCAAGCTGGCCTTAAAGTCTTGATCTTTCTCCTTTTGCCTCCCTCAGCATATCCTACGGGCACACACCACCAAACACTGAGACCCATAACTGGACACTGTGCAGAAGTCTGGAGACCTTGGCACACTCAGTCCTAAATGGGATGTCTCCATCAAATCCCTTTCCCCAGGGTTTAGGGAACTCTGAGGAACTGAAGATGGAAAGATTGTGAGAGCCAGAGGGGATGGAAGACACCTTCTAGACACAACAGGACTGAGGCACACATGAACTCGCAGAGTCTGTGGCAGCATGCACAAGGCCTGCACAGGTCTAAACCAGATGGGAAGACCTGTGCTCAGAGGGGAAGTGGACATAAGCCCATCTCTAACCAATTGATAATGACTAACTCCAATAAATAACAGCTAACTCCAATTGACAACAGCTTGAAAGGGAAATTTTGTTTTCTCCAGTGGGGTCTCCCTGCATAGACAAACCACACCCAAGGGCAGGCTTCACACCCAGCAGTGGATGGACAACATGAAATAAACCAAGTGGTAATTTTCGAGGTTTTCTTATAGATCTTTTGCTTATATATTATGGTTTCTGATTTCGTTTTCATGAGTTTTTCTATAATGAGAATTTTGGTTTCCTTAAAAAACCCAGTTATGTTATATGAATATGTTTTTGTTTCAATCCCAGGTGTGGGATCCACAGCAGCTGACTATGGTTTGTCTCGTGCTCTGGCAGGGGTGTGATTCTGCCAGCTGAAGATAGTTTATGCTTGGAATTCTGGGACTCTTGAGAGAGTGTATAAGTGCCAGAGTCCTGCTGCTGCTCTCCCTGCTGGCTCCTGCTGTTCCTGCTGTTGCTGCTGGTTTGCTGGTTTGCTGGTTGAAGATACCCTGGAGATGAAGAGTGGACTTGCCCCTAGGAACTTGATGCCTGTAATCAGGAGGAAGTAGTCTACAGAGGTCCATTCCCCCTTTCCTCTCTAGCATTCTTTCTCACCTACCAAGTGTTGGGGGGTTGGAAGAGATTGGAGTGGAGAAGGGTGATAGATGTAAGAACCCAATAAAATAGCAAAAAGTACAGTTACAGTTTCCTGTGTATGCAAATGTGTGTCTCTGAGTCTGTATGTGTTTCTTGTGATTTGGTGGGGGGCTCTTTTTATTTTACTATTTGCTTGTTTTGTCTTATTCTGGTTTGTTTTTATCTTATTATTGTTTATATTATTATATATTATTAATGCATTATTATTTTATTGTTATTATTATTATTGATGCCTATTTTTATTCTAATGAGAGAACGAGTATGGATTTGGGTGGGTAGGGAAGTGGGGGGGGATCTAGGGGAATCAGAATATATTGTATGGAAAAAGTCCATTTAAAAAATTACATAAGACAACCCTCTTCCGGTCAGAAAAGCACCTGAGCAGCTGGGGCGCAGGGTCTGCTGACACTCGCCAACTGCCCACAACACCCGCCACAGGATCTTAAGACTTCTGGTGAGGGGAGCACAGCTTCTGCTCCAATCCAATTGCGCGGGACCTGAGACTGCATTAGTTAGGGAAGCAGAAACCGGCCTGAGTAGGACCACAGGCCTCATCCGGCTGGATCAGCGCCGGGGTAGCGGGAGCGCAGGGTTGCCTGACACCCGCCAGCTACCCACGACCCCCGCCGCAGGATTTTGGGACTGCTGAAACCAAGACCACTCACCATCATCAGAACCCAGCACCCCCACTTCACCCAGTCCAGGGCACCCCAACACACCGGAAAAGCTAGACACGGATTTAAAAGCATATCTCCTGATGATGATAGAGGACTTCAAGAAGGACGTTAATAACACACTTAAAGAAATGCAGGAGAACACTGCTAAAAAGGAAGAAGACAATAAAGAGGAAGCACAAAAATCCCTTAAAGAATTGCAGGAGAACACTGCTAAAGAGTTACAAATCCTTAAAGAAAAACATGATAACATAATCAAACAGGTAGAAGTCCTTACAGAAAAACAGGAAAACACATCCAAACAGATGATGGAAATGAACAAAACCATACTAGACCTAAAAAGGGAAGTAGACACAATAAAGAAAACCCAAAATGAGGCAACACTGGAGATAGAAACCCTAGGAAAGAAATCTGGAACCATAGATGCAAGCATCAGCAACAGAATACAAGAGATGGAAGAGAGAATCTCAGGTGCAGAAGATTCCATAGAGAACATCGGCACAACAATCAAGGAAAATGGAAAATGCAAAAAGATCCTAACTCAAAACATCCAAGAAATACAGGACATAATGAGAAGACCAAACCTACGGATAATAGGAGTGGATGAGAATGAAGATTTTCAACTCAAAGGACCAGCAAACATCTTCAACAAAATTATAGAAGAAAACTTCCCAAATCTAAAGAAAGAGATGCCCATGAACATACAAGAAGCCTACAGAACTCCAAATAGACTGGATCAGAAAAGAAATACCTCCCGACACATAATAATCAGAGCAACAAATGCTCTAAATAAAGATAGAATACTAAAAGCAGTAAGAGAAAAAGGCCAAGTAACATATAAAGGCAAGCCTATCAGAATTACACCAGATTTTTCACCAGAGACTATGAAAGCCAGAAGATCCTGGACAGATGTTATACAGACACTAAAAGAACACAAATTCCAGCCCAGGCTACTATACCCAGCCAAACTCTCAATTAACATAGATGGAGAAACCAAAGTATTCCACGACAAAACCAAATTCACACATTATCTCTCTACGAATCCAGCCCTTCAAAGGATAATAACAGAAAAAAACCAATACAAGGACAGGAACCACGCCCTAGAAACAACAAGAAGGTAATCCCTCAACAAACCTAAAAGAAGACAGCCACAAGAACAAAATGCCAACTTTAACATCAAAAATAACAGGAAACACCAATTTCTTTTCCTTAATATCTCTTAATATCAATGGACTCAACTCCCCGATAAAAAGACATAGACTAACAAACTGGCTACACAAACAAGACCCAACATTTTGCTGCTTACAGGAAACTCATCTCAGAGAAAAGGATAGACACTACCTCAGAATGAAAGGCTGGAAAACAATTCTCCAAGCAAATGGCGTGAAGAAACAAGCTGGAGTAGCCATTCTAATATCTGATAAGATTGACTTCCAACCCAAAGTCATTAAAAAAGACAGGGAGGGACACTTCATACTCATCAAAGGTAAAATCCTCCAAGAGGAACTATCAATCCTGAATATCTATGCTCCAAATACAAAGGCAGCCACATTCATTAAAGAAACTTTAGTAAATCTCAAAGCACACATTGCACCTCATACAATAATAGTGGGAGACTTCAACACACCACTTTCACCAATGGACAGATCATGGAAACAGAAACTAAACAGGGACACAGTGAAACTAAGAGAAATTATGAATCAAATGGATCTGGCAGATATCTACAGAACATTCTATCCTAAAACAAAAGGATATACCTTCTTCTCAGCACCTCATGGTACCTTCTCCAAAATTGACCACATAATTGGTCACAAAACAGGCCTCAACAGATATAAAAATATTGAAATTGTCCCATGCATCCTATCAGATCACCATGGACTAAGGCTGATCTTCAATAACAAAATAAATAATAGAAAGCCAACCTTCACGTGGAAACTGAACAACACTCTTCTCAATGATACCTTGGTCAAGGAAGGAATAAAGAAAGAAATTAAGGACTTTTTAGAGTTCAATGAAAATGAAGCCACAACATACCCAAACTTATGGGATGCAATGAAAGCATTTTTAAGAGGAAAACTCATAGCTCTGAGTGCCTCCAAAAGGAAACTAGAGAGAGCACACATTAGCAGCTTGACAACACACCTAAAAGCACTAGAACAAAAGGAAGCAAATTCACCCAAGAGGAGTAGACGGCAGGAAATAATCAAACTCAGGGGTGAAATCAACCAAGTAGAAACAAGAAAAACTATTCAAAGAATCAACCAATCAAGGAGCTGGTTCTTTGAGAAAATCAACAAGATAGATAAACCCTTAGCCAGACTCACTAGAGGGCACAGGGAAAGCATCCTAATTAACAAAATCAGAAATGAAAAAGGAGACATAACAACAGATCCTGAAGACATCCAAAACACCATCAGATCCTTCTACCAAAGGCTATACTCAACAAAACTGGAGAACCTGGATGAAATGGACAAGTTCCTAGACAGATACCAGGTACCAAAGTTGAATCAAGATCAGGTTAATGATCTAAACAGCCCTATATCCCCCAAAGAAATAGAAGCAGTCATTAATAGTCTCCCAACTAAAAAAAGCCCAGGACCAGATGGGTTTAGTGCAGAGTTCTATCAGACCTTCAAAGAAGATCTAATCCCAGTTCTTCACAAACTATTCCACAAAATAGAAACAGAAGGTACTCTACCCAACTCATTCTATGAAGCCACAATTACTCTGATACCTAAACCACAAAAAGACCCAACAAAGATAGAAAACTTCAGACCAATATCCCTTATGAATATTGATGCAAAAATCCTCAATAAAGTTCTTGCTAACCGAATCCAAGAACACATCAAAACAATCATCCATCCTGACCAAGTAGGTTTCATCCCAGGGATGCAGGGATGGTTCAATATACGGAAATCCATCAACGTAATCCAGTATATAAACAAACTCAAAGATAAAAACCACATGGTCATCTCCTTAGATGCGGAAAAAGCATTTGACAAGATCCAACACCCATTCATGATAAAAGTCTTGGAAAGATCAGGAATTCAAGGCCCATACCTAAACATGATAAAAGCAATCTACAGCAAACCAGTAGCCAACATCAAAGTAAATGGTGAGAAGCTTGAAGCAATCCCTCTAAAATCAGGGACTAGACAAGGCTGTCCACTTTCTCCATACCTATTCAACATTGTACTTGAAGTCCTAGCCAGAGCAATTCGACAACAAAAGGAGATCAAAGGGATACAAATTGGAAAAGATGAAGTCAAAATATCACTTTTTGCAGATGATATGATAGTATATATAAGTGACCCTAAAAATTCCACCAGAGAACTCCTAAGCCTGATAAACAGCTTCGGTGAAGTAGCTGGATATAAAATTAACTCAAACAAATCAATGGCCTTTCTCTACACAAAGAATAAACAGGCTGAGAAAGAAATTAGGGAAACAACACCCTTCTCAATAGTCACAAATAATATAAAATATCTTGGCGTGACTCTAACTAAGGAAGTGAAAGATCTGTATAATAAAAACTTCAAGTCTCTGAAGAAAGAAATTATAGAAGATCTCAGAAGATGGAAAGATCTCCCATGCTCATGGATTGGCAGGATCAACATTGTAAAAATGGCTATCTTGCCAAAAGCAATCTACAGATTCAATGCAATCCCCATCAAAATTCCAAATCAATTCTTCAACGAATTAGAAAGTGCAATCTGCAAATTCATCTGGAATAACAAAAAACCTAGGATAGCAAAAACTCTTCTCAAGGATAAAAGAACCTCTGGTGGAATCACCATGCCGGACCTAAAGCTCTACTACAGAGCAATTGTGATAAAAACTGCATGGTACTGGTATAGTGACAGACAAATAGACCAATGGAATAGAATTGAAGACCCAGAAATGAACCCACACACCTATGGTCACTTGATCTTCGACAAGGGAGCTAAAAACATCCAGTGGAAGAAAGACAGCATTTTCAACAAATGGTGCTGGCACAACTGGTTGTTAACATGTAGAAGAATGCGAATCGATCCATTCCTATCTCCTTGTACTAAGGTCAAGTCTAAGTGGATCAAGGAACTTCACATAAAACCAGAGACACTGAAACTTATAGAGGAGAAAGTGGGGAAAAGCCTTGAAGATATGGGCACAGGGGAAAAATTCCTGAATAGAACAGTAATGGCTTGTGCTGTAAGATCGAGAATTGACAAGTGGGACCTCATGAAACTACAAAGCTTCTGCAAGGCTAAAGACACCATCAATAAGACAAAAAAACCACCAACAGATTGGGAAAGGATCTTCACCTATCCTAAATCAGATAAGGGACTAATATCCAATATATATAAAGAACTCAAGAAGGTGGACTCCAGAAAGTCAAATAACCCCATTAAAAAATGGGGCTCAGAACTGAACAAAGAATTCTCACCTGAGGAATACCGAATGGCAGAGAAGCACCTGAAAAAATGTTCAACATCCTTAATCATCAGGGAAATGCAAATCAAAACAACCCTGAGATTCCACCTCACACCAGTCAGAATGGCTAAGATCAAAAATTCAGGTGACAGCAGATGCTGGCGAGGATGTGGAGAAAGAGGAACACTCCTCCATTGTTGGTGGGATTGCAAGCTTGTACAACCACTCTGGAAATCAGTCTGGCGGTTCCTCAGAAAATTGGACATAGTACTACCGGAGGATCCAGCAATACCTCTCCTGGGCATATATCCAGAAGATGTCCCAACCGGTAAGAAGGACACATGCTCCACTATGTTCATAGCAGCCCTATTTATAATAGCCAGAAGCTGGAAAGAACCCAGATGTCCCTCAACAGAGGAATGGATACAGAAATTATGGTACATTTACACAATGGAGTACTACTCAGCTATTAAAAAGAATGAATTTATGAAATTCCTAGCCAAATGGATGGACCTGGAGGGCATCATCTTGAGTGAAGTAACACAATCACAAAAGAACTCACACAATATGTATTCATTGATAAGTGGATATTAGCCCAAAACTTAGGATACCCAAGATATAAGATACAATTTGCTAAACGCATGAAACTCAAGAAGAATGAAGACCAAAGTGTGGACACTGTGCACCTTCTTAGAATTGGGAACAAAACACCCAGGGAAGGAGCTACAGAGACAAAGTTCGTAGCTGTGATGAAAGGATGGTCCATTTAGAGACTGCTATATCCAGGGATCCGTCCCATAATCAGCTTCTAAATGCTGACACCATTGCATACACTAGCAAGATCTTGCTGAAAGGACCCAAATATAGCTGTCTCTTGTGAGACGATGCCGGGGCCTAGCAAACACAGGAGTGGATGTTCACAGTCAGCTATTGGATGTATCACAGGGCTCCCAATGGAGAAGCTAGAGAAAGTACCCAAGGAGCTAAAGGGATCTGCAACCCTATTGTTGGAACAACATGATGTACTAACCGGAACCCTGGAGCTCTTGTCTCTAGCTGCATATGTATCGAAAGATGGCCTAGTCGGCCATCAATGGAAAGAGAGGCCCATTGGACTTGCAAACTTTATATGCCCCAATATAGGGGAATGCCAGGGCCAAAAGAATGGGAATGGGTGGGTAGGGAAGTGGGGGGCTCTATGGGGGACTTTTGGGATAGTATTGGAAATGTAATTGAGGAAATTATGTAATAAAAATATTAAAAAAAAAAAAATTACATAAAAGGGGTTGGAGAGATGGCTCAGCAGTTAAGAGTACTGACTGCTCTTCTAGAGGTCCTGAGTTCAATTCCCAACAACCAGATGGTGGCTCACAACCATCTGTAATAGGATCTGATGCCCTCTTCTGGAATGTCTGAAGAAAGCTACAGTGTCCTCATATAAATAAAATAAATAAATCTTTAAAAGATAACATAAGCGGGGCATGGTGGCGCACGCCTTTAATCCTAGCACTCGGGAGGCAGAGGCAGGCGAATTTCTGAATTTGAGGCCAGCCTGGTTTACAAAGTGAGTTCCAGGACAGCCAGGGCTACACAGAGAAACCCTGTCTCCCCACCCCCCAAAAGATAACATAAAAAAAGAATACATTAGATAGTGAAAATGCTCCACTGCTTCAGAGTGCCTCTTCCAACTGTACAGATGTTCAGTGGGATAGAAAGACATCGGGTTTGGCTAATTTTGATACGTGATGTTTATTTTACTTGCAAGTGTTTTATATATAATAAACCTTACAAGACTTTCTTTTAAAAAAATCCATGGATACAAGTAAATAGAAATGAAATATTTATTTTCTGCTGTGCAAACTGTTCCCATCAAAGAATCTCACCAATTCAACAAAAAGATGGGCAATGGCTCAGGGTGAGAGGGTAATTCACCAGAGAGCGAGCTCAGCTAGCATCTAAGCATGCAATGGAGATGCACATTAACCTTTATCTTCCCTGCATCCGATGAGCAAGGTCACATTCCTTAACAGCCATCTTGTAGGTGAGGCATGAGGGGAATGAAGCACAGGGCTGAGGGGGGGGTGGTGGTGTAATTTGGTGCCTTTATAAAAAGTGATATAACAACATCCATGAAAATTACAAATGCCAGAACTCATTGACCCCACGATTGCAAAGAGTTTACAGTAGGGAGATACCAAGATATGTGTAAAATGACTTAAACTACAGTTATTCTCCACAACATGCTTATAGTGGGAAAATATCAGAAATAGTAGGAATGACTTAAATGTCTTACAGTAGGGAACTGGTTAATACAGACTACTGTTATAATCTTATGGAAAACTTTATATACCTGGTGATGGAATGATCTGTGAGTTATTAGAAGGGGTGGGGTATCAGCACTAAGGACAGCATGTGTAGGTCTCTAAAGGGAAGTGAAGGGAGGTTTTTCCTGGGGTTGGTTCAAGCTACTGCTAAAATGGAGCCTGTTTTCTACCTCGGCCAGGCAGGTACTCTGTAGAGGCTGGAGCCCAGCAGCCTGGGATCCATCTCTGCCTGGCTTCTGGCATTTCTACCAAGCAGGTGGAAAAGAGAATAGAGGATGTAATCACTAAGTTCTGCCAAGCCTTGACCTCCTGACACGGGAAGCAAAGCAACGAGAGGGGCTGGAGGGGATCACCAGCCAGAGCAGTCAACAACACCTGGGTCTATCAAAGGAAAGCCATGACAGGGATGATGGGGAGACTGGGAGAACCACAACTCCAGAGAGGCCATCTAGGGACAGACCAAAAGCAGGAAAAGGAGGAGGAGAGCCTCTGGCAGTCATTCTGAGCGAGGATGGCGTGGCCACGCCTGGCTCCTGACCTCTCTCCCTAGAGAAGCAGGTTCCCCGTGAGGGTAGACAGCTTGCTCAGCTCCTCTGCCCTAGGCTCCTAGCCAGCTACCTGGCTATGCCCTCAACCCCTCCACTATACAATAGTAAGTGGCATAGGGCCTCTGTCCAGGGAGGGAAATAAGCTTCCTGCCACCTCCCAAACTCGGGGCACAGCCTACACTCATACGCCCACACTCATACGCCCACACTTGTATGCCCACACTCATATGCCCACACTTGTATGCTTATCTACTGAAAGAGGTTCCAGTTGCATTAAGTGACATCTTGTGTCTGCCGAGTTTCCATTCCCTTAGCAGGCCTCTGTGTTCTTGGGTTGGGACCACTCTACCTCGATAGAGCTTAAAGAAGCCTAAGGCCTATTTCATTTGGAGCTGTTCCCGCTCTGAGCAGCAGGTGTAACTTGTGAAGGGGGTCATTTTCCCAGTCAGCCTGTGTCTCTGTCAACAGGTGGGGCTCACTGCACTTGACCATTTGTAGTCTCAAAACTATGTCAGACAGCTCTCTTTGGGGTACAGGAAGATCAGAGAGAATGGAACCCTCCTAGCCCTCTTCATAGGGGTCCAGCCCATCTTGTCCTCACCTGGGAGTGATGGAGGCACAGAGACATGGAGTTACTCCTTATCTAAGTGAGGTTCAAGGGGTTTATGTTCCCAGATACCTAAGGTTTATGGGAACACTCATCCAACCCTACCCACTTCCACTCTAGACCTGTTCCCCCTTTTCTTTAAGGGGCTACTATTGCTTGGGTTTCATTCTTGGACATCTGTCATTACTGCTGCTACCCAGGTCAAAGGTCATCCCTATTGATCCTCCCTATCTCCCCACACTCCTTATCCCTATTTATTTTTTGTAGGGGATGGGTAATTGAGTATAGTAGCTTGGCTGTCCATTATTCAAATCTCATAAATGGTGTGTCCCATTTCTAAGAGTCCGATTCCTACAGCAGACCGAGGGGCGTGTGCTCCATGGTGACTATTGAGAGTGTGAGGGCTACCTTCTTCCCCATTCTGTTGCAGAGGGTAGCCATTATTTATCCCAGTCTGGTGTTTCTATTTCTGTTCCATTAGGTTTTCTATTTGGAATGACTTGAATGAAAGAATCATTGTTTGGAAGAAAGCATCCCTATGCATTTTATGAACACACACACTCACACACGCTCACACACTCTCACACATGCACATACACATATACACACGGACACTCATAAGCACACACATGCATGCATACACATACACATGTACACACTTTATTGTATATTTGCAATAGCAGATGCTTCTCTAAGTGCATGTGACTGCCATTGCTCCCTGTGTTCTGTCTGCATGTATGTTGTGACGTATCCACCAGAGTCGACCGCTTGGACCTGGTTCAATCCAATAGAAAGTGTTTATTAGTCAGCCAGCACCTACATTGGGTATTCAGGACCCTAGTGCAGTTTTAAGTCTTTCTTGGGGTGAGCGTTTAAGCACAAAGCCACATCCTAGCTCGACACACCCCAGTTAGCAAGATCAGTGAGCTAGAAGCAGAACTACAGAAGCCAACAAGCAAAGTTAGTTAGTTAGAAACTTTCCCAGAACTATAGATTTTGATGCCTTAGGTCTTTGTTCTGATTTTGGCTGATGTAGTTGCCTGCGTGCTGGGTTCTAAGGCCTGAATGGTATTTCCATCCTGGTGTCAGGTGTGCTAGGATCTGGAGGTCTGCTACTTGTATGCACACATTTCATCACAGCATCTCTGAGAGACATGTTATTATTATCATAGTTTCCAGTTAACAGCTGAGGAAGTGGGAGCACAGAGGTGTCAAGTAAAATGGAGAAGCAGAGGGGCGTGGCTGGGAGGTAAGAGCACTGAATGATGGGACAAGGAAGACAGAGAGAACTGTTCATTGAATTATTATTATTTTTTTTGGTATTTAAAAAAAATCCTGTCTATTAGTTTATTTCGACTATATCTTGGTATATGTCTATAAAATAAGTTTATTTAACTCACGATTCAGGATGTTCAATGGCATATTGTTAACATCAGCACATGGGAAAGTGAGAAAAATGAGAGAAAGAGAGAGGGGGAGAGGAAGGAAACATTAGCAGCAAGGAAACACGCACACACAGACAGACAGACAGAGACAGATAGACAGAGAGAGTGAGAGACAGAGACAGAGACAGAGACAGAGACAGAGAAAGACAAAGACAGAGACAGAGACGGAGAGACAGGGAGAAAGATAGAGAGACAGAGAGAGACAGAGAGAGAGAGACAGACAGACATACACACACACACAGAGACAGACAGACACACACACACAGAGACAGACATACACACACACATACAGAGACAGACATACACACAGAGACAGACAGACAGACACACACACACACACACACACACACACAGAGAGAGAGAGAGAGAGAGAGAGAGAGAGAGAGAGAGAGAGAGAGAGAGAGAGAGAGCTCTGCTCCAAATGGGACATCAGAGGGCAATTGAAGTCAGATTCCAGTGTTTATAATAACTAGCTCTGAGGACACTCACTCTGGAGCCCAGCATTCCCTTCTGGTAGGCAGCATTTCAGTGAGCTACTATGCCAGACCTCTTAAAAGTCCTTCAATGCCTCATGTTACTCCAGTGAGGGCTGAACTCCCAACTGTTTAGGGGAACACACTTAAACCTCATCCACATTGTAGTTAAGACTCTGAGAATGCATTGCAGGTTCCAAGCCCACCAGAATAGAAGGACTTGTGTGCTGTGTTGCTGAATGATGCTGCTCATCTAAGTGCCAGCCTCAGGGCGGTACTGTGGCATGGATACTTGACCAGGAAACAGAACAGCTAGTGATGAGTTCAATCTAGCATTAATGTGTCTCTCTGGACTCTGGTGACATCTTCCAAAATCCACAAGCACTTTCAGGTTGTGCGTGTGGTCTAAGCAGTGTTAGATCATGTCAGCGTTTTGTAGAGCCAATTTGATAGCCTAACCCACCTTAGACACTTTTAAGCATAAAACTTCATAAACACTCAGATTTTGACTTAATATAAGACAGGGATGCATTTGGAGATCTGTGTCATATAACGCCTAATTTAACTGAATGCTTGGTTTCGAGGGGAAAAAAAGTGAGTACGATGAAGAGCAGCCGTTTTGGGTTGTGGCCTCTGTTACAGGTGTGGCCTATCAGACATTCTGCATGTTATATATCTAAATTATGGTTTGTAACCATAGCAAAATTTCAGTTGTGACATAACAACCAAAATAATTTTATGATGTAGGGGGGTCACCAGAACATGAAGAATTGTATTAAGGGGTCATAGCATTAGCAAGGTTGAGAACCATTAATGGAGAGCATCTACCAGAAGGTGGCATTAGTATAACCCCAGTGTCACCCAGGAAGTCGCCGACACTCGAGGTAATCCTGACATGAAACTAGCCATAGTCACTGGAGGCGGTGATGGCTCAGGGCTTCCTTGTGCCCCAGGTTCCCTATCGGGTAAAGCAGTGGATTCCACATCAGGTCCAAGTTGTGTGTTTCCCATTCCTGTGCCACATCTGCCCTGTTCTGAGTCTGCGCAGATCTTCCTTGTCCCCAGTCTGCCTAACCTCTCTTAGAGGTGGCTTTGCTTCCAGCCCATCTCCAAAAGAAAGGCAAAGGAAAGGGGAGGGGCTGTGTTATTTGGCCCAGATTCCCATCTGTACCTCCTAATCCCTTGGCTTAAGGTAGAGACACATTGGCTCTGGGGCTGCCATGATCATCCCTGGAGCACGGCAAGGTCCCAAGGCTTAAAGTACAGACAGACCGTTCACCCATCTCAGAACCTGAGCATCCTCATCGCATCCTCATCTCTTCCCCAAAGCCTTTGACTTATTGGGGCAACATTAGGGTATTCCACAATGATGTCACATCCTGGCAGATGCTCTATGTCATTTCCACTTCTATTTTCCTTAAAACTCAGCATTCAGTTAAGATAGGAGTTTGATTCAGTAAGAAAAACTATGAGAAGTAATAAAACCTCAGGGGGAGATTTTAACTGCCATTGGTTGCCCTGACGCAACCACACATAATCAGTAGCTTTGTCAAAGGCAGTTGTATATGTCCATGTATCCAACATTCCCATTTTTATTTTTATAGTTTTTTTTTTTTTTACTTTATGTATATGGGTATTTGGTCTGTGTGTATATCTGTACACTGCTCATGCACCTGTTACCCACAGAGGCCAGAAGAGGACGTTAGCTCCTCTGGGGCTGGAGTTGCAGATGGTTGTAAGCTGCCATGAGGGTGCTGGGAACTAAAGCTGGGTTGCAGAGGTGCAACAAAAACAAGTGTTCTTAAGTGCTGAGCCCTCTCTTCAGCCCTGCAACATTCCTGTTTCAATGGAGTGTTTTGGCTTCCAGTGGTCTGCCCTCCCTCCTTCCCTCTCTTCCTCCCTTTCTACCCTTTCTTCTTTCTCTTTCCTCATTTCCTTCTTTACTTCCTTTCCTTCTTCCCCTTCTCTTTCCTTCCCACTTCCTCCTTTCCTTCCTTCTTCTCTTTCCTTTCATTTTTCTCATTCCCTTCTTCCCTCCTCTTTCTTTCCTTCTTCATTCTCTCTTCCTCATTCTCTGCCTTCTTTCATTCACTCTAATTTTCCCTTCCCATTTTCTTCCCACCCTTCCTCTCTTCTTTCTGGCCTTCTTACCTTCCATCATTTCTGTCTTCTCTTTCTTTTATCTTTCCTGACCACCTTCCTTCATTTCTCCCTCCCTTTGTTTCCCCTCCCTCCTTCTCTCCTTCTCTCTCTCCCTCCTTCTCTCCTTCCTTCCCCCTCCTTCTGTCTCTCCTCCCTCCTTCTCTCCTTCTTCCCCTCCCTCCTTCTATTTCCTTTTTCCTATCTCATTTCTTCCTTCCTCCCTCCCTTAGACTCTCTTCCCTCCTCCCCCCTCCATCTCTCCTCCTTCCTTTTCTCCTTCCCTCCACCTTCCTCCTTCTATTTCCTTTTTCCTTTCTCATTTCCTCCTTCCTCCTTCCTTCCCTCATTTCCTTTCCTTACTTCATTCTTTCTTTTCTCTCCCTCCCCCCTTCCCTTCCTCATCTCCATCTTCCATTACAGAAAGGTCTGGGGCTGTGGGTAGCAGGTGCTGCCCTGAGCTCTTCCTGCCTACATAGGGAGAAGTAAGAAGGTTCACTTTATCTCAGCTTAGAGAGAATGCAGCTCCCCAGCCTTCTGCAGTTTTATGGTGAGTCCATCTGCATTTCACAAGTCAGTTATTACTCGTGATTGATGCTCACCTGCCAAGCCTAAATAAACGTGCAGCTCACATCCACATACCTCACACAGACACAAATATTTGCTTTGCTCACATGGCTGGGGAGAGAATGCTATTCTGCCAGGGAGGACCCACAGCGTCAGAACCTCTACTGCAGCCTCAAGTGTAGGCAGAAGGCTTATCCATTCTTACTCTTCAAGTGTCCATGAAAACAGGCTACATGGCCAACAGAGGGATCTCCTTTTCACCACTGGAGAAGAGGTGGGAGAGGAGCCAGAGCAGATTCCTTGGCCAGCTTCCCTTCCTCTCTCCAACCTGGCTAATGACAGGTCTTTTCCCAGGTGTATTTTTACCCTCTGGACAAATAGCAGTTGGGACGAGTGGGGCCTTTTTTTATGAGTTGAGGTACTCACGGCTGGAAAATAAACAGCCAACTAATGAGACGTTCTTATGGAAACCAGCACAAATAATAACAAAGCAAACATCCTGTACCCGGTGCCTACACCCCTGGGTGAGGGGGATATAAAAGCTGCTGTCCAGCTGGCCACTGTCAGACCTAGGGGAAGCTCGGCCGCGTTCCTGACCTGAGACCTGACCGGCTGGGACCATGGGATGCTGCCCGGGAGACTGCCTCAATTGCTGCTCCCAGGAACAAGACTGCTGTGAGGAGTGTTGCTGCCAGCAGGGCTGCTGCGGCTGCTGTGGCTGTTGTGGCTCCTGCTGTGGCTGCGGAGGTTCTGGCTGCGGAGGAGGCTGCTGCGGGTCTGGCTGCGGGGGATGCGGAGGCTGCGGGTCTAGCTGCTGCGGATCTGGCTGCGGAGGAGGCTGCGGGGGCTGTGGAGGCGGCTGCTGTGGCGGCTCCGGATGCTGCGGTGGTGGTGGCGGGTGCTGTGGTCCAGTGTGCTGTCAGCCCACACCTGTGTGTGAGACAAAATGAAGACCTTCCCCCCTCTAACTGAGACAGTGTTGGGGACAGCCTCCGTCCAGTCCACTCCAGATGGAGACCTCCTCATCTCCTGACCTCCTCATCTCTTGCACCTCCAAGACAGCGACATGCCTCTCCTGTTATTTCTGAGAGGAGAGCTTGCCCTGGGGTCTAAGGCACTCAGGGCCAAAGAGCCATTTCCTGGCAAGAAATTAAAAGCTGGGTTCCAATGAGGTGGTCACCAAGTTCAATGTTCCTGACTTCATTTACATGAAGTTACACGTCTCGCAGCTATGAGGCATTCTCTTACTCTTTGGACCTCTTGGTCCACCCCAGTTTTCTGCTCCTTTGAAACTTTGTCAATCTTTTAATAAATTCAAGCATGCTGGCTACCCTATCCGTCCTCTTGCCTCTTCCTTTAACCCTCCTAGAGATTACTAGAAAGATTTACTTTAGCATCCAACTAGGAACAGCATAGTATTTGCTGATCTCCTGCAGCAGAATCCCGAAGGTTCCAGCCCCCACTGAAACATAAAGGGTGCTGTAGGGGCGTGGGCTGGGGGGGGTGTCTGTGTTTTTAATACGAACTTAGGTAATTCTCTACATGGAGGGTTGGAGGTTGTACAGATTGTAGACAGACGGTAGACAGAAGCTGCTGAGTGCAGTGTGAGAGTCGCTTAGGGAGGCTTTGACAATATCTGGGTGTCACTACTGGCTGTGGTATCCATCAGTACTAGGACCTGAGGTGCCTGAGGGTCATATTTTTTAAAGCTTCAAGGTAGGCTGACTCTAGGTGTGTCTCATCATGCTCAGGATGCATGCCTACTTTCTGTACTGTGGTTCTAGGATGATTGGCCTGAACCCTGTAGCAGAGTCAGAGGAGGCAAAGTCAGAGGAGGCAAAGGAACGTTAATGACTTCTCTTTGATGCTAGAGATTGAATTTAGGGCTTCAAAGGCATGCTAGGCAGAATCCTTACCACGGGGCTGAATTCTCAGGTCTCCGTTTACTTTTTATTGTGAGATAGGGTCTCAGTCAGTTGCCCCAGCTGGCCTTAAATTTAGAATCCTCCTGCCTCAGCCTTCCATGCCGGCATCATAAACCCATCCCAGGTTGGTTGTGAATGGCGGGGATTTCTGAGGCCAGACCGTGAATGCACAGTTTCAGAGGATGTTTGTGTGGTTACGATTCCCTTCTAGCCTCGTGCTCTGGTCTTGCTGTTTTGTCTTGTGTTGTTTTTTATTTGTTGTCTTTGTTTTGTTTTTGTACTGGACCTAGCCGCAGTTATTGTACTGAGAGGAAGAAAAGGGACACGTGTACAGATCAAGGCTAGCTGGGAAATGAAGACTCATATAAGAGTGGATTAATCCCTAGTTAGGAATGGTTTTAAGTGACACATGGGTTAAAATTAATAAAATTTGTTCTTGCACTAAGGGAACAGTATCTATTTTTACTTTTACAGAGCAATGACCGGGTCCCACTACATAGCCCCAGTTAGCCTGGAACTCCCTATATAGATCAGATAGGCCTTTAACTCATCTGCCTCCCTCTGCCTCCTTAATGCTGGGGTTAAAAGCAAGCACAACGATTCCTGGCAAGAAATCTATCTATCTATCTATCTATCTATCTATCTATCTATCTATCTATCTTTCTTTCTTTCTTTCTTTCTTTCTTTCTTTCTTTCTTTCTTTCTTTCTTTCTATCTTTCTTTCTTTCTATCTATCTATCTATCTATCTATCTATCTATTTTAAATAATATAAAGATTATATTATATGTCAAATATATATTATATATAAGCCATATACAATATATAAAGGATATATTAGATTTGGATATATATTATATTAAACACACATAACATATAAAAAGGATATATTATTTATAAAGGACATATGTTATATAAAAGATATATTTATAGACTATATAATATATATATAAAGAATATATATCATATATTATATATCTGACTATAAGCAGAGCAATGACTCTTTTTAAAAAAGATTTATTTCTTTATTATATGTAAGTACACTGTAGCGGTCTTCAGACACTTTTTCTCTCTCTGGCCCTGCTCGCTCTGGCCTTGCTCCTTCTAGCCCACAATGATTCTTAAAAGGATGCAAACTATAGGGACATAGACAGGAGAAAGAGCCAGTGGGATGCTCAGTGTTCTCACTGACACATACCTCAGGAGGCTCTCAGAAGCATATTCACAAGCACAAGTAGGAGGCTGCTTTTGCTTCTACCATAATGTCTTTCAACTTTTTCTGTTTCATTTAAACACCCTCAAAAAGTATATTCTTTAAGATTTTCATAAACTTTTATAGGTCAATATATTTTACTGCTATGCAATTGACATGTAATTAAATGTTACCATTTTTACCAGTCCGATGAGACCTGAGCATTGCACATCCTGTCTTTGAGATATCATGGCTACAAGCAGATCACAGAAGGCTTCACCACCTTCCCAATTCCCTGTTCTGTTCTTTCAGTAGTTAATCCTCCCCAGCCCCTGGCAGCTATCAGCTCCTTATAGTCTGAGGTACTCTGCCATGTCTAGAATTTCATTAAGATAGAAACCATGCAGTGTGAATTCCTCTCATTCAGTGTAACTGCTTTGATATTCATTCACATTGCTGCCCACATCAAGTTTCTCTCTCTCTCTCTCTCTCTCTCTCTCTCTCTCTCTCTCTCTCTCTCTCTCTCTCTGTGTGTGTGTGTGTGTAAGCATGCACATCATGTTCCTGTGTATGACCGCGCATGTGCATCTGGGTGCGTGTATGTGCACAGGATCAGAGGTCAGCCTTGGGTATGCCCCTCAGGCACTGTTCATCTGTTCCCCTTTGAGTCAGGGTCTCTCTCAGTGATCAAGTAGGTAGGCAGGCTGGCCAGTCAGCTCCAGCGTTCCACTTGCCTCTACTTGGTTAGCTCTGGGATGGATTACAAGGACTTGCTGCCATGGCAACATTCTTTTATAAAACCATGGGCCTTGAGAATCAAACTCAGGTACAACGAGTACTTTACTGAGTCAGTTCCTCAAACCCTAGGTTGTTGTTGTTGACTAGTATTTCATTATATTGATAGATGATATTAAAAATCCATCCATTAAATGAAGGGCACTTGCATGGCTTATAATTTTTCATCATTGAGAATAAAGCTTTCAGCAACATTAATGTGCAAGTTTTCATATAAACATATTTTCATTCATTTTGGAAAATACATAGGAATGATCTTTCTAGGGAAATGGCAATTGGATGCTTCTGCTATTATGCTTTCAATTGGGGGTTCTGTTATAAAATGTCGGTAGTAGTATGTCTTGCTTTCAGAGAATATGAGATTCCACTTTGCTCTGTTCTCATTTCAGACTCCAATTATTTCAGTTACTTTTTACTCTGGATATAGCTGATCTCTTCAAAGGAGCCTTTTTAATTACCAGAACAAACCCTGCAGAAGGAGCATCCTGCCAAGGATGAGACAATGGGACAAGTCTGCCAACAGACCATTCGCTGTGTGTCTGTGATTCAGAGCAGCTGATCAATCCATTGCTCATGGCCATGTCATCCGGATGCATGAGTGGAGGTAGTGATTTCTTTGAGTTCCCAACAAAGGTTGCCCTTCTTAGCTATTCACATAGGTTCTCATTAGTCCATTCGATAAATAGTAATTGCATGCTGCCTATGTATCAGTCTTGACTCTGGGTACCATGTATGCAAGCACTGAATAGACTAAGTCCTTGACCTTATGGCGCCTGGATGGTGCTGAGAGGAGAGCAGTGCTTTAAAGATGAATCAAGTAGGAATGGCCCACACAGTTAGAAGAGCTGCCACTTCGTTTAGCTGTGGAGGATTCTGGGAGGAGAGAACACCACAGTATAAAGGACAATGCCCTGTCAGCTCTCATCAGAGTTTAAGAGGGCTCTTTGAGGGAGTTATCAACAACTACAACTCTATCACTAGCTTAGCTGAGGAAGGGAAGCAGAGGGAGAGGATCTATGAGTGATAGGGAGTTGATGGGCTCTCCTCTGCTCCCTCTTCAAGGCTGTTGGAAGGCATCCCTTCCCCATAGCTGAGAAGGCATATCTCAAAGAATGTGGTCCTTTCTATCACAACCATGGGCACTTCTAGATTCTTCTGCCTTAAAACTTCTCCTACTGCTCTAACCCAAAGAGCTGCCAGATCTAGGTTGTCACTAGGAGGCTTTTGAGTAATTGGCCAGTCTCCTTATGGTCTGTCTACCTTTAAACTTGCCCTCTTTCTCCCATCTCCATAGGCAAAGGTTTATAAAATCACAAACTCATTACATCCTTGCTTAAACCGCCAAGTATCATTATTAAATCTAACAACTTATATAGCTTGGTGCAGAAGTCACTGCTATGGTCCCAATACTGTCTCTTCCTGTCTCCCGTGCTCTTCTTCCTGACTGTATCAATTGTATGAGCTGTCAAATTATTTCCAGAATGTATCCTGCTCCTGTGCCTTTGGTTTCCACAGACTGAGCTTTTTCATCATCCCTGGAGGAATCATCAATGGATTGACCATCTTATGTATGACTTGAGAAAGCCTTCCTCCCTCCCTTCCTAAGCCCCATATGAATATTTCTCCCAGTACCCTCAAAGTGCTTGCAAATCTCTTATAACAATCATCACAATGTCACAATTGCTCACCGGTGTGCACACCTCTTTTTTTAACCTGTACATTGCGACTGAAATTGCTGGCCATTCTTTTTGTATCCCTCCTGCAGGTCCCAGTGCTGTCCTTGTTGATGGATAAGACAAAGAGAAACCGAGCGAGAGTTATATACATTAGTGCATGAAGGAAGGGATGAATGATGGCGGCCAACGCTCAACTTTTCAGGGGAGGTAAACCACGCCCAGGCTGAAAACACAGGCAAGAATGGCCTTTCATTGGACAAGAAGGCCTAGCTTTGTTGTCTGGAAAACTGTGGTTCACTCTCAGCAAAAAAGCAGCAAAAAGAGTCTTACTCAGAGCACCTTAGGGACCAATCTGGGAAACCGCCTTTTCTCTTTTCACTTCATGAATCCTGGAAATACCTTCAAATGGTTTCATATTTGCTCTTTCTGTAAGCAGCCTGGGAAGATGGTTCACTATTCTCTTCACCCAGTACACCCTACAAAATTATGCAAATCAAGAGATTCAAAGCTTCAAGTTCACCTTAAGCATACCCATGAGACTGCCCAGGCCATCAAGGCTCTGCATATCTGAAAAGCCACCAAGTATTTGAAAGACGTCTCTTTAACAATGCATGTGCTGTTCCAGCAGTATAATGGTGGACTTGGTAGTGTGTCCAGGCCAAACAGTGGGGCTGGACACAGCGTCAGTAGCCAAAAATAGAGTGTTGAATTTTTGCTGCGCATGCTTAAAAACACAGAGAGTAATGCCACACTTAAGGGTTTAGATATAGATTCTCTAGTCACTGAACACACCCAGCAACAAAGCACCTGAGATGTCCCGAAAAATTTACAGAGCTCCCCAGAACACATCGAGATGATCCTCACTGTAAAGGAACAGATGTTCCAAAGCCAGAAGAAGAGTTTGCACAGAAGAAAAAGATATCCTAGAAAAGTACTGAAGAAACAAAAATGAAGATGCTAGAGGGGTGAGGTGTGAGTGAGTGGGGGAGCACCCTCTTAGAAGCAAAGGGGAGGGGCCATGGGTGGGAGGATCATGGAGGGAGACCAAAAGGTGGATACCATTTGGAATGTAGATGAGTAAAATAATTAATAAAAAGTTTTTAAAAATTAATATTTTACACTTCTTTATTTTGTGTGGGTGGGGTGGGGGACATGGCCTATGTATGGGTACCAGAGGACAATTTGTAGGAGTTGGTTCTCTTCTTCTGTCACGTGAGTCCCAGGATTGAACTCAGGTTGTCAGGCTTGGTGGTGATCACCTTGATTCATTAAGCCATCTTACTTAAGTAAGTAAGCCAACTTACTTACATCCCAGTGTTTACCTTCTAAGTGCTCTCAAAAGTCTCTCAAAATGGGTCTGTCCTGTATGGAAGCTGAAACAGCCAGGCTCTTCAGCACGGTCATCCCCTAGTGCCTGCCCCACATTGGGAATGGGTACAAGTGTTGTGCCAGCCTTGGTGACAAGGAGTCTCTGAAGACCCACTGAATGCTTGGGATAGACATGGAAGGAAAAGATGGCAAAGTGGAGAAACTGTGTCAAGCACTTCCTAGGGACAGATGGAACACATATTCTTGAGTGGTGCAGCCAATAGAACAGGATGAAGGGTGGGATCCCTGGGCCTATTACACATGACATTGATGATGTCTACAGGACAAGGTACGTGTCACTGAACCTGATAGCCTGAGTTCAATCCCCAGGATCCACAAGGCAGAGAACTGACTCCTGAATTGTCCTCTTCCTTCCACAGATGTGCATGGCACTTGCATGCATGCACGTACATGTACCTGCACACATATACTTATACACAGTAAATAAATGCAATATGTTCTTTTCATAAAGGAGGTTCAGTCTGCTGAAAGCCTACCGGTAGAGAGGGTGGGAGCAACCTCCAGCAAGCGACCTAACCTTTCTTATCCTCTACCCTCATTGCTCCATCTGTAACTGGGGAGAATAATCTGACCCACACAGGACGGCTGTGGACTGTGGCCACTGACAGTTACAGTTTGGAAATCTCATCCACAACTGAGCTCCTTACTGTGTGTCTCTGTGGAGCTTCTCATGATAGCACAGTTAAGTCTGCTCTTGACTTGTTTGCCTGCAGCACAGTAGGCAGTCATACTCATGTAGACATCTGCGCCTAGGCCAGGAGAAGAGGTGGAAGGGTGGATGGCAGCTAAATTATAGGCTCCTTTCTCCTTTCCTTCTTCAGGATGCTTGGATGGAGAGCATCTATTGTGAAGGTGATGATGGATGCTCATCCCGGGACTACCTGTAGCTTTGAGGATTCCATATTTAGCAAGTCAGTAAATAAACATCTTCTTTATGGGCAGACAAACAACTTCTAGATCAACACATGTTGGCATAATAAGATGTTCCTCCAGAAACAGGGCCCAAACAACAATGAGGAAAAGATGCAGGAGGCCCCACAAACAACATGCGCCAGTGAGGGAGTATAAAAGGGAGATACCACACTCAGGCAGCACTCACTCCAAGACAGAGAGCTATCTCCACCATGTCTGGCTGCTGTTGTTCTAGGAAATGTCCCTCCCTGCCCGCCATCTCTCTCTGCTCTACTGAGGTGAGCTGTGGAGGGCCTGTCTGCCTACCCAGCTCCTGCCGGAGCCAGACGTGGCAGCTGGTGACTTGCGAGGACAGCTGTGGGTCATCCGGCTGTGGCTCACAATGCTGTCAGCCTTCATGTTCCGTGAGCAGTTGCTGCCAGCCAGTGTGCTGCGAGGCTACCATTTGTGAGCCCTCTTGTTCTGTGAGCAGCTGTGCTCAACCTGTGTGCTGTGAGGCCACCATTTGTGAGCCTTCCTGCTCTATGGGCAGTTGCTGTCAACCTGTGTGCTGTGAGGCCACCATTTGTGAGCCTTCCTGCTCCATGAGCACCTGTGCCCAACCTGTGTGCTGTGAGGCCACCATGTGCCAGCCTTCTTGTTCTGTGAGCAGCTGCCAGCCCGTGTGTTGTGAGACCTCATCCTGCCAGCCTGTCCTCTGCTTGCCTGCCACTTGCCAGCCAGTGATCTGCAAGCCCTGCTGCTGCCAGCCAGTGATCTGTGAGCCCAGCTGCTGCTCAGCTGTCTGTGCTGTGCCTGCTTCCTGCCAACCAATGATCTGTGAGCCTGTGGTGTGTGAGCCTGCTTGCTGCCAGCCAGTGTGCCCAACACCTAGCTGCTGTCCATCTGTTTGCTCTGCAGCCAGTAGCTGCCAGCCAGTCGACTGTGAAACCAGTCCCTGTGAGCCACCTTGCTCAGAGGCCAGTGCTTGTCAGCCATCTGCCTGTATGGCTCTGGTATGTGAGCCTGTTTGTCTCCGTCCTGTCTGCTGTGTCCAGGGCCCCTGTGAGCCACCATGTGTCTCTAGCAGCTGCCAAGACTCCTCATGCTGTGTCTCCAGTATCTGCCAACCCGTCTGCCCTGAGCCTAGTCCTTGCCTGCCATCGGTGTGTGTGCCTACCCCATGCCAACCTTCCTGCTACATAGTCAAACGATGCCGTTCTGTCAGCTGTGAGCCTATTTCCTGCCCATCTCCCTCCTGCCAACCTGCTTGCTGCCGTCCGGGGTCTTCTGCATCTGCTATCTGCCAACCAGCTTGCCCCCCTCGGACTTTCTATATACCTAGTTCCTGCAAGCCGCCTTGTAGTCCAGTTTCTTGCCGCCCCATTTGCCGTCCCATCTGTTCTGGACCCATCACCTTCAGGCAACCATATGTGACATCCATCACTTACCGCCCAGCCTGCTACCGCTCCTGCTATTCCATACTACGCCGCCCCACCTGCCTAGCTTCTTACTCCTACCGCCCTGTCTGCTCCCGCCAGCCATGCACTGATTCTGACAACGATAAGTGTGATAGCAAAAAGCCAACTTCCAGTCAGCCTGACTGCGCTGACTCGACACCTGTCAAGACAGAGGTCTCAGATGAGACTCCCTGCCAGCCCGCTGAGATCAAACCCGCCAGCCCCATCGCCCGTGAGGCTGCAGCCCCCCAGCCTGCAGCCAGCAAGCCTGCTGACCGCTGAGCCAGCTCCAGTTCACCAGTTCCTGCAACGCAAGAGTCAAAAGCCAGAGAGAAACCAGGAAAGCCCCGTGCACAGCTCATTACAACATAGCTAGAATCTTGTTCACTCAACACTGCCAGACACCACTTGCTGATGCTTCGGAGAACTCACCAAAAGTTCCAGCCTCCTAGTGGTCCCAGTGAAGACCTCCTGCACAGAGAAAGGAAAGTTGTCTTCTGTTGCCAGTACACTGAGAACTGCTTTGCCACATCGTTGGGCTCTTGCCTACTCAAGATGCTTTCTGTCCTCATGTATTGTGTTCCTTGGGAGCACCTGCAACGAGATATATTTAATCGTGCAATAAAAGTGGCTAAGTTGAAGTGGCACATGGTTCTTGCTTTTCTTGGAGAACCCTCCCCTGTCCATCAATCCTTCCATCTGTCCCTCCTTTCTGTTCTTCCCTACCTTCTTCCTTCTATTCTTCCATCTATCCCACTGCCCATTCTTTCCCTCTCCATCGCTCCCTCTCTCTTTTTCTCTCTCCCTTCTATCCACCTCTCCCTTTTCAGTCTCTCCTTCCTTTAATTCACTCATGCCTCAATCTCTCCCTCCCTCCCTTCTTTCCTCCATCCATTATTCCTTCCACGTATGTTTCCTTCCCTTTCTTCTTCCATTCTTTCTTCTTTCCTTCCTTCTCTCCTTTCCTCTACCTCCCATCTCTTTCCACTCCCTCTGCTTTTCCTTTAAAGCTAGAATTGTTCTCTCTTCTGCCATCTATTCTTGTCTCCTTCTTCACTCCCTCTTTCTCCTTACCTCTCAAAGCTTCTCCTGTTCACTAGCTTCTTTTGATTCTTCATTCTTTGCTTTCTTCCTTCCCTTATTTCTTTCCATTCTTCCTCTCTTACTTCCCCTCTTCCTTCTCTACTTGCCATCTTCCTTTCTGTTCTTCCTACCCCTCTTCCTTCTTTACTTCCTCCTCTTTCCTTTTAAAGTGTCTATTGTTATCACCACCAAGTCTTCCTTCTTTTCCCTTCCTTCTCTCTTTCCCTCCCTCCCCCTGCCTTCCTCCCTCTCTTTCTCTGTCTCCTTTTCCCTCCTTCCCTTCCTTTCCTCCCTTCTTCCTTTTTCTTTCCCTTCATTTTAAACTTTTCTCCTTCTCCTTTCCCATCCCTCCATCACTTCCTCTCTATTCCCTCTCTCCTATCCTCCTTGCTCTTATTTCTTTCTATCCCTTCATCTTTCCTCCCTCCTTTTCTTCCTCCTCTCTTCCCTCCTTTCCACTCATCCTTCTAATCATGCATCTAGCTAGACAACCAGTGGTGCTTATAGAATAGCTGCTAGATAAGTGACATGGATAGTGTTATGCTCTAGGAATCAAGAGATAGGAGTCTCAGTTCCCAGTCTTCAGGGAAATCACCCTATGTTGTGGTGACTCATATCAATAAGATGGTTACTATATTCTTTTATGCAAAGCAGAGAGCTCCAATCCTTTGGTACAAGTAAGAATTAACCAGGTGCTCTCTAGGAAGGAGATTTACAGACAGATGAGCAGGGCTGGGAGCCAACTGTCCACTAGGTGATGCTTGGGCAGAGGTGTTCTTAGAGGGAAGGTGAGCCCTGTCAGTGGGTAACAGGCAATGATCTTCCCACAGAGGGCCTTGTGTGCTAGATAGATGCTTGGTTTGGTGAAAAGCTTATGTGAAGTCCCGAGGGGCTGTATGCAGGGCAGAGGTGTGAAGGAAAATGGGTTTTGAAAAGTCTCTCTGACCTTGACATGGAAAATTCAATGGGAAGACATGGGCCTGGATGTAGAGAAATGGAAGGAAACAAATGTCTTTGGAGGTCAACGATGAATGAGAACAACAAATGTGAGTCTTACTTGTAGTAAGGAGGTTGGGCAATGGGGAATGTTGTAGGAGAGTGTTGTGTTCTGAGCCCCACAGTCACTTGTTATCTAAACATTGCTTCCTACATCTGAAGCACATAAGCTCTTTAGTCACATCCTTACTTCACAGAATGAAGGGTCTCTCCTGTCCTCCAGGTCTAACACGAACAATCATAACCACAGAAGAGGACAGACTAGGGTTTCTCAGCTTTGTCACCACAGACATTTGAATGGGACAGTCATTTGCTGAGGAGCCTTGGAGATCATCAAGCAGAATTCCTGGTCTCCACCAGCCAGGCATTGCCAGACGTCCTGAGGGAATCGTGAAGCCAGCCACTGGAGAATCAGATTATGCAACGGCAGAGGGAGAAAGTCAATAGCGAAACTTACCTGCACGTGGGTTTTGGTTGGAGTTACTGTCACCACAGGACATTAGGACTGAATTTATCTCCTTCAGATGAGGAGTTAGCCAGGGTTTCCATTCTCAGTGCCAGGTTCTAGACTTAGTGTTTCATGTGAATCATTTTTATTCTTCAAGGTAAGATTTCTTCCTGTGCTGTTCTCTTCTATGTGTGAGATAAAACATCTGAAGGTCAATCAAGCCAAGTGCCAATGAAGAGGCATATAAAATGTGGCTTAATTAACACAAGGAAGTATTATTTTGAAGTGAAAAAAAAAAAAGGTTGGATAGCTGTAACAACATGGGCGAGCCCTAATAATCATGTTGATTGATTTAAATAATTCCTAGAAGTTGATATTTATATTTAAAGTATAAAAACAACCCATATATACACACATATATGGATATACATGCACATATAAATATACAGATACAAATCTATATGTAGCTATATCTGTATATCTTACATGAAATAAACACACACACACAGGGTAGTTACAGTTAGTAAGTAACATAAATTATTTAAACACAAAGTTGTGTCCAAAGTCTGTTTTTTTAAAAAAAATATTATAAATCACTATACTAGATTAAGAGAGAGTAAGAGAGAGAAAGAACCAGAGAATGTATACTGTATATATCCTTATGTATCTCTGTATGTGTGAGTGTGAGTGTGTGTATGTGTGAGAGAGAGAGTGTGTGTGTGTGTGTGTGTGTGTGTGTGTATGAGCATGAGTGTGCACAGGTGTGAGTTTGATCTGTAGCCAGATGAGGACTTCAGTTTTCCTTCTGGATCACTCTCTGACATGTTTCCCTGATGCACGGCCTCTCACTGAAGCTAGGTAGGGTGGTGACCACCAAACGCTAGTGATCGTTGTGTCTCAAACTCTAACAATATTGAGGTCAAGGGCACCCATGACTGGCTTTTTAATGTGGTATCTGAACTCTGGTCCTCATGGTTGTATAGCAAGCGTTCGAAATGCTGAGTCCTCTCTCCCGCCCCATGACTGTATCTCTTGCTCACGCAAGGCCTTGGAATGATGTTGCAGGTCTTCAGAGCCTTTAATCACATTAAGTTGATAGAAAATATTTTTTTTCTCAACTGGGGTATTTTATTTTTTAAGAAAAAAAATAGGTAAAAGCAGAATCAGTTGGAGAAAACCAGATGAGAAATGAAGCTCTCTGTTGATGCAGCAGGGGTGGCCCGGCATGGAATTTCAGTTTTCAAACTGAAATTGATGTCCTATTTCAAGTATTTGTATGTTTCTTATTCTGGTTGACTTCTTTGGTGAGACTAAATAGATCTCTCTCAGGGGATAAAGAACTTTGGGGTAAACATATCAGAATTATAGGGGTGTGCAATTGTGGGGCATTGGGCTGGGCACAGACAGCCTAGTCTCCAGTTGAACAAAGGTCTGGAATGCCAGGGACCTGATGGGTGGTGATTTCCACCTACATGGGACGGAAGGTGTTCGGTCATGTCTCCTGGGCCCCTGGCTCCTGTTGAAGTTACTGCCCCCACAGCCCCCTCAGGAGAGGTGTGTGGCTATATCAGTCACTAGGAGCAGCACCAAGCCTTCCCACATGCAAATAAAGTTTCCCCCAAACTCTCAGTCCAAGTCGATGAGAGGTACCTGCTGTCGAACCCTGAATCACCCCCAACACTGTATAAATCCTATCCAGGGAATTAAAGGTGTGCGAGAATTACTCCATCATCTGAGTTTTTTGTTCCAGGAGCTGTAACACTTGGGAAGAGATCTTCTTTTCCGAAGTGCCACCTGAAGTCCCTCCGCACTCCTCACTGGATAGTCGGCTTCTTGTTGGCTCAGCCTGACCTGAAGCAGAGGGGCCAAGTTAAGGAGTGACCTGGAAGGCAGAGACTTAGTCTCCCTGCCTGCACTCACTTCCCTTCGCCGGAACCTTCGCACCAAGTCTGGCCAGAGGATCTCCGTGGAAAACCTCTGGCACCCAGGCCCGCACACAATGGCTGCAGTTTTAAAAATGACAGAATGAGAGTGTGAGGAGGAGGGAGCCAGGAGCCATCCACAGCTTGATGGAGAGACAGTGGTAGAGAAGGAAGGGCTCTTTAATGACCAGGGAGAGTGCCTGCCAGTTGTGGCTCTCCCCAGGAGTTTGTCTTCTTTCAGAACAGGGGTAGAAGAGAGAGCCAACAAGACAAGATTCCACAGCTGCTCCCTTGCCTAGTCCCTTCCAGAATCCCCAGCTATTTCATCTGTTTCGGAAGCAGCTGAGTTAACCCAAGAAACATCAAGGCACCTTAGGATGTCCTGGTACTTTGAAGATGTGGATAATGAGCCATCCTGTTCCACAGAATGAGCTGCAAATCCAGGCAGCCCTGCCTGCCATCCCACACCAGCATCCTTCCATTCCATCGCAAGTCTTAGCAGGAACCAGGCCAGGACGTGCACTTGCGTGGGATGCTGGATCAGTCGGTGATGCAGCCGCCCACTTGAGCCCAGAGGAAAAAGAGCCCAGAGAGAGCATCACAAAGTCTTGTAAGAGATTGCTTGAACTTTAAAATGCTTTGCAGAGATGACCTGGTATTTCTGGCTGTTGAAGTTTTATATTTGTGGGATTCGCAAGCTGTTGATCACCATTTTATGAGTTTAATACCCCTTCATGAAATATTTGAAAGTTTGTTTTACTTTCCCAGAATTTTTTGAGAAGTTTCTCAGCCTTGGTGCAGGCTGAACTGGGGCTCACTATGCAGCCCACACTGGGCTTGAACTTACAGCAATCCTTCTGCCTCAGCTTCCCAAATATCAGAATTAGAAGGGTAAGCCACTATGCTTGACTAAATGTTTATATTTTAAATTTCCAAATGATAAGATCATCGTTGGGTGTATTACTAAGTAGAGGTAAACATTCAACTCCTTTGATCCAGCTAACGTCACACTGCACTGGGGAGATGATCCCCAACACAGGGCCTGGACATGCTGCTTATGTGAATGTCCTGCCCTGCTGCCCTGCTGTGTGAATGTCATCCAACCTCCCTGCACCTGCTCCCAGTGCTCTCTCTCTGTACCTCCTCGGGAGATCCAAATGAGCAGAGATTTTGGGACCGATGGCTCTGGATTCGAATTTTGTTTTAATCATAATTTAAACTCTGAGTTTGTCTTGTTACTTTTAAAATAGGGATGTCAGCCATACTTCCTAGCTAAGGTCATTTCAAGGATGGTAGCTGTGCAGAGGGAGGTCATTACAGCTGTTAATTGTTGGCAGCAACTCCAGAGTTAATTTCAAAATGCTGATGTGAAGATTCTAGGGAGAGGGGGGCGCGCATAAACATTCTTGCAGTCCACAGACTAGTTTTCTGTTCTTCATTTTTGATATCACACCTTCTCTTTGAATACTGTCAGCGCTCCACCGCATCTGATGGCACAGAACTGCTTCCTGGAGGAAGAGCGGCTTCCTCTTGGAGGAGGCCTCCTGATGAGAGGGTACTGAGGAAAAGCTCGCTTTGGTGAGGCTGAGGAACAACCTGTAAAAGAGACAGCTCATCCCAGAGTGCATCCAAATTCGGCAAAGAAAACTCCCAGTGGCGGCCTCTTCCAGGGCTCCTAAAGCCCTCACCTGATGTTTATATGTAAATGAATAAGAATACCAACAAGGAAAGATGCTGTAGGCAGGGCCAACAACACCCCAGGGAAGGACTATAAAATCCCCTTGGAATCAGACGCCTTTTTCAAACGGATGGATCTTGCAGACTCCCAGCCTGGCTAGTAGAACACCATGGCAGACAGCTGTTGCCCTGGAAACCCCACAGCTGTTCCAGCTGTGCCCACCATCTCTACATGCTCCAATGGTGGCAGCATTAGAAATGCTATACGTTTACCCAGTTCCTGCCGGTGTAGGACATGGCAACTGGTTACACATCAAGAAAACCGTCAAGGACCCGACAGTGTCCCAGTTAGCTCTGAACCTGTTTCTTGTCCATCAACCTGCTTTCCAGAAACTCCCTGTGTGGGTTTTATTTGCCAACCCATAGGTTCACACACGGCCTGCTGTGCATCTGACACCGGTGGGAGTCTTCATCCTGCTGTCTCATGCCAGCCCTCCTGTCTGGAATCTGCCAGTTGTCACACGATGTGCTACAAGAACAGCTCCTGCCACCAGAGCTCCGGCCAGGGATCTGCCTGCACATCTGGGTCATGCCAGACAGCATGTGGCTCATCAGCGTCCTGTGATGATAGATCCTGCCAGCCATCCTGCTCTGAAGCAACATCCTGTGCTGAGACCCCGTGTCTACCAGCCAGCTGTGAGGCTGGCTCGTGCCAACCAACCAGCTGCCAAGGAGGGTCACATCAACCCACCACAGGTGAAGGTCAGCTCTGTCAGTCAGTTTATTACCAACCTATCTGCTATGTTCTTAAGTCCTGCCAGTCAGCTCCCTGCATGTCTGTCTCCTGCCAGCCATTAACTTGTATGTGCTCTTGCAGTCAAACTTGCTGTGTGCCCTCCCCTTGCCAGCCACTTCACTGTCAAACAACGCCTATAATCTCCTTCATCTGCCAGCCGGTGGCTCCCTGCCAGTCCCCCTGTTTTTTAAAGAGCAGCAGTAAATCAGCTTCGTGTGTTATGATTTCTGGCCAACCGATTTGTGGTGGACCCACTCCCGATCAGAGTGGCTGCCAATCTCCTTCCTGCCACCCCCCTTGCTGTGTGACTGGTTTAGGTCAACCTTCCAGCAGTGGGCCCGGTTGCTGTCCACCAACCTCTCCAGACATATGCCAAGCGGGCACCTATAGACCCACTTCTTGACAACCTAGCTGTGAGTGCAGCCTCCCCAAGGTCAAACTTCATGAAGGAACTCTGCTCATAGCTCTACTGAGGGTGTGCTATAGTCCTCACGTATGGAGCCACCGATATGGGTGCCTGCCTCCAGCTCTGCACAGACATTGCCTCCAGCCCTGTACAGGCATCGCCTCGTCTCTGGTTTTCCTGGAGTTCAGACTCGCATTCTCTCCAAGTGCTGAGGAAAGGACTTGTCAGCTCTGAGGAGATCTTACCCAAGGGTGACCTGTCAGCAGGCATGGTCTGCCTTTCCAGCATGCATTTCCTGGTGTCAGTTCATTTCATGTCAGCAAAGCCTTCTCTCCAATTCTTTCTTTTGATTTTTTTTTTTTTTTTGCCTGGTCTTTCTGGAGACACTTTTGCTGCCAGCGGTTAATAAAACTTTGAGTGGTTAAGTCTATCAAGTAAGACTTACAGACTGCTTTCATTTAGGTCACATTTGAACACACTGACCCGGAGCCCCCTGGTTGGGAAATCTGCATTAATCTACATGGGTAGCAGGTGTCTGAAACTATAGATGCTCAAGCTGTGAGAAAGGACAAGTAGCTTGCTTATTTCTAACCTTCTTATCACCAAGAGCTCTTTGGAACTGAGTGGCCTTAGTTTCCTCGTGACGAGTGGATTTGAAAAACCCAAAACAGAGATAATTCAGGAGAGCTATAGATGACCATAAACCTAGGGACTGACTGCAGAGCAGCATGCCTTTAACCCCAGTGCCCCAGAGACTGAGAGGACCATGAGCTCCAGGCTGCTCGGGATACGTAAGGAGATTCCATCGCAACAATAGCTGAGAAGAGAAGGTCAGCAGAGTTGGTAACAAGCTTGTCTGGAATGCAGGAAGGCCAGGGTTAGATCCCAAGCTCTTCCTCAACTAGGCACGGTGGTGGTGGTGCATCCCTGCAATCCTAGCATCTGTGAGGAAAAACAGCAGCTGAAGGTCATCTTCAGATACACAATGAATTCTAGGCCATCTTGGGCTATAGAGACCTCAGATCTAACCAAATCAAACCAGATCAAACCTGACCACATATAAATATGTAAATACTCACATCTGAGATATTGGTCATGGAGGACAGCTTAAGGATATTCACCTAATAATAGTCACACATACCCTGCCCAGTCCCCTGAATCAGGGTTTCCCTGTGTAGCCACGGCTGTCCTGGAACTGGCTCTAAAGAGCAGGCTGGCCTCAAACTCAGAGATCTGCCTGCCCCTGTCTCTTGGGTAATGGGACTAAAGGCATGCACCACCATTGCCCATCTAAGGTCTTTGTTTTCAATCAATTTATTTAATGGCCAATTAAAACTAAAACTAAAAATACTAAATGTGTTTCTTTATTGGGGCAAGATTCCTGACAGGTATACATTAACTAAACAAAATCCTGTGCAGAAATGATACCCTACCCATGCAGACAGGTTCTGATTATACTTTGCTTATTGATGGAATATTTTAATTCAGGAAGTTTATATATCAAAAAGCTTTGAGTTTGACCAGGCATTGAATTGTAACTCTGTTTTGTAGTATTGAAAAGCTTAGGCAGTCAGTGTTTCTCTCTCACAATGGCATTGGGCAGAAAAACCTCTTCATTCAGAGCTACACAGTTACATCTGAGAACTTCCTGCTACACACCCAGTGAAGTAGTCACCAGTGTGGACTTCTTCTGACTGCCCATATTCTTGGCTATCATTTGTATTGGAACTTGTAGCTGCCCTCTGTATACCCTGACATTGAGCAACAGGCCTTCGTGAGAGTAGTGGCCTACACAATTACTGTAGTATTGAGATAACTAAAATCTCATTTAAAAGTGAAAAATAGAGATTAAAAAAAATCAAGAGCAGAAGACTATACTATCAAACTACCCATGTTATCTAGCTATGGAAACATTAAGATGCTGAATCAGATATCCTTATTCAATGTACATAGCCTGGAGGTCAGCCTGTAACGTGCCTACAAAATACAAAGTTAGGATGACCAAGTCTGAGAAAGATGTTATAAAAGTCAAACTGGGAAGGCTACAGTTAGTTCTATTCTGAGAGAGAAGCGGCATCCAGTTCTCTGTGTACACATTTAGCTGTACTGTAATAAAACAACCTTTAATACATTTAAAGTTTTAAATGGAACACCAGTGCCCCAGAGCTGACCCTGTGCAATAGCTCTCCATATCCAAATCCTGCCTGGAGAGAGCTGGTCTCCCAGGAGTGTTGACATATCTGTGAGCACAGGTAAGACCACCACTTTTGCTCTGAGGGACATGCCCAGAGCCTTCAGGACGTAGGAATGGAGGAACAGACTGGGACAGAATCCTTCCAGTTTCCTTTTGTGCCTGGAGCTGACCCTGTGCTATAGCTCTCTGTACCCAAATTCCTCTCAGAGAGAACTGGTCTCCCAGGAGTGCTGACACACAGGCTTATAGGAGGAATAAGCCACAGTCAGAGACAGCAAGACCAGCTAACACCAGAGATAACCAGATGGTGAGAGGCAAGTACAAGAACATAAGCAATAGAAGCTAAGACTACTTGGCATCATCAGAACCCAGTTCTCCCACCACAGCAAGCCCTGGATACCCCAACACAACAGAAAAATAAGATTCTCATTTAAAATCACATGTCATGATGATGATAGAGGACTTTAAGAAGGACATAAATATCTCCATTAGAGAAATACAAGAGAACACAGCTAAACAGGTAACTTTTAAAGAGGAAACACAAAAATCTCTTAAAGAATTACAGGAAAACACAACCAAACAGGCAAAGGAAATGAACAGAACCATCCTGGATCTAAAAATGGAAATAAAGAAATTACAAAAGAAGACAACTCTAGAGATAGAAAACCTAGGAAAGAGATCAGAAGTCATAAATGCAAGCATCACCAACAGAATACAAGAGATAGAAGAGAGAATCTCAGGTGCAGAAGATACCACAGAAAACATTGACACAATAGTAAAAGAATTGAAAATGCAAAAAGCTCCTAACCCAAAACACATAGGAAATCTAGGACACAATGAGAAGACCAAACCTAAGGATAATAGGTATAGAAGAGAGTGAAGATTCCCAACTTAAAGGTCCAGTAAATATATTCAACAAACTTATGGAAGAAACCTTTCCTAACCTAAAGAAAGAGATGCCCATAAACATACAAGAAGCCTATAGAACTCCAAATGGATTGGACCAGAAAAGGAATTCCTCCCATCACACAATAATTAAAACAACAAATGCACAAAACAAAGAAAGACTATTAAAAGTAGTAAGGGAAAAAGGTCAAGTAACATATAAAGGCAGACCTATCAGAATTACACCAAAATTCTCAACAAAGACTATGAAAGCTAGAAGATCCTGGGCAGATGTCATACAGACCCTAAGAGAACAACAATGCCAGCCCAGGCTACTATACCCAACAAAACTCTCAATTACCATAGATGGAGAAACCAAGATATTCCATGACAAACCAAATTTACACAATATCTTTCCACAAGTCCTGCCCTTCAAAGGATAATAGATGGAAAACTCCAACACAAGAAGGAAAACAACATCCTAGAAAAAGCAAGAAAGTAATCTTTCAACAAACCCAAAAGAAGATAGCCACATGAACATAATTCCACTTCTAACAACAAAAATAACAAGAAGCAACAGTCACTATTCCTTAATATCTCTTAACATCAATGGATTCAATTCTGCAATAAAGAGACATAGACTAACAGACTGGATACATAAACAGGACCCAGCATTTTGCTGCATACAGGAAACACACCTCAGTGTCAAAGATAGACACTAACTCTGGAAGGTAAAAGGCTGGAAAACAATTTTCCAAGCAAATGTTTCCAAGAAACAAGCTGGAGTAGCCATTCTAATATTGAATAAAACTGACTTTCAACCAAAAGTTATCAAAAATGATAAGGAAGAATACTTCATACTCATCAAAGGAAAAATCTACCAAGATGAACTCCCAATTCTGCCATACAACTCATGGAACACATGCAACTCAAGAGGAAGGAAGACCAAAGAAGTGGATGTTTCAGTTCTACTTAGAAGGGGGAACAAAATAATCAAGGGAAGCAGAGGGTGGGAGGAACTTGGGAGGAAGAGAAGAGGGGAGGGGAAAAGAGGGGCAGAATCAGGTATGGGAGGAGATGGAGGAAAGCATGTCAGGAAATCAAGAGACTTCCAGGACCCCATGGGGATGACATTAGCTGAAACACCCCACAAAGGGGAGGGAGAACCTGTAGGGACCATATCCAGAGGTTAGGCATGACCCCTCAGTTGAGGGATGGGGCCACTCACCCATCTCCAAAGTTTTAACCCAGAATTGCTCCTGTCTAAAGGAAATACAGGGACAAAGAGTAGAACAGGGACTGAAGGAAAGGCCATCCAGAGACTGCCCCACCTGGGGATCCATCTCACATATAGACACCAAATCCAGGCACTATTGCTGATGCCAAGAAGTACTTGCTGATAGGAGCCTGATAAAAGCTGTCTCCTGAGAGGGTATGTCAGATTCTGACCAATACAGATGGGGAATGCTCACAGCTAACCATTGGACTGAGCAGAGGGACCCCAATGGAGGAGTTAGGGGAAGGATTGAAGGAGCTGAAGGGGCCTTGTCTGGCAGCAATGTGAGGGAAGGCCCTTGGTCCTTGAAGGCTTGATGCCCCAGTATAGCGGAATGCTAGGGCAGTGAGGTGGGAGTGGGTGGGTGGAGGAGCACCCTCAAAGAAGCAGGGTAAGGGGATGAGATGGGGGTTTGCGTAGGGGAAACTGAGAAAGGGGATAAAATTTGAAATGTAAATAAATAAAATATCCAATTAGAAAAAATTGCTAATATAAAAAAGTAATAATTCATGTTTAACTACAAGGAAGTGTGAAAATAATTAAGAGTTCAAGAATAAAAAAACAAAATAAAATGGAACACCATTTTACCTTTCCAGGGGAAAACAAGAAAACACTGAAGACAAAACAAAGTTATCATATGGATTATCAACTCAAAATAAACTCCTGCAGGTTCTGTTGACTCCCCCAATGAGTGGCATGGCTCCAGTCATTGTTAGCAGGGTGTTTTCTTTTTTTTTTCTTCTCTGTGGTCTTGGCTAACCTCAAACTCACAGAGAGCTGCCTGCCTCTTGTCTCCCAAATGCTAGGATTAAAGGCATGTGCCTCTGTGTTCCTTCTAGTAGGAGAGGAATCTAATAAAAATAATTTGCACTTCTTTATTAGTTTGCATATGTGTTTGTGTTGGGCACATGCTGTGGTGACCGTGTGGAGATTAGAGGACAACTTGATCCCCAGTGCCCACATGATGAATGAAGAGAATTGGCCCCACACACATATAATGGTACTAGAAAAAGAGAATGTATTGTCAGATGCTAACTGTTCATATGCATATAGAGACGCTGTGGCATCTCTGGTTCAATATACAGAGAAAGGAGAGAAAAATGGAATTCCATGCATTACTACACAGGGGTCCATAACCCTTCTGCTTTCAGCAGAATGGCAGGGCAGGAGGGTCCCTTTTCCCCCAAAGCACAACTGCAATGTTGATTCCATATAGGTTTTTAGGACAGGATAGGATTACAAAATAAATTTTAAACAGAAAAATATGGAGTTTTATTTATTTATTTATTTATTTATTTATTTATTTATTTATTTATTTTAGCTTTGTAATATGACTGTCTAGTTATTCTAGCTTTATCTGTAGAAAAGTCTGTTCTCTCTCTCTCCAATGGGTGATCTTAGAACTCCTGTCAAAAGTCAGCTGACTCTAGGTATTTGTGTGATTTCATGAATCAGTTTTCAATTCTGCTGTTGGTTGATGTGTCTGTGACAACTCTCCATTTGTAACTGGAGTCTCAAATGAAAGTTAGGCACCGGCAAAGATGAAGAGGCATCAATCTTGCAGGAGAAGGGCTGGGATCTTGGATGTAGGACGCCTCTTACCCTTTACTGCTGGAGATGTTCTATAATGTTCCTATGTTACAACATTTCAGAGGATGGTTCATCTCCTTCAACATATTCATCAGCCATACCAGATGTCAGTATGCCTGAGCTTTCAAATTTCATCTTGCAATATTTTCGACCCATCAAGTTTATTTTGATAACTACGTTAATTAGGTTTTGCAGTGCTTGGGACTGAAGCTACAGTTTTTGCACATGTTAGGCAAGTGCGCCACCCTGGACTGTAGCCTCAGCTCTCCATTCACTCTTTAAAAGTTTTGCCTTCAAGGGTTGCCTTGAACTTACTTATTGCAGACCCTAGGCTGATCTTGAACTTAAGACCTTTCTGCCTCAATCTACCAAGTAGATAGAATTAGCCTTTGAACTAGCAACTGGGCTACCAGATCTGATTGTCTCATCCTTTTCATTGTCTCAGTTATGGGTCTCTTAATTCATTGCTCCTCTGCCAGCACACTAACCATAGGCTCCAAACACAATGGGTATAAGAGGTGTGTTGGGAAGATCTGTGATTTGTTGTTTTCTTTTTTAAATCATGCTTGGCGTCAGGTCAGATAATGTAGCATTTATTTGCTTCTTGTAGGGTTGCTAGAACTTGCCCATAAAACATCTGAACCTCCTGTTATAAACAGTGTTCAGCCTGAACATGCTCATGAGAAAAATCCGTTTATACTTATGTCTGGAAGAGAGAAACAATTTTCAAAATACAAGAAGAGCATGCCAGTGCCCAACATCCACAATAGTTTTTCCTTTTTCCTCCCTTCCTCCCTCCCTCCTCCCTCACTCCTTCCCTCTCTCCTTCTTCCCTTCCTTCCACCTTCCTCCCTTCCCCTTCCTTCCTTCCTTCCTTCCTTCCTTCCTTCCTTCCTTCCTTCCTTCCTTCCTTCCTTCCTTCCTTCCTTCCTTCCTTCACTTTCTTTTTAACATCTGCTTTGGATCTTTACAGAAATGTAACTGAAGTAAAATGTTGTCAGTGGCTGTGATGTCTCCTTTGTATCCTCTCTGCTCTTCTCATGTTAGCTGGCTTCTTTCCTCAGATCAAACCCCTCCCAAGATTTCATTGTGCATAGTTCTTGCCACTGTTATTTATCCAAATTTGGAGACAATCTGCACTACCCATGACGTGTTTAAATAAAGTTTAGTGCAGGGCTTACAGGCTTCAAGATTCATAGAAGCCACGGAATATGTCACATGTTCATTTTTGTCTCCAATTGCCTTACAGAGCTACGCATTTGGGGGCTGGTGAGTTGGCCCAGGTGCAGTGTGTGCTGTGAGAGTATGCAAGCCTGAGCTTGATCTTCGGGACTCACATTGGCTAGGTGGGTATGGTGCGGGGCGCTTGGAATCCTAGCTCTGGAGAAGCAGATGCAAGAGAATCAGTGGGTTTAGTTGGCTGGTGAGCTGTAGGCCCCAGGAAGGGACCTTGTTCCAACAACCAAGGTGAATGGCTCCTGAGAAATGATTCCTGAGGTTGACCTCTGGTCTTTATGAGTACCTACATGTGCACATGCACCTGTATACACATGTACACATGCACACACACACACACACACACACACACACACTATGAACTTTTAAATATGAATCTATTTAATTTTATTAATGACGTATCCTGCAGAAGAAATGATTTCAAAAAGTTGTTCATAACAACCAGCATGAAGTACCTTGGTATTTCTGTGGGACAGAAATGCAGGTGTGGCTCAGCTGGGCACCTCTAACTTAGGATCTGAGTGAAATGCCAAGCAGAACCTCCGATGCTCTGAAATCCTATACTGGGCAGCCCTGCACCTTTGTGGCAGGCTGCCTGCCTAACTACCCCTCTGACACATTTCCTACCTAGGATCTCAGCTTGACTTTGGGCTTAAATCCTCATTAGCATTGGGTGAAGTAAGACCCTACTAACAATGAGACAGGCCTGGGCAAAGTGTCACTGGATTCTATCCACACCTCCACATTGTTTTTCCTAAGGCATTAGGAGAAGTCTTTCAACCATCCTGCAGAATCCAGGATCATTTCCACTGAGCTCTGCCTATCGACATAATCTAGCAAAAACAAAACACTGAATGACTTGAAATGACTTGGTCTAATTGGTGGTATGTTTTGTCCTCTCCAAAACAACCACAAAGAGTCCTTTGAATAAGCCCTCCTAGGATTTTCTTTTCTTTTTCTTTTTCTTTGAGAGAAGATCAAGCTTAGAGGTACAGCCTGCAGGAACTTGAACACCTGGTGTGATTTTGCTTGTCTTAAACACACCAAGCATCGTTTTCTAAGGTTTCTCAAAGACCAACCTGTGGCACTTCCAGCCTCTAACCGCTCCAGATGTAAGCATGCGGAGCGTGATTCTGTGTGTCTGTGAGCCGCTTAGTCTTTGGAACACAGTCTTTCCCCGTCATCTGAAAAGACTGAAGCCATGTCAGTAAGTCTCCAGTCCGGCACATACATTCCTTTGCTTCACTCTGACCATTCTCAATTTCCAGCGTCCCAATGAACCAAGGATTCCAGACTCCCTTTATGAGTCTATATCCACGTAGGTGTTGATGTGATTAGTGTTTGTGGGTCCCAAGATAGATGATGGATGGCTACAAATGCATCTTGAAGATAGAGAAAAATCAGCAATCAATCGCAGTGCCACCCAGACCTTCTCACTGCACAGCAAACAAGTATTTTGGGGGCAATTATAGTTGTTATATTAAAATCAAGAGGAATTAAAATCTCCTGCCATCTCTTTATCTCTGTCTGTGTGGTGCTTGTGTCTGTCTGTCTGTCTGTCTGTCTGTCTGTCTGTCATTCCCATTTTTTCCCATTTCAGTTCAGAAAGAAACATTCCATTCTTTTTCCCTTATAAAGGTCTCCTGTTCTTGGCATGTGTGCATGCTTTCAGCCTGTGTGACGAGACACATATGTAAACTTAACACCCTTGTGCTTTTCAGACAAGGACTCATGATGTAGCCCACATGTACTGGAACTCACTGGGTAGCTCAGGCTGCCTTGGGAATTGAACTACTCCAGCCACTGCCTCTCATGTGCTGGGATTACAGGCATGTGCCACCATGCCTGGACACATGTTAGGTTTGTTTGTTTGTTTGTTTGTTTTTTCTGAGACAGGGTTTCTCTGTCTAGCCCTGGCTGTCCTGGAACACACTCTGTAGATCAGGCTGGCCTTGAACTCAGAAATCCGCCTGCCTCTGCCTCCCAAGTGCTGGCATCAAAGGTGTGCGCCACCACGCCAGGCTCACATAATAGTTTTTAATACACAAGTAACATGTAGACTCCTTAAGCCATAATAAAGATTTTTTTCTAGTCAGTGAACCTTCATTGAAATCTTACTTCTTCCTTTACTCTCCTATTTAGGTGTGGGCAGATTGTCTCCTAGGGAATTTGCTTTGGAGTTTAATGGATTGTTAGTATATGTATGCTCTGTTATAGTTATTATTAATGCTGGATACTTAGGAAAAACTGGGTAATTCTGCTGAGAATCAGCCCCAAAGGGGTCTAACGTCATTGACACTTGTTCCTGTCTCTCTCAATCTTACAGAAGAATCTGCCTAAGATATAGAGCTTGAATCCTGCCTTCTGCCATCTCAGATGAGGAATGCTTTTGTTTAGAAGGGGTCCGCGGGCTCTCTGGCCAGGTCAGGTTACAACCACCACGAATACAGAGATAATAAAAGAAGGCAAGAGTGTGTGTCCTCTTTATCAAACTATTTATACAACTCAGGACTTCCTGCTTATGTTTTCCACATGGAAGAAGCAGCCAGGAAGTTCACTGTAGCGATGTAAATCAAGGTTTCTCAAAGGAGATCAGGGAGGGGAGGAAACAGCTGTGGCAGTTTTGAAGTTGAATGAAGCCTGCTGTCTCAGGCCCACTCTCTGGACATGGGAGCATTTTTGAGCTTTTTTTTTTTTGTCTTTATATACATTATTGATGCTATATATAGTGGCTGAGGTGGGAAGGTGGGGATGACTGAAAACTGTGCATTTGATGCACAGGCCTGATGGAAGCCAAAGGGCACAGGACTGCCAGGGGCAGCTCAGATAAGAGAAGGCAACCTTAGGTTCAGAAGAGTGGACAGAAAGCTCAATACCAAGACACAGGAGAGATTAAAAATACAGGCAAAAAGACCTACGTTCAAGCCACAATGTTTCCTATAAGGTTTGGCTGTGCTTGCACCGACTTCGCACATGTAGAATAAGCCTATTTTATTCCACTTAGCTTAGTGCTTCTATGTATGGAATTCTCAAAGAACAAATAGATATGGATTAAAGAGAAGCCAACCCAGAGGTGATCTTTCATGTTTGATTTAAATGGTAAGAACACTAATTTAATTATGGTAGAGTCTCCAATATGCTATAGTGAAGATGGAAAGTTATATGATGTGCGTGTGAGTTATAAGAAACTAGTGATACTAGATTATCATCTAATGGATGGATTACATACACACATACACACATGTATACACTCATATACATACATACACTCACATGTACACACAGACCACACATACACATAAATACACACACACACTTAGGCTCACACACTTAGATACACACACACATGTACACACAAACATACACACATGGATATACTCACATACACACACATATATACACTCACATATACATACAGACCACACATACACATAAACACTTATGCTCTCTCTCTCTCTCTCTCTCTCTCTCACACACACACACACACACACACACCCAGGAAACATTCTGATGACAATTTCACATTATCATTGTAAATAATAGTTCTACCTCACTGAGATTTTTCATTTCTGATTACCTTAGAAGATAAGAGAAAGAGTAATAAACCCCACACTTGAAATACACTTAAAAATACTATGAAGAGATAGTATGAGCAATACCAAAATAAATTCCACCATGGGTATTCATGGCACAGTGGTGCTAGTGAAATGTCACCTCAAGTTGGGAGCTACAGTTAGATGCTATTTCTGACTTGGAATTTCCCTTATAAAAGATCAAAACCAAACTATGTAAAGTCAATTTAAGAAAAGACAGCTTGAAAATCTGAAGAATTGACAGAGATCTTGACTAAGAATATAAAAATGTGAAACTTATTGACGAAGCATGGACACTCAAGAGTTCAGACAAGTCTGCCAGTGCCCAACCAATGAATGGCCCACGGTGGGGTGGCGTGCTGGTGGGGTTTGGTCTTTGGACTGTGAATTCCCCTGTTTCCTTGGGGAGACATTGTACAATGCGCATATCAAATGCCCCCCAACATTTTGTTCTTTTCACTTCCTGTGTTGATTCCTTGGTCATGTGGTGGGAGAGAAGTTTCTGTAAGCTAATGCTACCATGAGTTAATAAACAGATGCCCTGGTTTATAGGCTTCCTCAGAATGTGTCTGCTCCAAGCAGTGGCTTCACCTTTAGAATGTAAACAGAAATGAGTCTGTGAGTTTGCAAGGCTAAAGGCCAGATCCTTCCAAGTTTATCAGAACCATGAGTTCTGCCCCACATGTTCTTTGAAGGTAGCATTTTTAAAAGGGATCACCATAGTTCATAGCCATACATCTGTTCTCCTTAAAGAATGCTATGGACTTGAGAGGGCAATCTGGTTGGCAGTGAACCAATCTAGTAATGACAGGCCAGGACAGAATGCTTAGAGAGTCAAGGAATTCCAGGCATGGAAAGAATCTTCATGAATCTTCCTGACAGGTAGGTGCCAGATCCAGTGTTTGTTAATTGGCTGAAAACCTACGGTTTTCATGGAAATGATGGTCTGGTGGCTGTATTGCCAGGAAGGTCTTTTGCAGTTTCTCCACCTATTAGTTTATTCCCATTCCCAGCCCTCTAAATGTTCCCCCCCTGGGATAATCAGAACAGTACTTCTGAGCATGCCTCTGCCTTTGTCATCTCTGTTCTCTACCTGGGGCACTTTGATAGGAAGTCAGATAGATTTTCTTCTCTAAAGACAGTGACTATTTTCTTTTGATGTGTCATACAGTTTCCTTCCTTCCTTCCTTCCTTCCTTCCTTCCTTCCTTCCTTCCTTCCTTCCTTCCTTCCTTCCTTCCTTTCTTTCTTTCTTTCTTTCTTTCTTTCTTTCTTTCTTTCTTTCTTTTTTGGTTTTTCGAGACAGGGTTTCCTGTATAGCCCTGGCTGTCCTAGAACTCACTTTGTAGACCAGGCTGGCCTCAAACTCAGAAATCCGCCTGCCTCTGCCTCCCAAGTGCTGGGATCATGCCACCACGCCCAGCTGGGATACAGTTTTTTGTCAAGCAAATACTTAGAAAAGAAAAGCCTTGCTAATACAAAATTTTAGAGGTCCTCTGGTGGCAAGTTTGTCATCGCTAATATTTAGTGGGACCCTACCACTGTTACAATAAAGTTCAGAGTGGTTTTCCTGGATGCCTAAGAGCTTTGCATTTTAGGTGTACTGGGTGAGGTCTCCAGGAAATATTGAGATTATTTTATTATTCATTATTATCCCTCTCCTATTATTATCCCTCTCCTAGCATACGTACCCATTTATTTATTTTTGGCGTTTTGAGACAGTGTCTAAGTCTGTAGATCCAGCTGTGCTGGGAACTTGCCGTGTAGTCCAGGCTGGTCTTGAGTTTACAGTGGACCTGCCATTGCCTCCCAAGTGCTGGGATTACAGACATGCACCATCATGCCTGGCTATGCATCATCTTTGCAATGTACATCTTTAGCACATCCTTAATATTTATTTTTGTCTCTTGCCAGGAAGATTGTATTTATTGTATAATATGCCCATAGGAAGAGAGCTCATGCATGCATCTTTCTTCCTAGTTCACCTGCACGTTTCCCACTGTGGAAGGAGGCAGGAATGGCTGGGTCAAGAACCAGGGACATGGATATTCTCATCATTCCTCTTCTGCTTATTTGAGAATTTAATTTGTCCCTACAGCTTCCACTGGTTTTACGTGTACTTATTTCAGAAGCATTTGTACCTGAACTGGTCTCTCAGTGTCCCCCTTTTGTCCCACCTACAAGCTGATTCGTGTGTTCGATGTAGACCAGTTTTTCTTTCCTTCTTTTCTTTTTTTTTTTTAAGATTTATTTATTATTATAAGTAAGTACACTGTAGCTGTCTTCAGACACACCGGAAGAGGGCGTCAGGTCTCATTACAGATGGTTGTGAGCCACCATGTGGTTGCTGGGATTTGAACTCTGGACCTTCAGAAGAGCAGTCGGGTGCTCTTACCCACTGAGCCATCTCACCAGCCCCTTTCCTTCTTTTCTGCCTTGATTGGTTGGCAAGACATAATCCAGCTAGGTAGTACTGTCTTTGATGTGGATGGTTTAGATGTGAACTGTCCCCCAAAGGATGTATGTGTTTGAGCACTCAGTCCCCAGTGGGTGGCGCTGTTTGAGAAGGCTGTTCAGCCCTTAGCAGGTGAATCCTCGCTGGAGGGTATTATTATCATAGGGAAAGGGGGCGGGCCTTGAGGTTTTATAGCCTGACTCTGCTTCCAGCTTACTCTCTCCTGCCTGAGTATAAATCGGATGTGACCAGCAAGTCTCCTGCCCTGTCACCAGAAGCCATGTCTTCTCTGCCATGACAGGTTATTTCCTTTTGGAACTGTGAGCCAGAATAAATCCCCTTTCCTTTAAGTCACCTTTGTAGGACTATTTCATCACAGCAACAGAAAGAGTAACTCTGACACTATGTAATTGTGATGGAAGTTTATGATTCTAACTCCTGATATACGCATTTCCTTTCTTCTGTCTGTTCTTCAAGACAACGACATTGTGATGGCCTCGTTCACATCTTTAATCCTGGCATCTGGCACAGTACTTATATAGTAAGTGCCCCCTAAATCCTATTGAAATAAAGGACCATTTTTAACACAGAGACCAAAATCTTTGTTTCCATTCTTCATACCAAATTCTCAATTAGGAAAAAGAGGTCAAACTGAGGGCATGGATCAGGTAATTTGCAACTATTGGTATTTTCACTGTCCATATAGCTTCATCAACCCATGTTCCTTCTCTAGACATGGATGAGCAAGCTGTGTAGGGATCCCAGTGAGCGAAGTGCCAACAGTTTGGCCTTGCTGTTGAACCCTGAACAAGCTACTTCATCTCACTTTGTCTCTTGTTGCCAAACAAAATGGACATGATGAAATGATACAGATTATGAATTAGATAGGAGAAAAGATCTAGGTAGGTTCATACCTGTATATAATCAATAGATACTGGTTTCCCAGCTTATCTTTCTCCTTATCATGGACCAGGAAGCATCAAGCAAACAAGATACCTTGGTGGCTCCTTCCCAGAATCCTATCCTATCCTTTCGAACTGTGCCATCTGAGATCTAACTAACCATAAGTTAGTTCTGGTCATAAACTATTTGATCCCATCAAGAGCCAGGATCAGTTGTTTGCCTAGCACACATATGAGTATATTGCTTATATTGATAATTATTCAGAAGACCTGGCTCCGTCTTTGGGGGACCACATTCATACCTGTTACGTCTGCTAAGACTATTAGGAGTGTTTAATTTCTTCTCTTTCTCAAATCCCACTTTTATTTCGTCTGCTTCAGTTTTGCCTCAAAACATCCAGAGACCAGGTAGATCACGGGGTTATCCTCACAGAGCTCTGTCCAGGAAAGCTAAGCTGATTCAGGGTTTAGAGAACCCCAAAATCAGAAATGCGCTCTAGCAACCTTACAGACTGTTTCTTAATCTAGTTTTTTACAGTCTGCTCTGTTTCACTTCCTGATGTGGTCATAAACATGGCAGGCAAGCAACTTGGGGGAATGGTTTATTTTAGGCTATGGGTTATACTCTATTTTTTTTAGGGAAGCCAAGATACAGACTTAAGGCAGGAGCTTGAAGCAGAAACCATGGAAAAATGATGCTTTCTGGCTTACTCCTGGGTTCACAATCAGCTACCTTTCTAATATAGGTAAGGCCCACCTGTCCATGGATGGCACTGCTCATGGCTTTCCAACTTAAGTTAACAATGATGAAAAATGCCCACAGACATTCTCACACTCCTAGTCAACACAGGTAATTCCTCCATTGAGGTTCCCTCTTCCAGGGCATGTCAAGTTGACAACCAAAGTTAGGCCCCACACAGTTATATTACATCCTTAGATACATCTTACATAGGCAAGATATAGTTATTATTGCTGATGAACAACCCTAACTTGTAAAAGTAACTTTTATTCATCTGGAGTACTTGTCAACTTAGCGGCTTACTGCTGTAGTCTGCTAACCTAGGCCCACTTCTGGAAGCTTCTCGCTACTGTGTAATCAAATCTAGGCCTAGAATGTGTTGAGCCTCTGAGACTTGCTGCTGAATAAGCTCAGCCATTTCTAGTTCTTTCTGATTACTAGCTGGCTGGTTCAACTCAAGCAGTTCTGGCTCAAATTCCTCTCCAATGTGACTGAGTTAATCTTGGCCTCTTCTGAATTGCTCTTCTTGGCTTCAGACTAACTTTGGCAATACATTCTAATCAGCTCCTTCCCATTCTTTGCCTCAGTCTGTCTTTATCTATATCTAGCTTGTTCTCTCTCTCTGCAGCCTGTCTCTGTACAACTGTCCAGGTAAAACTGCCTTCTCCTTCCTTTCTTCTCTCTCTTAAGTAGCCTCTCTATTCTCTCTGTTCTGCTAAGAGTTGGGCATATCCTATTATTTCAAATTTTCTCAGATATGTCACTTTGTCTGCCACTCAATTAGACATCACTTTCAAACATGGGTGCTTCCTTCTATAAACTAACTTTATCTTCACTGTCTGGGGTTAAAGGTATGTGCTAATGGAGTGTCTGTAACAAAGCTAGAGCAGCCAAATTGTTGGATTAAAATCTCTCTACATGTAAGTCCTGGAAATTAAATGCCAGAAAAAAATTGATACCACAGTTATAGGCTGGATGACAACCAGGTTTTTTTTTTACTGGTAGGGAAATAGAGGCTTGCCTAGAGCCAGGAAGACAATGCAAAGCAATCATGAAAAGAAGAAAACACGATGGAAGAATGAATTCATCTTAGAAATGAGCAGTCTTAGATCTGCATTTGAATCCTTGGCTCTGTAAGTCATGTAAACCCGAAGTCTTCGCTCATTTATTATTATTATTATTATTATTAATTTTTAAAAATTAGGTATTTTCCTCATTTACATTTCCAATGCTATCCCAAAAGTCCCCCATACCCTCCCCCCCCACTCCCCTACCCACCCACTCCCACTTTTTGGTCCTGGTGTTCCCTTGTACTGGGGCATATAAAGTTTGCAAGTACAATTGGCCTCTCTTTCCACTGATGGCCAACTAGGCCATCTTTTGATACATATGCAGCTAGAGTCAAGAGCTCTGGGGTACTGGTTAGTTCATAATGTTGTTCCACCTATAGGGTTGCAGATCCCTTTAGCTCCTTGGGTACTTTCTCTAGCTCCTCCATTGGGGGCCCTGTGATCCATCCAATAGCTGACTGTGAGCATCCACTTCTATGTTTGCTAGGCCTAGTCTCACAAGAGACAGCTCTATCTGGGTTCTTTCAGCAAAATCTTGCTAGTGTATGCAATGGTGTCAGCGTTTGGAGGCTGATTATGGGATGGATTCCTGGATATGGCAGTCTCTAGATGGTCCATCCTTTCGTCTCAGCTCCAAACTTTGTCTCTGTAACTCCTTCCATGGGTGTTTTGTTCGCTCAACTTTTTAAGTTTGCAAATGTCTAGAGTGCACTGTAAAAGAAACAGTGATCTTAAATGTGATGGGTTGGTTGCATAAAACTATGCAATTGTCATGAAAAACTGTTTCCTTAAAGACCTAGTTTTTAGAATATGACCACATGAAGGACACGTGGTTACAAAATATGCACCTATAAGCCCTAAGGAAATAAGAGATCTCTGCATTGCCTCAGAGTGGCTCAGAAGCCCTTAAAACAGAGGAGATGGTTGAACAGTATCTGTGCTAGCCTGGTGGTTACCAGAAAGATAAGAAGTGAATTGTGTCAGTGTGACAAGGAAGTTGCCAGGAGGCTCATCATCATTATCACCATCATCATCATCATCATGGCTGGCAGCAACTAGACCCACAGCAGCAGAGATGGTGGCACGCTGTGCTGCAGAAGATAGTCCTGCAGAGGGTGGCTTCACAGCAAGTTGGTTGGCCCCAGTTGGTCTGGTAACAGAGAGTGAGGCAACTGGGAGTGCAGTGTGGTTGGCAGCAGGGGTACCTACAGCAGCTGGGCTGGCAGCAAGACTGGCAGTAGCTGGTCACCCAGCTTGGTCTCCAGTAGGTGCTTCTGCAACAGCTAGGAACAGTAGGGATGGGTCATGGTATTAGATATGGAGGGTTGGGCTTCTTCAATGGTCAGTTTTCCAGAATACAATGACATTTTTCTATGTAGGCCTTTTGTATACCAGATCCTCATAGTATAGACCAACCAGAAGGTCTTTCCTTGTTTCTATAATATTTCACATATTTCACATTCAGTTTGATGTTGTCAAAGGAAGCATGGCCCTCCCAATGTTATGAAGTTTTTCAAGCAAGGATCTTAATTGAAAACAACTCATTAAAAAGATGAACCTTTGCAGGCAGAAGGAAGCTGAACATGTCATCAGCAGTATCTTGCTTTGGTCATCTCTTGATGGTGTGATCACTCTTTAGAACTAGGCGATGCAGGGTGGTTGTCCTTTTAAAGTTTTATTCCTTTGGCTCTATTTAGATTAGGAAGAGACTCGGGAGGGAGGCTTGGTGGTGATCAGAGATGACTAGCTCATTGTTCACTCACAGAAGCCTGACTCCATAGGCTACTCTGAGCATTTGTCTCTGTGCCAGATCCTCTACTTGGGTGTTCCAGATGCATCAAGGCAGTTTGGGGTGAGGGACTGGTGATGTAGCTCAGTTGGAAGGATGCTTAATTAGGGTGTATGAAGCCCAGATTTCAATCCCTAACATTGCACTAACCAGGCATGGCAGTACATGGCCATCATTTCAGTACTTGAGAGTTAGAGGTGGAGGATCAGAAGTTGAAGGTCATCCTCGGATACATAGGGAGCTTGAGTCCAGCTTGGGCTATATAAGATGCTGTCAAGAAAAGCAAAAGGCAAATTGGGAAGAAGATGTCAAGCACAATGCCATCCATAGTAGAGCCTAGCCAGTCAGAGCAGGAGGGTTGAAACAGTAGGATACTCTGGAGGGAGGAGATATTAACGGACACAGTGATGGTTTCGCTCTTATTTTCCAGGTCTGAGATCAAACTGGGATGAACACAGAGCACTTTTGGCACTTTTGGCTACAGACCTGAACAAACTGGGGTCCAGAGAAATACAGTACTAATCTGTGAGGAAGTAGGGCTAGTGATCATAGGTCAGTGTTCTTCCTGTCTATCTGTGTTTTATTCTGTCTTGCCTTACCATTCTATCTTCTTTTTATTCAAGGGAGGACTTAAGAGGGGTTTCTATGGTACCCGACTCACCAGAGACATTGACAGGTTTTCTCAGTTCTCTCAATGATCTTAAATAAACATAATATTTAATTTCCAATTCAAGAGAACAGCATGAAGTGAACACAACCATGCTGCTAGGGCTAGGGTAAGAAATGAACTCTAAGATCTCCCAATAACATCCTTGCATTCTCCCTAAAGGAACCGAGGTCAGCATTGCCTTGAAGCATTGACAGTCAGTTTGATTTTTTTCCTTCAATGACTCTCTCTTAGCTGACTTTAATCTTAGAGGTTATCACTGCTGGAAGTTGTGCTAAGCCATGTTGTTAGATGCCTACCCCTTTGCTATAGATAACCTCAATCACATGTGGATCTTGATGATAATAGTTGCCTGAGATGTTTTCTGGGGAAGGATTTATTTATCTAAATCAATGGGGTTGAAACCACTGATACTTCAATTGGGACTGTAGACATTTCCAGTGGGTGACTTCTTTGAGATCAGAGGATGGAGAACCATACTGGTGTGCTATTTTCTTCACCCGTGTCCTGGACAAGCCATGGCCTTTGATTGTGCTTGTTCAAACTGTGGATCAGTTCACTTTGCATTCACCCACTATGCCCGTGCCATGGTTCACTATGGTCTTGATCACATCAATATCCCTGGACGGTATCCCAGAGAAAGCAGATGTGAGGAATTCTTCCTATCTCTTTGTCTGGCTGTCTTGTGAGCCAACCCTTTCTTTTTTGCAAAGCTCCTCCTTTGAGTGACAGGCATGCTCTGTGATGTGTGGTGCTGATTTACAAAGATAACAGTAGTACTGTTCTCCTCATTTCCATATTATATCTGGGAAATATGTTGACTTAAGAAAACTTCAACCTTTCAGAATTTCATATATATTTCTGATAGACCACTCATTCCCTCTCTAACTTCTTCCAGATTCCTCTACCGTGTCTCCCTTCTAACTTCATGTCTTTATTTTAGACTTGAGTCCAATCAGTGCTGTTCACATGCTGATGGAATGGGGATGTCTACCAGAAATGTCCACAGTCCCAACTGAAGTATCAATGGTTTCAATCCCATTGAGTTAGATAACTTTGTTCCTGGAAAACATCTTAGGCAGCTGGTATCATTAGGACCCACACATCATCAATGTTATCTATAGCAAAGCTGGTGGACATCTAACAACATGGCTTAGCACAACCTCTAGAGTTGATGGTGTTTATCATCAACTTTAAGGCTATCCACTGGAGTATGGGCTATTTCCCTTAAACATCTCTTAAGAACCTTTATATTAGCTACCCCAGCAGCCTTCAACTGTTAAAGATCATCAGCTAGGGACAGGGCTTCATGACTACCACTCCTCACATGCCAGAATTACGACTGCTTTGATCGCATGCAGGTCTTGGAAAGACAATCACAGCTCCTGTTCACACGTGCAATGATGTCATCATGCCCAAAAGGCATTATTTCACAACAATTGTTCCCAACCTCCAAAGCTAGTAAAGGAGAAACCTGTGCATAGAAAACTATAAAATATGAAAGAAAGAAATTAGATATGTTGGGGATGCATAAGACTTCCACAATCATGGATTAATATTGAGAAAATGATCACCGTACCAAAAGCAGTCCACAGATTCAGTGCAATGCCCATGAAAATTTTATCACAATTCTTCACACAACTTGAGAAAATAATTTAAAAATTCATCACGAAGTACAAAAGACTCTAGATAGCCAAAACAATCTTTTTAAAAAAATATTTATTTTTTATGTGCATTATTTGCTTACATGTATGTGTGAGGGTGCCAGATCCCTTGGAATTGGATTTATAGACAGTTGTGAGCTGCCATATGGGTGCTGGGAATTGAACTTGGGTCTTTTGAAAGAGTAGCCAATGATTTTAACCGCTGTGCTATCTCTCCAGCCTGCTCAAACAATCTTAAACGTAAAAAATACCACTGGAAGTATCAACATCCCTCATTTCAAATTATACCACAGACCTATAGTGATAAAACAATCTGGTATAGGCATAAAAAGAGATACAGTAATTAGCAGGATAGAATTAGGGCCTCATATATAAGCCTGAGATCCTAAAAATTTCTGACACATGAATTTTAAAAAAGTTCCTTGAGCTCATATATCAAGAATACTCATGAGTATTCTTGTTGATTTTTCAGATTCTATTTTAATTACACATTTCTTAATTCATACCCTAGCCATAGCAGCATGGTTGTGTTCACTTCATAATTCCTCTAGCTCATCTAATTGAGTCAGTTCTGAGTTTATCTATGTTCTCACCTTGGAACATAATGTGGCTTTGCTTGGTCTCCCTATATTTTTTTTTCTTAAAAGATTCCTTTACTTTGTTTCATGTGTATGGGAGCTTCAAGTGTATGCATTGTCTGTGTGTTACGTGTATACTTGGTGCCCATGAGGCCAGAGGAAGGTGCTGGATTTCCAGGAACTGGAGTTGTGGATAGTTGTGAGCTGTCATGTGGAGGCTGAGAATCGAACCCAGGTCCTCAAGAAGAGCAGTCAGTGTTCTTAACCATGGAGCCATCTCTCTAGCTCCTTCCCCACTTTTAATTTCATTAAGACTTCTCATGGATGCAGAAAAGTTTCAGGGGTTCTGAGCTGGTGTGAGGAACAGTGGTGTTTCCTCAGTGGGTGCACTGGCATGTTCCATGGGTTTCTTTCTCTACAGATGCTGTGGGAGAAATCCCAGAAAGGAATGCATTTGGAACAAAGAAAATAAAGTATCAACTAATTTTATGAGATTAATAACAGTCATTCATGCAAAACTGAACTATTCCAGAGGATAAGAGTGAAAAAGTGTCCTTAGTCATCACAGGATTATCAGAAGAGGTATTTCTATTCACTGTATGTGCCAACCAAATTTTCTGAGAGAGATGAAGAGAGAGTGTGCTTATTCAATGAAGAAAGCACATACTAGGTATGCTGGAATGTTATCTGATCAAAAATTACAGAAAATATGAGAATTTCTGAATTTTTGAAAAAGAAAACCATTACTTTGGTACTTTTATTGTTTAAATGTTATTATTCTGAGGCTTATATTTAGTTTTTTTAACACTTGTGGAAGAACCTTTGAGTTATTAAAAAAACATAACTATATCTATGTGACAATGTCCTAACACACTCTATAATGTTGTAAACAAGGACCAAATAAAAATGTTTTCAGCTTGTTTGTTTTTGTATTTTATCACAAACTGGTTCACTTCTACCTCTAGGTATTATGGGAGCAAGAGCAAAATCCAGATTTTTATGGAGCCAAGGATTTTGGAGAAACGATTGGCCAACCAGGCTGTCACCTGAACAATGGATTTGAAGGTAAAGGAACAGGAGAAACGATTGGCCAACCAGGCTGTCACCTGAACAATGGATTTGAAGGTAAAGGAACAGGAGAAACGATTGGCCAACCAGGCTGTCACCTGAACAATGAATTTGAAGGTAAAGGAACAAAGGGGGAAGATATTGAATATGAGTGGGAAGATTATTCATCAAGTTTTTGTGGAGGGGCAGAGTCCATCTTGGAGATGAGAGAGTCCTGTCCTTTAATCTTCAGGAGCTGCTTTGCATCTGCGTTATATGGTTAGGCAGGGATTTTACTAGGGTAAAGCATGACAGAGAGATGTTAATGAGTCTGGGGGTTAATAGCAGGTCAGTGAGGTGTCCTCTGGGGATGAAACCTGTTTTACCTGGTACATTTCTACCTCATGTTTTCCCCAGGACAGCCAAGATCCTCTGTGTTGTCATGGCTGGATAAGAAGGTATGGTATCTGAAACAGAATTCTAGTCAACAGAAAGAATTCTTTCTCTGAGGTTGGGGGGTGTTGTTTTGGTAACAAATAGAAAAATCAGCATAAGAACTGTGCAACAAAGTACTTTAGGATCAATCAATCAATCAATCAATCAATAAACAAACAAACCAAGAGAATTTAGATTAGTTTTGACAAGAAAAACTTGTAGTGACATAGTTAGAAGCATAGTCAATTTGAAGAAAGGTGACATCAGGAGAACTGAATACAAGATAGGAGGACATCTTTCCCCTGCTCTCTAGTTTACTAGTAATATTGCACATTCTGCCCAGGCTTGTAGTGTATTTGCAACATTGGAACTCTATGTCCATCGATTATCAGAGAAAAACTAGAGACAAAGGTGTTGATGAGGATGTGGAGAAATGAGAATCTTTATACAGTGGTGGGAACAGAAAAGGAGATAGTAGTTAGTGGAAAATCTATGGATGTTTCTCAAGCAATCTTAAAAAGAAAGACAGAACTATGTCTGTTGTAGGGTATGGAGTCCTTTGGGCACTGTCTAGGAGGGTAAATGTGGGTTGCATGGAAGTGTTTACTTTAATTTTTAGAAAAACTTTACACTAATTTCCATAATGACTGTACTGGTCTTCATGTTGAGATGCGTTCTCTCCAGTCCTATTTTCTCTAGGGCTTTTATCACAAAGGTATATTGGATTTTGCCTAAGGCTTTCCTCCATTTATTGAGATTATCTTGTGGTTTGTGTTTCTAAGTCACTTACGTGGTTTCTTCCACTTAATGACTTTTGTGTGTTGAATCATCCCTGAATCTCATAGATAAAACCAACTTGGTCATGGTGAATTCCACAGTGGAAAAAAAAGTAGAGACCAATAGTAAGAAAGCATTCAGAAACTACACAAATTGTTACAGACTGAACAGGATGCTTTTGAGTGAAAAAGTGCTCACTGAAAAGTAGGGAAGAAATTAAAATTTCTTAAGACATAAATGAGAATCCGTGTATAGGATATCAGCTTCTCTGAGGAACAGTTAAGGCAGTCATAGAAGGAAAGTTTACAGCTATATGTGGTCCCCCCCACAAAGCCCCAGAGCCATCTCAAATAAACAACCTAATGATGCACCCGCACACACTAGGGCAACCTATTCAAAACTCAGTAGATGGCAAAAAACAAAACAACAAAAACAAAACAAAACAACAACAAAACCCTCCAAAGTAGTGTAAAAATGAATGAGGTAGAGACTAAAAGAACACTATGCAGAACCAGCCAACAACGAGCTTGTTCTTTGAAAAGTTTAACAGCACAGAGATCTAGCCCAATTAATCAAAAAGAAAGAATGAGAATATTAAGAGGATAAAATTAGAGAAGACATGGAGAAATTACAACAGACCCAGATCATGAAATGAAATGCAGATCATTGGGAAGATACTGCAAAAGTTATTTTCCCCAAAGCTGGAAAACCTAGATAAAATGGATATATTTTTAAATATGTACGACCTAACTAAAATAAAGCCAGAATAGACCCATAATGAGTGATGAGATTCATACAGTAATTAAAGTTCTTTTAAAAGCTCAGAACACAGCTGAACTTTCATCACCTATCGGCCACAAAGCGAGCCTTAAAAGTACAAAAAAGACTTGAGTCCTTGCATCCTACCAGACCACAGCGGAATAAAAGCAGAATTCATTGTTGAATTCTATCAAAACCTCAGCATGATCTAATACTAAGCCAGTATTATCCTGATGCCAATACCAAAGAGGTAATGAAAAAGAAAATGATAGATCTACTTTCTTAAGAACATAAACACAATATTCTGAACCCCTGCCCCTGCAAACTGAACTCTAGAACATACTGAGAAAATCATATATCAAGAATATGAAGATTTAGCTGGGCATGGTAGCTAATTTCAATACATGAGAGGCAGAGGCAGGTGAATCACTGTGAGTTCCAGTCTAGCCTGGTCTATATAGTGAGACCTTGTCTCAAAAACAACAATATCATCAACAACAAAACCAGCCAAGATCAAGTAGATTTCACCCAAGGAATGTAAGGTTGGTTCAACATACGTAACAATAAATGAAATTCATCATATAACTAATCTTAAGGATGGAAAGCACATGATCATATAGGAAAGGTACAGAAAAGGCATTTGATAAAGTTCAACAGGTTTTCATGATAAAATGCCCTGGAGAAGTTAGGAATAGATGGGTCCTATTTTAAAACAATAAAGGCTATATGACAAACATATTGCTAACATTATATTAGATAGGAAAAACTGAAAACACCCTTTCTTCCTTCCTTCCTTCCTTCCTTCCTTCCTTCCTTCCTTCCTTCCTTCCTTCCTTCCTTCCTTCCTTCCTTCCTTCCTTTCTCCCTCACCCACGCTCACGTAGCCTTCCTCTACCCAGTGCTGAGATACTTTTGCCCTCTGCTCATCCATCAAAGTCCTTGTATTTATTCACATGTTCATGCATGTCTTACAATGAGTAACTGACACCAACCTTAGTGTTGACTGACAAGAAAATTTTCCATTAAGCTCTGAAGGAATTTTTTTTTTCTGCTAGAGTTAAGAAGAAGAGAGAAATAACTGGTAAATC